>NW_027514474.1:0-600000 GCF_048772815.1 Callospermophilus lateralis
TGTCCTCTGACTGGTGGGCCATATTATGTTCCCACATCATGGCCTGTCCTGTCTCAGATCTGGTCTCCTTGGCCAACTCTGTGAAGTTGTCAGGAGCCAGCGGTGAGCCACTACCTACTTTCTCAGGAATGGCCTCTCTTCAGAGCTTTCCTGGCATTTGGCCATCCTCACATCAGTAGGTAATAAGAAAAACAGATTCTGTCCTTGGTAAATCCAAACAAGGGAGACCACTGGGTTGGGAGTGGGACTGCCTTTGTGTGCCTGGCTTCCTAAATCCCAAGTTCAGAGAGTTCCATTACCAAGGAAGTGAGGTAGGTCACTTCCTTCAGGAACTGAATGAGGTCACTGCCTTTTCAATGACTTTGTCCTAAGAGTTGCTTCAAAGGGTATCATTAGATGGAGGCTGCCTCTACTTCCTGTGACACTTTCACAAGTTAGAATGGTATATCAACATTAGGAACCCAGGAACAGCTCTCCACAAATGTCTGGTTTGGTCCATCTTCTCTACAATAAGAAGAGAGAGGCTGATTCAGACACAACCCTTGATCCTGACATGGTTGTTTGCTATTGAAGATGACTTTTGCTCTTTCAGGTCCTTCATAGCTGCCTACATCTTCTCCAGATATAATTTCTGAACGGATCTTTGAGGTTCTCAGCAGGTGGAAGATCCCCTACTTTCCTGTATTATAAGACCAACTCTGTCCCTGTGCTTCAGTAAAGTTAGATTGAGGGAACAGTGTAGGGTTAGAGTTAATAACATGATAGATTTGGGTTAGGAATCATTCTGCTGGATGAATAATGGTATTGGGAACCTGCGATATTTATAAGAATATAGAGGTGAAATATATGTATGAAAACAGAAATCTATTTAAGATTTGAAGCCCAGAAGGGCATTGGGCCATTGATTGTGATACTTAGCATTGAATTATGTTCCTCATAGGTGTCTCAGATAAATCGATATACAATGGCATAGGACCTTGTACCTTGGTTGATTGAATGTAGAAGATAACATCCAGTCAAAAACGATAGTCTACAGGATTAGGATGATAGTCGGTAGGACTAGGAAGAAGAGTGAGTTTAGGATTTGGACCAAAAGTTCTTTAGCAATAGGGTTTCGGGTAGAGAATGAAGGTAAATGTCAACACATGTGAAGAGTCAGTCGAATTATGACCTGGGAAAAATATATAGGAAAGCAGATATCAATAGCGACATTACGAAATCAGGCAAAGTATAAAGTGAGTGATAGGATTATTCATTTTCAACCGGGTTGAGTTTCAATATATAATCTTAGGAAGAAACAAATATGTAGTCACCAATAGCATTGACATTTGAGAGCATTAGGCAACCTGGAAATGGATGTTTTTATCAATCCATATTCACTTTCCATTTAGGCTTTGGTACAATCATAAGTGTGACCTTTGCACATTTTGTCCAGAATATTACTGTGATAAAATATATATGTAGATCAGGTGACATGAGTATTTCTTCCAACACTTCTGGGAGCAATATTTTGAAGATGAATAAATTAGTGGGAGTACAAATAGGTGGACCATGTGTATATGAATATAGAGATAATGCATGAATAGAACATACTGTGAATAAATAATATAACTGGTTCCAACTTTAAATAACGGTTTGAATTGATATCTGAAAATAAACAGGAAATTTTATATTGATATACAAACATTCATTCCAACCAGATATTCATCTAATGGTAATATTTGAGTTATGGTTTATCATGAAGAGTGTGTGTGTTTTGCTTCAATACCGATTATGGAAATCAAAATAAGGTGTTTGAAAAAAAATCTCATGAAAAGACCAGTCAAGAATCATGAAGGAATTCATGTGTTCTGAATCAGGAAGTGATTGAAAGTGAAACAAATGCCTATAAATTTGTGAACTTGTGGATGAAATATATATCCTCTCATGTGCAATCCTGAAGAAATAGTAATGCACCAGTGTTGAATAAAAATGAACGTCAAAAGACACATCATGTCCCATAGGAATCTACTTGCATTGATGTTAATCTGGGTCAGGTACTGTAGCATTATTAGGATTTGTATGCACCATTCACTGAAGTTAGTTTTCAGTACTAGGAAGATAATATAAATTTCAGGTGGATGAATATTTCTGAGAATAATCTAGTGAAAAGTTGATTATAAATCCACATAAATGAATATGAATGAATTTAGGGAGTGTATATAAGACACATATATAAAATATTTTGAGAAATCTGGAGAATATATATATATATATATATATATATATATATATATATATATATACAAAACGCAAACACAGGCATTGAAAAGTAGCAATATATGTGCCAAACGAAATTCATCATGAAATATATATCGTCCACAGATGCAAAAATATTTATTTTACTCAACATGGATATGAATAATACTGTATTACTAGGAAGTTAAAACATTGGTTGAATTTTCAGTTCCAACAGCGTTTAGGAGGAGTTTTCTCTTCTCACAATTTGTATCTGCCAAGTCAGTCATCTCACAATAGTATACGTGTGATGCCAGGTAGGATTCTATATGTGCATATAAAAATACATGTGCTGAATAGGCTACAGAGAAAGGGAGACAGGAATTCACATATTTGTTAACTTTAAAAACACATGGAGATATATTTCAATTAAAAATTAAGTACATTTATAACACCTACCCTTTATCATGCAAAAGGCAAGTTCAACTATACACCATGCCCCCTCTGAACTGCTTGTATTTCTATTCAGCTTGGTTTATTTTTCTCCATCATATTAGGATTAGTAGTCAGAATCTAGTAGGTTTTGGGTTAGTATCAGAAATTCAGTATTTCTAATGGAAAATAAAAAAAATGTATCCAATGTTTATGGAAATATGTTCCACACAAAAATCTTCCCACTCTCATTCAGAGCCATGCATTGACATTACCTTCACCCCAAGAAAGACACAATTAGAAAAGAAGAGATAGAAAATCTGTGAATACATATCTGGAATGGAATATGCTCAGGAGTTCAAAACCTTGGAGTTGGTAGATGAGTTTCCAAAAGTAAGGGACAGTGTAAACACTCCACAAACATGGAGCTCTGCTGGCCTAAAGAATTCTGCAGAAAATGCCTCTGAGGTTGGGCACTTGAAATATACGTTGTTTTCAGGAGCTTTAGTTTCCTTTGTAGTGAGACCATCAAAGCTAGATCTGCATCTACGTGACCTGGAGGACATGGTTTCTTATTTACCAATGAACATGAGGCAGCAGTGTTGAATTCTCTCTTCGTTGGTAAACTGTGGCAGCTGGGGCCTAAGTGTCTCCCCATTTGGACTGTGAAGCCTCTTGGTCATCCTATACTTTTCGTGGTGTTTCTTGTTGTTGCACTAGGTGTTTGGTATTTGCTCCATGAAATAAAAGGAGTTGAACTGGGACAAAGTGCTGGAGGGAGTTCTGTCACGTGTTGTGGGTCAGGGTCTGCAGGAGAATGCACTAACCAGGCTTATATCCCACAATGCTTTGCCCCTTGACCATAGCAAACTTATTCTGAACATTGCCCTGAAACCTCTCCATATAACAAGATGCCTTTTCATACAAGCGTCTGCTACCTGCACCATGTCACTCACAAGCAATTTGGTAGGCAATGGCAGATTCACATAGCCACAACACAGATGTTTTATCACACACCTGCACACCACTACTCTAGGGCCACTACTCAGCAGGCTCCAACTTACTGGCATCTCTGTGCTACATAATTTTCACCAAACCCAGTCAAACAAGACACTGTCTGGTATGCTCATGATCAGCAACAGGACATCCAAAGTTTCTCCAGTGCCAACTGGTCATGGGAATTTAAAAAATTTATGATATTTATGTATCCACTTTTCAAGGTTGAAGTTGGAGGCACTGTGGGTTTCAATTCATTCAGGAAACATGAAATGCTGAGTAAGCTCATTTCAATGAAAGATCTGAAGAACTCTCACAGGCAAGGCTTCCCAAAGAGTGGCCAAAAGGTCACAAGAAGCCAGGACTATTGAGTTCTACAATGTGAGGTGTATGTGTGTTTTGACTCTAAACTATGGCTGCCAAGTCTTTCAGAATAAAATCATGTGATATGCTGGCTGAGATTTCCAGTGCTCTGTGGAAAGCCATCCTGGGCCTATATCTCAGTTTCCAAGGGCGACTCTCATGCGTGGTCTCCTAAAATTGCAACAAAATTCATGGCAGTACTTCTCTGAGGTCAGTTCCAGAACTCAGTCTCTAAGGGGCATCACACCAGAGTTCAAGCCTATGTTGACCCACACATCTCTTCCAACACCCACACAAATGACCACATTTAAAACCAAAACACTCCAACATGACCCTCATCTTATTCCATCTAGACACTCATTTTTATCTCTGGCTGGAGTTTTCCATGAAGGACGCAGGCCAAGGCAGTGCCCAAAATAAGCTCCCTTGTCCCTCATTTGCCTAAAATCAGGGTGCCCTGGACATCCTTCTTGTAATCCAGGAGTGAACAAAAGACATGCTGTTAATACTGCTCTGCTTCTCCAAATTGAGGACTACTGACTCTGGGGTTTAGGTTTTTTATGTGAATTGGAGTCATGAGAAAACCCAAGCACCTATGGGCTAGCCTCTGCAGGGATTTGAAGAACTAATTTGAAACAAAGGATCCCTATTCTCACTTGATGGAGGTCAGGAGCCTTACAGAGGAAGGCGAAAGACTTCATCCACAATGACTACTCTTTTGCCCATTTTGGTTTTGGATGCACACATGGGATCTTTCTTTAGATATATCAGGTGCTGAGAATCTAAGCCACAGCCTCACACAGCGCCAAGAGGCTGATTCAGACACATCCCTTTCCAATGCAATTAAGCAAAGAGCCACAGGTGAGGCCCATTAATTTCTATTTAAAAAATGTTTTCTTCAGGCTTCACAAAGCTGTGGTCTGAGGCAAAGACTTTGCTGACATACATGGGAAGAGAACAAAAGGTAAGCAAAAGGCCCAAAGCAGGGTTTCTCCACTGAAACTTACTGGTCACACTGATATCTGAGTTTTCTGAGATGCTCGCCATTCCTTCAGCTATCCAGTACATGGCCATGTCACAAAGCTTGGACGTAGTACATATCTTGGACACACACCCATGAGCCTCTTCTGGAGAGTGGCCAGTATTCAGGAAGAAAACAGCAACTTAGGAATATAGCAGGTGTTGCCCATTGATAAGGCAAGCTGCATTGCATTCATAAATTTGGCAGGATGAATGCTGGAACGCTTTCTACTAGACAGGACACATCCATTGATGCATTCTCTTTTCTAATGTCTACAACCACGGACACATTGGGATACACAGAAATAGAAACAGTCACCTTGTCAAATCACTTATTAGAAACAGTTCACTCCAAACCACACAAACCACCTTTCCTACCTATTCTCAGAACATGAGACAAAACCACAAACACACACCCACACCCACAAAGGCACCTCTTTTCCCCAAGTAGGTTTCTGACTATCCGGTGTGTCCTCTGACTGGTGGGCCATACAATGTTTTCCCAAAATGGCCTGTCCTTTCTCAGATCTGGTCTCCTTGGTGAACTCCATGAAGTTGTCAGGAGCCAACAGTGAGCCAATACATGCTTTCTCAGCAAAGGCCACTCTTCAGAGCTTTCCTGGCATTTGGCCATGCACACATCAGTAGGTAATAAGAAAGACTGACTCTGTCCTTGGTAAATCCAAAGAAGTGAGAACACAGGGACAGGGACTGGGACTGGATTTGGGTGCCTGGCTTCCTGAATCCCAAGTTCAGAGATTTTCATCACCAAGGATGTGAGGTGATGTCACTTCCATCAGGAACTGAATGAGGTCACTGCCTTGGCAACCATGTTGTCCTAACAGTTGCTTCCAAGGATACCATGAAATGGAGGCTACCCCTACTTCCTGTGACACTTTCGCAAGTTAGAATGGTATATCAACCATAGGCAACTGGAAACAGCTCTCCGCACAGGCCTGGTTTGGTCCTTCTTCTCTACATTAAGAAGAGAGTGGCTGATTCAGACACATCCCTTCATCCTGACCAGGTTGTTTGCAATGGAGGATGACTTTTGCTCTCTCAGTTCCTTCATAGTTACCCAGTTAGCCACTACTTCTTCAGGGATCATTTTTGCATGGACCTTTGAGTTTCTCGGCAGTTAGAACATCCCCTACATTCCTGTATTGTAAGACCAACTCTGTCTCTGCTCTTCTGTAAATTTAGATTGTGGGAACAGTGTATGGTTACGGTTAATAACAGGTTTGATTTGGATTAGGAATCATTCTGCTGGATGTATAATGGTATTGGGAACCTGCAATATTTACAAGAATATATAGGTAAAATATAAGTATGAAAACAGAAATCGAGGTAAGATTTGAAGCCCAGAAGGGCATTGGGCCCTTCATTGTGATACTTAGCTTTGTTTTATTTTCTGCACTGATGTCTCAGATAAATCGATATACAATTGCATAGGACCTTGTACCTTGGATGATTGATTGTCAAAAAGAACTTTCAGTTAAAAAGGGATAGTCGGTAGGATTAGAAAGATAGTCGGTAGGTTTAGAAAGGAGAGTGAGTATAGTATTTGGACCAAAAGTTATTTAGCTATAGGGTTTTTTGTATAGAGTGAATGTAAATGTCCACACATGTGAAGAGTCAGTCACAATGATGAACTGTTGAAAATATGTAGGAAATATATCAGATATCAATGGAGACATTAGGAAATCTGGTAAAGTATATTCGGTAGTGAGTGTTTAACAAAATAGGTACTTGTCACTCCCTGTTATCCTGTATGCTTAATAAAACACTGTTGAAATCTTGAGAACTGTTTCCTAATCTTGTTTCCCGAATGTGCTGACCCCAACTGCCAAACCTCAGAATGTACTCCCTCGCTCGTTTGCACGCAAACATCTCACTCACCCGGACCCATCAATAAACTTCCCTCCCTGCCCTCTCCAATTAAAATATATAAGCTCTGCTTAAGCTGTTCTCAGGGCTCTCTGCTCTATTCAAGTGAGCTTTGAGCCCCAGCATGCTGGACCCCCAATAAACCCTTTGCTTTTGCATGAGACAGTCTCTTGGTGGTCTCTTCCCGTGACACTCACCCGACGTTTACATATGGATGTTCCACCGAGATCCGGCAGCGGCGGACGAGAGACCCCAACAGGCTTCTCTTGGGGTATGTAAGGTGCCTCTTTCTGGTTTCAGGTTTCAGGTTATGGCTTGGCAAAATGGCTGTCAATGAAGAGTGTGAGCTCTCTCCGATGGTGGCTGACAGACGTGTCACAGAGCCACAGGCCACGTACCTGGGGGACGCCGCTGAGGATTCTGGAATCGAGGAACAATAGTCTCTTCGAATCAGTGATATTTAGTTTCAGATTCGGTATTGCCAGCCCATCGGGTTTTGCCGGCTACTCAGTCCTGGTCTCAGTGTTGGACGTCCATTGAGTGTCTTTATTTTCTTGTCTTGTCTGTGTCGTGTGTCGTTGCTTTTACTGTTTGTGTACCTTTCATTATGGGACAGAGCACTTCAATGCCTCTGTCCCTGACCCTTGATCACTGGACCAAAGTACACTTAAGGGCTCAGAGTCTTTCTTTTTCAGTAAAACCCTGGACCTAGCAGACTCTCTGTGACTCAGAATGGCCCACCTTTAGATTCGGATGGCCCCTAGAAGGATCTTTCTACTTCCCACTAATTTAAAAAGTAAGAGATATTGTCTTTCAGCCAGGGAAACATAGCCATCCAGATCAACAGCCATATATCTTTACTTGGAAGGACCTCTGCAAATCTCCTCCTCCATGAGTGAGGCCTTTCCTTGCCGCTGCCCCTGCTCCTACTCCTTCCCCCATGATCTCTCAAACCCTCTGCTCCTCCTCCTCCTCCACCCTGTGTTCTCCCTGAGTCAAAGATTTGACTCTACTGGACTCTCCTCCCCCTCCTTATCTCCTGCCCACATCCCCCAACTCCCAACACCCTCTAAGTGATTCCTCTGCTGCTGACTCAGCCTCTCCACCATTGGAGGAAGCTAAGCCAGCCCAGCGCCCACCAGATAACTCCCCCGCTGCACACACAGCCCCTCCTCCGCTGGAGGAAACTGGTCCAGCTAAAGGAACTCGCCGGCGGTGAATATTTGAAAATGCTGGAACTCCCGTGATGCTCCCCCTCTATCCCTACGGGCCAGTGACTGTCGACGTCCTTGGGGGAAAAATGCAAGACTATCAATATTGGCCTTTCTCCTCTTCAGACCTATATAACTGGAAAAATAACAATCCCCCTTTTACCGACGACCCCACCCGGCTATCAGGTGTGGTTGAGTCATTGATGTTTTCACACCAGCCTAATTGGGATGACTGCCAACAACACCTAGGGACTCTCTTCATGACAGAGGAACAAAAGAGAATCCTCCTGGAAGCTAGAAAAAATATTCTCGGACCAGATGGGTGACCGACACAACTTCCCAAAATATTCAACACGGCTTTCCCTTGAACCAACCCAACTGGGCCCCCAACACCTTTGAAGGTAGGGAGCATTTGTCCACTTATCACCGGGTTCTAATTGTGGGTATTTTAGTGGCCGCTAGGTGACCAACAAATTTGGCCAAGGTAAGAGAGATTATTTAAGAGCCTGATGATTCCCCCTCTATGTGTCTAGAGAGAATTATGGAGGCATATAGGAGATATACTCCTTTCAATCCTCAGGCAGAAGATCAAAATGCATACGCATGATGGCCTTTATTGGGCAAGCTGCCCTGGATATTAAAAGAAAGTTACAATGCTTAGATGGATTACAAGATATGACTTTGAGAGATTTAGTCTGAGAAGCCAAGAAGGTATACTATAAGGTAGAAACTGAGGAAGAGTAGGGAGCAAAGGGAGGATAAAAGAAAAAGACAGACTAAGGCATTGACTAAGGTCTTGGTCTCAAAAACAAATAGGCCAGAAATAAGAAACATGGAGACAGGAAGGAATACCTGGGCCTACACTACAGGCCACCCCTGGCCTCAGATCCATGTGCCTACTGTAAAGAAAATGGACTCTGGGTCAAAGAGGGCCCTAGAAAGAGACAGCCATGCCAGCCAGCCATTCTGACTCTGGAGGATGACTAAGAACGTCGGGGTTCAGATCTCCTCACAGAGGTCAGGGTAACTTTTGAAGTAGAGGGTACCCCAGTAAACTATGAAGTAGATACAGGGGCAATATACTCAGCCCTTAAGGCCCCATTGGGCTCTCTTTCAAATAAAAGGTCTCTAATTCAAGGGGCTAATTACAGTAAATATCGAGCTTGGACAACTAAGAGGACCATGAACCAGGGGGAAAAAATATCCATCACTCCTTTTTAGTAATCCAAGAATGCCCTGCCCCATTGATGGGCAGAGATCTGCTCACCAAGCTCCGGGCCAAAATAACTTTTAACCCTGAAGGTCCCCAATTGGAATTTCTAAATCCTTCAGTAAAAACTCCTATAGTCACGGCTCTAAATATGACAGTATAAAATGTACATCAACTCACTCACCTTGGTTCAAAGAAATTGCATTCATTCCTGAAGGATCAAGAACAGAGTTTTCCACTAACCGACTCACAGCGAAAGAAAATAACTAAACGGGTTACAAAAGCCTTTCGGGTCCATCAATTGGTTAATGCTTACCCTTCCAAGCTTCCTGCAGGAAAGCACCTACGAGGAGCCAGACCAGGACAATTCTGGGAAGTGGACTTAACTAAAATTAAGCCAGCAAGGGATGGACTGAAATATCTCCTAGTCTTTGTAGATACATTTTCAGGATGGATTGAAGCCCTCCCCAGGAAAAAAAAAAGAAAAAAGAAAAAAAAAAGAAACAACACAAATGTTGGTCAAATGATCCTGGAAGATATTTTTTCAAGAAACGGCCTCCCTAAAGTACTAGGGTCTGATAATGCACCAGCGTTTGTGGCTCAGGTAAGTCAGGGGTTTGCCAGGACCCTGGGGATTAATTGGAAGTTCCATTGTGCTTATAGACCACCGAGTTCAGGACAGGTAGAAAGAATGAATAGAACCATTAAAGAGACCATAACAAAATTAAGCTTAGAGACCGGCATAAAAGATTGGACTATGCTCCTGCCTTATGCACTGTTTAAAGCAAGAAATACTCCCTCTGTTTCTTTGTGTAACCTCACCCCCTATGAAATTCTCTATGGTGCCTCTCCTCCAGGACGGGACCTAACCCCAACTCTAAGACCTAAAGATCCCTTCCACACCCCCTTGCTTGAAAGACTTAAAGTTCTTAAAAGAACTCAGGGATACCTGCGAAAACAGATGGCCACTGCCTACCAAACTGGGGACGAGGGAACTGCACATCGATATCAAGTAAGAGACTTCGTCTAGGTAACATGACATCAGGTGTCATCCCTGGAACCCCGCTGGAAAGAACCATAGCAGGTGCTACTTATAACACCTACAGCAGTAAAGGTAGACAGAATCTCTTCCTGTATCCATATCTCTCATCTCAAGCCTGCGGCCTGTCCAGACTCTGACTGGAAACTGGAAAAGACTGGTAACACTTTCAAATTGTGTATTCGCCATGTGGATAAGGCTATAGACTCTCCCCTTCACCACCAGTAGTACTAACCCTCATCAGCCCGTTCAGCAGCGATGGCTGATCACAATCCTACTGGAAAAGAAGTATGGTCTATCTTGCATACAGCCCATTTAGGGACCTGGTGGCCATCTCTCCCCCCAGATATTTGTCAGCTGGGTATAGGTCTTTCCTATTGGGATATCCCTGATGAAGAGGATCCCACTAAAATTCCATTAAATCCCTTCTACACAATAGATAATGGAAACAATCATTATGGATGTAGCGACACGTGAGCCAGATGCAGGTTGGCTTGCCTAGATTACTGTTTGCCCAGCGGTCTATCAAAGACACAAAACTCACGGCTGTGTTGGGGGATAGCCGACTTCTTCTGTAAGTCATGGGGATGTGAGCATACAGGAAGTGCCTGATGGAACCCAAACTCCTAATCAATTTCTGTACAAAGCATTGGCCATATTACCAATTAGATAACCAAAACCGATGGCCCACAGAGGGGTCTCTTGATCCTCAAATCTGCATGACCTTTTTAACTTCTGCAAATGATCAAAAAGGTGAAAGGTGATTCCCCTATGTGGAGGCCTTTTCCCTCCTTTGCTCACATCCTGAACTATGCTTCTCCAATAGATCCTCACACACAGCCTTCTGCTCCAGACCTGCAGCGGTCACTCCCACCTCAGCAACATGATTTCTCCCCTCCAATTTCTAGATCAAAAACCCAAACCTCCGCCAATTCTCAGACCATTACTCTCTTGCTGAGGTAGCAGGTACATAGGTACCCCTCCACCCACTCACTAATCTCTTCTCCTGTCAGAGCCCGCACCGGGTCCCAGCAGGTCCTCTTCCCAGTTAACCCAAAGCTCAAATTAGCTGAGGAGAGCCCTTAGACCCCTATCCAAAATGAAATGAAAATGGCCTTTAAAATTTCTTTGTCATCACTGAAAACAGGTTAGTAAGAATTTAAAGTCCCTCACAGTTTTTTAGGGATACTAACTCCCGTCTTCCCCTTTGCTCTACCTGTTCTACTGCTCAACTTTTTGTTTCTAGGAAAATCCCAGACCCCTTTCCCATTATTCTTTTACATCTCTCCTACCTCATTCAGATCAATGGAGCTGCTCACAGCCACACCTTCCCAGTCTTCCCCCTCTGTACCAGGCCCTCAGAAAAGTCTTAACTGACCTTCTCCAGAAGTCTTCACCATGGCTGACATTAGGGCTTTCAGCAAAAGAGTCCCTATAAAAGAGTTCAGAGTAGATAAACTTCCTCTTTTAGTGTTGCCCTCTTCTACTTGGCCACTGGCTAAAACAATCAGCACTCCTACGCTAGACACCTCATTACTAGTTTTTCACAAAATATGTGAACAAGGCCTCTGGCCTTGAGCTGGGGCTTCACAGAGATGGCTAGATTTTTATGATAAAGATGTTACCAACTGGGCTCCATGGTAACAGCTGGCAGGGGGAAAATATAAAGGGAAGAAAAAGCTCTCCCTCACCCAGGTGTCCTTGAAAAGTTAACTTGCCCAGAACAGAGGAAAAAGCAGGAAAAAAACTGCCTTTTGTGAACTTCTGCAGACTGTGAACTTCTGAGCCCCTTCCCTTACATGTTGGGTACAAAATTCTGAAACTACCGAAACTTGGGTTTCAGGGGATTAGTTGATTACAACAGAAGTAATGCCCTCTGAAACCGTTTGCAACAAACAGGACTGTCTCCCTGTCTTTGGTACTATCTTAGGTGCCTTGCCTTGTCCGTGCCTAAAACAGTATAATTCTATATACTTAAACATTGTTTATGTTTTCATCAAATGGTCAACAGCTGGGATTAATTGTGTAATGGTGCAGATGTTTCCCAGAGTGCTTTATTATGACGCAGGCTCATTTGAAGATCAAATAGGTGGCCATAAAACCCGGTTCCACTGGGAACATATATCCCTCACTTTAGCCATCCTATTAGGAATAGGAGTTGCTGCAGGGGTGGGCACAAGAACTACTGCCTTGGTCCATGAGACACATCAAATGACCCGATAAGAAGCAACAATACACCAAAACTTAAAGATATTAGAAACCTCTATCACAGCTTTTCAGGAATTTTTAACCTCTCTCTCTGAAGTTGTTTTACAGAACAGTCGAGTGTTGATCCTCCTCTTCATGAGAGAAGGGGTCCTTTGTTCTGCATCGATGGAAGAATGTTGTGTTTATGCTGACCATAGTGGAGTTGTTAAAAAAATCTATGAGTAAATTAAAAAATGCCTTGAAGAGTGTCAACGAGAGAGGGAGGCCCATAAAGGGTGGTTTGGGTCTTGGTTCACACAGTCCCCTCGTTAACTATGAATTTATCAACCGTGGCCAGTCCAATAATAATCCTCATATTATTGCTAACTATAAAATCCTGTTTGCTAAACCGTGTAATTTCTTTTCTCCAAGCTCAAATTGGACAAGTTGAACTAATGGTAATACCCCACTGGCAGACATAGAATGTGACACCCGGCAATGATCACTTTTATGATTAAAAGTAGCCAGAAGAAGAATTGGGGGATGAAAGGTTAATAAAATAGGCACTTATTACTTCCTTTTTTTCTGTACGCTTAACAAAACACTGTTGAATTCTTGAGAAATGTTTCCTAATCTTGTTCCCATAATGTGCTGTCCCCAACTGACAAACTGCAGAATGTACTCCCTCACCCGGTTGCACGCAAACTGCCCACTTGCCCTGACCCATCAATAAACTTCCCTCCGTGCCATCACAAAGGAAAGTATATAACCTCTGCTTAAGCTTTTCTCAGGGCTCTCTACTCTATTCAAGTGAGCTCTGAGTACCAGCATGCTGGACCCCCAATAAACCCTTTGCTGTTTCATGAGATAGTCTCTCGGTGGACTCTTCCTCCAACGCTCGCCTGACCTTTACTTGGATGATTGAATGTTGAAGAGAACATCCATTCAAAAAGGGATAGTTGGTAGGATTAGAAATATAGCTGGTAGGATTAGGACGAAGAGTGAGTATAGGATGAACTGGAGAAAATACGTAGGAAAGCAGATATCAATAGAGACATTATGAAATCAGGCAACGTATAAAGTGAGTGATAGGATTAGACATTATCAACAGTGTTGAGTTTCAATATATAAACTTAGGAAGAAACAAATATGTACTAACCAATATCATTGACATTTGAGAGCAATAGGCAACCTGGACATGAATGTTTTTAGTAATCCAGGATTGCTTTCCATTTAGGCTTTGGTACAATCATAAGTGTGACCTTTGCATTTTGTGATCTGAATATTACTGGGATAAAATGTATATGTAGATCAGGTGACATGAGTATTTCTTCTAACATTTTGGGAGCAATATTATGAAGACGTATAAATTAGTATTGGGGGTACAAAAGTTGTACCCTGTGTCTATGAATATAGAAGTAATGCACGAATTGACAATACTGTGAATAAATAATATAACTGTTTCAACTTTAAATAATGGATTGAATTGATATCTGAAAATATATAAGAAATCTTATATTGATATTCAATCATTCATTCCATCGAGTTATACATCAAATGGTAATATTAGGGTTATGTTTTATCATGAAGGGTGTGTGAGTTTTGCTTCAAAAGTGATTATGGAAATGGAAAATAATGTATTTGGAATGAAGTCTCATGAAAAGACGAGTCAAGAAACATAGAGGAATACATGTGTTCTGAAGCAGGAAGTGATTGTAAGTATAACAAAAGCCTATAAATTTACTAACTTGTGGATGAAATATATATCCTATGATGTGCAAAAACCGAAGAAATAGTATGTAACAGTGTTTAATTAAAATGAACGTCAAAATACACATCATGTCCCATTGGAATCTACTTGCATTGATGTTAAACTGGGTCAGTTACTGTAGAAACAATAGGATTTGTAAGGACCATTTAATAAAGTTAGTTTTCAGTACTAGGAAACAAAAATATATTCCAGGTGGATGAATATATCTGAGCATAAACTTGTGAAAATTTGATTGTAAAACCACATTAATTAACATGAATGAATTTAGGGAGTGTATATACGACACAAATATTACATATTTTGAAAAGTCAGGAGAGTGTATATATATATATATATACAAAAAACACACACAGACACATTAAAAAGTAGCAATATATATGCCAAACAAAATTCATCATGAAATATACATAATCCACAGGTTCAAATGTATTCATTTTACTGAACATGGATTTATGTATAATGTTGTTCAACTAGGAAGCTCACCCATAGGTTGAATTTTCTGTTCCAAAAGCATTTAGGAGGAGTGATCTCTTCTCAGAATATCTTTCTGCCAAGTCAGCCACTTCACAAAAATGTATGAGTGATACTAAGTAGGATTCTATTTGTGCATATAAAAATACATGTGCTGAATAGGCTCCAGAGAAATGGAGACAGGAATTCACACATAAGTGAACTTTAAAATCAATGGAGAACTATTTCAATTAAAAATTCACTAGATTTGTATCACCTACGAAAAATCATGCAAAAAGGCAGTCCAACTATACATGATGCCTCCCCTGAACTGCTTGTATTTCTCTAGTGTTTGGGATATTTGCCTCCATCATATTAGGATTAGTATTCAGAGTCTAGAAGGGTGTGGGTTAGTGTCAGGGATTCAGTATTTCGTATGAAAAATAGGAAAATGAATGCAATGTGTACGCAAATATGTGCTACACAAAATCTTCCCACTCTCATCCAGAACAATGCCTAGACATCACCTTCGCCCCAAGTAAGACACAATTAGAGGAGAAGAGTTAGAAAATCTTTGAATACATATCTGCAATGGAAAATTATCAGGAGTTCACAACCTTGGATATGGTAGAGGAATTTCCAAAAGTAAGAGACAGGGTAAACCACTCCACAAACATGGACCTTTGCCTGCCTAAAGACTTCTTGATAAACTGCCTCTAAGGATGGGCACTTGAAATATATGTTGTTGTCAGGAGCTTTAGCTTCCTTTCTAGTGAGACCATCAAAGCTAGGTCTGATTCTCTGTGACCTGGAGGATATGCTTTCTTATTTTCCAATGAACATGAGGCAGTAGTGCTGAATTCTCTCTTTGTAGGCAAATTGTTGCCACGGGGGCTAAGTGTATCCACATGTTGACTGTGAGTCCATTTGGTCATCCTCCACATTTCGTGGTGTTTCTTGGTGCTGCACTGGGAATTTGGTATTTGCTTCACGGAATACAAGGAGCTCAACTGGGACTCAGAGCTGGAGGGAGTTCTGTCAGGTATGGTGGGTCAGGATCTGCAGGAGAATGCACCAACCAGGCTTCTATCCCACATAGTTTGCCCCCTTGACCATAATAACCTGATTGTGAACATTTTGGTTAAACCTCTCCTTATAAAATGATGCCTTTACATATAAGAGTCTGCAGGATGCACCATGTCAGCCACAAGCCATTTGGAAGTCAAAGGCAGATCCACAAGGCCCCAGGACAGAAATTTTATCACAAAACTGCACACCACTGCTCTTGGTCAACTACTCAGTAGGCTCCAAGTTACTGGCATCTCTGTTCTACACCATTTTCATGAAACCCAGTCAATCAAGGCATTGTCTGGTACACTCAGGATGATCAACAGTACATCCAAAGGTTCTCCTGTACCACCTGGTCAAGGGAATTTCAAAAATGTCATGGTATTTATCTAGCCATTTTTCAAGGATGATATTGGAGGCACTGTGAGTTCCAATTATTTTAGGAACCATTCAATGGTGAGGAAGCTCATTTCAATGAATGCTCTGGAGAACTCTCACAGGCAAGTCATCCAAAAAAGTGGCAAAATGGTCACGTGAATCCAGGCCCATTGAGGTCTACAAAGTGAGGTCCATGTTTGTTTTGACTCTCAACTATGTCTGCCAAGACTTTCAGAAAAAAATCATGTGATATCCTGGCTGAGATTCCCAGTGCTGTGTGGAAAGCCACCCTGAGCCTAGATCTCAGTTTCCAATGGCGACTCTCATGCGTGGCCTCCTAAAATCCCAACGCAATTCATGGAAATACTTGTATGAGTTCAGTTCCAGAACTCAGTCTCTTAGGGAAAACACACCAGAGTTCCAGCTGAGGTGGACCAAGTAATCTCTTCCAACCACAATTAAAACCAAAACACTCCCACATGGCCCACATCTTCTTCCATTGAGACACTCATCAAAACCTCTGGCTGAAGGTTTACATGATGGGTGCAGCCCAAGACAGTGTCCAAAATATGCTCCCTTGCCCCTCTTTTGCCTAAAGTAAGGGTGGACTGGACCCCTTTCCTCTGAACCTGGAGTGATCAAATAAGCCTGCCGTTAATATTGCTCTGATTCTCCAATTTGAGGCCTACTGACTGTCAGGTATAGATTCTTTATGTGATTTGTAGTAATGAGGAAACACAAGCACCTATTGTCTACCCTCTGCAGGCCTTTGAAGAACTCATTTTAACCAAAGAATCCCTATTCTCACTTGATGGAGGTCAGGAACCTAACAGAGAAAGGCAAGAGACTTCTTCCAGAATGACTGATATTTTTACATTTCGGTTTTCGATACACACATGGGAACGTACTTTAGATCCATCAGGTGCTGAGAATCTAACTCATAGCCTGACACAGGGACAAGAGGCTTATTCAGACACATCCCTTTCCAAAGCAATTAACCAAAGAGCTACAGGTGATGCCCATTAATTTCCATTTGAAAATTGTTTTCTTCAGGCTTCAAAAAGGGGTGGCCTGAGGCAAGAAACTTTCTTACACTCAGGGCAACAGAACAATAGGTAAGCAAAAGGCCCAAAGCAGGGTTTCTCCACTGAGACTTTCCTGGTCACATTGATATCTGCATTTTCTGCGATGCTCGCCACTCCATTCTGCTATCCAGTACATGGCCATGTCACAGAGCTTGGAGGTGGCACATATCTTGGACACAAAAACATGAGCCTATTCTGGGTAGTGGCCAGAATTCGGGAAGAAAACAGGAACATAGGAGGATAGTAGGGGTTGCTCATCCATAAGTCAAGCTACAATCCACTCATAAATTGGGTAGGATGAATGCTGGGAAGCTTTCTACTAGACAGGACGTATTCATTGATGCATTCTCTTTTCTCATGTCTACAAACACGGACACAGTGGTATACACAGACACTAGCCTTGTCAAACGGCTTTCTAGAAGTACTCCACTCCATACCAAACAAACTGCCTTTCCTACCTATTCTGAGAACATGAATAAAAACCACAAACTTACACCAACAACCACAAAGGCACTTCCTACCCCCAATAAGTCTTTGACTATCCAGAGTGTCCTCGGACTGGTCGACCATAGTATGTTACCCTGAATTGGCCTGTCCTGTCTCAGATCTGGTCTCCTCGGCCAACTCTGTGAAGTTGTCAGGAACCAACTGTGAGCGACTACCTGCTTTCTTAGGAAAGGTCCCTCTACAGAGCTCTCTTGGCATTTGTCCATCTTCACATCAGTAGATACCAAAAAAGACTGTCTGTCCTTGGTAAATCGAAACAAGTTATCCCACTGGGACAGCGACTGGGACTATCTCTGGGTGCCTGGCTTCCTGGATCCCAAGTTCAGAGAGTTCCATCACCAAGAAAGTGAGGTGAAGTCACTTTCTTCAAAAATGAATGAGGTCACTGCCCTGGCAACCACTTTGTTCTAACAGTTGCTTCAAATGGTCCCATGAGATGGAGGGTGCTCCTACTTCCTGTGACACTTTCACAAGTCAGAATGGTATATCAACCATAGTCAACGGGGAACTTCTCTCCACACAGGCCTGCTTTGGTCCATCTTCTCTACATTAAGAAGAGAGAGGCTGATTCAGACACATCCTTTCATCCTCTCCAGGTTGTTTGCCATGTAAAATAAGTTTTGCTCTCTCAGGTCCTTCATTGCTGCCTACAACTTTTCCAAGGATCATATCTGCATGGAACTCTGAGGTTCTCAGCAGGTGGAAGATCACCTACATTCCTCTATTGTAAGACCAACTCTGTCCATGCTCTTCTGTAGTTAGATTGAGGGAAGAGTGTATGCTTAGGATTAACAACAGGTTCGATTTGGGTTAGAAATAATTTGGGGGATGAATAATGGTATTTGGAACCTGCAATATTTAAAAGAATATACAGGTGAAATGTAAGTATGAAAACCGAAATGTATGTAAGATTTGAAGCCCGGACGGCTATTGAGCCCTTGATTGGGATACTTAGCTTTGAATTATGTTCTGCACAGATGTCTCTGATAAATCGATATACAATGGCATAGGACCTTGTGCCTTGGATGACTGAATGTGGAAGACAACATCCAGTCAAAAAGTGAGAGTCGGTAGGATTAGGAAGATAGTCGGAAGGTTTAGAAAGAAGAGTGAATATAGGATCTGGACCAAAAGTTCTTCAGCAATAGGGTTTCGGGTAGAGAGTGAATGTAAATATCAGCACATGTGAAGAGTCAGTCACATTGATGAACTGGGGAAAATATGTAGGAAAGCAGATATCAATAGAGACATTAGGAAATCAGACAAATTATAAAGTGAATTATAGGATTAAACATTTTCACAGGGTTGAGGTTGAATATATAATCTAAGGAAGAAACAAACATGTAGTCACCAATAGGATTGACATTTGAGAGCATTAAGTAACCTGGACATGGATGTTTTTAGTAATTCATGCTCACTTTCCAATTAGGCTTTGTTACAATCATCAGTGTGATCTTTGCATTTTGTGTCCAGAATATCACTGTGATAAAATGTATATGTAGATCAGGTGACATGAGTATTTCTTCCACCATTTCTGGGAGCAATATTTTGAACATGTATCAATTAGTATTGGGAGTACAAATAGGTGTACTTTGTGTACTTCTAATGGTAACATTAGGGTTACGGTTTATCATGAAGTGTGTGTGAGTTTTGCTTCAAAAATGATTAAAGAATCGAAAATAATACGTTTAGAAAGAAGTCTAGTGAAAAGACCACTAAATAATCATAAAGGAATACATGTTTTCTGAAAGAGGAAGTGATTGAAAGTGAACCAAATGCCTATAAATTTGTGAACTTGTGGATGAAAGGATATATCCTATGATGTCCATAAACTGAAGAAAAAGTAATGTACCAGTGTTGAATAAAAACAAACTTCAAAATACATATCATGTCCCATAGGAATCTAACTGCATTGATGTTAATCCTGGTCAGTTACTATAGAAATATTAGGATATATAAGGACCATTCACTGAAGTTAGTTTTCAGTACTAGGAAACAAATATGTATTTCAGGTGGTTGAATATTTCTGAGAATAATCTTGTGAAATGTGAAATGTTGATTATAAATCCACATACACGAACTAGAATGAATTTACGGAGTGTATAATAAGACACATATATTTCATATTTTGGAAAATCTGGAGAGTATATATATACACACACACACACACACACACACACACACACACACACACACATTAAAATGTAGCAATATATATGCCAATCGAAATTTATCATGAAATATATATCATCCACATACCTAAAAATATTAATTTTACTGAACATGGATTTATGTTTAATGTTGTTCACTAGGAAGCTCACCCATAGGTTGAATTTTCAGTTCCATCAGTATTTAGGGGCAGTGATGTATTCTCATAATTTGTAAATTCCAAAGTCAGTTTGCTCACAAGAATGTACGTGTGATACCAGGAAGAAGTCTATATATGCATAAAAATATACATGTTCTGAATAGGCTACACAGAAAAGGAGACAGGAATTTACATATGTGTTAACTTTAAAAACTCATGGAGAAATATTCCAATGAAAGGTTGACAAGAATGATAACACATACCCTTGATAAAGCAGAAGGAAAATCCAAGTATACACCATGCCTCCTATGAAAGGCCTGTATTTCTATCCTGTTAGGTTGCTTTTTCTCCAACATTTTAGGATAAGTAGTCAGAGTCTATTAGGGTATGGGTTAGTTTCAGGGATTCAGTATTTCAAATGGTAAATAGGATAATGAATCCAATGTGTATGCAAATATGTGCTACACAATAAACTTCCAACTCTCATCCAGAACAATGCCTTGACATTACCTTTGGCCCAGTGAGACACAATTAGAGGGGAAGAGTTTGAAAATCTGTGAATACAAATCTGGAATGGAAAATGCTCAGGAGTTCCCAAACTGGGAGCTGGTAGAGGAGTTTCCAAAAGTACGGGACAGTGTAAACACTACACAACCATGGAGCTCTGCTGGCCAAAAGAATTCTGGAGAAACTGCCTCTGAGGTGTGGCACTTGAAATATATGTTGTTGTCAGGAGCTTTATCTTCATTTGTCATGAAACCATCAAAGCTGGGTCTGCATCTATGTTACCTGGAGAACATGGTTTCTTATTTTCCAATGATCATGAGGCAGCGGTGCTGAATTCTCTCTTTGTAGGTAAACTGAGGCCACTGGGCCGAAGTGTCTTCCATGTGGACTGTGAAGCCATTTGGTCATCCTCCAATTTTCGTGGTGTTTCTTGCTGCTGCACTGGGAGATTGGTATTTGCTTCACGAAATACAAGGAGTTCAACTGGGACACAGTGTTGGAGGGAGTTTTGTGACATGTGGTGGTTCAGAGTCTGCAGGAGAACGCACCAACCATGCTTCTATCCCATATGCTTGCCCCCTTGACGATAGCAAACTGATTCTAAACATTGCCCTGAAACCTCTCCATATAACAAGACGCCTTTACATATAAGGGTCTGCTTGGTGCACCATATCAGCTAAAAGCCATTTGGAAGTCAATGGCAGATCCACATGGCACCACCACAAATATTTTATCACACACCTGCACATCACTGCTCTGGGCCAACTACTATGCAGTTTTCAACTAACCGGCATCTCAGTTCTACACCATTTTCATTATACCCATCAATCAAGGCACTGTCTGGTATAATAATGATCAGCAACAGGACATCCAAATGTTCTTCATTGCCACCTCGTCATGCGAATTTCAAAAATTTCATGGTATTCATCTATCCATTTTACAAGGTTGAAGTTGGAGCCATTGTGGCTTACAATTCATTCAGGAACCATTAAATGGTGAGGAAGCTCATTTCAATGAAAGCTCTGGTACAATCATAAGTGTAAACTTTGCTTTTTGTGTCCAGAATATTACTGTGATAAAATGTATAAGGAGATCAGGTGACATGAGTATTTCTTCCACCATTTCTTTGAGCAATATTTTGAAGACGTATAAATTAGTATTGGGGGCACAATAGGTGTATGCTGTGTCTTTGGATATAGAGATAATGCATGAATAGACCATACTGAGAATAAATAATATAACTGGTTCCAATTTTAAATAATTTTTTGAATTGATACATGAAAATATACAGAAAATCTTATATTGATATACAATCATTCATTCCAACCAGTTCCACATTTAATGGTAATATTAGGGTTATGGTTTATCATGAACAGTGTGTGAGTTTTGCTTCAAAAGTGATTATGGAAATCAATAATAATGTGTTTGGCAAGAAGTCTCATGAAAAGACCTGTCAAGAGACCTGGAGGAATACATGTGTTCTGAAGAAGGAATTGATTGAACGTGAAACAAATGCCTGTAAATTTGTGAAATCGTGGATGAAATATATATACTATGATATATATATATATATATATATATATATATATATATATATATATATATATATATATATATATATATAAAACATAGGTGAAATATATGTATGAAAACAGAAATATAAATAAGATTTGAAGCCCAGAAGGGCATTGGGCCCCTGATTGATATCCATATCTTTGAATTACTTTCTGCAAAGTTGTCTCAGATAAATCCATATACAGGGGCATAGGACCTTGTACCTTGGATGATTGAATGTAGAAGAGAACATCCAGTAAAAAAGGGATAGTCAGTAGTGAAAGCTTAATAAAATAGGTACTTGTCACTTCCTGTTTTTCTGTATGCTTAACAAAACACTTTTGAAATTTTGAGAATATTTGCTAATCTTGTTCCCAGAATGTGC
Organism: Callospermophilus lateralis; assembly: GCF_048772815.1. Taxonomy (NCBI): domain Eukaryota; kingdom Metazoa; phylum Chordata; class Mammalia; order Rodentia; family Sciuridae; genus Callospermophilus; species Callospermophilus lateralis. The sequence continues at coordinate 22,576 of NW_027514474.1, forward strand.
CGTTCCCTACTGCCAAACTGCAGAATGTACTCCCTCACCTGGTTGCACGCAAACCGCCCAGTCGCCCAGACTCATCAATAAACTTCCCTCTCTGCCCTCTCCAAGGAAAGTATATAAGCTCTACTTAAGCTGTTCTCAGGGCTCTCTGCTCTGTTCAAGTGAGTTCTGAGCTCAAACATGCTGGACCCCCAGTAAATCCTTTGCTGTTGCATGATAAAGTCTCTTGGTTGTCCCTTCTTCTGACGCTAGCCCGACCTTTACATATGGAGGTTCCACCTAGATCGAGCAGTTGTGGACGAGAGATCCCAAAGGACCCCTCTCAGGTAAGTAAGGCGCCTCTTTCTGGTTTCAGGTTTCAGGTTAGGGCTTGGCAAATTGACTGTCAATGAAGAGTGTGAGCTCTCTCTGACGATGCCTGACAGTGGTGTTACAGAACTCAAGCCATGTCTCTGGAGGACACCACAGAGGACTCCGGAAATTGAGGAACAATAGTCTCCTCGACTCAGTGATATTTTGATTCGGATTCGGTATTGCCAGCCCATCGGGTTTTGCTGGCAACTCAGTCCTGGTCTCAGTGTTGGACGTCCATTGCCTGTCTTTATTGTCTTGTCTTGTCTGTGTCATGTGTCGTTGCTTTCACTGTTTGTGTATCTTTCATTATGGGACAGCGCACTTCAATGCCTTTTTCCCTGACCCTTGATCACTGCACCAAAGTCCGCTTAAGGGCTCAGAATCTTTCTTTTTCAGTAAAGTGCCGGATGTTGCAGATTCTCTGTACCTCAGAATGGCCAACATTTGGAGTTGAATGGCCCCTAGAAGGATCTTTCTACTTCCCACTAATTTAAAAAGTCAGAGATATTGGCTTTTAGCCAGGGCCACATAGCCATCTGGATCAACAGCCATGTATCTTAACTCAGCAGGACCTCTGCAAAGCTCCTCCTCCATTGGTGAAGCCTATCCTTGCCGCTGCCCCTGCTCCAACTTCTTCCCCCAGGAACTCTCAAACACTCTTCTTCTTCTTCTCCTCCACCCTCTGTTCTCCCTGAGTCACCAGATTTGACTCTACTGGACTCTCCTCCCCCTCCTTATCCCCTGCCCTGGTTCCCCAGCCCCCAACACACTCTAAGTGATTCCCCTGCTGCTGACTCAGCCTCTCGTCCATTGCAGGAAGCTAAGCCGGCCCAGCACACTCCAGATAATTTCCCTGTGGCACACACAGCACCTACTCCCATGGAGGAAGCTGGCCCAGCTAAAGGAATGCGCTGGTGGCAAAAGATTGAAAACCCTGGAACTCTTGGGATGCTCCCCCTCCTTCCCTAGAGGCCAATGGCTATCGATATCCATGGGGGAAAAATGCAAGCTTACCAGTATTGGCCTCTCTCCAGACCTATATAACTTAAAAAATTACAATCCCCCTTTTCCGAGTACCCAACACAGCTCTCAGGTGTGGTTGAGTCATTAATGTTTTCACAACAGCCTACTTCAGAAGACTGCCAACAACTCCTAGGAACTCTCTTCAAGACAGAGGAACAAAAGGGAATCCTCCAGGAACCTAGAAAAAAATATCCTCGGACCAGATGTTCATCCGACACAACTACCCAACATAATCAAAGCCGGCTTTCCCTTTAACCGACCCAACTGTGACCCCCACACCTTTGAAAGTAGGGAGCTTCTGTCCACTTAGAGCTGGGCTCTAATACTGGGTCTCCAAACAGCCGCTAGTGACCAACTAATTTGGCCAAGGTAAGAGAGATTATTCAAGGGCCAGATGAATCTCCCTCTATGTTTCTAGAGAGAATTATGGAGTCATATAGGACATATATTCCTTTCGATCCTCAGGCAGAGAATCAGAAGGCATCTGTCATGATGGGCAAACTGCAATCGATATTAAAACAAATTTACAAAGCTTAGATTGATTACAAGATATCACTTTGAGAGATTTCGTCAGAGAATCTGAGAAGATATACTATAAGAGAGAAACTGAGGAAGAGAAGGGAGCAAAGTGAGGTTAATGAAGCAAAAGGCAGACTAAGGTGTTGACTAAGGTCCTGGTCACAACAACAAATCGGCCAGAAATTAAGAAACAGGGAGACAAGAAGGGATAAGTTGGCCCACGACAGAGGCCACCCCTGGCCTCAGATCAATGTGCCTACTCTAAAGAAAAAGGACACTGGGTCAAAATTGCCTTAGAAAGTGACAGCCAGGCCAGCCAGCCATTCTGACTCTGGAGGATGACTAAGTAAGTCGGGTCTCATATCCCTTCCCCGAGCTCAGGGAAACTTTTGAAGTGGAGGAGACCCCAGTAAACTGGATACAGGGGCAATATACTCAGCCCTTAAAGCCACAATAGGAGCTCTATCTAATAAAAGGTCTCTAGTTCAAAAAACTAATGGCAGTAAATATCGGACTTGGACAACTAAGAGGACCATTGACTTGGGGAAAGGAAAAATCCATCATTTCTCCCTAGTAATCCCAGAATGCCTGGCCCCATTGAGGGGCAGAGATCTGCTCACCAAGCTCTGGGCCAAAATAACTTTTAACCCTGAAGGCCCCCAAGTGGAATTTCTAAATCCTTCAGTAGAAATTCCAAGAGTCACGGCTCTAACTGTGTCAGTAGAAAATGTACATCAACTCACTCACCATGGTTCAAAGAATCTGCAGGCATTCCTGAAGGCTCAAGAACAGAGTTTTCCACTAACCGACTCACAGTGAAGGAAATAACTGAATGGGTAACAAAAGCCTGTCGGGTCCATCAATTAGTTAATGCTTACCCTTCCAAGCTTCCTGCAGGAAAGCACCTACGAGGTATCAAACCAGGACAATTCTGGGAAGTGAACTTTACTTAAATTAAGCCAGCAAAGTATAGACTTAAATATCTCCTAGTCTTTGTAGGTACATTTTAAGGATGGATTGAAGCCTTCCCCTCAAAATAAAAGAAAAAAGAAAAGAAAAGAAATAGCGCAAATTTTGGTCAAGAAGATCCTAGAAGATATTTTTCCAAGATATGGCCTGCCTAAGTTAAAAGGGTCTGATACTGGACCAGCGTTCGTGGGCCAGATAAGTAAGGGGTTAGCCAGGACCCTGGGGATTAATTGGAAGTTACATTGTGCTTATATACCCCAGAGTTTAGGACAGGTGGAAAGAATGAATATAACCATTAAACAGACCTTAAAAAATTAAGCTTAGAGACCGGAATAAAAGATTGTACTATGCTACTGCCTTATGCACTGTTTCATGAAGGAAATACTCACTCTGTTTTTTGTGTAACCTCACCCCCTATGAAATTCTCTATGGTGCCCCTCCTCCAGGAAGGGACCTAACCCCAACTCTAAGACCTAACGATCCCTTTCACACCCCTTGCTTGACAGATTTAAAGCTCTTGAAAGAACTCAGGGATACCTGTGAAAACGGCTGGCCACTACCTACCAACCTGGCGACAAGGGGACTCCACATCGATATCAAGTAAGAGACTTTGTCTAGGTAAGATGACATCAGGTGTCATCCCTGGAACCCCACTGGAAAGGACCATACCAGGTGGTACTTATAACACATACAGAAATAACAAAAAGAAAAAAAATTGAAAATAAAGAAAGGAAGAAATTAAAAAAAATAATAATGATAATAAAAAAATGAAAATTAAAATTTAAAGAAATAATACTACTAATAATAAAATAAAAAAATTGAAAACATAAAATAAGTTAAAGAACAACTACACCAACAAAAAATAAAAAATGAAAGAAAAAGAAAAAAAAAACATAGATTTCGATTAACTTCTCTTAAAGTAAGTGGTGCTGTGCCCACTGGGCCAAGCTTCTCCTCTCAAAGGTGGGAACCATTAACTGTGCAGCAGCTCTAAGTCTCAGACTGGGTGGGTCTCCAATCCTGAGTGCCTAGGGCCTTCTCTTGTGTTTCCTCAAACCAGGCACCGCTCACCACAATACTGGCTACACGCCAGTTCTGCTGCTCCTGGGAGCCCTGTCTTCATGAATACCTGGGCACACTCTCCCTGTTTGCCTCCCTCAGCCCCTAAGTTTGTAGAGCTTGGGCCTGAGAACCCTCAGCAAATTTGCTTGCCCTCCAGGAGCCACGCCCCTGGTAGCTGTTGCAAGAGACCTCAGTTGTCTGCACTCGTGGGAGCGGTAGCCGAGAGCTCCTGAACGCAAGTCCAATGCCACTCCTGATTCCCTCGGTCTGGCTATGGAGCTCACAGGAGAGCTAGGAGGGGCCCTTATGAAAGAGCTGGGAGGGGCTCCTAAGGTTTCTCCACTGTGTGGAGAGAGATGGCTAGGGGATTAAACACCTGTCACAAAGGTTTCAATGAAGATATCTCCTCCACTCGTGATGTCAGTTCTCTGCCATGGTGGTATCTCGTGCAAATGGTGACCGTTCTTTCCCTTTGCCGGGTGACCAATGCAACGGGTGAGTCCTGACTGACTTTCCCAAGCCCCATTTCAGTCCTTTGGCCACTGCCTATGAAGGCTCAGTTGGCTTTTACCTCTGTAAATTCAGAAGGGCCGACCAATTATTTCAGCGGGATCTTTAGTGCTGAGTCATGAGAAGCAGGCGAACTGGAGGTTGAATGCTGCATATCCGGACTCGGTGTGTGTGTTCTGAGGGGCCCAGATTGTACCCCCCAGATCCACATTAGCTGAGCATCGCCTAGTGATCCTGGGCAAACAGCATTTAGACAGTTTACGGCTCCCTATGCCCGCACATTTGAAGATGTCAGAGACTTGATCTCTCTGCACCTGCCACCATGTTAGATCTCCTCAATGATATTCATGTTACCCTTACAGCATCCTGGCATAAGCAAGTTCTTGGGATTGTAACACTACTGCTTCTGTTTCAAGTCCAGATTTCTAGAAATGAATCCTTGCCGCCATTGCCTCTGCCTCTGGACCATGCTCACGTTAGCCGCGCTCATGGGTGCGTGCTGCGCTCGACTGTGACTATAGCGGAACCACCACGGCCTCCATTGCTCCTCAGCCCGGTGCCCATCCCCTGGGGCCCAAGCAGCTGCCACCATGGCTCTCCGGACCCCTCCTCCAGAGCACAGGTCCATAAGCAGGGGAATGCAGAATGACCCCAGAGACAGGCTCTGCCCGAAGGTGCAGCGGCGAACAGGCGACCTAGGCGCTCGAGGCCACGGTCCAGCCTTCAGAGGACAGGACTCGGCCCTTAGCCCAGCTCCAACCTCTAGATGCGGCAGCCGGACAATTTAGACAGAGTCATCAAGACAGCCAGCAGAAAGCAAATGGTGGCTCCTGAGGAGTGGATTTTCGGCACAGAAACCACAGCCCAGCGAACAATCCCAGTCCATAAACTCTCCCGGTATATAAAAATATTTTAAAAAAGGGGGCGGAAGTAACTGAGCTTTCTTTGCATCAGGTACTTACAATCCACTGCTGATTACACATTCAGATTCTCTGCCTGGAGCGAAGCGAAAGAGGAAGCAGATGCGCGCAAAGCGCCCATGGCTTTGAGCAGCCAAGCGTCTCTTTTTCCATCTCTTTGTTCTTCCTGCTGCTTGGCAAGTGGTCTACTACAGATTAACGGTAAAAGGAGCTCTAACCAACTGCACTAAATCTCAATTAAAGCCACTGCACTGAGCACCACACTCAGCATTTCAACAACCCCCGTACGCAGCGGCCATCTTCCCTACCAGGTTTGGTTTTTCGGTTTTCGGTTTTTGTTGGCAGAGTGGCTGCCAGCAGAGAGCGTAAGTTCCCACTGGCGGTGGTGGACAGACGTGTCCTGAAGCCACAGACCACGTCCTTGCAAGGGACTCCTTGGACGATTCGGGGAGGGACGGATGTGTCCTAATTAGGTGACTCTGCTGCCAACCTGACAGGTCTTGCTGGCTACTTATGTCTCTCAGGTTGAATTCGCTGTCTGTCTTTGTGGTCTAACCCATCAGGTTTTGCCAGTTACTAGGTTCTAATCTCTCCTTCTGAACTCGTGTTAAACGTTAACTGTGTGTCCCTGTTTGTGTCACGTTTGTATTGTCGTTGTCTCTGTTTGAGTAACTCTCATTACGGGCCAAAGCCATTTCATGCCTCTGTCCTTGAAGCCTTTTCTGGTCCCTGGCTCCAACCTGACCCCTTTGCCCACGATCCTATCACTCAAACCTTCTGCACCTCCCCCTCTTCCCTCCATTCTCACTGAGTCACAAGTTTGAAGATCTTAGGGTTGTGAACAAACGGGAGCTGCATGATGGTCTTTGTGTGTCTTTTTGTCTGTGTTTCTGTTAAATGTGATGGCATTGTGTGGACCGATGCAGAGTCCCGTGTTCCAACCTGCCTTAGATGTGTGGAAGTAACTTTAGCTAAATTTTAACCTAATGCTTCTCCTGTGAGGGACCAAAAGTCAATAGAACCGCCAGCTTTTCTGTTCTCACCTTTTACACCTCTCTTAGCTGTGTTTTAAAGAACTTTGATGTACTTTACTCCCCTTGGTTAAGCGAGATTAGGGAAGCACTGTTTTCTTTTCTTTCCATAGTTGGGTTGAGCACGCCAACTGCAGAGGGAAATGCCTGGGGTCTAAGAACTTTGATATCTCGCATAAACTTTTCTCAAAACCCTGTCCTCATTATTAAATTGGCATTAATTGGATTTGGGGATGGGATCCAAACCTTCAGTCATAAATTTTGACACCCCAGAGTGGACTTTAAAGGAGTCCCCACTCTGCCCTCTTGGGAAAGCCTAGAACTCAAAAAACTGCAAGCAGAAAATGAACTATTTGGGAGCTGACTACTGAAAAGTTGGGAGATATAGAATATGCCTGGTGCCTGGGGTCAAACCAAACCAGAGGAACTAATCCTGTAAGTAAAAAGTGAGGCTAAGGGACTCCCAGCAGCTGCCCGAGCCATTTTGCTGTGGGGAACTCCCTTATTCCTTACCTGCACTTTAAGGATTACTCCACCTCTGTTTGCTTAACAAAAGGGAGAATGAATGCAGTAATATGTTGATATTATAGATTGTTTCATGGGGATGATCTTGGCTGAATGTGTATCTAAAAGATGATTTATTATTGTAACAATCTGGTATCTAAATGGGTTTCTAAAGCATTGCACTATCTTACAGTATAAAGTTGGGTTTAAACAATTGTTTAGTTTGATTTCAGATAGTTCATGCTAGAAACCTTAAATACTTAGGATTAAAAAAAATATTAAAGAGTTTAAATTTTTAACTAGGTAGCCTGAGAAAATTCCACTAGATATACCAGTGCATTAACTTGGGCAAAGAAAATAAATTATGATATGGTATCTGTTCCCCTCAGTGTGTAAGATTTAAAAAAAATGGTGCTAAATTAAAAGGTTCGTCTGGCTTATTGAAATGGCATTAATTAGCAACAATCTTGGAAATATTTAAAGCTTAATTTCGGATACCCATGGCAGTGTGTGGTTTTTTAAAAAATTTTTCAGCCAATTTAATGGAACTTAATACTACTTTTGAAATTTCAGAACAAAGAAAGTGGGTTATTATCTTATAGAAACTTTTTTGTGATGGTGCCATTTATATTATCAAAAAATGATCCAATTTTCAGTTTTGTGTGAGCAAATTTTTCTAGTGTAGAAAAATCTAAAGATATAAAATTTTGAGAATTACATCTTGAACTTGCATCATAATTTTCAACATTCAAACCTGGAAATTATGACATAGCTATAATGCCTTAGGCATGAGGTTTCTGCTCAAAATTCACGTCTTTCCAGTTTTCGAGACCTCAGTCAGGACTTAAGTTGATATGCAATCAGGAAGAGACAGATAAAAAGGAGTAAAAGTTTATGTTTACCTGAACTCAAACTAGTCTCAACGAATAAGTACATTATATGGTATTTACTAATTACTGAATAGTCATCTTTTTTAGGACTCTTGCTTTTTCTTAGATTCTGTATTTTTTTTTTCTTTTTTTGAGCTCATAATCTTTATCCTGCAGATCGGTAAATGTTTTCGGATCAGATCTATTTTTGATCAACTGTGGAGTTTTTAAACATTGCAATGGAGATTTCACCTGAAAAAGCTACAAGGCATTTACTATTGTGTTATGTGTTACATTTGTGTTATGTATTGTATGTCGGTATGCCTGTATGTGTGTAAGTCAATATATAATGCAGTGATATGACAATTGATAGATGAGGAGCGCTCATGAGAAATTTAAAAATGGATTCAAATATCTTTGATTCACGTGATTCAAATGGATCAATTCAAATTGGGTAAAAAGATAAAAATAAAGATGTCTTTAAAAATAGGCCTATAAGTTTTCTAGGTGTTCAAAAACGCCCTTGTATAATGTTGATGTCTATAAAATAATCTGCTTAAATTCAGAAATTTACATGTATTGTTTCAAAATGTGAACAGAAAGAGGTTAACAAATGGAAAAGAGAAACTAAAAGGTTCTAGATATAGATTTAATAGAGGGAAAATGTGTTTCTGGATAAGAGAGTCTATATGATTAAGTAATTAAAAGGTTTAATAATGAAAAAGTTTTGTGTAAGTTGGTTATATGTGTAAGTTTTGAGCAAGTAATCTTAAAAAATTAAACAGCTGGTTAAACTAGTACTGTTTTTACAAAATTGTGCCATGTTATTTCTTTAAAAAGCTAAACTTGGTTAATACAAAAACATCAATGTAATTGTGGTGTTAATGTGTTCATATCTTCCAGGTATACAAGTCTGTAAGGTAGAAGCTTCAAAAGAGCATTGTATCAAGCTGGTGTTCTAAGGTTGTATGGTAATTCTAGGCTTAAAAGTAAAACATGTTGGAGATTTATGTCTGTCATTTGTGTTCTATAATTGGACTTCTTTTCAATAAGATATTTACAGTTCCATCATACTTTCTACACTGAGATACAATATAAATGTATTTTTAAGTTTATGAGAGCCTAAACTCTGAAGGTATTATTGTAAAACACAAAGGTAATTCCCATTCATTTCCATGTGAAAACTGTTTTCTTCTGGCTTCACAAAGGGGTGGCCTGAGGCAAAGACTTTCCTGATATTCAGGGCAACATAACAATAGGTAATCAAAAGGACCAAAGCAGGGTTTCTCCACTGAGACTTTACTGGTCACATTGATATCTGAGTTTTCTGAGATGCTTGCCATTCCCTTCAGGTATCCAAAACATGGCCATGTCACAGAGCTTGGAAGGGGTCCATATCTTGGACACAAAACCATGAGCCTATTCTGGAGAGTGGCCAGAATTCAGGAAGAATACAGGAACGTAGGAAGATAGTAGGTGTTTCCCAGTGATAAGGCAAGCCACAGTCCATTCATGAATTGGGCAGGATGAATGGTGGGAAGTTTTCTCCTTGACAGGACACACCCACTGAGACATTCTCTTTTTTAATGTCTACAACTACGGACACACTGGGATACACATACATAGAAACACTCACCTTTTCAAAGGACTAACTAGAAACAGTTCACTAGAAACCAAACAAACCACCTTTTCTAACTATTCTCAGGACATGAGAAAAAACCACAAACCCACACCCACACCCACAAAGGCACCTCCTTCCCCATGTTCGTTTGGAGCTATCCAGAGTGTCCTCTAACTGGAGCACCATACTATGTTCCCCAGAAATGGCCTGTCCTGTCTCAGTTCTGGTCTCCTTGGACAACTCTGTGAAGTTGTCAGGAGCCAGCAGTGAGCCTCTACATGCTTTCTCCGAAAGGGCCCCCCTTCAGAACTTTCCTGACATTTGGCCATCCTCACATAAGTAGGTACCACGAAAGACTGATTCTGTCCTTGGTAAATCCAAACAATTGGGATCACTGGGACTGGGGCTGGGACTGGGTCTGGGTGCCTGGCTTCCTGGAACCCAAATTCGGAGAGTTCCATCAACAAGGATGTGAAGTGAGGTTACTTCCTTCAGGAACTGAATGACGTCACTGCCTTGGCAACCACTTTTTCCTAACATTTGCTTCCTAGGGTCTCATAAGATGGAGGATGCCCCATCTTCCTGTGACACTTTCACAAGTTAGAATGGTTTAAAAACCATAGGCACCTGGGAACACCTGTCTGCACAGGCCTAGTTTGGTCAATCTTCCCTACATTAAGAAGAGAGAGGATGATTCAGACACATCCTTTCATCCTGACTGGGTTGTTTGCCATGGAAGAATACTTTTGCTCTTTCAGGTCTTTTATTGCTGCCTACATCTTCTCCAGGAATCATTTTTGCATGGACCTTTGATGTTCTCAGCAGTTGGAAGGTCCCCTACATTCCTGTATTGTAAGATCAACTCTGTCCCTGCTCTTCTGTAAAGTGAGATTGAGGGAATTGTGTATAGTTAGGATTAATAACATGTTCGATTTGTATTAGGAATCATTCTGCTGGATGAATAATGGTATTGGAAACCTGCAATATTTATAAGAATATATAGGTGAATATAAGTATGAAAACAGAAATCTAGGTAAGATTTGAAGCGCTGAGAGGTATTGGGCCCTTGATTGGGATACTTAGCTTTGAATTACATTCTGCACTGAGGTCTGAGATAAATTGATATAGAATGGAATAAAACACTATACCTCAGATGATTGAATGTAGAAGAGAACATCCAGTCAAGAAGTGGTAGTCGGGAGGATTAGGAAGATAGTAAGTTTTGGAAGAAGAGTGAGTCTAGGAGTTGGACCAAGACTTTTTTAGTAATAGGGTTTTTGTTAGAGAATGAATGTAAATGTCAGCAAATGTGAAGAATCAGTCACTATGATGAACTGGGCAAAATATGTAGGAAAATAGATATCAATAGTGACATTAAGAAATAAGGCAAAGTATAAAGTGAGTGAGAGGATTAGACATTTTCAACAGGGTTGAGGTTGAATATATAATCTTAGCATGAAACAAATATCTCCTCACCAATAGGATTGACATTTGAGAGCCTTAGGCATCCTGGACATGGATGTTTTTAGTAATTCTTACTCACATTCAATTTAGGCGTTGGTACAAACATAAGTGTGACCTTTGAATTTTTTATCCAGAATATTACTATGATAAAATATATATGTAGATCTGGTGACATGAGTATTTCTCCCACCATTAAAGGGAGCTATATTCTGAAAACTCATAAATTAGTATTTGGAATAAAAAAGTTGTACCCTGTGTCTATGAATATAGAGATAATGGATGAATAGTCCATACTGTGAATAAATAATATAACTGGTTTCAACTTTAGAAATTGGAATAAATTGATATCTGAAAATATACAGGAAATCTTATATTGATATACAATCATTCATTCCAACCAATTATACATCTAATGGTAATATTAGTGTTATGGTTTATCATAAAGAGTGTGTGAGTTTTGCTTCAAAATAATTATGGAAATCAAATATAATGCGTTAGGAAGAAGTATCATGAAAAGACCAGTCAAAAAAAAAAAGGAGGAATACGTGTGATCTGAAGCAGGAAGTGATTGAAAGTGTACCAAATGCCTTTAAATTTGTGAAATGTGGATGAAATGTATTTTCTAAGTTGTCCATAAATTGAAGAAATAGTAATGTACCAGTGTTGAATAAAAATGAACATTAAAATACACAACATTTCCCATAGGAATCTACTTGCATTGATGTTAAACTGGGTCAGTTACTTTAGAAGTATAAGGATTTGTATGCACCTTTCACTGAAGTGAGTGTTCAGTACTAGAAAAAAAATATGTACTTGAGGTGGATGAGTATTTCTGAATATAATCTTGTGAAAATTTGATTATAAAACCACATACATGAACATGAATGAATTTAGGGAGTGTATAATAAGAGACATATATTTCATATTTTGAAAAATCTAGAGAGTGTAGATTTTTCACAAAACACACACAGAGATATTAAAAAGCAGCAATATATATGACAATCGAAATTCATCATGAAATACATATCATACACAGATCCAAAAATATTTATTTTACTGAACATGGATTTATGTACAATGTTGTTCAACTAGGAAGCTCACCCATAGGTTGACTTCTCAGTTCCAACAGCGTTTAGGAGGAGTGATCTCTTCTCACAATCTTTATCTGCCACGCCAGCCATCTCACAAGAATTTACGTGTGGTACCAGGTAGGATTCTATATGTGCATATAAAAATACATGTGCTAAATAGGCAACAGATAAAGGGAGACAGGAATTCACATATTTGATACCTTTCAAAACACATGGAGAAATATTTCAATTAAAAATTTACCAGATTTATAACACCTACACTTTATCATGCAAAAGGCAAGTCCAACAATACACCATGCCTCCTCTGAACTGCTTGTATTTCTATTCTGCTTGGGTTATTTTTCTCCATCATATTAGGATTAGTGGGCAGACTCTAGTAGGGTATGGGTTGGTGTCAGATTTCAGTAATTCGAATGGAAAATAGGAAAATGAATCCATTGTGTATGCAAATATGTGCTACAAAAAATCTACCCATTCTCATTCAGAACAATGCCTTGACATTACCTTCACCCCAAGTAAGACACAGTTAGAGGAGAAGAATTAGTAAATCGGTGAATACATATCTGGAATAGAAAATGCTCAGGAGATCACAACCTTGGGGGTTGTAGAGGAGTTTTCAAAAGTAAGGGACAGGATGAACACTCCACAATCGTGGAACTTTGTTGGCCTAAAGACTTCTTGAGAAACTGCCCCTGAGGTTGGGCACTTGAAATATATGTTGTTGTCAGGAGCTTTAGCTTCCTTTGTAGTGATACCATCAAAGATGGGTCTGCATTTATGTGACCTGGAGGACTTGGTTTCTTATTATCCAAAGAACATGAGGCAGCAGTGCTGTATTCTCTCTTTGTAGGTAAACTGTGGACACTGGGGGCTAGGTGTCTCCCTTTCTTGACAGTGAAGCCAATTGTTCCTCCTACAATTTTCGTGATGTTTCTTGTTTCTGCACTGGTATTTTGGTATTTGCTTCATGAAATACAAGGAGTTCAACTGGGAAACAGTGCTGGAGGGAGTTATGTCATGTGTAGAGGGTCAGGGTCTGCAGACGAATTCACCAACCAGCCTTCTATCCCACATAGCTTGGCCCCTTGTCCATAACAAACTGATTCTGATCATTGCCCTAAAACCTCTCCATATAACAAGATGCCTTTACATATAAGGGTCTGCTGGCTGCACCATGTCAGCCAAAATCCATTTGGAAGTCAATGGCAGAACCACATGGCCCCACCACAGATGTTTTATCATACACCTGCTCACCACTGCTCTGGGCCCACTTCTCAGCAGGCTACAACTTACTGGCATCTTTGTTCTACACAATTTTTAAGAAAACAAGTCAAACAAGGCACTGTCTGGTACACTCATGATCAGCAAGAAGACTTCCAAAGGTTCTCCAGTGACACCTGGTCATGGGAATTTCAAACATTTTATGGTATTTACTGAGCCATTTTTCAAGGATGACGTTGGAGGCACTGTGGGTTACAATTCATTCAGGAACCATTAAATGTTGAGGAAGCTCATTTCAATGAAAGCTCTACAGAACTCTCACAGGTAAGGCTTCCAAAAGAGTGGCCAAAAGACACATATATTTCATATTTAGTAAAATCTGGACAGTGTGTGTGTATATACACACACACACACACACACACACACACACACACAGAGACATTAAAAACTAGCAATATATATGCCAATCGAAATTAATCGTGAAATATATATCATCCACGTATCCAAAAGTATTCATTCATTTTACTGAACATGGATTTATGTATAAGTTGTTCAACTAGGAAGCCCACCCATAGGTTGAATTTTCAGTTCCAACAGCATTTAGGAGGAGTAATCTCTTCTCACAATTTGTATCTGCCAAGTCAGCCACCTCACAAGAAAATACGTGTGATACAAGGTATAATTCTATATGTGCATTTAAAAATACATGTACTGAATAGGATACAGAGAAATGGGGGAGACAGGAATTCACATATTTGATAAGTGTAAAAACACATGGAGAACTCTTTCAACAAAAAATTGACTAGATTTATAACTCCTACGCTATATAATAGAAAAGGCAAGTTCAACTATACAACACGACTCTTTGATTTGCTTGTATTTCTATTCTGTTTGGGTTATTTTTCTCCATCATGTTAGGATTAGTAGTCAGAGTCTAGTAGGGTATGGGATAGTATCAGGGATTGAGTATTTCGAATGGAAAATTGGAAAATGAATCCAATGTGTATGCAAATATGTGCTACACAAAAATCTTCCCACTCTCATCCAGAACAATGCCTTGATATTACCTTCGCCCCAAATACCACATTTAGAGGAGATGAGTTAGAAAATCTGTGAATACATATCTGGAATTGAATATGCTCCGGAGTTCACAACCTTAGAGGTGGAAGAGGAGTTTCCAAAAGTAAGTGACATGGTAAACACTCCACAAACATGGAGCTCTGCTGGCCCAAAGACTTCTGGAGAAAATGCCTCTGAGGTTGGGCACTTGAAATATACGTTGTCAGGAGATTTAGCTTCCTTTGTAGTGAGACCATCAAAGCTGTGTCTACATCTATGTGACCTGGAGGTCATGGTATCTTATTTTCCAATGAACATGAGGCAGCAGTGCTGAATTCTCTCTTTGTAGGTCAACTGTGGCCACTGGTGTCTAAGTGTCTCCTCGTGTGGACTGTGAAGCCATTTGGTCATCCTCCAATTTTCGTGGTTTTTCTTCCTGATGCACTGGGAGTTCGGTAATTGCTTCACGAAATACAAGGAGTTCAACTGGGACACAGTGCTGGATGGAGTTTTGTCACGTGTGGTGGGACAGGGTCTGTAGGATTATGCACCAACCAGGCTTCTGTCCAACATAGCTTGCCCCCTTTACCAAAGCAACCTGATTCTGAACATTGCCTTGAAACCTAACCATACAACATGATGCCTTTACATATAAGGGTCTGCTGACTGCACAATGTTAGTCGAAGTCATTTGGAAGCCAATGGTAGATCCACATGAAACTACCATAGCTGTTTTATTTCACACCTGGCCACCTTTGTTCTAGGCCCACTACTCAGCAGGGTCCAACTAACTGGCATCTCTGATCTTCACAATTTTCGTGAAACCCAGTCAATCAAGGCACTGTCTGGTACACTCATGATCAGCAACAGGATATCCAATGGTTCTCCAGTGCCACCTGGTCATGGGAATTACAAAAAGTTCATGTTATATATTGAGCCATATTTCAAGAATTAAGTTGGAGGCACTGAGTTTTTCAATTAATTCAATAACCATCAAATGGTGAGGAAGCTAATTTCAATGAAAGCTCTGGAGGACTATCACAGGAGAGGCTTCACAAAGAGTGACCAAAAGTTCACATGAACCCAGGCCCATTGAGGTCTACAATGTGAAGTCCATGTGTGTTTTGACTCTCAACTATGGCTGTCAAATCTTTCACAATAAAATCATGTGATATCCTGGCTGAGATTCCCAGTGCTCTGTGGAAAGCCACTCTGGGCGTAGATCTCAGTTTCCAAGGGCCAATCTTATGTGTGGCCTCCTAATGTGCCAACACAATTCATGGCAATACTTCTTTGAGGTCAATTCCAGAACTCAGTCTTTATGGGGAATCACACCAGAGTTCAAGCCAGGTGGACCCAGTCATCTCTTCCTACCACCACACAAATGACCACAATTAAAACCAAAAAACTCCCACATTGCCCTCATCTTCTTATATATAGACACTCATCATAACCTCTGGCTGGAGGTTTCCTTGAGGGGTGCAGCCCAAGGCAGTGTACAAAATAAGCTCCCGTGCCCCTCATTTGCCTAAAGTCATGGTGGCCTGGACATGCTTCCTGTGAACCAGGAGTGATCAAATAGGCCTGCCATTAATACTGCTCCGCTTCTCCAATTTGAGGCATACTGACTCTGCGTTTTAGATTCTTTATGTGAATTAATGTCATGAGAAAACCCAAGCAACTATGAGCTAGCCTCTGTAGGATTTAAAGAATTCACTTGACCCAAAGGATCTCTATTCTCACTTAATTGAGAACAGGAACCTTACAGAGGAAGTCAAGAGACTTTATCCACAATGACTGTTCTTTTAGCCATTTTGGTTTTGGATGCACACATAGCAGGAGTTGGCCATCCATAAGGCAAGTGGCAGTCCATTCGTAAATTTGGTAGAATGAATGCTGGGGAGCTTTCTCATAGACAGGACACATCCACTGATGCATTATCTTTTCTAATGTCCACAACCACGGACAGTGAATTACAGACATAGAAACACTCACATTGCCATAAGACTTACTAGAAATAGTTCACTCCAAACCAAACAAACCGCCTTTCCTACCTATTCTCAGAACATGAGACAAAACCCCAAACTCATACCCAAACCCACAAAGGCACCTCCTTCCCACAAGTAGGTCTGTGACTATTCGGAGTGTCCTCTGACTGGAGGGCCATACAATGTTCCTCCAAAATAGCCTGTCCTGTCTCAGATCTTGTGTCTTTGGCCAACTTTCTGAAGTTGTCAGGAGTCAGCGGTGAGGCACTACCTTCTTTCTCAGGAAAGGCCCCTCTTCAGAGCTTTTCTGCCATTTAGACATCCTAACATCAGTAGTTAGCAAGAAAGAATGACCCTGTCGTAGGGAAATCCAAAAAGTGAGAACACTGGGACTGGGACTAGGACTGGCACTGTTTAACTGGCTTCCTGGATCCCAAGATCAGAAAGTTCCATCACAAAGGAAGTGAGGTCAGGTCACTTCCTTCAGGAACTGAATGAGGTCACTGCCTTGGCAACCATTTTGTCCTAACAGTTGCTTCCAAGGGTCCCTTTAGATGGAGGCTGCCCCTGCTTACTGTGACACATTCACAAGTTAGAATGGTATATCAACCATAGGCACCTGGGAACAACTCTCCACACAGGTCTCATTTGGTCCATCTTCTCTACATTAAGAATAGAGAGGCTGATTCAGACACAACCCTTCATCCTGACCAGGTTGTTCGCCGTGGAAGGTGACTTTTGCTCAATCAGGTCCTTCAAAGCTGCCTACATCTTCTTCAGGGATCATTTTTGCATGGATCTTTGAGGTTCTCAGCAGGTGGAAGATCCCCTACATTCCTGGATTGTAAGACCAACTCTGTCCCTGCTCTTCTGAAAAGTTAGATTGAGGTAACAGTATATGGTTAGGGTTGATAACATGTTCGATTTGGGTTAGGAATCATTCTACTGCATGAATAATTGTATTGGGGGATGCCACCGAGGACTCGAGAAATCGAGGAACAATTGTCTCCTCGACTCAGTGAATTTTTGTTTCAGATTCGGTATTGCCAGCCCATAGGGTTTTGCCTGCTATGCAGTCCTGGTCTCAGTTTTGGACGTCCATTGCCTGTGTTTATTGTCTTGTCTTGTCTGTGTTGTGTGTTGTTGCATTCACTGTTTGTGTATCTTTCAATATGGGAAAGAGCACTTCAATGTCTCTGTCCCTGACCCTTGATCACTGGACCAAATTTCGCTTAAGGGCTCAGAATCTTTCTTTTTCAGTAAAACTCCAGACTTGCCAGACTGTCTGTGCCTCAGAATGTTTCACCTTTCAAGTCGGATTGCCCCTAGAAGCATCTTTCTTCTTCCCACTAATTTAAAAAGTCAGAGATATTGTCTTTCAGTTGCGCACACATAGCCATCCTGATCAACAGCCATGTATCTTAACTTTGCAGGACCTCTGCAAGTCTCCTCCTCCATGCGTGAAGCCTTTCCTTGTCCCTTTCCCTGCTCGTACTGCTTCCCCCATGATCTCTCAAACCCTCTGCTTCTCCTCCTCCATCACCCTCTGTTCTCCCTGAGTCACAAGATTTGACTCTACTGGACTCTCATCCCCCTCCTTATACCTTGCCCTCATCCCCCAACCACCAACCCCCTCTAAGTTATTCCCCTGCAGCTGACTCAGCCTCTCCGCCATTGGAGGAAGCTAAGCTGGCCCTACGCCCTCCAGATAACTCCCCCACAGCAAACACAGCCCCACCTCCCCAGGAGGAAGCTGGCCCGGCTAAGGGAACTCGCTGGCTTCGAATGATTGAAAACCCTGGAACTCCTGTGATGCTTTCAGAACATGAGAGAAAACCACAAACTCACACCCACACCCACAAAGACACCTCCTTCCCACAAGTAGGTCTGTGACTATCCGGAGTGTCCTGTGACTGGAGGGCCATACAATGTTCCCCCAAAATGGCCTGTGTGTCTCAGATCTTGTGTCTTTGGTCACCTCTCTGAAGTTGTCAGGAGCCAGCAGTGAGGCACTACCTTCTTTCTCTGGAAAGGCCCTTCTTCAGAGCTTTCCTGTTATTTGGCCATCCTAACATCAGTAGTTAGCAGGAAAGAATGACTCTGTCCTCGGGAAATCCAAAAAGTGAAAACACTGAGACTGGGACTAGGACTGGCACTGTTTAAGTGGCTTCCTGGATCCCAAGTTCAGAGAGTTCCATCACCAAGGAAGTGAGGTTAGGTCACTTCCTTCAGGAACAGAATGATTTCACTGCCTTGGCAACCATTTTGTCCTAACAGTTGCTTCCAAGAATCCCATGAGATGGAGGCCATGCGTGTTTTGAATCTTAATTATGGCTGCCAAGTCTTTAAGAATAAAAGCATATAATATCCTGGCTGAGATTCCCAGTGTCCTGTGGAAAGCCACCCTCGAACTAGATCTCAGTTTCCTAGGGCGACTCTCATGCGTGGCCCCTTAAATCCCAACACAATTCATGGCAATACTCCTCTGAGGTCAGTTCCAGAACTCAGTCTCTAAGGGGAATCACAGCAAGTTCAAGCCCAGGTGGACCCAGTCATCTCTTCCAACTGCCACACAAATGACCTCAAATAAAATCAAAACACTCCCACATGGCCCTCATGTTCTGCCATATAGACACTCATCATAAACTCTGGCTGGAGGTTTACATGAGGGGCGCAGCCCAAGTCAGTATCCAAAATAAGCTCCCCAGCCCCTCATTTGCCTAAAGTCTGGGTGGCCGGGACACCCTTCTTGTGAACCAGGAATGATCAAATAGGCCTGCCGTTAATACTGCTCTACTTCTCCAAATTGAGGACTACCTACCTTGGGGATTAGATTGTTAATGTCAATTGGTGTCATGAGAAAGCCCTAGCAGCTATGGGCTGGCCTCTGCAGGGCTTGGAAGAACTCATTTGACCCAAAGATTCCTATTCTCACTTGATGGAAGTCAGGAACCTTACAGAGGAATGCGAGATACTTCACCCACAGTGACTGCTCTTTTGGCCATTTTGGTTTTGGATGCGCACATAAAATCTTTCTTTAGATCCATCAGGTGCTGAGAATCTAAGCCATAGCCTCACACAGGCCAAGAGGCTGATTCAGACACATCCCTCTCCAAAGCAATTAAGCAAAGAGCCACAGATGTTGCCCATTCATTTCCATTTGAAAACTCTTTCTTCAGGCTTTCTAAAGGGTTGGCCTGAGGCAAAGACCTTACTGAAATTCAGGGCAACAGAACAATAGGTAATTAGAAGGAACAAACCAGGGTTTCTTCACTGAGAAATGTAAAATCCATTGGTGTGCCACTACCTGCTTTCTCAGGAAAGGCCCCTATTTAGAGCATCCCTGGCATTTGGCCATCCTCACATCTGTAGGTACCAAGATAGCTTGACTCTGTCCTTGGTAAATCCAACAAGTGAGAAAAATTGGAGTGGAACTGGGACTGGCTCTGTGTGCCTGGCTTCCTGGATCCCACATTCCATCACCAAGGAAGTGAGGTCAGGTCACTTCCTTCAGGAACTGAATGAGGTCACTGCCTTGGCAACCATTTTGTCCTAACAGTTGCTTCCAAGGGTCCCTTTAGATGGAGGCTGCCCCTGCTTACTGTGACACATTCACAAGTTAGAATGGTATATCAACCATAGGCACCCGGGAACAGCTTTCCACACAGGTCTCATTTTTCCATCTTTTCTACATTAAGAATAGAGAGGCTGATTCAGACACAACCCTTCATCATGACCAGGTTGTTCGCCATGGAAGATGACTTTTTCTCAATCCGGTCCTTCAGAGGTGCCTACATCTTCTTCAGGGATCATTACTGCATATACCTTTGAGGTTCTCAGCACGTGGAAGATCCCCTACATCCCTGTATTGTAAGACCAACTCTGTCCCTGCTCTTCTCTAAAGTTAGATTGAGGTAACAGTGTATGGTTAGGATTGATAACATATTCGATTCGGGGTTAGGAATCATTCTGCTGAATGAATAATGGTATTGGGAACCTGCAATATGTATAAGAATGTACAGGGGAAATATATGTATGAAAACAGAAATCTAAGTAACATTTGAAGCCCAGAAAAACATTGGGCCCTTGATTGGGATACTTAGCTTTGAATAAATCGATATACAATGACATAGAACCTTGTACCTTGGATAATTGAATGTAGAAGAGAACATCCAGTCCAAAAGGATAGTCGGTAGTGAAAGGTTATTAAAATAGTTAATTGTCACTTCCTGTTTTTCTGTATGCTTAACAAAACACTGTTGAAATCTTGAGAACTGTTTGCTAATCTTGTTCCCAGAATGTACTGTCCCCAACTGCCAAACTGTAGAATATGCTCCCTCACCAGGTTGCATGTAAACCACCCACTCGCCCTTACCCATCAGTATACTTCCTCCCTGCCCTCTCAAGGAAAGTAAATAATCCCTGCTTAAACTGTTGTCAGGGCTCTCTGCTCTATTCAAGTGAGCTCTGAGCCCCAGCATGCTGGACCCCAAATAAACCCTTTGCTGTTGCATGAGACAGTCTCTTGGTGGTCTCTTCCTCTGACACTCGCCGGACCTTTACATATTGACGTTCCACCGAGTTCCGTCACTGGCGGACGAGAGACCCCAAAGGGCTCCTCTCGGAGCAAGTAAGGCACCTCTTTCTGGTTTCAGGATTCATGTTAGGGCTTGGCAATATCGCTTGCGATGAAGAGCCTGAGTTTTCTCCGACTTTGGCTGAGAGACCTCTCACAGAGACACAGGGCACCTCCCTGGGGGACGCCGCAGAGGACTCAGGAAATCAAGGAACAATTGTCTCCTCGATTCAGTGATATTTTGTTTCGGATTCGGTATTGCCATCCCATCGGGTTTTGCTGTCTACTGATTCCTGGTCTCAGTGATGTACGTCCATTGCCTGTCTTTATGGTCTTGTTATATCTGTGTCGTGTGTCGTTGCATTTAGTTTGTGTATCGTTCATCATGGGACAGAGCACTTCAATGCCTCTGTCCCTGACCCTTGATCACTGGACCAAAATTTGCTTAAGGGCTCAGAATCTTTCTTTTTTTAGTAAAACGCTAGACCTGGCAGACTCTCTGTGCCTCAGAATGGCCCACCTTTAGAGTCGCATGGCCCCTAGAAGGATCTTTCTACTTACCACTAATTTAAGAAGTCAGAGATATTGTCTTTCAGCAGGGGCCACATAGTCATCCAGATCAACAGCCATATATCTTAACTTTTCAGGACCTCTGCAAATCTCCTCCTCCATGGGTGAAACCTTTTTTTGCCCTTGCCTCTGCTCCTACTCCTTCCCCCATGATCTCTCAAACCCTCTACTCCTCCTCCTCCTGCAAACTCTGTTCTTCCTGAGTCACAAGATTTGACTCTACTGGACTCTTCTCCCCCTCCTTATCCGCTGCACTCGTCCTCTAACCCACAACACCCTATAAGTGATTCCCGTGCTGCTGACTCAGCCTCTCTACCATTGGAGGAAGCTAAGCGGGTAATAGGGTCTGATAATGAACCCGTGTTCATGGTCCAGGTAAGTCAGGGGTTAGCCAGGAAACAGGGGATTAATTGGAAGTTATATTGTGCTTATAGACCCCAGAGTTCAGGACAGGTAGAAAGAATGAATAGAACCACTAAAGAGATTTAACGAAATTAAGCATAGAGACCAACATAAAAGATTGTATTATGCTCTTGCCTTATGCAATGTTTCATGCAAGAAATACTCCCTCTCTTTCTTTGAGTAACCTTACCCCCTGTGAAATTCTCTATGGTGGCCCTCCTCCAATAAGGGACCTAATCCCAACTCTAAGACCTAACCATCACTTTTATACCCCCTTGCTTGACAGACTTAAAGCTCTTAAAAGAACTCAGTGATACCTGTGAAAAAAGCTGGCCACTGCCTACCAAACTGGAAATGAGGGGACTCCACATCGATATCAAATAAGAGGGTTCATCTACTTAAGACGACATCAGGTGTCATCCCCGGAACCCCGCTGGAAAGGACCATACCAGGTGCTACTTATAACACCTACAGTGGTAAAGGTAGACAGAATCACTTCCTGGATCCATGCCTCTCATCCCAAGCCTGCGCCCTGTCCAGACTCTGGCTGGAAACTGGAAAAGACTGGTAATACTTTCAAATTGCATATTCGCCATGTGGATAAGGTTATAGACTCTCCCCTTGACCACAAGTAGTCTTAACCCTCATCAGCCCATTCAGCAGCGATGGCTGATCACAAATTCTACTGGAAAAGAAGTATAATCAATCTCACAAAGAGTCAACTTAGGGACCTGGTGGCCATCTCTCCACCCAGACATTTGTCAGCTGGCTATATGTCATTCCTATTGAGATAACCCTGATGAAGAGGATCCCAATAAAATTCCATTAAATCCCTTCTGTATCATAGATAATGGAAACAAACATTATGGATGTAGGGACACGCGAACCAGATGCAGGTTGGCTAGGCTAGATTACTATGGTTGCCTGGCAGACTATCAAAAACACAAAACGTCACAGATGGGTGGGGAAAAAGCCGACTTCTTCTGTATGTCATAGGGATGTGAGCATACAGGGGCTGCCTAATGGAATCCAAACTCCTCATCAAACTCAGTACACAGCATTGGCCATAGTACCAATTAGATAACCAAAACCGATGGCCCCCAGAGGGGTCTCTAGATCCTCAAATTCTGGGTGACCTTTTTAACTTCTGCAAGTGCTCAAAAGTGTGAAAGGAGATTCCCCTATGTGGAAGCCTTTTCCCTCCTTCACTCACATCCTGAACTATGCTTCTCCAATAGATCCTCACTCTCAGCCTTCTGCTCCAGACTCTCTGCTGTCACTCCCACCTCAGAAACCTGATTACTCTCCTCGAATTACTAGATCAAAACCCCCTAACTTCGCCGGTTCTCAGGTAGCAGGTACTAAGGCACCCCTGTACCCACTCACTCCTCTCTTCTCCTGTCAGTGCCTTCACCGGGTCCCACCAGGACCTCTTACTAGCTAACCCAAAGCTCAAACCAGCTGAGGAGAGCCCTCAGACCCCTATCCAAGATGTAATAAAAATGGCCTTTAAAGTTGCTTTGTCATCACTGAAAACAGTTTACTAAGAATTTGAAGTGTCTCACAGGGTTTTGGGATACTCACTCCCATCTTCCCCTCTACTCTACCTGTTCTACTGCTCATGTTTTTGTTGCTAAGAAATCCCAAACCCCTTTCCCATTATTCTTTTACATCTCTCCTTCCTCATTCTCAGATCCTCGGAGCTGCTCTCAGCCCCACCTTCCCCGTGTTTCCCCTCTGTGCCAGGCCCACAGAAAAGTATTAACTGACCTTCTCCAGAAGTCTTCACCATGGCTGACTTTAGAACTTTCAGCAAAAGGCTCCATATAAAAGAGTTCAATGTAGATAAACTTTCACTTTTTGTATTGCCCTGTTCTACTTGGCCACTGGCTAAAAAACTCAGCACTTCTAAGCTAGACAACCCCTTACTAGTTTTTCCCAAAATATGTGAACAATGCCTCTGGCCTTGAGCTGGCGCTTCACAGAGATGCCTACATTTGTAAGATTAAGAAGTTACCAACTAGGCTCCTTGGTAACAGCTGGCAGGGGGGAAAAAGAAAGGGAAGAAAAAGCTCTCACCCTCCCAGGCGTCCTTTAAAAGTAAACTTGCACAGAATAGAGAAAAAAACAGAAACAAAATTTGCTTTTTGTTAACTTCTGCAAACTGTGAACTTCTGAGCCCCTTCCCTTACATGTTGGGTACAAAATTCTGAAACTATCTGAACTTGGGGTTCAGGGGATGAATTGATTACAACAGAAGCAATGCCCTCTGAATCCGGTTGCACCCAATTAGGACTGTTTCCCTGTTTTTGGTGCTATCTTATGTTGCCTTGCCTCGTCCGTCCCTACAACAGTACTATTCTATATACTTAAATATTGTTTATGTTTTCATGAAATGGTCAACAGATATGATTAATTATGTAATGGTGCAGATGTTTCCCATAGTGCACTACCATAACACAGGTTCATTTGAAATCAAATAGGGGGGGCATAGAACCCGGTTCCCCTGGGAACATATACCCTCACTTTAGCCATCCTATTAGGAATAGGAGTTGCTGCAGGGGTGGGCACAGGAACCACTGCCCTGGTCCATGGGACACAACAAATGTCCCAATTAGAAGCAGCAATAGACCAAAACTAAGATATTAGAAACCTCCATCAGAGCTTTGCAGGAATCTTTTACCTGTCTCTCTGAACTTATTTTACAGAACAGTCGAGGGTTGGACCTCCACTTCATGAGAGAAGGAGGCCTTTGTGCTGCATTGAGGGAAGAATGTTGTTTCTATGCCGACAATACTGGAGTTGTAAAAAAATCAATGAGTAAATTAAAAAGACAACTTGAAGAGAAACAACCAGAGATAGAGGCCCAAAAATGGTTGTTTGACGCTTGGTTCACACAGTCTTCATGGTTAACTATGCTTTTATCAACCCTGGCCGGTCCAATAATACTCTTCATATTGTTGCTAACTATAAAACCATGTTTGCTCAACCGTGTAATTTCTTTTCTCCAAGAAAATTGGACAAGTTAAACTTATGGCAATACCCCACTAGCAGACATAGAATGTACACCCAAAAATGATCACTTTTATGACTAAAAGTAGCCAGAAGAAGAAGTGGAGAATAAAAGGTTAATAAAATTAGTACTTGTCACTTCCTGTTTTTCTGTATGCTTAACAAAACACTGTTGAAATATTGACAACTGTTTGCTAATCTTGTTCCCAGAATGTGCTGTCCCCAACTGCCAAATTGTAGAATGTACTCCCTCACCAGTTGCATGAAAACTGCCCACTCGCCCTGACCCATCAATAAACTTTCCTCCCTGCCCTCTCCAAGGAAAGTATATAAGATTTGCTTAAGCTGTTCTCAGGGCTCTCTGCTCTATTCAAGTGAGCACTGAGCCCCAGCATGCTGGACCCCCAATAAACCCTTAGCTGTTGCATGAGACAGTCTCTTGGTGGTATCTTCCTCTGCCGCTCACCCGACATTTATTGGATGATTGAATGTAGAAGAGAACATCCTGTCAAAAAGGTATAGTTCGTAGGATTAGGAAGATAGTTGGTAGGTTTAGGAAGAAGCGTGAGTATAGGATTTGGAAAAAACGTTCTTTAGCAATAGGGTTTCAGTTAGAGAGTGAAGTTAAATGTCAGCACACGTGAAGAGTCAGTCACAATGACAAACTGGACAAAATATGTAGGAAAGCAGATATCAATGGAAACATTACAAAATCAGGCAAAGTATAAAGTGATTGACAGGATTAGAGATTTTCAAGAGGGTTGAGTTTGAATATATAATCTTGGGAAGAAACAAATATGTAGTCACCAATAGGATTGACATTTGAGAGCACTAGGCAACCTAGACATGGAAGTTTTTAGTAATACATGTTCACTTTACATTGTGGCTTTGGTACAATCATAAGCATGACATTTGCATTTTGTGTCCAGAATATTACTGTGATTAAATGTATATTTAGATCAGGGGGCATGAGTATTTCTTCCACCATATCTGGGAGCAATATTTGAAGACGTATAAATTCATATTGGGGAAACAAAGAGGTGTACCCTGTGACTATGAATATAGAGATAATGCATGAGTAGACATTACTGTGAATATATAATGAAACTGGTTCCACTTTTAATAATGATTTGAATTGATATCTGAAAACTTATAAGAAATCTTATATTGATATACAATCATTCATTCCAACCTGTTACACAAATAATGGTAATATTAGGGTTATGGTTTATCATGAAGAATGTGTGAGTTTTGCTACAAAAGTGATTATGGAAATCAAAAATAATATGTGTGGAAATAAGTCTCATGAAAAGACAAGCCAAGAAAGATGGAGGAATACATGTGTTCTGAAGCAGGAAGTGATTGAAAGTGAAAAAAATTGTCTATAAATTTTCTAACTTGTGCTTGAAATATATATATCCTATGATATGTATGAACTGAAGAAATAGTAATGTACCAGTGTTGAATAAAAATGAATGTTAAACTACACATCATGTCCCATCAGAATCTACTTGCATTGATGTTAAACTTACTGTAGAAATATTAGGATTTGTATGCACCATTCACTGAAATTAGTTTTCAGTAATAGGAAACAAATATGTATTTCAGGTGGATGAATATTTCTGAGAATAATTTTGTGAAAAGTTGATTATAAATCCACATACAAGAATATGAATGAATTTAGGGAGTGTATTGTAAAACCCATTTTTCATAATTTGAAAAATCTGGAGAGTATTTTATATATATATATATATATATATATATATATATATATATATATATATATATATATATATACAGAGAGACATTAAAAATAGCAATATATATTCCAATGGACAATCACCATGAAATATACATCATCCACAGATGCAAAAATATTCATTTTGCTGAACATGGATTTATGTATAATGTTGTTAAACCAGGAAGCTCACCCATAGTTTGAATTTTCAGTTCAAACAGCATTTAGGAGGAGTGATCTCTTCTCACAATTTGTACCTGCAAAGTCAGCCAGCTGAAAAGAATGTACATGTGATACCAGGTAGGATTCTATATGTGCATATAAAATTGCATGTGCTTAACAGGCTACAGAGAAATGGAGACAGGAATTCACATATTTTTTAACTTTACATACACATGGTGAACTATTTCAACAAATAATTGACTAGATTTATAACTCCTACCCTATATAACACAAAAGGCAAGTGCAAAAATACAACATGCCTCCTCTGAACTGCTTGCATTTCTATTCTGTTTTGGTTAATTTTCTCCATCATATTAGAATTAGTAGTCAGAGACTATTAGGTAATGGGTTTGTGTCAGGGTTTCAGTATTTAGAATGGAAAATTGGAAAATGAATCCAACGTGTATGTTAATATGTGCTACCAAAAATCTTCCCACTCTCATCCAGAACAACGCCTTGACATTACCATCAATCCCAAGTAAGACACAATTAGAGAAAAGTTAGAAAATCTGTGAATATATTTATGGAATGGAAAATGCTGAGGATTTCACAACCTTGGAGGTGGTAGAGGAGTCTCCAAAAGTAAGGGACAGGGTAAACACTCCACAAACATGGAGTGCTGCTGGCCTAAAGTCTTCTAGAGAAACTGCATCTGAGGGTGGGTACTTGAAATATATGTTGTTGTCAGGAGCTTTAGCTTCCTTTGTAGTGAGACCAAAAAAGCTGTGTCTGCATCTATGTGACCTGGAGGACATGGTATGTTATTTTCCAATGAACCTGAGGCAGCAGTGCTGAATTCTCTCTTTGT
The DNA here is from genome assembly GCF_048772815.1 of Callospermophilus lateralis. Taxonomy (NCBI): domain Eukaryota; kingdom Metazoa; phylum Chordata; class Mammalia; order Rodentia; family Sciuridae; genus Callospermophilus; species Callospermophilus lateralis. The sequence goes on from NW_027514474.1 coordinate 50,105, forward strand.
GGCCAGTGGGGGCTAAGTGTTTCCCCGTGTGGACTATGAAGCCATTTGGTCATCCTCCACTTTTCCTGGTTTTTTTTTTTTGCTGCTGCACTGGGAGTTAAGTATTTTCTTCATGAAATACAAGGAGTTCAACTGGCACACAGTGCTGGAGGGAGTTCTGTCACTTGTGGTGGATCAGGGTATGCAGGAGAAAGCACAAACCAGGCTTCTATCTCACATAGCAACCTGAACCACCTTGAACATAGCAACCTGATTCTGAACATTGCCCTGAAAACTCTCCATATAACAAGATGCCTTTGCATAGAAGGGTCTGCTAGCTGCACCATGTCAGTCAAAAGCCATTTGGAAGCCAATGGCAGATCCACATGGCCCCACCACAGATGTTTTACCACACGCCTGCCAACAATTCTCTAGGCCCACTAGTCAACAGGCTCCAAGTTACTGACATCTCTCTTCTTCACCATTTTCATGAAACCCAGTCGATCTAGGCACTGTCTGGTATACTCATGATCAGAAACAGGACATCCAAAGTTTCTCCAGTGCCACCTGGGTATGGGAATTTCAAAAATTTCAAGGTATTTATCTAACCATTTTTCAAGGATGAAGTTGGAGGAACTGTGGGTTTCAATTCATTCAGGAACCATTAAATGGTGAGGAAGCTCATTTCAATGAAATCTCTAGAGAACTCTCACAGGCAAGGCTTCCCAAAGAGTTCCAAAAGGTCACATGAAGCCAGGCACATTGAGGTCTACTATGTGAGGTCCATGTGTGTTTTGGGGTGTGTTTAAGGTTGCCAAGTCTTTAAGAATAAAATCATATAATATCCTGGCAGAGATTCCCAGTGTCCTGTGGAAAGCTACCCTCGAACTAGATCTCAGTTTCCAAGGGCGACTCTCATGCGTGGCCTCTTAAATCCCAACACAATTCATGGCAATACTCCTCTGAGGTCAGTTCCAGAACTCAGTCTCTAAGGGGAATCAGAGCAAGCCCAGGTGGACGCAGTCATCTCTTCCAACTGCCACAAAAATGACCACAAATAAAATCAAAACACTCCCACATGGCCCTCATGTTCTGCCATATAGACACTCATCATAAACTCTGGCTGGAGGTTTCCATGAGGGGCGCAGCCCAAGTCAGTATCCAAAATAAGCTCCCCAGCCCCTCATTTGCCTAACATCTAGGTGGCCTGGACACCCTTCCTGTGAACCAGGAATGATCAAATAGGCCTGCCGTTAATACTGCTCTGCTTCTCCAAATTGAGAACTACCTACCGTGGGGATTAGATTCTGTACGTGAATTGGTGTCATGAGAAAACCCTAGAAGCTATGGGCTAGCCTCTGCAGGGCTTGGAAGAACTCATTTGACCCAAAGATCCCTAATCTCACTTGATGAAAGTCAGGAACCTTACAGAGAAATGCGAGATACTTCATCCACAGTGACTGCTCTTTTGGCCATTTTGGTTTCGGATGCGCACATGGAATCTTTCTTTCGATCCATCAGGTGCTGAGAATCTAAGCCACAGCCTCACACAGGGCCAAGAGGCTGATTCAGACACATCCCTTTCCAAAGAAATTAAGCAAAGAGCCACAGATGATGCCCATTCATTTTCTTTTTTTTTAATTAATTTTTATTGTAGGTTGCTCAAAACATTACATAGTTCTTGATATATCATATTTCACACTTTGATTCAAGTGGGATATGAGCTCCCATTTTTACCCCATCTACAGATTGCAGAATCACTTCAGTTGCACAACCATTGATTTACATATTGCCATTCTGGAGCCCATTTATTTTCATTTGAAAACTTTTTCATCAGGCTTCATAAAGGGTTGGCCTGAGGCAAAGACCTTACTGACATTCAGGGCAACAGAACAATAGGTAATTAGAAGGCACAAACCAGGGTTTCTTCACTGAGACTTTTCAAAATCCAGTGGTGTGCCACTACCTGCTTTCTCAGAAAAGGCCCCTCTTCAGAGCTTTCCTTCTGTTTGGCCATCCTCACATCTCTAGGTACCAAGATAGCCTGACTCAGCCTTTGGTAAATCCAAAAACGTGAGACCACTGGGAGTGGAACTGGGACTGGCTCTGTGTGCCTGGCTTCCTGGATCCCACATTCCATCACCAAGGAAGTGAGGTCAGGTCACTTCCTTCAGGAATTGAATGAGGTCACTGCCTTGGCAACCACTTTGTCCTCACAGTTGCTTCCAAGGGTCCCATGAGATGGAGGCTTCCCCTACGTCCTGTGACACTTTCACAAGTTAGAATGGTATATTAACCATAGGCAACCGGAATCAGCTCTCCACACAGGCCTCCTTTGGTCCATCTTCTCTACATTAAGAAGAGAGAGGCTGATTCAGACACATCCCTTCATCCTGACCAGGTTGTTTGCCATGGAAGATGATTTTGGTCTCTCAGGTCCTTCATAGCTGCCTACATCTTGGACCTTTGAGGTTCTCAGCAGGTAGAAGATCACCTACATTCCAGTATTATAAGACCAACTCTGTCCCTGCTCTTCTGTAAAGTAAGATTGAGGGAACACTGTATGATTAGGGTTAATAACAGGTTCGATTTGGGTTAGGAATCATTTTGCTGGATGAATAATGGTATTGGGAACCTGCAATATTGATAAGAATATAGAGGTGAAATGTACTTATGAAAACAGAAGTCTAAGTAAGATTTGATGCCCAGAAGGGTATTGGGCCCTTGATTGGGTTACTTACCATTGAATTACGTTCTGCACAGATGTCTCAGATAAATCCATATACAATGGCATAGGACCTTGTACCTTGGATGACTAAATGTCGAAGAGAACATCCAGTCAAAAAGAGATAGTCGGTAGGATTAGGAAGATAGTAGGTAGGTTTAAGAAGAAGAGTGAGTGTAGGATTTGGAACACATGTTATTTAGCAATAGTTACAGAATGAATTTAAATGTCAGCACATGTGAAGAGTCAATCACAATGATGAACTTGGGAAAATATTTAGGTAAGCAGATATCAATAGAGACATTATGAAATGAAGCAAAGTATAAAGTGAGAGATAGGCTTAGATATTTTCAACAGGGTTGAGTTTGAATATATAATCTTAGGAAGAAACAAATATGTACTCACCAATAGGTTTGTCATTTGAGAGCATTAGGCAACTTGGACATGGATGTTTTTAGTAATCTATGTTCACTTTCCATTTAGGCTTTGGTACAATAAAAAATGTGAACTTTGAATTTTGTGTCCAGAATATTTTTGTGATTAAATGTACATGTAGATCTGGTGACATGAGTATTTCTTCCACCATTTCTGGGAGCAATATTGACTGACTACTACTGACTGATAGGTATAGATTCTTTATGTGATTTGGAGTCATGAGAAAACCCAAGCACCTCTTCAGGGTTTCAAGAACTCATTTGACCCAAATGATCCCTATTCTCTCTTGATGGAGGTCAGGAACCTAACAGAGGAAGGAAAGAGACTTCATTCACAATTACTGAACTTTTTGCCATTTTGGTTGTGGATGCACACATGGAATCTTTCTTTAGATCCATCAGGTGCTGAGAATCTAAGTCACACAGGGCCAAGAGGCTGATTCAGACACATCCTGTTCCAAAGCAATTAAGCAAAGAGCCACAGGTGATGCTCATTCATTTCCATTTGAAACTGTTTTGTTCAGGCTTCACAAAGGGGTGGCCTGAGGCAAAGACCTTCCTGACATTCAGGACAACAGAACAATAGGTAAGCAAAAGGTCCAAAGCAGGGTTTCTCCACTGAGACTTTCCTGGTCACACTGTCCCTGCTCTTCTGTAAAGTTAGATTGAGGGAACATTGTATGGTTAGAATTAATAGCACATTCGATTTGGGTTAGGAATCATGCTGCAGGATGAATAATGGTATCAGGAACCTGCAATATTTACAAGAATATATAGATGAAATATGAGTATGAAAACAAAAATCTACGTAAGATTTGAAGCCCAGAAGGACATTGGGCCCTTTAGTGGGTTACTTAGCTTTGTATTATGTTCTTCACAGATGTCTCAGATAAATCGATACACAATGGCATAATACCTTGTACCTTGGATGACTGAATGTCGAAGAGAACATCCAGTCAAAAAGGGAAAGTCAGTAGAATTAGGAAGATAGTTGCTAGGTTTAGAAACAACAGTGTGTATAGAATTTGGACCAAAAGTTCTTTAGCAATAGCTTTTCAATAAGAGAGTGAATGTAAATGTCAGGACATGTGAAGAGTCAGTTACAATGATGAACTGGGGAAAACATGTAGGTTAGCAGATATCAATAGAGACATTAAAAATCAGGCAAAGTATAAAGTGAGGGATAGAATTAGACATTTTCAACAGGCTTGAGGTTGAATACATAATCTTAGGAAGAAACAAATATATAGCGACCAATAGGAATTACATTTGAGACAATTTGGCAACCTGGACATGGATGTTTTTAGTAATCCATGCTCACTATTCATTAAGGCTTTGGTACAAACATAAGAGTGACCTTTGCTTTCTGTGTCCAGAGTATTACTGTGGTATAATGTATATGTAGATCAGGTGACATAAGTATTTCTTTCACCATTACTGGGAGCAATATTTTGAAGACATATAAATTCATATTGGGGGAACAAAGTGGTGTACTCTGTGTCAATGAATATAGAAATAATTCATGAATAGACCATACTGTGAATAAATAATAAAAATGATTCCAACATTAAATAATGAATTGATTTGATATCTGAAAATATACAGAAAATCTTTAATTGATATACATACATTCATTACAACCAGTTATACATCTAACAGTAATATGAGGGTTATGGTTTATCATGAAGAGTGTGTGAGTTTTGCTTCAAAAATGATTATGGAAATCGAAAATAATGTGTTTTGAAAGAAGTCTCATGAAAAGACCAGTCAAGAAACCTGGAGGAATATATGAGTTCTGAAGCAGGAGGTGATTGAAATTGAAACAAATGTCTATAAATTTGTGAACTTGTGGAAGAAATATATATGCTATGATGTGCATAAACTGAAGAAATATTAATATACCACTGTTTAATAAAAATGAACTGCAAAATACACATCATGTCCCATAGGAAACTGCATGCATTGATGTTAAACTGGGTATTACTGTAGAAATATTAGGATTTGTATGCACCATTCTCTCAAGTTAGTTTTCAGTACTAGGAAACAAATATGTATTTCAGGTGGATGTATATTTCTGAGAATAATCTTGTGAATAGTTGATCATAAATTCACATACATGAATATGAATGATTTTAAGGAATGTATAATAAGACTCATATATTTGATAATTAGAAAAATTTGGAGAGTGTGTGTATACACACATACACACACACATATACATATATATACACACACACAGACACACACACAGAGAAATTAAAATCTAGCAATATATATGCCAATCGAAATTCATCATAAAATATATACCATCCACAGATGCAAAAATAATTATTTCACTAAAAATGTTTTTATGTATAATGGTGTTCTACTAGGAAGCTCACCCATAGGTTGAATTTTCAGTTCCAACAGCGTTTAGGAAGAGTGATCTCTTCTCATAACTTCTATTGGCCAAGTCACAAACCTCACTGAAACGTACGTGTGATAACAGGTAGGATTCTACATGTGCATATAAAAATACATATGTTGAATAGGCTACAGAGAAAGGAGACAGGAATTTGTTGAGAGCCACATATGAAGGGGCCCCAGCAAACTTCCAGCTGGCAGCAAATTTCCAGCTGTTGGATGATTATTGGCTAACAGTGGCCCCAGCAACATCTAGCTCATTGGAGATTCTCATTGAACTGTTTCTCCGCCCTTTCAGACTGCAAGCTGATGATTGGCTCACAGCGGCCCCAGCAACATCTAGCTGATTGGCTCCTCTGTGGTGATGCTCATTGGACAGTTTCCCTGCCCTTTCAGACCACGGAGCTGCTCATTGGGGGACTTTTTTGGCTCCACCCACGCAACCCAACCAATCGGCCTCAAGAGCAGGAGAATTGTGGAAGGTGGAGAGGCTTGTGGCAGTGACAGAGACTTTATAAGGAAGCCAGTGGTGGCAGTTGGGCTCTGAGGGTTTTTCCTGAGGAGCTGTTTTGTATGGCGTGTGTTTTTCTAAAAATAAAGCTCATTTCTTTTGACAAGTGGCTCCTAACTCTTCCCAGCCAGACTGCAGCATTTCCTCGCTTGCACAGGGAACGACTGAGGGTAAGTGATAAGGTAAACTGCTCGCCCCTGAGGGCAGGGCAAGAGGATGGGTAGCCATTTTAAGATTCCTCTTTAGTTTTGCTTCACTTTTGTTTTAAGCTGCCTGTCCATGGAGATGATTGAGACGGAAGAAAAACCACTCACATATGAGGAAAAACTATTCACGTCTGAGGAACAGATAGGGAGAAAGTACGGACACACATGTCAGGAGGAAAGAAAGGCTATAATGACTTTTTGTTGTTCCCTTTTTATTTCAGTCTGTCTCTGTTTTGTTTGGAGTCATCTTGTTGGGTTTTATTATAGTAGAAATACGGGATCAGAAATTAGTAAAAAACAAACTGAAAGAGTGTTAAGTAAATTGTTAGAGGAAGGAGGTGTATCAGTAAAATCAAGAACAGTCAGGGCATACAGTGATAAAATACAAAAATGTACCCCATGGCCTTTTAAGGAGGAGTTGTTAAGTATATCATAATGGAACCATCATGGTGAAGATTTCAAAAGAGTAGAAAAGAACAGCCCAGGGACTCAGCCAGTTGGCACATTGCCATTGTGGACGTTCATATCTGCTTTACTTAGTCCAAAGCATTCAGTTAAGACACAGATAGAGGAATAAAGCTTAGAGCAGAAAAAGCCATCAGGGGCAAAGTTACAAAAGGAGACTGCTACTAACATCTTTCTATCACCAGAGGGCATAAGTGTCCAACAACAGCGCCACCTCTACAGGAAACTGTTACTAACACCTTTCTATCACCAGAGGATGTAAATGTCCAACTAACAAGGCCACCTCCATATGCTGGGAGGCCCCCAACCCCCGCAGTTGATAGTTCGGTTCCTGAGACAGGATCTCAAGTATTTACATGCCCGGCATTTTAGGTAGGAGGGCAGAGAAATCACCTTGCTTTAAATTTTAAAATAGTGAAGCAGCTAAAAGAGGCTGTAACAACCTATGGTCCTCAAGCACCCTTCATTGTAAGCTTGGTCCAATCTATTAACAACTTAAATGTGATGCCAGTAGATTGGGCTAATATGTGTAAAGCTGTGCTAAAGGGAGAACAATACCTGTTATGGAAGGTTGCCAATGAGAAATTTTGCAAGGAGACGGCTAGGCGAAATGCAGCAGCTGGTTATCCTCAGAGAAATCTAGATATGTTGTTAGGAAAGGGACCTAATGAGGATCAGCAGCAACAAATTCCATATGATCATGGTATATACGAATTAATTGCTGTAGAAGTGGTTAGGGCATGGAAGACTTCACAAGGACTTGGAGGATTACAAGGTCAATTATCTAAGGTAATACAAGGAGCTAATGAATCTTATGCTGAATTTGTAGATAGGCTTATTAAAACAGCTACCAGAGTTTTTGGGAATACAGAACAAGCAATCCCATTAATAAAACAACTGGCTTATGACAAAGGGAATTGTTGGTGCAGAGATATCATTAGACCATGGAAACATGAAGATTTAAACACATATATTAAATTATGTAGAGACATTAATGAATAAGAGCAAGTCGTTGCAGCTACAGTAAAACAGGCTTTAGATGCCAGGCCAAGAACATGCTAGAATTGTGAAGAAAAGGACATTTTAAAAGGAATTGCCCCATAGGAGGAGGGTTTAACAAAACTAGGAATCAAAGGAGTAGAATACCGTTTATTTGCCCACGATGCCATAGAGGAAGACATTGGGCTAATGAATGTCATTCTCAAACAAACATAGAAGGTACTTCATTATCAAAAAATGAACAAAGACTAGGTGTTTATCCACAATATTATGGAGAAAGGCATCGGGCTCCACTGCCAAAAAATGGAGAGGTGGGCCCAATGCTCTGGGTCCCAAAACCACAAATATACGGAGCACTGGAGGAACCCAGCAACCCCATCAGGATAGTGCACAGGACACATTTTTATCAGATCCCTCGTCAGACAAACCAGAGGGAGTACAGGGTTGGACATCAGCGCCTCCGCCAGATCAGTACTAATTCCAGAGATGAGAGTTCAAATAATTCCCACAGGGCTGAAAGTACCTCTTCCCAAAGGAACAGAAGGCTTATTATTAGGATGCAGCTCTTCTACTCTAAAAGGACTTAGGATAATTCCTTGGGTAATTGTTTCCGATTATGAAGGTGAAATAAAAATTATAGCCAGTTCTCCAAAGGATTTATCAGTAATTTCACCAGGAGATAGAATAGCACAGTTATTAATAATACTCAGCCTACATAATAAATTTTCTAGTCATTCTGTAGAAAGAGGTTCCATGGGATTAGACTACACAGGTGTAGATTGGGCTATGCTTTCTTTAAATTTAGATTCTCGCCCCATGCTAAAACTAAATATTCAAGGACATGAATTTAATGGGCTACTGGATACAGGTGCAAACTCTAGCATCATCTCTCATCAAGAATGGCCAAAACATTGGTCATTACAACAAGCCACTCAAATGCTTTGAGGCCTAGGAGTGGCGACTAATCCCCTTAAAGGTGCAATTGTATTAGATTGGAAGGATCCTGAAGGATGTGAAGGAACTATACAGCCATATGTATTGCATCATCTTCCCGTTAATTAATGGGGATAGGATGTCCTTGATCAATTAGGTTTGACATTAACAAATAAGGTCAACCAAAATGCACCCACTACTATGGCTAGACAAGGTTTTAGGGAAAGAAAAATATTAGAAAAACAAGAAGAAGGTATAGGAGCACCAACACAAATAGATCAAGGAACAGACAAAAATGTGTTGGATTTTCAGAAAGGGCCACTGAGACAATAAAAATTACTTGGAAATCAGAAAGACCAGTATGGGTTCCTCAATGGCCCCTGACTAAAGAAAAGATAGAAGCAGCCCATGACCTGATCAAACAACAATTAGCGGAAGGAAATATACAACCTTCTGTATCTCCCCATAATACTCCCATTTTTGTCACCAAAAAGAAATCTGGTAAATGGAGATTATTGCAAGATTAAAGAACCATTAATAATGAGATGGTTATTACGGGACCTGCTCAATCAGGGATTCCTCAATTGTCTGCTTTGCCAAGAACTTGGTACGTTTTAGTTATACATATTAAAGATTGTTTTTTTTTTCATTTCCAATTCATCCTGAGGATAGTCCACGTTTTGCATTTACTATCCCTGCACTGAATCATGAAGCTCCTTATCAGAGGTAAGAGTGGAAACTACTCCCTCAAGGGATGGCTAGCAGCCCAACTACATGTCAAATTTATGTTAACAAAGTAATCCTGCCATTTAGAAATCAAAATCCTTAACTACAAATATTTCACTATATGGATGATGTATCATTTGCACACAAAGCTAAAAACACATTGCTAGAATGTTATGTCACACTTACAAACTGATTAAAAAAATTATAATCTAGAGATAGCAATAGATAAAGTATAATTAAAATTTCCAATAAATTATTTAGGAGTTCTATTATCCTCAACCATGGTCAGTCCACCAAAAATTCAAATAGGAGTAGATCAACTCCAAGCAACTAATGACTTTCAAAGTTATTAGGAGACATAAATTGGATAAGGCCTTAACTAATTATACCAACAGGAGAGTTGGGACCTTTATTTGATATCCTAAAAGGTCTATTAGATCCAAATTCACCCAGAATGTTAACACCTGAAGCAAGAAAGGCATTAAAAATCATTGAAACATAAATGGGAAATATGCATTTGGATAGAGTTGATATAATTTTGCCTTTATTATTTATTGTACTACCAACAAAAAAAGTATTTCTACAGGAGTATTTTGGCAAGAAGGTCCATTATTATGGATTCATTTATCTTATTCTTCTCACACTATTATTACTAGGTATCCTGAGACTGAGGGACAATTAATACTCATAGGAATAAAAGCAGCAAAGTGAGTGTGTGGAATTTGACCCAATAAAATTATTACTCCATATTCTTTGAATCAAATTGATAAATTAGCTAATGAGTTAAATACTTGTGCAGTAATCATGTGTAAATCAAATGTTTCATCTGATAACCACTTACCATCTAATCTTTTATTGTATTTTGGTCATCGCATCCTGTAATTTTTCCAAAAATGACAAGAAAACAAGTATCATGAATGCTCCAAGTATATTCACTGATGAGACAAATCATGGCACAGCAGCAATAGTTACACCTGATCAAACTTTTACATTTTTACTACCCAAACAATTAGCTCAAAAGGTAGAGCTTAATGCAGTATTACAAGCTTTTGTGATGTTTAAAGATTCTGTATTTAATTTATTTTCCCTTAGTCAGTATATAGTTAATGCTATAGTATCCCTTGAAGATGCTGGTAGTATTTCCCCTTATGCTACTGTTTTCTCTTTGCTTTCCAGTATACAATGTCTAATCTGGGACAGAAAAGATTCATTCTTTATAGGACATATCAGGGCACATACAGGATTGCCTGGAGCCCTTAGTTTTGGCAATGATTTAGCAGATTAAAGTACACATGACTTACATACATATTTTCTCTACACTAGAAGAAGCTACAAATTTTCATAAAAAGTTTCATGTCAATGCTAATACTTTACAAAAGTGTTTTAAAATAACTAAGGAAAAAGATAGAAAAATAATAAAACAATGTCAAAATTGTGTGACCTTTTTACCACAAGTTAATCTTGGAGTCAATCCTAGAGGATTGATACCTAACCATATTTGGCAGATGAATGTCACACACTTGCCAGAATTTGGAAAATTAAAATATTTGCATGTTACAGTTGATACTTCTTCTAGATTTTTGATGGGCTCCCTTCATGCGGGGGAAAAAACTAAAGATGTTATAGCTCATTACTTACAAAATTTGCCACTTTGGACATTCCAAAACAGTTAAAAACAGATAATGCCCCTGATTATACTCCTACCTCTTTTAAACAATTTTTCTCATCATTTGGCATTACTCATATAACAGGAATCCCATACAATCCACAGGGACAATGCATAGTGAAAGAGCACATGAAACTATTAAAATGTACTTATTAAAGCAAAAAGACGCAATTGGGAAGGGGTATGAATTCCCCAAAGATAAACTTAAAATAACCCTTTTTACTCTAAACTTTTTAAATTTGGATTCATCAGGACTTAGTGCTGCGGAAAAGCATATGTGTCCAAAAAATGTGCATAAGTTCAAGGTACTTTGGAAGGATATTCTAACAGGACAACAGAAATGTCCTGACCCAATTATTGTCTGGACTCGGGGGTCTTTTTCTGTGTTTCTACAGGGAGAACAGCAGCCGATTTAAATAACAGAGAGATTAACTAAGGTCCTGACCCAGAGATTGCCTGGAGTCGGGAGTCTCTTTATGTGTTTCCACAGGGAGAACAGCAGCCAAATTGGATTCCAGAGAGATTAACTAAAGTACTGACCCAGTGATTGTCTGGAGTCAGGGGTCTGTTTGTGTGTTTCCACAGGAAGAACAACAGCCGATTTGGATTTCAGAGAGATTAACTAAAGCGATTTCTATAGACCAAAATAAGATGATTTGGCTCAAATCCATAACAGCTGATATCCAAAACTCCAGTTTCACTATCCTTACATCTGTGACAGAACAGGGATGCTTTTTTCAATATCTATTTTATTATTGCCCTTTCCCGTATCATGAAGTTTTATTTGTTTTTTTGAGCTCATTGAGACCTAGGTTAATGTTTTGCTGATCAGTTCTATATTTTGACTATAGAGTTTTTAAACATTGCACTGGTGATTTCACCTGTGAAATGTTATAAGGCCTTTACTATTATGTTATGTGTTGTATGTATTATATTATGTGTGCACACTTGTGTTTTGTGTTATATGTTTGAATGTACGTATGTCCATATATCATATATGATGAGTGCTCATAAAAAAATGTATGCAAATATTTTTTTTATTCACGTGATCTAAATGGTTTAATTTAAATTGGGTAAACAACTGTTGAGCATTGTTTTAATATGTGAACAAAAAAGGAAGTTAACAGACCTGTTTGTTTACTTCATCTTTTCATTTCATTATATTTAATAATTCTCTTCAAAATAATGTAAATTTTTAAGAAAATTATATTCTTTTAGTGCCTTCTGGAATGTTAAATAATTTTCCTTTACCCATTATTGCCAGAATTTCTATCTTCATACCAGTGCCGTTGAAGTCAAAGATAAAACCAATCTACAGCTTCTGCAATAGCCATCCCTGAAATTCTTGCAGAACTTGTCAGGACTATGTATCACTTTTATGCATTGTGAACTCTCTCTTGGTGAAGCCACTTGTGGTAGTGTTGGGGTATATATGCTGACGCTATCAGCAGTGGTACAATTTTTCCAAAAGTAGCCATCAATTGGCTTGGTGTGTCTTCCTTATTCTCACTTGATAGAGGTCAGAAACCTTACAGAGGAAGGGGAAAGACTTCATCCACAATGACTGCTCTTTTAGCAATTTTGGTTTTGGATGCACACATGATATCTTTCTTTAGATCCATCCATCTAAGAATCTAAGCAACAGCCTCACACAGGGCCAAGAGGCTGATTCAGACACATCCCTTTCCAAAGCAATTAAGCAAAGAGCCACAGGTGATGCCCATTCATTTGCATTTGAAAACTGTTTTCTTCAGGTTTCACAAAGGGGTGGCATGTGGGAAAGACCTTCCTGACATTCAGGGCAACAGAACAATTGTTAAGCAAAAGGCCCAAACAGGGTTTCTCCACTGAGACATTAGTAGTCACACTGATATCTGAGTTTTCTGAGATGCTCGCCATTCCCTTCAGCTATCCACTACATGGCCATGTCACAGAGCTTGGAGGTGGCACATATCTTGGATACAAAACCATGAGCCTCTTCTGGAGAGTGGCCAGATTTCAGGAAGAAAACAGGAACTTAGGAAGATAGCAGGTGTTGCCCATCAATAAGGCAAGCTGCATTCCATTTATAAATTGGGCAGGATGAATACTGGGAAGCTTTCTACTATTCAGGACACATCCACTGATGCATTCTCTTTTCTAATATCTACAACCACGGACACAGTGGGGTACACAGACACAGAAACACTCGCATTGTCAAACGACTTACTAGAAACAGTTCACTCCAAACAAAACAAACCGCATTTCCTACCTATTCTCAGAACATGAGACAAAACCACAAACCCTCACCCACACCAACAAAGCCCCCTTCTTCCCCCAAGTAGGTCTGTGAATATCTGGAGTGTTCTCTGACTGTGGGGCATTCTAGGTTGCCCCGAAATGGCCTGTCCTGTCTCAGATCTGGTGTCCTTAACCAACTCTCTGAAGTTGTCAGGAGCCAGTGGTGAGTCACTACCTTCTTTCTCAGGAAAGGCCCCTCTTCAGAGCTTTCTTTCCATTTGGCCATGCAAACAGGATGGTCCAAAGTAGGTACCAAGAAAGACTGACTCTGTTATCTAGAATTCCAAAAATTGAGACCACTGGGACTGGGACATGGACTGGCACTGTTTGACTGGCTTTTTGTATCCCAAGATCAGAGAGTTTCTTCCCCAAGGAAGTGAGGTGAGGTTACTTCCATGAGGAACTGAATGAGTTCACTGCCTTGGCAACCACTTTGTACTAAGTGTTGCTTCCAAGGGTCCCATGAGATGGATGCTTTCCCTGCTTCCTGTGACACTTTCACAAGTTAGAATGGTATATCAACCATAGGCAGCCGGAAACAGCTCTCCACACAGGTCTCATTTGGTCCATCTTCTCTACATTAACAATAGAAAGGCTGATTCAGATACAACCCTTCATCCTGACCAGGTTGTTTGCCATGGAAGATGAATTTTGCTGTCTCAGGTTTTTCAGAGGTGCCTATATCTTCTTCAGTGATAATTTCTGCATGGAGCTTTGAGGTTCTCTGCAGGTGGAAGATCCCCAGCATTCCTGTATTGTAAGACTAATTCTGTCCCTGCTCTTCTGTAAAGTTAGATTGAGGTAACAGTGTATGGTTAGTGTTAATAACAGGTTTGATTTGGGTTAGGAATCGTTCTGCTGAATGAATAATGGTATTGGGAACCTGTGATGTGTATAAGAATACATAGGTGAAATATATGTATGAAAACAGAAATCTAAGTAACATTTGAAGCCCAGAAGGGCATTGGGCCCTTGATTGGGATACTTAGGTTTGAATAAATCGATATACAATGGCATAGGACCTTGTACCTTGGAAAATTGAATGTAGAAGAGAACATCCAGTCCAAAAGGATAGTCGGTAGTGAAAGGTTATTAAAATTGTTAATTGTCACTTCCTGTTTTTCTGTATGCTTAACAAAACACTGTTGAAATCTTGAGAACTGTTTGCTAATCTTGTTCCCAGAATGTACTGTCCCCAACTGCCAAACTGTAGAATATGCTCCCTCACCAGTTTGCATGTAAACTGCCCACTCGCCCTTACCCATCAGTATACTTCCTCCCTGCCCTCTCAAGGAAAGTAAATAATCCCTGCTTAAACTGTTGTCAGGGCTCTCTGCTCTATTCAAGTGAGCTCTGAGCCCCAGCATGCTGGACCCCAAATAAACCCTTTGCTGTTGCATGAGACAGTCTCTTGGTGGTCTCTTCCTCTGACACTCGCCGGACCTTTACATATTGACGTTCCACCGAGCTCCGTCACTGGCGGACGAGAGACCCCAAAGGGCTCCTCTCGGAGCAAATAAGGCACCTCTTTCTGGTTTCAGGATTCATGTTAGGGCTTGGCAATATCGCTTGCGATGAAGAGCCTGAGTTCTCTCCGACTTTGGCTGAGAGACCTCTCACAGAGACACAGGGCACCTCCCTGGGGGACGCCGCAGAGGACTCAGGAAATCAAGGAACAATTGTCTCCTCGATTCAGTGATATTTTGTTTCGGATTCGGTATTGCCATCCCATCGGGTTTTGCTGTCTACTGATTCCTGGTCTCAGTGATGTACGTCCATTGCCTGTCTTTATGGTCTTGTTATATCTGTGTCGTGTGTCGTTGCATTTAGTTTGTGTATCGTTCATCATGGGACAGAGCACTTCAATGCCTCTGTCCCTGATCCTTAATCACTGGACCAAAGTTCGCTTAAGAGCTCAGAATCTTTCTTTTTCAGTAAAACTCCGGACCGGCCAGAATCTCTGAGCCTCAGAATGTTCCACCTTTGGAGTCGGATGGCCACTAGAAAGATCTTTCTACTTCCCACTAATTTAAAAAATCAGAGATATTGTCTTTCAGCTGGGCCCACATAGCCATCCAGATCAACAGCCATATACCTTAAATTGGTAGGACCTCTGCAAATCTCCTCCTCCATGGGTGAAGCCTTTCCTTGCCCCTTCCCCTACTCCTATTGCTTCCCCCACGATCTCTCAAACCCTCTGCTCATCCTCCTACTCCACCCTCTGTTCTCCCTGAGTCACAAGATTTGACTCTACTGGACTCTCCTCCCCCTCCTTATCCCCTCTCCTCTTTCCCCAACCACCAACACACTCTAAGTGATTCCCTTGCAGCTGACTCAGCCTCTTCGCCATTGGAGGAAGCTAAGCTGGCCCAGGGCCCTCCAGATAACTCCCCCGTGGCACACACAGACCTCCTCCCCTGGAGGAAGATGGCCCGGATAAAGGAACTCGCTGGCTGTGAATCATTGAAAACCCTGTAACTCCCGTGATGCTCCCCCTATGTCCCTACGGGCCAATGATTGACGACAACAATGGGGGAAAATTGCAAGCCTACCAGTATTGGCCTTTCTCCTCTTCAGACCTATATAACTGAAAAAATAACAATCCCCCTTTTTCCGAGGACCCTACCCGGCTCACAGGTCTGGTTGAATCATTGATGTTTTCATACCCGCCTGCTTGGAATGACTGTCAACAACATTTAGGGACTCTCTTCATGACAGAGGAACAAAAGAGAATCCTCCTGGAAGCTAGAAAAAATGTCCTCGGACCAGATGGGAGACCGACACATCTTCCCAACATAATCAAAGCCAGCTTTCCTTGAAGCGACCAAACTGGATCCTCAACACATTTGAAGGTAAGAAAGCATCTGTCCACTTTTCGCTGGGTTCCAAATAATTTGGCCAAGGTAAGAGAGATTATTCGAGTGCCTAATGAATCTCCCTCTATGTTTCTAGAGAGAATTATGGAGGCATATAGAAGATATACACCTTTCAATCCTCAGGCAGAGGATCAAAAAGCATCTGTCACAATGGCCTTTATTGGGCAAGCTGCCCTAAATATTAAAAGAAAGTTACAATACTTAGATGGATTACAAGATATGATTTTGGGAGATTTAGTCAGAGAAGCCGAGAAAGTATACTATAAGAGAGAAACTGAGGAAGATAAGGGAGCAAAGGGAGGATAAAAGAAACAAAAGACAGACTACGGCATTGACTAAGGTCCTGGTCAGAACACCAAAAGGGCCAGAAATTAAGAAATAGGGAGACAGGAAGAGATACCTGGTCCCATGCCCGAGGCCATCCCTGGCCTCAAATCAATTTGCCTATTCTAAAGAAAAAGGACACTGGGCCCACGAGTGCCCTAGAAAGAGACAGCCATGCCAGCCAGCCTTTCTGACTCTGGAGGATGACTACAAAAGTTGGGGCTCAGATCCCCTCCCTGAGTTCGGGGTAACTTTTGAAGTGAAGGGGACCCCAGTAAACTTTGAAGTGGATACAGGGGCAATATACTCAGCCCATAAGGCTCCATTGGGCCCTCTATCAAATAAAAGGTCTACTGGCTGCACCATGTCAGTCACAAGGCATTTGGAAGCCAATGGAAGATCCACATGGCCCACCACAGATGTTTTATCACACACTTTCATAACACTGCTCTAGTCCCACTACTCACCAGGCTCCAACTTACTGGCATCTCTGTTCTACACCATTTTTTTGAAACCCAGTCAATCAAGGCACTGTCTGGTATACTCATGATCATCAAGAGGACATCCCAAGGTTCTCCAGTTTTAGCTGGTCATGGGAATTTCAAAAATTTTATGATAATTTTCCAGCAATATTTCACGGATGAAGTTGGAGGCACTGTGGGTTTCAATTCATTCAGGAACAATTAAATGCTGAGGAAGCTAATTTCAGTAAACTCTGGAGCACTCTCACAGGCAAGGCTTCCCAAAAAGTGCCCAAAAAGTAACATGAATCCAGGCCCATTGAGGTCTACAAAGCGAGGTCCATGTGTGTTTTCAATCTCAATTATGGCTGCCAAGTTTTTTAGAATTAAATCATGTGATATCTTGGCTGAGATTCCCAGTGTTCTTTGGAAAGCCAACCTGGGCCTAGACCTCGGGTTCCAAGGTTACCTCTCATGCCTGGCCTCCTAAAATCCCATCACAATTCATGGCAATACTTCTCTGAGTTCAGTTCCAGATATCAGTCTGTAAGGGGAATCACACCAGAGTTCAAGCCCAGATGGACCCAGTCAACTCTTCCGTGACACAAATGAATACAATAAAAACCAAAATACTCCCACACGTCCCTCATCTTCTTCCATATAAACACTCATCATAAACTCTGCCTGAAGGTTTCCATGAGGGGCACAGCCCAAGAGAGTGTCCAAAATAAGCATCCTTGCACCTCATTTGCATACCTTCAGGGTGGCCTGGACACCATTACTGTGAACCAGGAGTAAACAAATAGGCTTGCCGTAAATAAAATTTCAATTCTCCAATTTGAGGCCTACTGACTTAGGGGTTAGATTCTTTATGTGAATTGGAGTCATGAGAAAACCCAAGCACCTATGGGCTAACCTCTGCAGGTTGTGAAGAACTCATTTGACACAAAGGATCTCTATTCTCACTTGATGGAGGTCAGGAACCTTACAGAGAAAGGCGAGAGGCTTCATTCCAATGACTGCTCCTTTGGCCATTTTGGTTTTGGATTCACACATGGGATCTTTCTTTAGATACATCAGGTGCTGAGAATCTAAGCCACAGCCGCACACATGGCCAAGGGGCTGATTCAGACACATCCCTTTCCAAAGCAATTAAGAAAAGAGCCAAAGGTGATTCCCTTCATTTCCATTTGAAAACTGTTTTCTCCAGGCTTCACAAAGGTGTGGCCTGAGTCAAAGACCTTCCTGACATTCAGTGCAACAGAACAATAAGTAAGCAAAAGGCAAAAAGCAGGGTTACTCCACTGAGACTTTCCTGGTCACCCTGATATCTGAGTTTTCTGAGATGCTCGCCATTCTCTTCAGCTCTCCAGTACATGGCCATGTCACAGAGCTTGGAGGGGGTACATATCTTGGACACAAAACCATGAGCCTATTCTGGAGAGTGGCCAGAATTCAGGAAGAAAACACCAACTTAGGAAGATAGCAGGTGTTGCCCATCGATAAGACAAGCTGCAGTCCATTCACAAATAGGGCAGGATAAATTTTGGGAAGATTTATACTAGACAGGACACATCCATTAATGCATTCTCTTTTCTAATGTCAACAACAACGGACACAGACATAGAAAGACTCGGCTTGTCAAAAACTTAGTAGAAACAGTCCAATCCAACCAAACAAACCACCTTTCCTACCTATTCTCAGAACATGAGACAAAACCACAAACACACACCAACTCCCACAAAGGCACATCCTTTCCCCAAGTAGGTCTGTGACTATCCGGGGTGTCCTCTGAATGGTGGGCCATACTATGATTCCCGAAAATGGCCTGTCCTCTCTCAGATCTGGTTTTCTTGGCCAACTCTGTGAAGTTGTCAGGAAAAAGTGGTGAGGCACTACCTGCTTTCTCAAGAAAAGTCCCTCTCCAGAGCTCTCCTGGCATTTGCCTTCCTCACATCAGTAGGTACCAAGAAAGACTGACTCTGTCCTTGGAAAATCAAAACAATGAGCCCACTGGGACTGGGACTGGGACTACTTTTGGCTGCCTGGCTTCTTTGATACCAAGATCAGAGAGTTCCATCACCAAGGAAATGAGGTATGTCACTTTCTTGGAACTGAATGAGGTCACTGCCTTGGAAACCACTTTGTCCTAACCATTGCTTCCAAGGCTACCATGAGATGGAGTTTGACCCTACTTTCTGTGACACTTTCACAAGTTAGAATGGTATATCAACTATAGGCACCCGGGAACAGCTCTCCACACAGGCCTGGTCAGGTCAGTCTTCTCTACAATAAGAAGAGAGAGGCTGATATTCAGACACATCCCGTCATCCTGACCAGGTTGCTCGCCATGGAAGATGAATTTTGCTCTCTCAGGACCTTCATACCTGCCTACAACTTCTCCAGGTATCATTTCTGAATGGACCTTTGAGGTTCTCAGCAGGTGGAAGGTCCCCTGCTTTCCTGTATTGTAAGAACCACTCTGTCCCTGCTCTTCTGTAAAATGAGATTAAAGGAACAGTGTATGTTTAGGGTTAATAACTGGTTTGATTTTTGTTAGGAATCATTCTGTGTGATGAATAATGGTATTGGGAACCTACGATATTTACAAGAATATAGAGGTGAAATAGAAGTATGAAAACAGAAATCTAGGTATGATTTGAAGCCCAGAAGGTCATTGGGCACTTGATTGGGATAGTTAGCTTTGAATTATGTTCTGCACAGTTGTCTAAGTTAAATCGATATACAATGGCATAGGACCTTGTACCTTGGATGACTGAATGTAGAAGAGAATATCTAGTCAAAAAGGGATAGTAGGTAGGATTAGGAAGATATTTGGTAGGTTTAGGAAGAAGAGTGAGTATAGGATTTGGACCAAAAGTTCTTTAATAATAGGGTTTTAGTTAGAGAGTGAATGTAAATGTCAGCACATATGACGAGTCAGTCACTATGATGAGCTGTGGAAAATATGTAGAAAAGCAGATATCAATAGTGACATTATGAAATCAGGCAAAGTATATAGTGAGCGATAGGATTAGACATTTTCAACAGGGTTGAGTTTGAATACATAATCCTTGCAAGAAACAAATATGTAGTCACCAATAGGATTGACATTTGAGAGCATTAGGCAACCTGGACATGGATGTTTTTAGTAATTCATGTTCACATTACATTTAGGCTTTGGTACAATCATAGTGTGACCTTTACATTTTTGTCCAGATTATTACTGTGATAAAATGTATATGTAGATCAGGTGACATGAGTATTTCTACCACCATTTCTGGGAGCAATATATTGAAGACATAAAATTCGGATTGGGGGTACAAAGAGGTGTACCCTGTGTCTATGAATATGGAGATAAAGCATGAATAGACCATACTTATATTGATATACAATCATTCATTACAACCAGTTATACATCTAATGATAATATTAGTTTTTTGGTTTATCATGAAGAGTTTGTGAGTTTTGCTACAAAAGTGATTATGGAAATTGAAAATAATGTGTTTGGAAAGAATTCTCATGAAAAGACCTGTCAAGAAACCCTGACAATACATGCGTTCTGAAGCAGGAAGTGATTAAATTTGAAACAAATGCCTATCAATTTGTGAATTGTGGATGAAATTCATATCCTATGATGTGCAAAAACTGAAGAAATAATATTGTACCAGTGTTGAATAAAAATGAACGTCCAATTACATATCATGTCCCATAGGAATCTACTTGCATTGATGTTAGACGGGGTCAGTTACTGTAGAATTATTAGGATTTGTATGCACCAGTCACTGAAGTTAGTTTTCCGTACTAGGAAACAACTATGTATTTCAGGTGGATGAATATTTCTGGGAATAATCTTGTATAAATTTCATTATAAATCCACATACATGAACATGAATGAATTTAGAGAGTGTATATAGGACACATATATTTTATATTTTGAAAAATCTGTGGAGTGTGCATATATATATATATATATATATATATATATATATAGACACACACGCACAAAGAGAGACATTAAAAAGTAGCAATATATATTCCAATCCAAATTCATCATTAAATATATATCATTCACAGATGCAAAAATATTTATTTTACTGAACATAAGTTTATGTATAATGTTGTTCAAATAGGAAGCTACCCTATATGTTGAATTTTAGTTCCAACAGCGTTTAAGAGGAGTGATCTCTTCTCACAATTTTTAACTTCCAAGTCAGCCACCTCACAAAAATGTACGTGTGATACCTGTTAGTATTCTATATGTGCATATAAATATACATGTGTGAATTGGCTACAGAGAAAGGGAAAAAATAAATCACATATTCCTTAACTTTAAAAACACATGGAAAATTATTTCAATTAAAAATTGAATAGATTTATAACTCCTACCTTATATAATGCAAAAGGCAAGTCCAACTATACAACATGCCTCCTCTGAACTGCTTGTATTTCTATTCTGTTTGGGTTTTTTTCTCCATTATATTAGGAAGAGTATTCTGAGTCTAGTAGGTGTGTGTTAGTGTCAGGGATTCAGTATTTCAAATGGAAAATTGGAAAAGTAATCCAATGTGTATGCAAATATGTGCTGCAAAAATATCCTAGCACTCTAATCCAGAACAATGCCTTCACATTACCTTCTCCCCAAGTAAGCCACAATTAGAGGAGAAGAGTTAGAAAATCAGTGAATGTATATCTGGAATGGAAAATGCTCTGGAGTTCACAACCTTGGAGGTGGTAGAGGAGTTTCCAAAAGTAAGGGACAGGGTAAACACTCCACAAACATGGACCTATGCTGGCCTTCAAACTTTTTGAGAAACTGCCTCTGAGGTTGGGTACTTGAAATATATTTTGTTGTCAGGATATTTGGCTTCTTTTGTAGTGAGACCATCAAAGCTTGGTCTGCATCCCTGTGCCCTGGAGGACATGGTTTCTTATTTTCCAATGAACATGAGGCAGCTGTGCTGAATTCTCTCTTTATAGGTAAACTGTGTCCACTGGGGACTAAGTGTCTCCCCGTGTGAACTGTGAAGCCATTTGGTCCTCCTCCACTTTTTGTGGTGTTTTTTGCAGCTGCACTGGGAGTTTGGTATTTGCCTTACAAAATACAAGGAGCTCAACTGGGACACAGTACTTGAGGGAGTTCTGTAACGTGTGGTGGGTCATGGTCTGCAGGAGAATGCACCAACCATGCTTCTATCCATCATAGCTTGCCCCATTGCCCCCTTGTCCATATCAACCTGATTCTGAACATTGGCTTGAATCCTCATCATATAACAAGATGTCTTCACATATAAGGCTCTGCTTGCTGCATCATGTAAGTCAAGAGCCATTTGGAATCCAATGGTAGATCCTCATGGCCCTACCACTGATGTTTTATCACACAACTGCCCACCACTGCTGTAGACCCACTGGTCAGCAGGCTCCAACTTACTGCCATCTCTGTTCTACACCGTTTTCTTGTAACTCAGTCAATAAAGGCACTGTTTGCTATACTCATGATCAGCAATAGGACATCCAAAGGTTCTCCAGTGCCACCTGGTCACGGGAATTTCAAGAATTTCATGGTATTTATCTAGCCATTTTTCAAGCATGAAGTTGGAGGCACTGTGGGTTTCAATTCATTCAGTAACCATTAAAAGTTGAGGAAGCTCATTTCAATGAAAGCTCTGGAGAAATCTCAGAGCCAAGGCTTCCCAAAGAGTGGCTAAAATGTCACAGGAAGCCAGGCCCATTGAGGTCTACAATGTGAGGACCATGTGTGTTTTGACTCTCAACTATGGCTGCCTTGTCTTTAAGAATAAAATCATGTGATATCCTGGCTGAGATTCCCAGTGCTCTGTGGAAATCCACCCTGGGCCTAGATCTCAGTTTTCAAGGGTGACTCTCATGCGTGGCCTCCTAAAATCCCAACATATTTCATGGCAATACTTCTCTGAGGTGAGTTCCACAACTCAGTCTCTAAAGGGAATCACACCAGAGTTCAAGCCCTGGTGGACCCAGTCATTTCTTCCAACCGCTACACAAATGACCAAAATTAAAACCAAAACACTCCCACATGGCCCTCATCTTCTTCCATATAGTCAATTATCTTCACCTCTGACTGGAGTTTTCCATTTGGGGCGCAGCCTAAGACAATGTCCAAATTAAGCTCGCTTGCCCCTTATTGGCCTGAAGTCAGGGTGGCCTGGACATCCTTCCTGTAAACCAGAAGTGATCAAATAAGCCTGCCATTAATACTGCTCTGTTTCTCCCATTTGAGGACTACTAATTTCAGGAATAGATTTTTTATGTGATTTGGAGTCATGCGAAAACCCAAGCACCTCTGCAGGGCTTTGAAGAACTCATTTGACCCTAAGAAAACCTATTCTCACTTGATGGAGGTCAGGAACTTCACAGAGGAAGGGGAGAGACTTCATCCACAATGACTGACTTTTTGCTATTATGGTTTTGGATGCACACATGAGATCATTCTATAGATCCATCAGGTGGTGAGAATCTATGCCACAGCCACACACAGGGCCAAGAGGCTAATTCAGACACATCCCTTTCCAAAGCAATTAAGCGAAGAGCCACAGTTGATGCCCATTCATTTCCATTTGAATATAGGATTTGGAAAGAAAACAGTTTTCTTCAGGCTTCACAAAGAGGTGGCCTGAGGCAAAGACCTTCCTGACATTCAGTGCAACACAACAATAAGTAAGCAAAAGGCCCCAAGCAGGGTTTCTCCACTGAGACTTTCCTGATCACCATGATATCCAAGTTTTCTGAGATGCTCGCCATTCTCTTCAGCTCTCCAGTACATGGCCATGTCACAGAGCTTGGAGGTGGTACATATCTTGGACACAAAACCATGAGCCTATTCTGGAGAGTGGCCAGAATTCAGGAAAAAAACTTCAACTTAGGAAGATAGCAGGTGTTGCCCATCGATAAGACAGGCTGCAGTCCATTCATAAATTGGCCAGAAATAATTAGGGGAAGATTTATACTAGACAGGACACATCCATTAATGCATTCTCTTTTCTAATGTCTATAACAACGGACATACTGGGATACACAGACAAAGAAACACTCACCTTGTCAAACAACATACTAGAAACTGTCCACTCCAAACCAAACAAACCGCCTTTCCAACCTATTCTCAGAACATGAGACAAAACCACAAATCCACACCCACTCCCACAATGGCACCTCCTTCCCCCAAGTAGGTCTGTGACTATCTGGAGTGTCCTCTGAATGGTGGGCCATACTATGATCCCCTGAAATGGCCTGTCCTCTCTCACATCTGGTTTCCTTGGCCAACTCTGTGAAGTTGTCAGGAAAAAGTGGTGAGCCACTGCCTGCTTTCTCAGGAAAGGTCCCACTTCAGAGCTTTCCTGGCTTTTGGCCATCCTCAAATCAGTAGTTACCAAGAAAGACTCACACTGTCCTTGGTAAATCCTAACAAGTGAGCCCACTGGGACTGGGACTGGGACTGCCCCTCGGTGCCTGGCTTCTTGGATACCAAGTTCAGAGAGTTCCATCACCAAGAAAATGAGGTTTGCCACTTTCTTTGGAACTGAATGAGGTCACTGCCTTGGCAACAACTTTGTCCTAACAGTTGCTTCCAAGGGTCCAATGAGATGGAGTCTGCCCCTACTTCCTGTGACAATTTCACAAGTTAGAATGGTATATCAACCATTGGCACCCGGGAACAGCTCTCCACACAGGCCTGGTTCGGTCCATTTTCTCTAAAATAAGAATAGAGAGGCTGATTCAGACACATCCCTCATCCAGACCAGGTTGTTTGCCATGGAAGATGAATTTTGCTCTCTCAGGTCCTACATACATACCTACAACTTCTCCAGGTATCATTTGTGCATGGACATTTGAGGTTCTCAGCAGGTGGAAAGTCCACTACTTTCCTGTATTGTAAGAACCACTCTGTCCCTGCTCTTCTGTAAAATGAGATTGAGGGAACAGTGTATGTTTAGGGATAGTAACAGGTTCATTTTGGGTTAGTAATCATTTCCTGCGATATTTACAAGTATACAGAGGTGAAATATAAGTATGAAAACAGAAATCTCGGTATGATTTGAATCCCAGAAGGGCATTGGGCCCTTGATTGGGATACTTAGATTTGAATTATGTTCTGCAAAGATGTCTCAGATAACACGATATACAATGGCATAGAACCTTTTACCTTGGATGATTGAATGTAGAAGAGAACATCCAATCAAAAAGGGATAGTCAGTAGGATTAGGAAGATATTCCGTAGGTTTAAAAAGAAGAGTGAATATAGGATTTGGAACAAAAGGTCTTTAGCAATAGGGTTTCGGTTAGAGAGTGAATGTAAATGTCAGGACATATGAAGAGTCACTCAGTATGATGAACTGGGGAAAATATGTAGCAACGCAGATATCAATAGAGGCATTACAAAATCAGGCAAAGTATAAAGTGAGTGACTGGATTAGACACTTTCAACACGGTTGAGTTTGAATACGTAATCTTAGGAAGAAACAAATATGTAGTCACCAATTGAATTGACATTTGAGAGCAAAAGGCAACCTATACATGGATGTTTTTAGTAATCCATGTTCACTTTCCATTTAGGCTTTGATACAGTCATAAGTGTGACCTTTACATTTTTTTCCAGAATATTTCTGTGATAAAATGTATATGTAGATCAGGTGACATGAGTATTTCTTCCACCATTTCTCGGAGCAATATATTAAAGATGTAAAATTAGTATTAGGGGTACAAAGAGGTGTACCCTGTGTCTATAAATATAGAGATAAAGCATGAATAGACCATACTGTGAATAAATAATAAAACTTGTTCCAACTTTAAGTAATGGATAGAGCTGATATCTGAATATGTACAGGAAATCTTATATTGATATACAATCATTCATTCCAACCAGTAATACATCTAATGGTATTATTAGCGTTATGGTGTATCATGAAGAATGTGTGAGTTTTGCTTCAAAAGTGTTTTTGGAAATCGAAAATAATGTGTTTTGAAAAAAGTCTCATGAAAAAAACAGTCAAGAAACCTGGAGGAATACATGTGTTCTGACGCAGGAAGTGATTAAAAGTGAAGCAAATGCCTATAAATTTGTGAATTTGTGAATAAGATATATATCCTACGATGTGCAACATCTGTAGGCTAAAACACTGTACCTCAGATGATTGAATGTAAAAGAGAACATCCAGTCAAAAAGTGGTAGTCAGGAGGATTAGGAAGTTAGTAAGTTTAGGAAGAAGAGTGAGTCTAGGAGTTGGACCAAGACTTTTTTAGTAATAGGATTTTTGTTAGAGAGTGAATGTAAATGTCAGCAAATCTGAAGAATCAGTCACTATGATGAACTGGGCAAAATATGTAGAAAAATAGATATCAATAGTGACATTAGGAAATCAGGCAAAGTATAAAGTGAGTGATAGGTTTAGACATTTTCAACAGGGTTGAGATTGAATATATAATCTTAGGATGAAACAGATATGTACTCACCAATAGAATTGACATTTGAGAGCCTTAGGCATCCTGGACATGGATGTTTTTAGTAATTCATACTCACATTCCAATTAGGAGTTGGTACAGACATAAGTGTGATCTTTGCATTTTTTTCCAAAATATTACTGTGATAAAATATATATGTAGTTCTGGTGACATGAGTATTTCTTCTACCATTAAGGGGAGCTATATTTTGAAAACTCATTAAATAGTATTGGGGATAAAAATAGGTGTACGCTTTTTCTATGAATATAGAGATAATGCATGAATAGTCCATACTGTGAATAAATAATATAACTGGTATCAAATTTGGAAATTGGAATAAATTGATATCTGAAAATATACAGGAAATCTTACATTGATATACAATCATTCATTCCATCCAATTATACATCTAATGGTAATGTAAGTGTTATGGTTTATCATAAAGAGAGTGTGAGTTTTGCTTCAAAAAGATTATGGAAATCAAAAATAATGCGTTAGGAAGAACTATCATGAAAAAAACAGTCCAAAAAAAAAGGAGGAATACGTGTGATCTTAAGCAGGAAGTGATAGAAAGTGTACCAAATGCATTTAAATTTGTGAAATGTGGATGAAATCTATTTTCTAAGATGTCCATAAACTGAAGAAATAGTAATGTACCAGTGTTGAATAAAAATGAACATCAAAATGCACAACATTTCCCATAGGAATCTACTTGTATTGATGTTAACCTGGGTCAGTTACTGTAGAAATATAAGGATTTGTATGCACCCTTCACTGAAGTGAGTTTTCAGTACTAGAAAACAAATATGTATTTGAGGTGGATGAATATATCTGAAAATAATCTTGTGAAAAGTTGATTATAAAACCACATACATGAACATGAATGAATTTAGGGAGTGTATAATAAGAGACATATATTTCATATTTTGAAAAATCTAGAGGGTGTACATTTTTCACAAAACACATACAGAGATATAAAAAAGTAGCAATATATATGACAATCGAAATTCATCATGAAATACATATCATACACAGATCCAAAAATATTTATTTTACTGAATATGGATTTATGTATAATGTTGTTCAACTAGGAAGCTCACCCATAGGTTGAATTTTCAGTTCCAACAGCGTTTAGGAGGAGTGATCTCTTCTCACAATTTGTATCTGCCACGTCAGCCACCTCACAAGAATGTACGTGTGGTACCAGGTAGGATTCTATATGTGCATATAAAAATACATGTGCTGAATAGGCAACAGATAAGGGGAGACAGGAATTCACATAATTGATACCTTTCAAAACACATGAAGAACTATTTCAATTAATAATTGACCAGATTTATAACACCTACACTTTATCATGCAAAAGGCAAGTCCAACTATACACCATGCCTCCTCTGAACTGCTTCTATTTCTATTCTGTTTGGGTTATTTTTCTCCATCATATTAGGATTAGTAGTCAGAGTCTAGTAGGGTGTGGGTTAGTGTCAGGGTTTCAGTAATTCGAATGGAAAATAGGAAAATGAATCCATTGTGTATGAAATATGTGCTACAAAAAATCTTCCCACTCTCATTCAGAACAATGCCTTGACATTACCTTCACCCCAAGTAAGACACAATTAGAGGAGAAGAATTAGTAAATCTGTGAATACATATCTGGAATGGAAAATGCTCAGGAGACCACAACCTTGGGGGTTGTAAAGGAGTTTTCAAAAGTAAGCGACAGGATGAACACTCCACAATCATGCAACTCTGCTGGCCTAAATACTTCTTGAGAAACTGCCTCTGAGGTTGTGCACTTGAACTACATGTTGTTCTCAGGAGATTTACTGTCCTTTGCAGTGATACCATCAAAGATGGGTCTGCATTTATGTGACCTGGAGGACTTGGTTTCTTATTCTCCAAAGAACATGAGCCAGCAGTGCTGTATTCTCTCTTTGTAGGTAATCTGTGGCCACTGGGGGCTAAGTGTCTCTTCGTATTGACTGTGAAGCCAATTGGTCATCCTACAATTGTCGTGGTGTTTCTTGGTTCTGCACTGGGGTTTTTGTATTTGCTTCATGAAATACAAGGAGTTCAACTGGGACACAGAGCAGGAGGGAGTTCTGTCATGTGTGGAGGGTTAGGGTCTTCAGGAGAATTCACCAACCAGGCTTCTACCCCACATAGCTTGCCCCCTTGTCCATAACAAACTGATTCTGAACATTGCCCTGAAACCTCTCCATATAAAAAGATGCCTTTACATATAAGGGTCTGCTGGCTGCACCATGTCAGCCAAAAGCCACTCGGAAGTCAATGGCAGATCCACATGGCCCCACCTCAGATGTTTTATCATACACCTGCACACCACAACTCTGGGCCCACTTCTCCTCAGCAGGCTCCAACTTACTGGCATCTCTGTTCTACACAATTTTCATGAAACAGAGTCAGTCAAGGCACTGTCTGGTACATTCATGATCATCAAGAAGACATCCAAAGTTTCTCCAGTGACACTTGGTCATGGAAATTTCAAAAATTTCATGGTATTTATTAAGCCATGTTTCAAGGATGAAGTTTGTGGCACTGTGGGTTTCAATTCATTCAGGAACCATTAAATGTTGAGGAAGCTCATTTCAATGAAAGCTCTACAGAGCTCTCACAGGTAAGGCTTCCCAAAGAGTGGCCAAAGACACATATATTTCATATGTTTAAAATCTGGACAGTGTATATATATATATATATATATATATATATATATATATATATATATATATATATACACACACACACACACATACACAGAGACATTAAAAACTAGCAATATATATACCAATCAAAATTCATCGTGAAATATATATCATCCACGTATCCAAAAATATTCATTTTACTGAACATGGATTTATGTATAAAGTTGTTCAACTAGGAAGCCCACCCATAAGTTGAATTTTCAGTTTCAACAGCGTTTAGGAGGAGTGATCTCTTCTCACAATTTTTATCTGACATGTCAGCCACCTCACAAGAAAGTACGTATGATACAAGATACGATTTTACATGTTCATATAAAAATACATGTACTGAATAGGATACAGAGAAATGGGGGAGAAAGGAATTCACATATTTGATAAATTTAAAAACACATGGAGAACTCTTTAAACAAAAAATTGACTAGATTTATAACTCCTACACTATATAATGGAAAAGGCATGTCCAAATGTACACCATGCCTCCTCTGATTTTCTTGTATTTCTATTCTGTTTGGGTTATTATTCTCCATCATGTCAGGAATAGTAGTCAGAGCCTAGTAGAGTATGGTATAGTGTCAGGGATTGAGTATTTTGAGTGAAAAATTGGAAAATGAATCCAATGTGTATACAAATATGTGCTACACAAAAATCTTCCCACTCTCATCCAGAACAATGCCTTGACATTACCTTCGCACCAAATACGACATTTAGAGGAGATGAGTTAGAAAATCTGTGAATACATATCAGGAATTGAATATGCTCAGGAGTTCACAAACTTGGAGGTGGAAGAGGAGTTTCCAAAAGTAAGTGACATGGTAAACACTCCACAAACATGAAGCTCTGCTGGCCTAAAGACTTCTGGAGAAAATGCCTCTGAGATTGGGCACTTGAAATATAAGTGGTTGTCAGGAGCTTTAGCTTCCTTTGTAGTAAGACCATCAAAGATGTGTCTTCATCTATGTGACCTGGAGGACATGGTATCTTATTTTCCAATGAACACGAGGCTGCAGTGCTGAAATCTCTCTTTGTAGGTCAACTGTGGCCACTGGGTTCTAAGTGTCTCCTCGTGTGGACTGTGAACCCATTTGCTCATCCTCCAATTTTTGTGGTTTTTCTTGATGCTGCACTGGGAGTTCGGTATTTGCTTCACAAAATACAAGGAGTTCAACTGAGACACAGTGCTGGAGGGCGTTCTGTCACGTGTGGTGGGACAGGGCCTGTAGGATTATGCACCAACCAGGCTTCTGTCGAACATAGCTTGCCCCCTTGACCAAAGCATCCTGATTCTGAACATTGCCCTGAAACCTCTCCATACAACATGATGCCTTTACATATAAGGGTCTGCTGACTGCACAATGTCAGTCAGAAGCCATTTGGATGCCAATGGTAGATCCACATGAAACTACCACAGCTGTTTTATCTCACACCTGCGCACCTTTGCTCTAGGCCCACTATTCAGCAGGCTTCAACTAACTGGCATCTCTGATCTACACCATTTTTGTGAAACCCAGTCAATCAAGGCAGTATCTGGCACACTCATGATCAGCAACAGGATATCCAGTGGTTCTCCAGTGCCACCTGATAATGGGAATTTCAAAAATTTTATGGTATATATGGAGCCATTTTTCAAGAATGAAGTTGGAGGCACTGAGTGTTTCAATTATTTCAATAACCATTAAATGGTGAGGAAGCTAATTTCAATGAAATCTCTGGAGGACTCTCACAGTCAAGGCTTCCAAAAGAGTGGCCAAAATGTCACATGAAGCCAGACCCATTGAGGTCTACAATGTGAAGTCCATGTGTGTTTTGACTCTCAACTATGGCTGCCAAATCTTTCACAATAAAATCATGTGATATCCTGGCTGAGATTCCCAGTACTCTGTGGAAAGCCACCCAGGGCCTAGTTCTCAGTTTCCAAGGGGGAATCTTATGTGTGGCCTCCTAATATGCCAACACAATTCATGGCAATACTTCTTTGAGGTCAATTCCAGAACTCAGTCTTTATGGGGAATCACACCAGAGTTCAAGCCCAGGTGGACCCAGTCATCTCTTCCTACCACCACACAAATGACCACAATTAAAACCAAAAAACTCCCACATTGCCCTCATCTTCTTATATATAGACACTCATCATAAAACCTGGCTGGAGGTTTCCATGAGGGGTGCAGCCCAAGGCAGTGTACAAAATAAGCTCCCGTGCACCTCATTTGCCTAATGTCATGGTGGCCTGGACATGCTTCCTGTGAACCAGGAGTGATCAAATAGGCCTGCCATTAATACTGCTCCGCTTCTCCAATTTGAGGCCTACTGACTGTGCATTTTAGATTATTTATGTGAATTAATGTCATGAGAAAACCCAAGCAACTATGAGCTAGCCTCTGCAGGATTTAAAGAATTCACTTGACCCAAAGGATCTCTATTCTCTCTTAATTGAGATCAGGAACCTTACAGAGGAAGTCAAGAGACTCTATCCACAATGACTGTTCTTTTAGCCATTTTGGTTTTGGATGCACACATAGCAGGAGTTGGCCATCCATAAGGCAAGCGGCAGTCCATTCATAAATTTGGTAGGATGAATGCTGGGGAGCTTTCTCATAGACAGGACACATCCACTGATGCATTATCTTTTCTAATATCTACAACCACGGACAGTGAGTTACAGACATAGAAACACTCACCTTGTCAAAAGACTTACTAGAAAAAGTTCACTCCAAACCAAACAAACCACCTTTCCTACCTATTCTCAGAACATGAGACAAAACCAGAAACTCATACCCAAACCCACAAAGGCACCTCCTTCCCACAAGTAGGTCTGTGACTATCCGGAGTGTCTTCTGACTGGAGGGCCATACAATGTTCCTCCAAAATAGCCTGTCCTGTCTCAGATCTTGTGTCTTTGGCCAACTCTCTGAAGTTGTCAGGAGTCAGCAGTGAGGCACTACCTTCTTTCTCAGGAAAGGCACCTCTTCAGAGCTTTTCTGCCATTTCAACATCCTAACATCAGTAGTTAGCAAGAAAGAATGACCCTGTCCTCGGGAAATCCAAAAAGTGAGAACACTGGGACTGGGACTAAAACTGGCACTGTTTAACTGGCTTCCTGGATCCCAAGATCAGAGAGCTCCATCACAAAGGATGGTGAGGTGAGGTCACTTCCTTCAGGAACAGAATGAGTTCACTGCCTTGGCAACCATTTTGTCTTAACAGTTGCTTCCAAGGGTCCCATGAGATGGAAGCTGCCCCTGGTTCCTGTGACACATTCACAAGTTAGAATGGTATATCAACCATAGGCACCTGGGAACAACTCTCCACACAGGTCTCATTTGGTCCATCTTCTCTATATTAAGAATAGAGAGGCTGATTCAGACACAACCCTTCATCCTGACCAGGTTGTTCGCCATGGAAGATGACTTTTGCTCAATCAGGTCCTTCAAAGCTGCCTACATCTTCTTCAGGGATCATTTTTGCATGGATCTTTGAGGTTCTCAGCAGGTGGAAGATCCCCTACATTCCTGGATTGTAAGACCAACTCTGTCCGTGCTCTTCTGTAAAGTTAGATTGAGGTAACAATGTATGGTTAGGGTTGATAACATGTTCGATTTGGGTTAGGAATCAGTCTGCTGCATGAATAATGGTATTGGGGGATGCCACCGAGGACTCGAGAAATCGAGGAACAATTGTCTCCTCGACTCAGTGATTTTTTGTTTCAGATTCGGTATTGCCAGCCCATAGGATTTTGCCTGCTACGCAGTCCTGGTCTCAGTTTTGGACGTCCATTGCCTGTCTTTATTATCTTGTCTTGTCTGTGTTGTGTGTTGTTGCATTCACTGTTTCTGTATCTTTCAATATGGGACAGAGCACTTCAATGTCTCTGTCCCTGACCCTTGATCACTGGACGAAAGTTCCCTTAAGGGCTCAGAATCTTTCTTTTTCTGTAAAACTGCAGACTTGCCAGACTGTCTGTGCCTCAGAATGTTTCACCTTTCAAGTCGGATTGCCCCTAGAAGCATCTTTATACTTTCCACTAATTTAAAAAGTCAGAGATATTGGCTTTCAGCTGCGCACACATAGCCATCCTGATCAACAGCCATGTATCTTAACTTTGCAGGACCTCTGCAAGTCTCCTCTTCCATGGGTGAAGCCTTTCCTTGTCCCTTTCCCTGCTGGTACTGCTTCCCCCATGATCTCTCAAACCCTCTGCTCCTCCTCCTCCACCACCCTCTGTTCTCCCTGAGTCACAAGATTTGACTCTACTGGACTCTCATCCCCCTCCTCATACCCTGCCCTCATCCCCCAATCACCAACCCCCTGTAAGTGATTCCCCTGCAGCTGACTCAGAATCTCCGCCATTTAGGAAGCTAAGCTGGCCCTGCGCCCTCCAGATAACTCCCCCACAGCACACACAGCCCCACCTCCCCAGGAGGAAGCTGGCCCGGCTGAGGGAACTCGCTGGCTTCGAATGATTGAAAACCCTGGAACTCCCGTGATGCTCCCCCTATGTCCCTATGGACCATTGATTGACGAAGGCCATGGGGGGAAAATGCAAGCTGACAAATATTGGTCTTTCTCCTCTTCAGACCTATATTACTGGAAAAATCACAATCCCTTTTTTTCCGAGGACCCCACCCGGCTCACAGGTCTGGTTGAGTCATTGATGTTTTCACACCTGAATACTTGGGATGACTGTCAACAATTCCTAGACACTCTCTTTATGACAGAGGAACAAAAGAGAATTCTCCTGGAAGCTAGAAAAAAAATCCTCAGGCCAGATTGGAGACCAACACATCTTCCCAACTTAATCAAAGCTGGTTTTCCCTTAAAACAACCCAAATGGGACACCAACACCTTTGAAGTTAGAATGCATCTGTCCACTTATGGCCAGGTTCTAATAGTGGGCATCTGAGTGTCCGCTAGGCAACCAACTAATTTGGCCAAGGTAAGAGAGATTATTCAAAGGCCTGATGAATCTCCCTCTATGTTTCTAGAGAGAATTAGGGAGGCATATAGGAGATATACTCCTTTCGATGCTCAGGCAGAGGATCAAAAGACATCTGTCAGGATGGCCTCTATTGGGCAAGCTGCCCTGGATATTAAAAGAAAGTTACAATGCTTAGATGGATTACAAGATATGACTTTGAGAGACTTAGTCACAGAAGACAAGAAAGTATACCTTAAGAGAGAAACTGAGGAAGACAAGGGAGCAAAGGGAGGATAAAAGAAACAAAAGACAGACTAAGGTGTTGACTAAGGTCCTGGTCACAACAACAGAAGGGCCAGAAATTAAGAAACAGGGAGACAGGAATGGATACCTGGTCCCATGCCAGAGGCCACCCCTGGCCTCAGAACAATGTGCCTACTGTAAAAAAAAAAGGACACTGGGCCAAAGAGTGCCGTAGAAAGAGAAAGCCACGCCAGTCAGCCATTCTGACTCTGGAGGATGACTAAGAAAGTTGCGGCTCAGATCCCCTCCCTGAGTTCAGGGCAACTTTTGAAGTGGAGGGGACCCCAGTAAACTTTGAAGTGGATACAGGGGCAATATACTCACCCCTAAGACCACTTTGGGCCCTCTATCAAATAAAAGGTCTCTAGTTCAAGGGGCTAATGGCAGTAAATATCTGGCTTGGGCAACTAAGAGGATCATGGACCTGGGGAAAGGAAAAATAGATCACTCCTTCCTAGTAATCCCAGAATGAAGGGCCCCATTGATGGGCAGAGATCTGCTCACCAAGCTCCGGGCCAAAATAACTTTTCACCCTGAAGGCCCCCAAGTGGAATTTCTAAATCTTTCAGTAAAAACTCCTATAATCACAGCTCTAACTATGTCAGTAGAAAATGCACATCAACTCACTCACCTTGGTTAAAAGAAACTGCAGGTATTTCTGAAGTATCAAGAACAGAGTTTTCCACTAACTGACTCACAGCAAAAAGAAAGAGCTGAATGGGTAAAAAAAGCCTGTCAAGTCCATCAAATGGTTAATGCTTACCCTTCCAAGCTTCCTGCAGGAAAGCACCTATGAGGATCCAGACCAGGACAATTCTGGGAAGTTGACTTTACTAAAATTAAGCCAGCAAGGTATGGACATAAATATCTCCTAGTCTTTGTAGATACATTTTTAGGATGGATTGAATCTTTCCCCCCTAAAAAAGAAAAGAAAAAATAAAAGAAACAGCACAAAAGGTGGTCCAGAAGATCCTGGAAGATATTTTTCAAAGACACGGCCTGTCTAAGGTAATACCGTCTGATAATGCACCGGCGTTCGTGGCTCAGGTAAGTCAGGGGTTAGCCAGGAACCTGGGGATTCATTGGAAGTTATATTGTGCTAACAGACCCCAGAGTTCAGGACAGGTAGAAAGAATGAATAGAAGCATTAAAGAGGCCTTAATGAAATTAAGCTTAGAGACCAGCATAAAAGATTGGACTATGCTCCTGCCATATACAATGTTTCATTCAAGAAATACTCCCTCTGTTTTTTTGAGTAACCTCATCCCCTGTGAAATTCTCTAGGGTGCCTCTCCTCCAGTAAGTGACCTAAGCCCAACTGTAAGACCTAACGATCCCTTCCACACCCCCTTGCTTGACAGACTTAAACTCTTGAAAGAACTCAGTGATACCTGTGGAAACAGCTGGCCACTGCCTACCAAACTGGGGACGAGGGGACTCCACATCGATATCAAGTAAGAGACTTCATCTACGTAAGACGATATCAGGTGTCATCCCTGGAACCCTGCTGGAAAGGACAATACCAGGTGCTACTTATAACATCTACAGTGGTAAAGGTAGACAGAATCACTTCCTGGATCCATGCCTCTCATCTCAAGCCTGCGCCCTGTCCACACTCTGGCTAGAAACTGGAAAAGACTGGTAACACTTTCAAATTGCATATTCACCATGTGGATAAGGCTATAGAATCTCCCCTTCGCAACAAGTAGTCCTAACCCTCATCAGCCCGTGCAGCAGCGATGGCTGATCACAAATTCTACTGGAAAAGATGTATAATCTATCTTGCATACAGCCCCCTTAGGTACCTGGTGACCATCACTTTACCCAGACATTTGTCAGCTGGCTATAGGTCTTTCCTATTGGGATATTCCTGATGAAGAGGATTCCACTAAAATTCCATTAAATCCCTTCCGTACCATAGATAATGGAAACAAACATTATGGATGTAGGGACACACGAGCCAGATGCAGGTTGGCTAGCCTAGATTACTATGTTTGCCCGACCGACCATCAAAGCCACAAACAGCCATGAGTGTGTGGGGGGAAAGCCGACTTCTTCTGTAAGTAATGGGGATGTGAGCATACAGGGGCTGCCTGATGGAACCCAAACTCCTCATCAAATTCAGTGCACAGCATTGGCCATATTACGAATTAGATAACAAAAACCAATGGCTCCCAGAGGGGTCTCTAGATCCTCAAATTCTGCATGACCTTTTTAACATCTGCAAGTGCTCAAAAGGGTGAAAGGAGATTCCCCTATGTGGAGGCCTTTTCCCTCCTTCACTCACATCCTGAACTCTGCTTATCCAATAGATCCTCACCTTCTGCCTTCTGCTCCAGAGTCTCTGCTGTCACTCCCACTTCAGAAACCTGATTTCTTCCCTCCAATTAATAGATGAAAAACCCAAACCTTCGCTGGTTCTCAGACCATTTCCCCCTTGCGAGTTAGCAGCTACTGAAGTACCCCTCCACCCACTCACTCCTCTCTTCTCCTGTCAGTGCCCACACCGGGTCCCACCAGGTCCTCTTTTCAGCTAACCCAAAGCTCAAACCAGCTGAGGAGAGTCCTCAGACCCCTATTCAAGATGTAATAAAAATGGCCTTTAAAGTTGCTTTGTCATCACTGAAAACAGTTTACTAAGAATTTAAAGTCCCTCACATGCGTTTTGGGATACTCACTCCCGTCTTCCCCTCTGCTCTACCTGTTCTACTGCTCAAGTTTTTGTTGCTAGGAAAATCCCAAACCATTTCTCAAATTATTCTTTTACATCCCTCCTTCCTCATTCTCAGATCCTCGGAGCTGCTCTCAGCCCCACCTTCCCTGTCTTCCCCTTCTGTACCAGGCCCACTGAAAAGTCTTAACTGACCTTCTCCAGAAGTCTTCACCATGGCTGAGTTTTGGACTTTCATGAAAAGAGTCCCTGTAAAACAGTTCAATGTAGTTAAACTTCCTCTTTTCATATTGCCCTGTTCTACTTGGCCACTGGCTAAAAAAATCAGCAATCCTTAGCTAGACACCCTCTTTCTAGTTTTTCACAAAAATATGTGAAAAAAGCCTTGGGCCTTGACCTGGGGCTTCAGAGAGATGGCTACATTTCTAAGTTAAAGAAGTTAGCAACTGGGCTCCGTGGTAACAGCTGGCAGGGGGAAAATAAGAAAGGGAAGAAAAAGCTCTTATCTTCCCAGGTGTCCTTGAAAAGTTAACTTGCCCAGAACTGAGGAAAAAAAACAGAAACAAAAACTGCTTTTTTCAACTTCTGCAGACTGTGAACTTCTGAGCCCCTTCCCTTAAATGTTGGGTACAAAATTCTGAAACTACCTCAACTTGGGTTTCAGAGGATTACTTGATTACAACAGAATCAATGCCCTCTGAATCCGGTTGCAACCAAATAGGACAGTTTCCCTGTCTTCACTGCTATCTTAGGTGCCTTGCCTTGTCTGTTCCTACTACAGCATAATTCTATATACTTAAACATTGCTTATGTTTTCATGAAATGGTCAACAGATGTGATTAATTGTGTAATGGTGCAGATGTTTCCCAGAGTGCTCTATCACGACACAGGTTCATTTGAAGATCAAATAGGGGGGCATACAACCCTGTTCCACTGAAAATATATATCCCTCCCTTTAGCCATCCTATTAGGAATAGGAATTGCTGCACTGGTGGGCACGGGAACTACTGCCTTTGTCCATGGGACTCAACAAATGACAAAAAATATGACAGCAATAGACCAAAACGAAGATATTAGAAACCTCCATCAGAGCTTTGCATGAATCTTTAACCTCTCTCTCTGAAGTTGTTTTTCAGAACACTCGATGGTTGGACCTGCTCTTCATGAGAGAAGGGGGCCTTTGTGCTCCATTGAGGGAAGAATGTTGTTTGTATGCCGAGCATA
This sequence comes from Callospermophilus lateralis, assembly GCF_048772815.1. Lineage (NCBI taxonomy): Eukaryota > Metazoa > Chordata > Mammalia > Rodentia > Sciuridae > Callospermophilus > Callospermophilus lateralis. Next base: position 88,400 of record NW_027514474.1, read on the forward strand.
CTGGAGTTGTAATAAAATGTATGAGTAAATTAAAAAGACGTCTTGAAGAGCATCAACGATAGAGAGAGGCCCAAAAAGGGTGGTTTGAGTCTTGGTTCACACAGTCCCCCTGGTTAACTACGTTTTTATCAAACATGGCCGGTCCAAAAATAATCCTCATATTATTGCTAACTATAAAACCCTGTTTTCTCAACCGTGTAATTTCTTTTCTCCAGGCTCAAATTGGACGAGTTAAACTTAAGGTAATACCCCACTAGCAGACATAGAATGTGACACCCCCAATGATCATTTTTATGATTAAAAGTAGCCAGAAGAAGAATTGGGGAATAAAAGGTTAATAAAATAGGTACTTGTCACTTCCTGCTTTTCTGTATGCTTAACAAAACACTGTTGAAATCTTGAGAGATACTTGCAAATCTTGTTCCCAGTATGTGCTGTCCCCAACTGCCAAACTGCAGAATGTGCTCCCTGACCCAGTTCCACGCAAATCGCCCACTCGCCTTGATCCATCAATAAACTTCCCTCCCTGCCCTCTCCAGGTAAAGTATATAAGCTCTACTTAAGCTATTCTCAGCGCTGTCTGCTCTATTCAAGTGAGCTCTGAGCACCAGCATGCTGGACAGTCAATAAACTTTGGCTGTTGCATGAGATAGTCTATTGGTGGTCTCCTCCTGCAAAGCTCGCCTGACATTTACTAGGATGATTGAATGTAGAAGAGAACATCCAGTCAAATAGGGATAGTTGATAGAATTAGGAAGATGGTCAGTACGTTTAGGAAGAAGTGTGAGTATTGGATTTGGAACAAAAGTTCTTTAGCTATAGGGTTTCGATTAGAGAGTGAATGTTAATGTCTGCACAGGTGAAGAGTCGGTCACAATGATGAAGGGGGGAAAATATGTAGGAAAGCAGATATAAATAGAGATATTAGAAAATCAGGCAAAGTATAAAGTCAGTGATAGGATTATACATTTTGAACAGGGTTGAGTTTGAATATATAATCTTAGGAAAAAACCAATATGTAGTCAACAATCGGATTGATATTTGAGAGCATTAGGCAAATTTCAGGTGGATGAATATTTATGAGAATAATCTTGTGAATAGATGATTATAAATCCACATACATGATCATGAACATATTTAGGGAGTGTAGATAAGACACATATATTTCATATTTTGAAAAATCTGGAGAGTACACAAGACAAAAAAAGTAGCAATGTGTATGTCAATCAAAATTCATCATAAAATATATATCATCAACAGATCTAAAAATATTCATTTTACTGAACATGGATTTATGTAAAATGTTGTTCAACTAGGAATCTCACCCATAGTTTGAATATTCAGTACCAACAGGGTTAAGTAGGAGTGATCTCGTCTCACAATTTGTATCTGCGAAGTCCACCAAATCACAAGAATGTACATGTGGTACCAAGTAGGATTCTATATGTGCATATAAAAATACACATGCTGAATAGGCTACAGAAAAAGGGAGACAGGAATTCACATATTTGTTAAATTTAAAAATACATGGAGAACTATTTCAATAATCAATTGACTAGATCTATAACTCCTGCTCTGTATCATGCAGAAGGCAAGCCCAACTATACAACATGCCTCCACTGAACTGCTTGCATATCTATTCTGTTTGGGTTATTTTTCTCCATCATATTAGGATTAGTAGTCAGAGTCTGGTAGGGTATGGGTTAGTGTCAGGGATTCAGTATTTTGAATGGAAAATAGGAAATTGAATCCAATGTGTATGCAAACATATGCTACAGAAAAATCTTCCAACTCTCATCCAGAACAATGCCTTGACATTACCTTCGCCTCAAGTAAGACACAATTAGAGGAGAAGAGTTAAAAAAATCTGTCAATACCTATATGGAATGGAAAATGCTCCAGATTTCACACCATTGGAGCTGGTAGAGGAGTTTCTAAATGTAATGGACAGAGTAAACCCTCCACAAACATGGAGCTCTGCTGGTCTAAAGTTTTTTGAGAATTTGCCTTTGAGGTTGGGCACTTGAAATATATGTTGTTGTCAGGAGCTTTAGCTTACTTTGTAGTGAGAGCATCAAAGCTGGATTTGAATCTATGTGACCTGGATGACATGGTTACTTATTCTCCAATGTAATGAGGCAGCAGTGCTGAATTCTCTCTTTGTAGGTAAACTGTGGCCTCTAAGGGATAAGTGTCTCCCCGTGTCGACTGTGAAGCCATTTGGTCATCCTCTAATTTTTGTCGTGTTTTTGATGCTGCTCTGGGAGTTTGGTATTTGCTTCACAAAATACAACGAGTTCAAATGAGACACAGTACTGGAGAGAGTTCTGTCAGGTGTGGGGGGAAGGGTCTGCAGGAGAATGCACCAACCAGTTTTATCCCACGTAGCTTGCCCCCTTGACAATAGCAACATGATTCAGAACATTGCCCTGAAACCTCTCCATATAACAAGATGCCTTTACATATAAGGGTTTCCTGGCTGCACCATGTCAGTCACAAGCCATTTGGAATCCAATGGTAGATCCTCATGGCACTACCACCGATGTTTTATCAAACACCTGCCCGCCACTGCTCTGGGCCACTACTCAGCAGGATCCAACTTACTGGCATCTCTGTTATACACCATTTTCATGAAACCCAGTCAATCAAGGCACTGTCTGGTATTCTCATGATCAGCAACAGGGCATCCAAAAGTTTTCCAGTGCCACCTGGTCATGGAAATTTCAAAAATTTCATGGTTTTTATCTAGCCATTTTTCAAAGATGAAGTTGGAGGCACTGTGGGTTTCTATTCATTCAGGAATCATTAAATGTTGAGGAAGCTCATTTCAATGAAAGCTCTGGAAAACTCTCACAGGCAAGGCTTCCCAAAGAGTGCCCAAAAAGGTCACATGAAGCCAGACCCATTGAGGTCTAAATGTGAGGCCCATGTGTGTTTTGACTCTCAACTCAGCCTTCCAAGTCTTTATAATAAATTCATGTTATATACGGGCTGAGATTCCCAGTGCTCTTTTGAAAGCCACCCTGGGCCTAGATCTCAGTTTCCAAGGACGACTCTCATGCGTGTCCTCCTAAAATCCCAACAAAATTCATGGCAATACTTCTCTGAGTTCAGTTCCACAACTCAGTATCTAAGGGGAATCAAACCAGAGTTCAAGCCTAGGTGGACCCAGTCATTTCTTCCAACCGAGACACAAATGACCAAAATTATAACCAAAACACTCCCACATGATACTAATCTTCTTCCATGTAGTCACTCATCATCACCTCTGGCTGAAGGTTTCCATCAGGGGCGCAGCCAAAGACAGTTTCCAAAATAAGCTTGCTTGCCCCTCATTTGCCTAAAGTCAGGATGTCCAGGACACCCTTCCTGTGAAACAGGAATCATCAAATAAGCATGCCTTTAATACTGCTCTGTTTCTCCAATTTGAGGCCAACTGACTTTCAGATATAGATTCTTTATGTGAATTGGAGTCATGCGAAACCCCAAGCACCTCTGCAGGGCTTGGAAAAACTCATTTGACCCAAAGAATCTCTATTTTCACTTGATGGAGGTCAGGAACCTAACAGAGGAAGGCATGTGACTTCATCCACAATGACTGATCTTTTGGCTATTTTGGTTTGGGATGCACACATGGGATCATTCTTTAGATCCATCAGGTGCTGAGAATCTAAGTCACAGCCACACACAAGGCCAAGAGGCTAATTCAGCCACATCCCTTTCCAAAGCAATTAAGCAAAAAGCAACAGGTGATGCCCATTAATTTCCATTTCAAAACTATATTCTTCAGGCTTCACAAAGGGGTGGCCTGAGGCAAAGACCTTCCAGACATTCATTGCAACAGAAAAATAGTTAAGCAAAAGACCCAATCATGGTCTCTCCACTGAGACTTTCCTGGTCACACTGATATCCTACATTCAGGGCAACAGAACAATATGTAAGAAAAGGTGCAAAACATGGTCTCTACACTGAGACTTTCCTGGTCACACTTATATCTGAGTTTTCTGAGAATCTCGCTATTATCTTCAGCTATACAGTACATGGCCGTGTCACAGAGCTTGGAGGTGGTACATATCTTGGAAACAAAACCATGAGCCAATTCTGGAGAGTGGCCAGAATTCAGGAAGAAAAAAGGAACTTAGGAAGATAGCAGGTGTTGCCCATGGATAAGACAAGTTGCAGTCCATTCACTAATTGGCTAGTATAAATTATGGGAAGATTTATACTAGACTAGACATCCATTAATGCATTATCTTTTCTAATGTCTACAACAACGAACACAGTGGGATACACAGACATAGGAATACTAGTCTTATCAAACGACTTACTAGAAACAGTCCACTCCAAACCAAACAAAGCGACTTTCCTACCTATTCTCAGAAGATGAGACAAAATAACAAACACACACCCACTGCCCACAAAGGCACCTCCTTCCCCCAAGTAGGTCTTTGACTATCCAGAGAGTCCTCTGACTGGTGGGCTAAACTATGTTCCCCAAAATGGCCTGTCTTCTATCAGATCTGGTTTCCTTGGCCAACTCTCTGAAGTTGTCAGAAAAAATTGGTGAGCCACTACCATCTTTCTCAGGAAAGGTCCCTCTTCAGAGCTCTCCTGGCATTTGTGCTTCCTCACATCAGTAGGTACCTAGAAAGACTGACTCTATTCTTGTTAAATAAAACCAAGTGAGCCCCCTGAGACTGGGACAGGGACTCCTTCTGGGTGCCTGGCTTCTTGGATACCAAGTTCAGAGAGTTGCATCAACAAGGAAATGACGTATGTCACTTTCTTTGGAACTGAATGAGGTCACTGCCCTGGCAACCACTTTATCCTAAAAGTTGCTTCCAAGGGTCCCATGAGATGGAGCTGGCCCCTACTTCCTGTGACACTTTAACAAGTTGGAATGGTATATCAACCATAGGAACCTGGGTAAAACTCTCCACCCAGGCCTGGTTTGGTCCATCTTCTCTACAATAAGAAGAGAGAGGCTGATTCAGACACATTCCTTCATTCTGACCAGGTTGTTTGCCATGGAAGATGACTTTTGCTCTCTCAGGTCTTTCATACCTGCTTAAAACTTCTCCAGGTATCATTTCTGCATGGACCTTTGAGATTCTCGGCAGGTAGAAGGTACCCTACTTTCCTGTACTGTAAGAACAACTTTGTCCCTGCTCTTCTGTAAAATGAGATTGAGGGAACAGTGTATGTTTCGGGTTAATCACAGGTTCGATATGGGTTATAAATCATTCTGTGCCATGAATAATGGTATTGGGAACCTACGATATGTACAAGAATATAGAGGTGAAATAAAAGTATGAAAACAGAAATCTAGGTATGATTTGAAGCCCAGAAAACCATTGGGCCCTTGACTGGTATACTTAGCTTTGAATTATGTTCTGCAAATATGTCTCAGATAATTTGATATACAATGGCATAGGACCTTGTACCTTGGATGATTGAATGTAGAAGAGAACATCCAGTCAAAAAGGGATAGTAGGTAGGATTAGGAAGATATTTGGTATGTTTAGGAAGAAGAGTGAGTATAGGATTTGCACCAAAAGTTCTTTCCCAATAGGGATTTGGTTAGAGAATGAATGTAAATGTCAGCACATATGAAGAGTCAGTAACTATAATGAGCTGGGGAATATATGTAGAAAAGCAGATATCAATAGAGACATTATGAAATCAGGCAAAGTATAAAATGAGTGATAGGATTAGACATTTTCTACACGGTTGAGTTTCAGTATATAATCTTAGGAAGAAACAAATATGTAGTCACCAATAGGATTGACATTTGAGAGCATTAGGCAACCTGGACATGAATGTTTTAGTAATCCATGTACACTTTCCATTTCGGCTTTGGTACAATCATAAGTGTGACCTTTACATTTTTTGTTCAGAATATTACTGTGATAAAATGTATATGTAGATAAGGTCACATGAGTATTTCTACCACCATTTCTGGAAGCAATATATTGAAGACGTAATATTAGTATTGGGGGTACAAAGAGGTGTACCCTGTGTCTATGAATATAGAGATAAATCATGAATTGACCATAAGTGAATAAATAATATAACTTGTTCCAACTTTAAATAATGGATTGAACTGATATCTGAGAAATTATAAGAAATCTTATATTGATATATAATCATTCATTCCAAACAGACATACATCTAATGGTAATATTAGTGTTTTGGTTTATCATGGAGAGTATGTGAGTTTTGCTTCAATAGTGATTATGAAAATTGAAAATAATATGTTTGGAAAGAATTCTCATTTAAAGACCAGTCAAGACACCCTGACAATACACGTGTTCTGAAGCAAGAAGTGATTAAAGTTGAAACAAATGCCTATAAATTTGTGAACTTGTGGATGAAATGTAAATCCTATGTTGTGGAAACACTGAAGAAAAAGTAATGTACCAGTGTTGAATACAAATAAACGTCAAATTACATATCATGTCCCATAGGAATCTACTTGCATTGATGTTAGACTGGGTTAGTTACTGTAGAATTATTAGCATTTGTATGCACCATTCACTGAAGTTAGTTTTCAGTACTAGTAAACAAATATATATTTCAGGTAGATGAATATGTCTGAAAATAATCTTGTGAAAAGTTGATTATGAATCCACGTACATGAACATGAACAAATTTAGAGAGTGTATATAAGACACATATATTTTATATTTTGAAAAATCTGGAGAGTGTATTTATAGATACAAAAAAACACATACACACATTAAAAAGAAGCAATATATATGCCAATCAAAATTCATCATTAAATATATATCATCCACAGATGCAAAATATTTATTTTACTGAACATGAGCTAATGTATAATGTTGTTCTACTAGGAAGCTTGTAGGTTAAATTTTCAGTTCCAACAGCGTTTAAGAGTAGTAAACTCTTCTCACAACTTGTATCTGCCAAGTCAGCCACCTCACAAAAATGTACATGTGATACCAGGTAGGATTCTATATGTGCATATGAATATATATGGGTGAATAGGCTACAGAGAAAGGGGAAGAAGAATACACATATCTGTTAACTTTAAAAAAACATGGAGGACTATTTCAATTAAAAATTGACTAAATTTATAACTCCTACCTTATATAATGCAAAAGGCAAGTCCAAGTATACAACATGCCTCCTCTGAACTGCTTGTATTTCTATTGTGTTTGGGTTATTTTTCTCCTTTATATTAGGATGAGTAGTCTGACTCTAGTAGGTAGGTATTAGTGTCAGGGATTCAGTATTTCGAAAAGGAAAATTGGAAAATGAATTTAATGTGTATGCAAATATGTGCTGCACAAATATCCTTCCACTCTCATCCAATGCAATGCCTTGTCAATACCTTCGCCCCAATTAAGACACAAATAGAGGAAAAGAGTTAGAAAATCAGTGAATACATATCTGAAATGGAAATGCTCTGGAATTCACAACTTTGGAGGTGGTAGAGGAGTTTCCAAAAGTAAGGGACAGGGTAAACAATCCACAAACTTGAAGCTCTGCTGGCCTAAAAACTTTTTGAGAAACTGCCTCTGAGTTTGGGCACTTGAAATATATGTTGTTGTCAGGAGATTTGACTTCCTTTGTAGTGAGACCATCAAAGCTGGGTCTGCATCTATGTGACCTGGAGGACATGTCTTCTTATTTTCCAATGAAGATGAGCAGCAGTGCTGAATTATCTCTTTGAAGGTAAACTGTGGCCACAGGGGACTAAGTGTCTCCCCGTGTTGACTGTGAAGCCATTTGGTCCTCGTCCACTTTTGTGATGTTTTTGCTACTGAACTGGGAGTTTATTATTTGCTTCATTACATACAAGGAGCTCAACTGGGACACAGTGCTGGAGGGAGTTCTGTCACGTGTGGTGGGCCACGGTCTGCAAGAGAATGCACCAACCATGCTTTTATTCCTCATAGCTTGACCCATTGCCCCCTTGTCCATATCACACCTGATTCTGAACATTGCCCTGAAACATCTCCATATAACAAGATGCCTTTACATATAAGAGTCTGCTGGCTGCACCATGTCAGTAACATGCCATTTGGAATACAATGGTAGATCCTCATTGGCCGTACCACTGAAGATTTATCACACACCTGTCCACCACTGCTCTTGGCCCACTACTCAGAAGGCTCCAACATACTGGGAATCTCTGTTCTACACCATTTTCATGAAACCCAGTCATACAAGGATCTGTCTGGTATACTCATGATCAGCAATAGGACATCCAAAGGTTCTCCAGTGCCACCTGGTCATGGGAATTTCAAAAATTTTCATGGTATTTATCTAGCCATTTTTCAATGATGAAGTTGGAGGCACTGTGGGTTTCAATTCATTCAGTAACCATTAAATGTTGAGGAAGCTCAATTCAATGAAAGATCTGGAGAACTCTCACAGGCAAGGCTTCCGAAAGAGTGTCCAAAAGGTCACATGAAGCCAGGCCTATTGAAGTCAACAATGTGTGGCCTATGTGTGTTTCAACTCTCAAATATGGCTGCCATGTCTTTAAGAATAAAATCATGTGATATCCTGGCTGAGATTCCCAGGGCTCTGTGGAAAGCCACCCTGGGCCTAGATGTCAGTTTCCAAGGGCGACTCTCATGCATGGCCTCCTAAAATCCCAATAAAATTCATGGCAATACTTCTCTGAGGTCAGTTTCACAACTCAGTCTCTAAGGGGAATCACACCAGATTTCAAGCCCAAGTAGACCCAGTCATTTCTTCCAACCGCCAAACAAATGACCAAAATTAAAACCAAAAAATTTCCACATGTCCCTCATCTTCTTCCATATAGTCACCTCTGGCTGGAGGTTTCCATTAGGGGTTGCAAACAAAGACAGTGTCCAAAAAATGCTCCCTTGCCCCTCATTTGCCTAAAGTCAGGGTGTCCTTGACACCCTTCCTGTGAACCAGGAGTGATCAAATAAGCCTGCCGTAAATACTGCTGTGTTTCTCCAATTTGAGTCCTACTGACTTTCAGGTATAGATTCTATATGTGATTTGGAGTCATGCGAAAACCCAAGCCCCTCTGCAGGCTTGGAAGAACTCATTTGACACAAAGAATCCATATTTTCACTTGATGGAGGTCAGGAACCTAACACAGGAAGGCAAGAGACTTCATCCACAATGACTGATTTTTTGTCATTATGGTTTTGAACGCACACATGGAATCATTCTTTAGATCCATCATGTGCTTAGAATCTAAATCACAGCCCAAACAAGGCCAAGAGGCTAATTCAGCCACATCCCTTTCGAAAGCAATAAAGCAAAGAGCCACAGGTGATGCCCATTCATTTCCATTTCAAACTATATTCTTCAGGCTTCACAAAGGGGTGGCCGGAAGCAAAATCCTTCCAGATATTCAGTGCAAGAGAACAGTACTTAAACAAAAAGTCCAAAGCAGGGTCTCTCAACTGAGAGTTTCCTGGTCACACTGATATCTGAGTTTTCTGAGATGCTCGCCATTCTCTTCAGCTCTCCAGTACTTGGCCATGTCAGAGAGCTTGGAGGTGGTACATATCTTGTACACAAAACCATGAGCCTATTCTGCAGAGTGGCCAGAATTTAGGAAGAAAACAGCAACTTAGGAAGATAGCAGGTGTTTTCCCATTGATAAGACAAGCTGCAGCTCATTCATATATTGGGCAGGATGAATTTTGGGAAGATTTATACTAGACAGGACACATCCATTAATGCATTTTCTTTTCTAATGTGTACAACACCAGACACAGTGGGATACACAGACAAAGAAACACTCGCCTTGTCAAACGACTTACTAGAACAGTCCACTCAAAAAAAAAAAAAAAAAAAACGCCTTTCCTACCTATTCTCAGAACATGAGACAGAACCACAAACCCAAACCCACTCCCACAAAGGCACCTTCTTTCCCAAGTAGGTCTGTGACAACCCGAGTGTCCTCTGACTGGTGAGCCATACAATGTTTCCCCGAATTGGCCTGTCTTGTCTCAGATCTGGTCTCCCTTGTCCAACTCTGTGAAGTTGAGAGGAGCCAGCGGTGAGCCACTACCTGTTTTCTCAGAAAAGGTCCCTCTTCAGAGCTCTACTGGCATTTGGCCATCCTCACATCAGTAGGTATCAAGAAAGGCTGACTTTGTCCTTGGAAAATCCAAACAAGTGAGCCCACTGGGTCTGGGACTGGGACTGGGACTGCCACTGGGTGGCTTCTTGGATACCAAGTTCAGAGAGTTCCATCACCAAGGAAATGAGGTATGTCACTTTCTTTGGAACTGAATGAGGTGACTTCCTTGGCACCACTTTGTCCTAATAGTTGCTTCCAAGAGTCCCAAGAGATGGAGCCAGCCGCTCCTTCTTGTGACACTTTCACAAGTTAGAAATGGAATATAAACGATAGCCAAACGGGAACAGCTCTCCACACAGGCCTGTTTTGGTCAGTCTTCTCTACAATAAGAAGAGAGAGGCTGATTCAGACACGTCCCTTCGGTCTAACTAGGTTTTTTTTGCCATGGAAGATGACTTTTGCTCACTCAGGTCCTTCATACATGCCTACAACTTGTGCAAGTATCATTTCTGCATGGACCTTTGAGGTTCTCAGCAGGTGGACGGTCCCTACTTTCCTGTATTGTAAGAACAACTCTGTTCCTGCTCTTTTGTGAAATGAGTTTGAGGGAACAGTGTATGTTTATGGTTAATAACAGGTTCGATTTGGGTTAGGAATCATTCTGTGCGATGAATAATAGTGTTGGAAACCTGTGATATTTACAAGAATATAGAGGTGAAATATAAGTATGAAAACAGAAATCTAGGTATGATTTGAAGCCCAGAAGGGCATTGAGCCTTGATTGAGATACTTAGCTACGAATTATGTTCTGCAAATATGTCTCATATAATTCGATATACAATGGCATAGGACCTTGTACCTTGGATGATTGAATGTAGAAGAGAACATCCAGTCAAAAAGGGATAGTTGCTTTAGGATCATGAAGCTAGTCGGTAGGTTTAGGTGGAAGAGTGAGTATATGATTTGCACCAAAAGTTCTTTAGCAATAGGGTTTCGGTTAGAGACTGAATTTAAATGTCAGCACATATGAAGAGTCAGTCACTAGGATGAGCTGGGGAAAATATGCAGAAAAGCAGATATCAATAGAGACATTACAAAATTAGGCAAAGTATAAAGTGACTGATAGGATTAGACATGTTCAACAGTGTTGAGTTTCAATATATAATCTTAGGAAGAAACAAATATGTAGTCACCAATAGGATTGGCATTTGAGAGCATTACGCAACCTGGACATGGATGTTTTAGTAATCCGTGTTCACTTTCCATTTAGGCCTTGGTACAATCATAAGTATGGCCATTAAATTTTTGGTCCAGAATATTACTGGGATAAAATGTATATGTAGATCAGGTGACATGAGTATTTCTTCCACCATTTCTGGGAGCAATATATTAAAGACGTAAAATTAGTATTGGGGTTACAAAGAGGTGCACCCTGTGTCTATGAATATAGAGATAAAGCATGAATAGACCATACTGTGAATAAATAATATAACTTGTTCCAATTTTAAATAATGGATTTAACTGATATCTGAAAAATTACAGGAAATCTTATATTGATATACAATCATTCATTCCAACCAATTATACATCTAATTGTAATATTAGTGTTTTGGTTTATCATGAAGAGTGTGTGGGTTTTGCTTCAAAAGTGATTATGGAAATCGAAAATAATGTGTTTAGAAAGAAGTCTCATAAAAAGACCAGTCAGGAAACCTGGAGGAATACATATGTTGTGAAGCAGGAAGTGATTGAAAGTAAAACAAATGCCTATAAGTTTGCTAACTTGTGGATGAAATATATATCCAATGATGTGCATAAACTCATGAAATAGTAATGTACCAGTGTTGAGTATAAATGAACGTCAAAATACACATCATGTCCCATAGGAATCTACTTGCATTGATATTAAACTGGGTCAGTTACTGTAGAAATATTAGGATTCGCGTGCATCATTCACCAAAGTTAGTATTCTTTTTTTAAATTTTTATTTATGGTTGTTAAAAACATTACATAGTTCTTGATATATCATATATCGCATTTTGATTCAAGTGGGTTATGAACTCCCATTTTTACCCCGTATACAGATTGCTGAATCACATCAGTTACACATCCATTGATTCACATATAGCCATACTAGTGTCTGTTCTATTCTGCTGCCTTTCCTATCCTCTACTATCCCCCCTCCCCTCCCCTCTCCTCCCCTCTTCTCTCTCTACCCACTCTACAGTAATAAATTTCTCCCCCTTGTATTATTTTTCCCTTTTCCCGCACTTCCTTTTGTATAAAATTTTGTATAACCCTGAGGCTCTCCTCCCATTTCCATGCAATTTCCCTTCTCTCTCCCTTTCCCTTCCACCTCTCATCCCTGTTTAGTGTTAATCTTCTTCTCATGCTCTTCGTCACTACTCTGTTCTTAGTTACTCTCCTTATATCAAAGAAGACATTTGGCATTTGTTTTTTAGGGATTGGCTAGGTTCACTTAGCATAATCTGCTCTAATGCCATCCATTTCCCTGCAAATTCTAAGATTTTGTCATTTTTAAATGCAGAGTAATACTCCATTGTGTATAAATGCCACATTATTTTTATTCATTCTTCCATTGAAGGGCATATAGCTTGGTTCCACAGTCTTGCTATTGTGAATTGTGCTGCTCTGAACATCGATGTAGCAGTGTCCCTGTAGCATGCTCTTTTTAGGTCTTTAGGTTTTAGACCGAGAAGGGGAATATCTCGGTCAAATGGTGGTTCCATTGCCAGCTTTCCAAGAAATCTCCATACTGCTTTCCCATTTGGCTGCACCAATTTGCAGTCCCACCAGCAATGTACAAGTTTACCTGTTTCCCCATATCCTCCACAGCACTTGTTGTTGTTTGTCTTCATAATGGCTGCCAATCTTACTGGAGTGAGATGGTATCTTAGGGTGGTTTTGATTCACATTTCTCTGACTGCTGGAGATGGTGAGCATTTTTTTATGTACTTGTTGATTGATTGTATGTCCTCCTCTGAGCAGTGTCTGTTCAGGTCCTTGGCCCATTTGTTGATTGTGTTATTTGTTATCTTATTGACTAATTTTTTGAGTTCTTTGTATACTCTGGATATTAGGGCTCTATCTGAAGTGTGAGGAGTAAAGATTTGTTCTTAGGATGTAGGCTCCCTATTTACCTCTCTTATTGTTTCTTTCCTGAGAAAAAACTTTTTAGTTTGAGTAAGTCCCATTTGTTGATTCTAGCTATTAACTCTTGTGCTATGGGTGTCCTATTGAGGAATTTGGAGCCCGACCCCACAGTATGTAGATCATAGCCAACTTTTTCTTCTATCAGGCGCCGTGTCTCTGATTTGTTATCAAGCTCCTTGATCCATTTTGAGTTAACTTTTGTGCATGGCGAGAGAAAGGGATTCAGTTTCATTTTGTTGCATATGGATTTCCAGCTTTCCCAGCACCAATTATTGAAGGTGCTATCCTTCATCCATTGCATGCTTTTAGCCCCTTTATCAAATATGAGATAGTTGAAGTTTTGTGGATTGGTTTCTGTGTCCTCTAATCTGTACCATTGTTCCACCCGCCTGTTTTGGTACCAGTATTATGCTATTTTTGTTACTATTGCTCTGCAGTATACTTTGAAGTCTGATATCGCTATATCGCCTGATTCACACTTCCTGCTTATCATTGTTTTTGCTATTCTGGGTCTTTTATTTTTCCATATGAATTTCATGATTGCTTTCTCTATTTCTACAAGAAATGCCATTAGGATTTTGATTGGCATTGCATTAAACCTATAGAGAACTTTTGGTAATATCGCCATTTTGATAATGTTAGTTCTGTCTATATATGAACACGGTACATTTTTACATCTTTTAAGATCTTCCTCTATTATTCTCTTTAGGGTTCTGTAGTTTTCATTTTATGAGACTTGCACCTCTTTTGTTAGGCTGATTCCCAATTATTTTTTTTAGGATATTGTGAATGTAGTGGTTGTCCTCATTTCCGTTTCAGAGGATTTTTTGCTGATATACAGGAATGCCTTTGATTTATGCGTGTTGATTTTATATCCTGCCACTTTGCTGAATTCATTCATTAGCTCTATTAGTTTCTTTGTAGACCCTTTTGGGTCTGCTAGGTATAGAATCATGTCATCTCTAATAGTGATAATTTAAGTTCTTCTTTTCCTGTTTTTATGGCTTTAATTTTTTTTGTCTGTCTAATTGCTCCCGCCAGTGTTTCACGAACTATGTTGAACAGAAGTGGTGAAAGAGGGCATCCCTTTCTTGTTCCAGATTTTAGGGGGAATGCCTTCAATTATTCTCCATTCAGAATGATGCTAGCCTGAGGCTTAGCAGAGATTGCTTTTACAATATTGAGTTATGTTCCTGTTATCCCTAGTTTTTCTAGAGTTTTGAACATAAAGGTATGCTGTTCTTTGTCGAATGCTTTCTCTGCATCTATCGAGATGATCATATGGTTCTTATTTTTAAGTCTATTGATGTGATGAATAACATTTATTGATTTCCCTATATTGATCCAGCCTTGCATCCCACGGATGAGTCCTACTTGATCATGTACACAATTTTTTTGATATGCTTTTGTATCTGATTTGCTAGAATTTAATTGAGGATTTTTGCCTCTAGGTTCATTAGAGATATTGGTCTGTAGTTTTCTTTCTTTGAAGTGTCTTTTTCTGGTGTAGGAATCAGGGTGATGGTGGCCTCATAGAATTAATTTGGAAGTTCTCCTTCTTTTTCAATTTCCTGAAATAGCTTGAAAAGCATTGGTATTAGTTTCTCTTTAAAGTTTTTGTAAAACTCTGCTGTATACCCATCGGGTCCTGGGCTTTTCTTACTTGGTAGTGTTTTGATGGTTTCTTCTATTTCCTCAATTGATATCGGTCTGTTTAGGTTGTCTATAACCTCCTGACTCAATCTGGGCACATCAAATGACTTAAGAAATTTATCGATGCCTTCACTCTCTTCTATTTTATTGGAGTATAAAGATTCAAAATATTTTCTTATTATCTTCTGTATTTCTGAAATATCTCTTGTGATATTGTCTCTTTCATCCCGTATGCTAGTAATTTGAGTTCTCTCTCTTTTTTTCTTCATTACCATGGCTAAGGTTCTGTCGGTTTTATTTATTTTTTCAAAGAACCAAATGGGTTGACGTGTCCTCCGCGCTGGCAGGCCGCTGGGCCTGTTTCTGCATTCAGTTGCAGGTCTGCCTACCTTGCGGGAGTGGGTGGTGGCTCTGCTTTGCCCCTTCTCCAATTGGGGTGTCGTGACTATCATGCCGGCACGTCGCTGGGCCTGTTCTGGGCGCGGGCAATGCTACTTTTTAATGTCTCTCTGTGTGTGTGTGTGTGTGTGTGTGTGTGTGTATATATATTCACTCTCCAAATTTTTCAAAATATGAAATATATTTGTCTTATTATAAACTCCCTAAATTCATTCATATTCATGTATGTGGACTTATAATCAACTTTTCAAAGATTATTCTCAGAAATATTCATCCACCTGAAATACATATTTGTTTCCTAGTACTGAAAGCTAACTCTGGGGGATCATATGATGGCGGCGAAGGAAGTGCATCACCCCCATGTACCGCGTCACTGTGCTGGAGAATGACGAGTTAGAACTGCTAAAACCTATCTTTTTAGGAATTTTCAGCAAAATTGGGGTGCTCCAAAACCTAGTTGAAGTATTTCTATCTCATGAGGATCAGCTATGGGGGCTCCAACGCGAGTGATTTGTCCGCACCGAGGGTCATGCTGCTTATTCAGCAAATCGCTCTGCGGCTAGAGTATGCGGCACGCGCTGGGAAATGACGAGATAGCAATGCAAATATACAGCGGTGTGGATTTTGTGGGCTCCTGCCACCTGTGCAATCACTGTGCTCAGTGCTGAATTCTGGGTTTGAGATGGGGGAAGGAAGCGGTCCAATTCTGTTCTCCACACCGGTCAGACCACAGAGGAAGCCAGTGGCCACCATCTTGGAGAGCTGACGTCACCATCCCTGTGTTCCACTGATCGCCACTCATTCAGCTATAGACTAGGTAATTTCAGGCTGCCATTTGCCTGTGTCTTGCAGACAAATTACTCAGGCTCAGTGCTAAAGAAACCGCAGAAACTGCTTCATGGAGCCTGCTCCTATCAAAACATACACCAAGCCAACAGCGGCCGAATTTCAGCTCCTGGAACTGATCTGGCCCAGGGCTAAAGAACTCACGGAAACTGCTTCTCGGTCCGGGTCTTGCTGAATACTGTGGAGTTTAATACCAACCGAGCCTTCATAGGCAGTGGCAGCAAGTTTGAGATGGGGCTTGTGAGGGCCGGTCAAGACTCACCCGTTTCTTTTGTCACCCGGCAAAGGGAACGAAATGCCGCCATTCACATGGTGTATCAACATGGCAGAGATCTGATGTCATCAGAAAGCGGCGGAGGAGATAACTTCATTGATACCAGCGGTGACAGAAACAGTTGGTCTTCTGGTAAAGAAAGTGAGTCACAAACACCTGAGTATCTCTCACTTTGTCATCAAGCCAGAGGGGCAGACCAGAGCTGCTGCCCATGCCCGGAACGGACCCAGCGACCCACTGTCATGGTAGTCACGTCACCCCAATTGGAGAAGGGGCAGAGCAGAGTTGCCGCCCATGCCCGGAACAGGCCCAGCGACCTGCAGGCATGGTGGTCACATCACCCCAATTGGAGTAGGGGCAGAGCAGAGCTGCCACCCGGGCCCAGATCAGGCCCAGCCACCTGCTGGCGTGGTAGTCACTTCACCCAAATTGTAGTAGGGGCCAAGCTGGCCACCGCCCGCGCCCGCAATGTAAGCAGACATGTGACTGACCTGCGGAACAGGCCCAGCGGCCTGCCACCGTGGTAGACACAACACCCCAATTGGAGTAGTGGCAGAGCAGAGACTTCTCCCAAGCCCAGTAAAAGCACAGCGGCCCACCAGCGTGGTAGTCACGTCAACACAATTGGAGTAGGCGTAGAGCAGAGCCTTTGCCCGCGCCCAGAACAGGCCCAGCAACGTGCCGGCATGATAGTCACGACACCCCAATTGGAGAAGGGGCAAAGCAGAGCCACCACCCACTCCCGCAAGGTAGGCAGACCTGCAACCGAATGCAGAAACAGGCCCAGCGGCCTGCCAGAGCGGAGGACACGTCAACCCATTTGGTTCTTTGAAAAAATAAATAAAACCGACAGAACCTTAGCCATGGTAATGAAGAAAAAAAGAGAGAGAACTCAAATTACTAGCATACGGGATGAAAGAGACAATATCACAAGAGATATTTCAGAAATACAGAAGATAATAAGAAAATATTTTGAATCTTTATACTCCAATAAAATAGAAGAGAGTGAAGGCATCGATAAATTTCTTAAGTCATTTGATGTGCCCAGATTGAGTCAGGAGGTTATAGACAACCTAAACAGACCGATATCAATTGAGGAAATAGAAGAAACCATCAAAACACTACCAAGTAAGAAAAGCCCAGGACCCGATGGGTATACAGCAGAGTTTTACAAAAACTTTAAAGAGAAACTAATACCAATGCTTTTCAAGCTATTTCAGGAAATTGAAAAAGAAGGAGAACTTCCAAATTAATTCTATGAGGCCACCATCACCCTGATTCCTACACCAGAAAAAGACACTTCAAAGAAAGAAAACTACAGACCAATATCTCTAATGAACCTAGAGGCAAAAATCCTCAATTAAATTCTAGCAAATCAGATACAAAAGCATATCAAAAAAATTGTGTACATGATCAAGTAGGACTCATCCGTGGGATGCAAGGCTGGATCAATATAGGGAAATCAATAAATGTTATTCATCACATCAATAGACTTAAAAATAAGAACCATATGATCATCTCAATAGATGCAGAGAAAGCATTTGACAAAGTACAGCATACCTTTATGTTCAAAACTCTAGAAAAACTAGGGATAACAGGAACATAACTCAATATTGTAAAAGCAATCTCTGCTAAGCCTCAGGCTAGCATCATTCTGAATGGAGAATAATTGAAGGCATTCCCCCTAAAATCTGGAACAAGAAAGGGATGCCCTCTTTCACCACTTCTGTTCAACATAGTTCGTGAAACACTGGCGAGAGCAATTAGACAGACAAAAAAAATTAAAGCCATAAAAACAGGAAAAGAAGAACTTAAATTATCACTATTAGAGATGACATGATTCTATACCTAGCAGACCCAAAAGGGTCTACAAAGAAACTAATAGAGCTAATGAATGAATTCAGCAAAGTGGCAGGATATAAAATCAACACGCATAAATCAAAGGCATTCCTGTATATCAGCAAAAAATCCTCTGAAACGGAAATGAGGACAACCACTACATTCACAATATCCTAAAAAAAATAATTGGGAATCAGCCTAACAAAAGAGGTGCAAGTCTCATAAAATGAAAACTACAGAACCCTAAAGAGAATAATAGAGGAAGATCTTAAAAGATGTAAAAATGTACCGTGTTCATATATAGACAGAACTAACATTATCAAAATGGCGATATTACCAAAAGTTCTCTATAGGTTTAATGCAATGCCAATCAAAATCCTAATGGCATTTCTTGTAGAAATAGAGAAAGCAATCATGAAATTCATATGGAAAAATAAAAGACCCAGAATAGCAAAAACAATGATAAGCAGGAAGTGTGAATCAGGCGATATAGCGATATCAGACTTCAAAGTATACTGCAGAGCAATAGTAACAAAAATAGCATAATACTGGTACCAAAACAGGCGGGTGGAACAATGGTACAGATTAGAGGACACAGAAACCAATCCACAAAACTTCAACTATCTCATATTTGATAAAGGGGCTAAAAGCATGCAATGGATGAAGGATAGCACCTTCAATAATTGGTGCTGGGAAAGCTGGAAATCCATATGCAACAAAATGAAACTGAATCCCTTTCTCTCGCCATGCACAAAAGTTAACTCAAAATGGATCAAGGAGCTTGATAACAAATCAGAGACACGGCGCCTGATAGAAGAAAAAGTTGGCTATGATCTACATACTGTGGGGTCGGGCTCCAAATTCCTCAATAGGACACCCATAGCACAAGAGTTAATAGCTAGAATCAACAAATGGGACTTACTCAAACTAAAAAGTTTTTTCTCAGCAAAAGAAACAATAAGAGAGGTAAATAGGGAGCCTACATCCTAAGAACAAATCTTTACTCCTCACACTTCAGATAGAGCCCTAATATCCAGAGTATACAAAGAACTCAAAAAATTAGTCAATAAGATAACAAATAACACAATCAACAAATGGGCCAAGGACCTGAACAGACACTGCTCAGAGGAGGACATACAATCAATCAACAAGTACATAAAAAAATGCTCACCATCTCCAGCAGTCAGAGAAATGTGAATCAAAACCACCCTAAGATACCATCTCACTCCAGTAAGATTGGCAGCCATTATGAAGACAAACAACAACAAGTGCTGTGGAGGATATGGGGAAACAGGTAAACTTGTACATTGCTGGTGGGACTGCAAATTGGTGCAGCCAAATGGGAAAGCAGTATGGAGATTTCTTGGAAAGCTGGCAATGGAACCACCATTTGACCGAGATATTCCCCTTCTCGGTCTAAAACCTAAAGACCTAAAAAGAGCATGCTACAGGGACACTGCTACATCGATGTTCAGAGCAGCACAATTCACAATAGCAAGACTGTGGAACCAAGCTATATGCCCTTCAATGGAAGAATGAATAAAAATAATGTGGCATTTATACACAATGGAGTATTACTCTGCATTTAAAAATGACAAAATCTTAGAATTTGCAGGGAAATGGATGGCATTAGAGCAGATTATGCTAAGTGAACCTAGCCAATCCCTAAAAAACAAATGCCAAATGTCTTCTTTGATATAAGGAGAGTAACTAAGAACAGAGTAGTGACGAAGAGCATGAGAAGAAGATTAACACTAAACAGGGATGAGAGGTGGAAGGGAAAGGGAGAGAGAAGGGAAATTGCATGGAAATGGGAGGAGAGCCTCAGGGTTATACAAAATTTTATACAAAAGGAAGTGCGGGAAAAGGGAAAAATAATACAAGGGGGAGAAATTTATTACTGTAGAGTGGGTAGAGAGAGAAGAGGGGAGGAGAGGGGAGGGGAGGGGGGATAGTAGAGGATAGGAAAGGCAGCAGAATAGAACAGACACTAGTATGGCTATATGTGAATCAATGGATGTGTAACTGATGTGATTCTGCAACCTGTATACAGGGTAAAAATGGGAGTTCATAACCCACTTGAATCAAAATGCGATATATGATATATCAAGAACTATGTAATGTTTTTAACAACCATAAATAAAAATTAAAAAAAAAGAATACTAACTTTGGTGAATGATGCACGCGAATCCTAATATTTCTACAGTAACTGACCCAGTTTAATATCAATGCAAGTAGATTCCTATGGGACATGATGTGTATTTTGACGTTCATTTATACTCAACACTGGTACATTACTATTTCATGAGTTTATGCACATCATTGGAAATATATTTCATCCACAAGTTAGCAAACTTATAGGCATTTGTTTTACTTTCAATCACTTCCTGCTTCACAACATATGTATTCCTCCAGGTTTCCTGACTGGTCTTTTTATGAGACTTCTTTCCAAACACATTATTTTCGATTTCCATAATCACTTTTGAAGCAAAACTCACACACTCTTCATGATAAACCAAAACACTAATATTACAATTAGATGTATAATTGGTTGGAATGAATGATTGTATATCAATATAAGATTTCCTGTAATTTTTCAGATATCAGTTAAATCCATTATTTAAAATTGGAACAAGTTATATTATTTATTCACAGTATGGTCTATTCATGCTTTATCTCTATATTCATAGACACAGGGTGCACCTCTTTGTAACCCCAATACTAATTTTACGTCTTTAATATATTGCTCCCAGAAATGGTGGAAGAAATACTGATGTCACCTGATCTACATATACATTTTATCCCAGTAATATTCTGGACAAAAAATTTAATGGCCATACTTATGATTGTACCAAGGCCTAAATGGAAAGTGAACACGGATTACTAAAAACATCCATGTCCAGGTTGCGTAATGCTCTCAAATGCCAATCCTATTGGTGACTACATATTTGTTTCTTCCTAAGATTATATATTGAAACTCAACACTGTTGAACATGTCTAATCCTATCAGTCACTTTATACTTTGCCTAATTTTGTAATGTCTCTATTGATATCTGCTTTTCTGCATATTTTCCCCAGCTCATCCTAGTGACTGACTCTTCATATGTGCTGACATTTAAATTCAGTCTCTAACCGAAACCCTATTGCTAAAGAACTTTTGGTGCAAATCATATACTCACTCTTCCACCTAAACCTACCGACTAGCTTCATGATCCTAGCAACTATCCCTTTTTGACTGGATGTTCTCTTCTACATTCAATCATCCAAGGTACAAGGTCCTATGCCATTGTATATCGAATTATATGAGACATATTTGCAGAACATAATTCGTAGCTAAGTATCCCAATCAAGGGCTCAATGCCCTTCTGGGCTTCAAATCATACCTAGATTTCTGTTTTCATACTTATATTTCACCTCTATATTCTTGTAAATATCACAGGTTTCCAACACTATTATTCATCGCACAGAATGATTCCTAACCCAAATCGAACCTGTTATTAACCATAAACATACACTGTTCCCTCAAACTCATTTCACAAAAGAGCAGGAACAGAGTTGTTCTTACAATACAGGAAAGTAGGGGACCGTCCACCTGCTGAGAACCTCAAAGGTCCATGCAGAAATGATACTTGCACAAGTTGTAGGCATGTATGAAGGACCTGAGTGAGCAAAAGTCATCTTCCATGGCAAAAAAACCTAGTTAGACCGAAGGGACGTGTCTGAATCAGCCTCTCTCTTCTTATTGTAGAGAAGACTGACCAAAACAGGCCTGTGTGGAGAGCTGTTCCCGTTTGGCTATCGTTTATATTCCATTCTAACTTGTGAAAGTGTCACAAGAAGGAGCGGCTGGCTCCATCTCTTGGGACTCTTGGAAGCAACTGTTAGGACAAAGTCGTTGCCAAGGAAGTCACCTCATTCAGTTCCAAAGAAAGTGACATACCTCATTTCCTTGGTGATGGAACTCTCTGAACTTGGTATCCAAGAAGCCACCCAGTGGCAGTCCCAGTCCCAGTCCCAGTCCCAGTGGGCTCACTTGTTTGGATTTTCCAAGGACAAAGTCAGCCTTTCTTGATACCTACTGATGTGAGGATGGCCAAATGCCAGTAGAGCTCTGAAGAGGGACCTTTTCTGAGAAAACAGGTAGTGGCTCACCGCTGGCTCCTCTCAACTTCACAGAGTTGGACAAGGAGACCAGATCTGAGACAAGACAGGCCAATTCGGGGAAACATTGTATGGCTCACCAGTCAGAGGACACTCCGGGTTGTCACAGACCTACTTGGGGAAAGAAGGTGCCTTTGTGGGAGTGGGTTTGGGTTTGTGGTTCTGTCTCATGTTCTGAGAATAGGTAGGAAAGGCGTTTTTTTTTTTTTTTTTTTTGAGTGGACTGTTCTAGTAAGTCGTTTGACAAGGCGAGTGTTTCTTTGTCTGTGTATCCCACTGTGTCTGGTGTTGTACACATTAGAAAAGAAAATGCATTAATGGATGTGTCCTGTCTAGTAAAAATCTTCCCAAAATTCATCCTGCCCAATATATGAATGAGCTGCAGCTTGTCTTATCAATGGGAAACACCTGCTATCTTCCTAAGTTGCTGTTTTCTTCCTAAATTCTGGCCACTCTGCAGAATAGGCTCATGGTTTTGTGTACAAG
Source organism: Callospermophilus lateralis (assembly GCF_048772815.1). Taxonomy (NCBI): domain Eukaryota; kingdom Metazoa; phylum Chordata; class Mammalia; order Rodentia; family Sciuridae; genus Callospermophilus; species Callospermophilus lateralis. The sequence goes on from NW_027514474.1 coordinate 111,277, forward strand.
ATATGTACCACCTCCAAGCTCTCTGACATGGCCAAGTACTGGAGAGCTGAAGAGAATGGCGAGCATCTCAGAAAACTCAGATATCAGTGTGACCAGGAAACTCTCAGTTGAGAGACCCTGATTGGACTTTTTGTTTAAGTACTGTTCTCTTGCACTGAATATCTGGAAGGATTTTGCTTCCGGCCACCCCTTTGTGAAGCCTGAAGAATATAGTTTTGAAATGGAAATGAATGGGCATCACCTGTGGCTCTTTGCTTTATTGCTTTCGAAAGGGATGTGGCTGAATTAGCCTCTTGGCCTTGTTTGTGGCTGTGATTTAGATTCTAAGCACATGATGGATCTAAAGAATGATTCCACCTAGGTCTGGTTTGGTCCATCTTCGCCACATTAAGAAAAGAGAGGCTGATTCAAACACGTCCCTTCGTCCTGACTAGGTTGTTTGCCATAGAAGATGACTTTTGCTCTCTCAGGTCCTTCATAGCTGCCTATATCTTCTTCAGGGATCATTTCTGCATGGACCTTTGAGGTTCTCAGCAGGTGGAAGATCCCCTACATTCTGTATTGTAAGACCAGCTCTGACCCTGCTCTTCTAAAAAGTTAGATTGAGGGAACTTGTATGGTTAGGTTTAATACCTGGTTCAATTTGGGTTATGAATCATTCTGCGGGATGCATAATGGTATTGGGAACCTGCGATATTCACAAGAATATATAGGTGAAATATAAGTATGAAAAGAGAAATCTAGGTAAGATTTGAAGCCCAGAGGGCATTGGGCCGTTGATTGGGATACTTAGCATTCAATTATGTTCTGCACAGATGTCTCAGATAAATCGATATACAATGGCATAGGACCTTGTACCTTGGATGATTGAATGTCGAAGAGAACATCCAGTCAAAAAGGCATAGTCAGTAGGATTAAGAAGATAGTCGGTAGGTTTAGAAAGACTAGTGAGTATAGGATTTGGACCAAAAGTTCTTTAGCAACAGGTTTTCGGGTAGAGAGTGAATGTAAACGTGAGCACATGTGAAGAGTCAGTCACAATGATGAACTGGGGAAAATATGTCAGAAAGCAGATATCAACAGAGACATTAGGAAATCAGGCAAAGTATAAAGTGAGTGATAAGATTAGATATTTTCAATATGGTTGAGGTTGAATATATAATCTTAGAAAGAAACAAATATGTAATTACGAATTGGATTGTCATTTGAAAGCATTAGGCAATATGAACATGGATGCTTTTAGTTGTCCTTGCTCAGTTTCCATTTAGGCTTTGGTAGAATCTTAAGTGTTATCTTCGCTTTTTTTTGTCCAGAATATTACTGTGATAAATGTATATGTAGATCAGGTGACATGAGTATTTCTTCCACCATTTTTTTAGGAATAATTGGAAGACGTATAAATTAGTCTTGGGGGTACAAAGAGGTGTAACCTTTGTTTATGAATACAGAGATAATGCATGAATAGTCCATACTGTGAATAAATAATATAACTGGATCTACTTTAAATAATGGATTGAATTATTATCTGGAATTATATATGAAATCATATATTGATATACAATCATTCATTCCAACCAGTTATACAACTAATGGAAATATTAGTGTTATGGTTTATCATGAAGGGTGTGTGAGTTTTGGTTCAAAAATGATTATGGAAAACGAAAATAATGACTTTGGAAAGAAGCCTCATTAAAAGACCAGTGAAGAAACATGGAGAAATACATGTGTTCTGAAGTAGGAAGTGATTGTAAGTAAAAAAAAAAAGGCCTATGAATTTGTGAACTTGTGGATGAAATACATATCCTATGATGTGCATAAACTGAAGAAATAGTAATGTACCAGTGTTGAATAAAAATGAACATCAAAATGCACATCATGTCCCATAGGAATCTACTTGCATTGATGTTATACTGGATCAGTTACTGTAGAAATATTAGGATTTGTATGCACCATTCACTGAAGTTAGTTGTCAGTATTAGGAAAGAAATATGTAGTTCAGGTAGATGAATATTTGTGAGAATAATCTTGTGAAATTTTGATTATAAATCCACACATATGAATATGAATGAATTTAGGGAGTGTATAATAAGACACATATATTACATATTTTGATAAATCTGTAGAGTGTGTATATATATATATACAGACACACACACACACACACACACACACACACACACACACACAACCAGATATTAAAAACTAGCAAAATATATGCCGATCAAAATTCATCATGAAATATATATCATAAAGATCCAAAAATATTCTTTTGACTGAACATGGATTTATGTATAGTGTTGTTCTACTGGGAAGCTCACCCATAGGTTGAATTTTCAGTTCCAACACCATTTTGGAAGAGTGATGTCTTCTCACACTTTGTATCTGCCAAGTCATGTAACTCACAAGAATGTACGTGTGATCCCCGTAGGATTCTGTTTGTGCATATAAAAATACATGTGCTGAATAAGCTCCAGAGAAAGGGAGACAGTAATTCACATATTTGTTAACTTTAAAAACACATGGAGAACTATTTCAATTAAAAATTGACTAGATTTATAACACCTACTTTTTCTCATGCAAAAGTCGATTTCAACTCTGAACTGCGTGTATTTATATACTGTTTTGGTTATTTTTCTCTATCATATTAGGATTAGTAGTCAGAGTCTAGTAGAATATGGGTTAGTGTCAGGTATTCAGAAATTCGAATGGAAAATAGGAAAATTAATCTAATATGTATGCAAATATGTGCTACAAAAAATCTTCCCACTCTCATCCAGAACAATGCCTTGACATTACCTTCGCCCCAAGTTAGACACATTTAGAGAAGAAGAGTTAAAAAATCTGTGATTACATTTCTGGAATGGAAAATGCTCATGAGTGCACAAAATTGGAGGTGGTATAGGAGTTTCTAAAAGTAAGGACAGGGTACACACTCCACAAACATGGAGCTCTGCCAGCCTAACACTTTTTGAGAAACTGCCACTGAGGTTGTGCACTTGAAATATATGTTGTTGTCAGGAGTTAAGTTTCCTTTGCAGTGACACCCTCAAAGCTGGGTGTGCGTATCTGAGACCTTGAGGACATAGTTTCTTATTTTCCAATGTACACGAGGCAGCAGTGCTGAAGTCTCTCTTTGTAGGTTAACTGTGGCGACTGGGGCTTAGTTTCTCCCCATGTGGAATGTGAAGCCAATTGGTCATCCACCACTTTTTGTGGTGTTTCTTGCTGCTGCACTGGGAGTTTGGTATTTGCTTCTTGAAATACAACAGTTCAACTGGTACACCGTGCTGGAGGGAATTCTGTCAAGTGTGGTGGGTCAGGGTCTGCAAGAAAGTGCACCATCCAGGCTTGGCTGAAACTTTAGTGACACACCATAAATTTTGGCCTTCCCTGGCCAGACAACGACCCTCTCTGAGGCTCTAATTGTCCTCATAATTTCTGATATTGGGACCAGCAAAAATAAATAAATAAACTACCATTTGTGTCATGCTTGTCAAAGTTCTGTTTTCTGTAACCCCCCTTTTGTGTAACTTTCTGGGCCATATAGCTGGGCTATAGGAAAGGCGGGGTTGCTGTTTTGTTCCTGCCGTTTTGGGAGGGAGAGGCAGCCCAGCTGGTTGACATAATAAGCTTGCCTCAATTTGATTTTAGTTGGAGTCAGTGTTCTTTTTTTGCTTTCTCATCTAACCTTTTTGAGTTTCCCAGCAAGATGACCCTGCCGACCAGATCACAAGACCAGACTGCTGGAAATTCTGAATCTGGCCTTCCCTCCAGGGCTCCGGGCTGGAGAGCCACTCTAGGGGGTGCACATCTTGAGATGTTCCAAGGCCTTTGAGTGAGCGTTCGGTCCCAGGTGCACTGCAGTGAACCACCTCACTAAAACTATTAGCAAGCACCTGGTGGAGGAGGCCTCAATAATTAAGTGCTGCCTTTATAACATCGGATATCCGTTAAAGGAAGATCTGTTCTGATGACATAGAGGTGTCCTGGGGAGGCTCACATATACTCCTTTTCGGGACAGTAATGAGAATCATTCTGTCTTCTGTTCTGTTCTGTAGGGAATTCCTCTGGAATGGTAGAGAGGTGCTGACTGGCATGCACGCGGTCCTACTTCGGAGCTTTAGCAAGACGTTGCATTGCTCCTCTGTTTTTCTGTTTCGAGTCCGGGTTTCTGTTTTTTGTGTTTTGTTCTGTGTTCTATGTTTTTCTTGTTTGTTTTGTTCTGTGATTTCTGTGGCAAAATCTTAACTATATTGGACGTGAAAATGGGTAACAAAGCAAGTAAAACTGACATCCCTTTGGACTGTGTTTTAAGGAACTGCGATGACCTTTACCCCCCTTTGTTAAGCAGAATGAGAGAAGCCCCTAGCTGGGTGCCTGGAGCACACCCACTGAAGAGGACAATGCCTGCTGTGGACCTGAGAACTGAGTATCTCCCAGGTTAAAAAGTGAATCTCCATTAAAACCCCTTGTCCCTCCAGATCCAGAGAGTCACAACATTTGGGCAGAGTCCCCTGTGTTTTTCCTTTGTTACCAAAGCAATAACCCCCCCTTTTTCTTTTTCTAAAAACCTTGTCCTCATTATTAAATTGGCATTAATTGGCTTCAAGGTCAGGAGCCGAACTTTAAGTTACAAATTTTGCTACATCCCCCCCCCCCCGCTTAGTCCCGGAACTTTTTTAGAACTGACTACTTAAATGTTAGTAAAGTAAATGTAGCATGCTTGGGGTGGATCCAAACCAGAGTAGCTGATCCTGTAAGTAATAGGAGGGACTGAGGGACTCCCAGCAGCTGCCGAAGCCCTGTTGCTTCAGGGAATTCCCTCCTTTCTTCCCTGCACTGTAAGGATTATGCCACCTCTGTCTTCTAAAAAAGAGAAAAAGAAAAAGAGGACACTAAATGCATTAAAGTCACCATGGAGACCCTTGATTGTACATTTCAGGTTGCCCCTCTTTTAAAACATCTGGTCCCCCCCTGTTGACATCTATGGTGCCACTGGTGTAGGAGATTTTTCTCTTATCTGCTCTGGTTTAAAGGGTTCTGTCTGACAGCCACAGTCTGGACCTCCTTTCTGTCTGTCTTGTGTCTTTGTTTCTGGCCCTTTAAGACACGTTCAATAATGTGTTGATATTATAAATTGTTTTTGGGGAATGATCTTAGCTGAATGTGTGTCTAAATGATGATGTTTTATTGTAACAATCTGGTATCTGAATGGGTTTTTGAAGCATTGCACAATCTTGCAGTTAAAATTCGGGTTTAGGTAATTGTTTAGTTTATGATTTCAGATAATTCATGCCAGAGAACTTAAATACTAAGGATGGAAAACTAAAGAACTCTACTTCCAAGTTGGCAAGTAACTTCCCAATCACTCAGTCTTTTTTTTTCACCAATTTTGAATTGGGTAGCCTGGGAAAATGTCACTTTGTGCACCAGAGCATTAATCTGGACAAGTATTGTAAATCATAGTTTGATATCTGTTGACAAAACAAGATGTAAAGATATAAAATTTTGTGAATTGTATCTTAAATTTGTACCATAATTTTCAACATCCGAACCTGAAAATTATGGTTAAAATGCCTTAGGCCTGAGGTGTCTGCTCAGAATAGCAGTTTTTTCTTCCTCCTTCCAGACCTCAGCCATGATTTATTTTGAAAGGCAAATGAAAGAAGCCTGCAAGATTATTAGGAGACTGATCTGAGGCCTAAGAAAAAAAAGGTAAATTGTATGGTATTTACTAATTACTGACCAGTCATTTTTTCTAGGACTCTTATTTTTTTCCTTAGATACTTTATTTTTTTTTTTTTTTTTTGAGCTCATGATTTTGATCATACAGACCTAGGTTAATGTTTTTCTGATCAGTACTATCTTTGACCAACTTTGGAATTTTTGAAACATTGCAATGGAGATTTCACCTGCGAAAAGCTAAAAGGCCTTTACTATTATTACGTGTGCTCAATTTTGTTATGTGTTGTATGTCTATATATACATATGTCCGTATATCATATATATGATACACAAATTAACATATATAAGGAGCACTCATAAAAAAAGCGCTCATATAAACAAATTTTAAAAAGTGGATCCAAAGGTCTTTAATTCACGTGATTTAAATGGTTCAAATAAATTGGATAAACAGATAAAAATAAATGTTTTTAAATTTAAGCTTTCAAGTTTTTCTAGGTATTCAAAAATCTAATAAAATGTTAATATCTACAAAATGTCTAATATGCCTTGGTTCTAGGACTTTTCCTTCAACATAAAAATGGTTTACACTCTTCAATACATTTGTCTAATATTTTGATAAATAAGTAAAGTAAATTTGATATGGGATTACTCATTCATGAGTACTTTTGTTAGATATCTGATTGACTTCCTAAAGTCTGTATAAGTTTGACTAAAGTCTGTAAAGGATAGTAAAAATCAATCATGTGTTAAAGAGACAAAAATTTCTTAAAACATAAGTTTACCCATAGCATTGTGTTTATTAAGTTTTATTTTTTCTAGAGCAAGCAACCATAGAAATTAAACAACTGATTAAATTAGAACTGTTATTTTAGAGCACTGTATTGCCATTTCTTTAAAAGCTAAACTTGGTTAATGTAGAAACATCAATGTAATTGTGATGCTACTAATGTGCTCATATCAGGTATGCAAGTCTGTAAGGTAAAAATTTTAAAAGAGGATTATATCAAGCTAGTGTTCTGAAGTTGTACGGTAAAAAAAGTATTGGGGATTTATTCACCTGTTACCAATAAGATATGCAAAGTTTTATGTTACTTTTTACATTGGGGAACAATTTAAATGTATTTTATGTTAATTAGAGCCTAATCTATGTAAAGGTTAAAAACTTTCAGAATTTCTTTAATTCATGTTTTAAAAGTGATATTATATGTTGTTAGCTAATGTTCATGTGACCTCAAACAATTTATGTAAACTTAGTAAAATAATATTTAAAAAATAAAGATCAGCTTTAGAACTAAAACACTTAATATTTATAAAGAGCCCTGCCTTACCTGAGATAAGGCTGTGTGTCCCATCTTACTACATGTGAGAATGACTACAAAAGCAGTAGGTCAGATTTTATTTCTTTAAAGTTATGTTAAAAGTTCTTTTTTATGTCAAAATAACTAGGATCTCAAACAGGGGATATAATGTATTACTCAGCCAAAAAATTCAGTGTAGCTATTACACGAACTAAGTATTTTTACTCTTGTTATAAAATTTTATTTTGTAATTTCCTTATATGTGATCTAGATTCTCTGTTAGTGTTTTACAGAAGTGTTGCTTTAAGAACAAAACATGGGTTAATTTCAGAGAGTAAGTTATCACCTACAAGACAGACAGAATAATACAGATCCCAATTAATAAAAAGATAAATAATTATAAAGTTATAGACATTAAAGCCCAGTTCTCTTAATATAAGGATGTTAAAATTTATTTGATGGATGTTTAAGATTAGGATTTAAAATTAAATTTAAATGAAAAGGGCCAAAAAAGAACAATATTTGTCTCTTGCCCTCTGAGTCAGTCTGAATCCAGGGAACAGGGGACTTCACTAAAGAGTTTTGCAACTCTGGGCCACATAAACTCCCCATCAGGGAGATTAATGAGACCACTGGAGAACAGAAAGCCAATCAATGCATGTGCTATGAAGAGGAGAGTCATCAGAGAAGGGAGAAATCCCTGATGCTTCCCAGGGAAGCCACATGGTCAAGCAAGACCTGGACCCACCTAGCGCAAATGGCTCTAGAAGAACTGAGAAAGTGCTCTCAAGTTTCCCCAGGAATGACTCCCATGAAAGCTCAGCTGACTGTTAACAATAGATAGAAACAAAAGTCAGTTTGACTTCTTCATCTTAAACACTTAGCAAAGACAATGAAAACCAAAATACAGCCATTCCTGGGCATTTTAAATAATAATAATAATAATAATAATAATAATAATAATAATATTTTAAGGTATACACTTTATGTTAGCCTCCCAAAATAAGTAAGACTGGAGGCTACAAAGAAGGATTCTCAGAGAGGAATGCCTGATACTTATTAAAAGAGACTATCAAGACGAGCTGCCAGAGGCAGAAATTTTCGGTTTAAGACCTAAAGATATTCCTAACCTACACAGGTAAGTTTGGTGTTTGCTAGTACGATTATCCAGCATTGAGTATCAGAATTAAAGGTTTCCTCTATTAGACACAGAGGTCATACTGGTAAAAGGATTTTGCAAGATCAGATGACATTAAATTATTAAACTGTATCTTATGGGGAGAGACAACTGTAATACTAAATGTTAAATATTAAGTTGACAGTCTTGATAACTGGGAATATTAAAGACCGGTGAGGGAAATTCTATAGAGTGACATGTTCCAGCTGCTGCAACATTTATTCAGTACTCATGGTTTTTGTTTCTCTCATAGAAGAACCCATCCCCAGATGACTTTACAACCTGTTCTTCCTTAACGAGACTTCAAAACGAACTGATTTCTAAAAGGCAACTCATGTCCCTCAACTACTTCTAAAAGGCAACTCATGTCCCTCACACCATGCCTACTCACGTCACCCTCTCTCAGCTCAGAAGAATCCAAAATGGGTGACTCCTCTCTTATTACAACAATGGAGCCAAATATAAATAGACTATCAATACAAGTAATTAATTAAGTCAGGTAAAATCAGGGAGACTGGTTTTGGGTGAGTTCTAAAAATTTGGAGACTTTTACCTGAGGGATTAAAATTTCCTCAGTGCTCTTCCCCCAATCTATCAAAGATTTGAAAGGGACACAGAGAAAAGGGGAAAATGATAGACCCAACCTGATCTTTTATTAAAATTGGGAGCCATCTTGCCACAAAGCATGAAAAGTTAATTTTGGCTTTACCATAAATTACTGAAAATTCTGAACCTGTTTGGAATGCCTGCCAGTGACTTGAACTGACCCATGTCTTGCTCTCTGACCTGATAGCAACCCTTTTTGAAACTTTAGTGACATATCATAAATATTTGCCTTTCCTGGCCAGACAGCAACCCTCTCTGAGGCTCCATTTTACAGCAAAAAAAAAAAAAATGTAAACTACCATTAGTGTGATGCTTGTCAGAGTTCTGTTATCTCTAACCCCCATTTTGTGTAACTTTCTGGGCTATAAAGCTGTGCTGTAGGAAAGCTGGGGTTGCTGTCTTGTTCCCGCTGTTTTCGGAGGGAGAGGCAGCATGGCCAGTGGAAATAATAAGTTTAATTTAATTTGATTTCTATTGGAGTCAGTGTTCTTTTCTTGTGTCCTGATCTAACAGGTAAACACTGCAAAAACTTGCAGCTCTGCTGGCCTAAAGACTTCTTGAGACACTTCCCTTGAGATTGGGCACTTGAAATATATGTTGTTTTAAGGAGCTTTAGCATCCTTTCAAGTGGGACCATCAAAGCTGGGTCTGCATCTATGTGACCTGGAGGACATGGTTTCTTATATTCCAATGAACATGAGGCAGCAGTGCTGAATTCTCTCTTTGTAGGTAAACTGTGGCCACTGGGTGCTAAGTGTCTCCTCGTGTGGACTGTGAAGACATTTGGTCATCCTCCACATTTATTGCTGTTTCTTGCTGCTGCACTGGGATTTTGGTATTTGCTTCACGAAATACAAGGAGTTCAACTGGGACCCAGTGCTGGAGGGAGTTCTGTTACGTGTGGTGGGTCAGAGTCTGCAGGAGAATGCACCAACCAGGCTTCTATCCCACAGAGCCTGCCCCCTTGACCATAGCAACCTGATTCTGAACATTGCCCTGAAATTTCTCCATATAACAAGATGCCTTTACATAGAAGGTTCTGCTGGCTGCACCATGTCAGTCACAACCCATTTGGAAGTAAATGGCAGATCCACATGGCCCCACCACAGATGTTTTATCACACACCTGCACAACACTGCTCTATGACCACTAATCAGGAGGCTCCAACTTACTGACATCTCTGTTCTACACCATTATCATAAAACCCAGTCAATTAAGGCACTGTCTGGTACACTTAAAATAGCAACAGGACATCCAAGATTTTCCAGTGCCACCTGGTCATGGGAATTTCAAAAATTTCATGATATTTATCTAGGCATTCTTCAAGGATGAAGTCGGAGGCACTGTGGGTTTCAATTCATTCAGGAACCATTAAATGTTGAGGAAGATCATTTCAATGAAAACTCTGGAGAAATCTCACAGGCAAGGCTTCCCAAAGAGTGGGCAAAAGGTTACATGAAGCCAGGCCCATAGAGGTCTACAATGAGAGGTCCTTGTGTGTTTTGACTCTCAACTATGGATGCCAAGGCTTTCAAAATAAAATCATATGATATCATTGCTGAGATTCCCTGTGTTCTGTGGAAAGCCACCCTTGGTCTACATCTCAGTTTTCAAGGGCGACTCTCATGCGTGGCCTCCAAAAATCCCAACACAAATAATGGCAATACTTTTTTGAGGTCAGTTCCACAACGCAGTCTCAAAGGGTAATCACACCAGAGTTTAAACCCCGGTGGACCCAGTCATCTTTTCCAATCGCTACACAAATGACCACAATTAAAACCAAAACACTTCCATATAGCCCTCATATCTTCCATATAGACACTCATCATAACCTCTGGCTGGAGGTTTCCATGAGGGGCACATCTAAAAACAGGGTCCAAAATAAGCTCCTTTTCCCCTCATTTGCCTAAAGTCTTTGTCACCGGGACAACTTTCCTGTGAACCAGGAGTGATCAAATAGGCCTGCTCTTAATACTGCTCTGCTTCTCCAATTTGAGGCCTACTGACAGTCTGGTATAGATTCTTCATGTGATTTGGAGTCATGAGGAAACCCAAGCACCACTACAGGGCTTTGATGTACTAATTTGACCCAAGGGATCCCTATTTTCACTTGATGGATGTCCGGAAACTAAGAGAGATAGGCAAGAAGCTTCATCCACAATTACTGATTTTTTTTGCCATTTTGGTTTTGGATGTACACATGGCATCTTTCTTTAGATCCATCTGGTGTTGAGAATCTAAGCGACAACCTCACACAGGGCCAAGATGCTGATTCAGACACATCCATTTTAAAAGCAATTAAGCAAAGAGCCACAGGTGATGCCCATTCATTTCCATTTGAAAACTATTTTCTTCAGGCTTCACAAAGTGTGACCTGAGGCAAAGACCTTCCTGACATTCAGGGCAACAGAAAAATAGGTAAGCAAAAGGCCCAAAGCAGGGTTTCTCCACTGAGACTTTCCTATTCACACGGATATCTGAGTTTTCTGAGATGCTCTCATTCTCTTCAGCTATTCAGTACATGGCCATTTCACAGAGCTTGGAGGTGGTACATACCTTGGACACAAAACCATGAGCCTATTCTGGATAGATGACTGAATTCAGGAAGAAAACTGGAACTTTGGAAGATAATAGGTATTGCACATCAATAAGGCTAGCCACTCTCTATTCATAAATTGGGCAGGATGAATGCTGGGAGCTTTCTACTAGACACAACACATCCATTGATGCATTCTCTTTACTATGGTCTACAACCACTGACACAGTAAAATACACAGACATAGAAACACTCACCTTGTCAAATGACAAACAAGAAACAGTCCACCCCAAACCAAACAAACCGACTTTTCTACCTATTCTCAGAAAATGTGAAAACCACATACTCACACCCACACTCAAAAAGGTACCTCCTTCCCCCAAGTAGGTCTGTGACTCTATGGAGTGTCTTCTAACTGGTGAGCCATACTATGGTCCTCCGAAATTGCCTCTACAGTCTCAGATCTTGTCTCCTTTTCCAACTCTGTGAAGTTGCCATGAGCCAGTGGTGAGCAACTACCTGCTTTCCCAGGAAAGGACCCTCTTCATAGCTCTCCTGTCATTTTGCCATCCTCACATCAGTAGGTACCAAGAAAAGCTGACCCTGTCCTTGGTAAATCCAAACAATTGAGTTCACTGGGACTGGGACTGGGACTGCCTCTGGGTCTCTGGGTTCCTGGATACCATGTTCAGAGAGTTCCATCAACAAGGAAGTTAGGTAGGTTAATTCCTTCAGCAACTGAATGAGGTCACTGCCGTGACAACCACTTTGTCCTAACAGTTGCTTCCAAGAGTCCCATGAGATGGAGCCTGCCCCTACTTCCTGTGACACTGTCACAAGTTAGAATGGTATATCAACCATAGGCACCCAGGAACAGCTCTCCACACAGGCCTGGTTTGGTCCATCTTTACATTAAGAAGAGAGAGGCTGATTCAGACACATCCCTTCAATCTGACCAGGGTTTTTGCCATGGAAGATGACTTTTGCTTTCTTTGTTCCTCAATAGCTGCCTACATCTTATCCAGGGATCATTTCTGCATGGACCTTTGAGGTTCTCAGCAGGTGGAAGAACCCCTACATTCCTGTATTGTAAGACGAACTCTGTACCTGCTCTTCTGTAAAGTGAGATTGAGGGAACAGTGTATGGTTAGGGTTAATAACAGGTTCTATTTGGGTTAGGATTCATTCTACGAGTTGATTAATGGTATTGGACACCTGCGATATTTACAAGAATATACAGGTGAAATATAAGTTTGAAAACAGAAATCTAGGTAAGATTTGAAGCCCAGAAAGGCATTAGGCCCTTGAGTGGGATACTTCGCTTTGAATTATATTCTGCACAGTTGTCTCAGATGAATCAATATCAATGGCATAGGACCTTGTACCTTGGATAATTGAATGTCAAAGAGAACATCCAGTCAAAAATGGATAGTCAGTAGGATTAGGACATAAGTCCGTAGGTTTAGTAAGAAGAGTGAGTATAGGAGTGGGAACAAAAGTTCTTTAGCAATAGGCTTTCGGGTAGAGAGTGAAAGTAAATGTCAGCACATGTGAAAAGTCAGTCACAATAATGATCAGTGATACTATGTAGGGAAGAAGATATCAATAGAGACAGTAGGAAATCAGGCAAAGTATAAAGTGAGTGATAGGATTAGACATTTTCAACATGGTTGAGTTTGAATATATAATCTTAGGAAGAAACAAATATGTAGTCACCAATAAGATTGACATTTGAGAGCATTAGGCAACCTGGACATGGATTTTTTAGTAATGCATGCTCACTTCAATTTAGGCTTTGGTACAATCATAAGTGTGACATTTTCTTTTTGTGTCCAGAATATTACTGTGATAAAATGTATATGTAGAACAGGTGACATGAGTATTTCTTCCAACATTTCTGGGAGCTACATTTTGAAGATGAATAAATTAGTATTGGGGATGCAAATAGATGTACCCTGTGTCTATAAATAGAGAGATAATGCATGAATAGGCCATACTGTGAATAAATAATATAAGTGGTTCAAACTTTAAATAATGGATTGAATTGATATCAGAAAATATACAGGGAATCTTATATTGATATACAATCATTCATTCCATCCAGTTACACATGTAATGGTAATATTAGAGTTATGGTATATCATGAAGAATGTGTGAGTTTTGCTTCAAAATGATTATGGAAATCGAAATGAATGTGTTTGAAAAGACCTGTCATGAAAAGACCATTCAGGAACCCAGGAGGAATACATGTGTTCTGAAGCCGGAAATGATTGAAAGTGAATCAAATGGCCATAAATTTGTAAACTTGTGGATGAAATATATATCCTATGATGTGAATAAACTGAAGAAAATTTAATATACCAGTGTTGAATAAAATGAACTTAAAAATACACATCATGTCCAATAGAAATCTACTTGCATTGATGTTAAACTATGTCAGTCACTGTAGAAATATTAGGATTGTATGCACCATTCACTAAAGTTACTTTTCAGTACTAGGAAACAAATAAGTATTTCAGGTGGATGTATATTTCTGAGAATAATCTTGTGAAAAGTTGATTATAAATTCACATACATAAACATGAATGAATTTAGGGAGTGTATATAAGACACATATATTTCATATTTTGAAAAATCTGGAGAGTGTGTGTATATATATATATATATATATATATATATATATATATATATATACAAAACACACACACAGACAAAAAAATGTAGCAATATATATGCCAAACGAAATTCAACATGAAATATATATCATCCATAGATGCAAAAATATTTATTTTAATGAACATGGATTTATGTATAATGTTGATCTACTAGGAAGCTCACCCAAGGTTGAATTTTCAGTTTCAACAGCGTTTGTGAAGAGTGATCTCTTCTCATAATTTGTATCTGCCAAGTCAGCCTCCTCACAAGAATGTACGTGTGATTCCAAGTAGGATTCGATATGTGCAGATAAAAATACATGTGCTGAATAGGCTACAGAGAAGTGGAGACAGGAATTCACATGTTTGTTAACTTTAAAAACACATGGAGAACTATTTCAATTAAAAATTAACTAGATTTATTACAACTACCCTATATCATGCAAAAGGCAAGTCCAACTATACACCATGCCTCCTCCGAACTGCTTGTATTTATATTCTGTTTGGGTTATTTTTCTGCATCATATTAGGATTAGTAGTCAGAGTCTAGTAGGGTATGGGTTAGTGTCAGTTGTCCCGGTCGGCCGGACACATCATCGTGGGTAACGAACCTAGTTGGGGAGGAATCGAGGGTCAAGAGACACGACAGATGACAGCAAGATAGGAGTTCTGATCATGCTGCAAACTTTTATTGTTCTCACATTCGAATTCATATGCTGCAGATGGAAAAGCTCTCTTATCGGCAGTTGCTGGATGTCTTCAGAAAGTGAGATAACTTCAGGATGTTTCAGGAAGACAGATGGCCGCAGGATGTCTCAGGGAGATAGATGGCTGCGGGATGTCTCCCAGGCAGGATATCTCCCAGGGGGCTGCTTCTTGTCAGTGTAAGGCTATTCTTTGAAGGAGAACTTCCTTCTAGCCCCTGACCTCTCCCCTTTTTTATATAAAATATATGACCATACCTTACTGGCCAATGTTTTAGGGGGTAATAGAGGCTCTGTTTCTCAAGGAGGCCTTAGAATATCTCCTGATCTGAGAGAGCATGTTTACTAGAAGATTTATTGGTGGCCTTGGCATGTTTTTGGAGGAGACGGCTTTGAGGGGGAAGCATGCCGACCGCCATGCACCAGACCGTGTCACTAAGAGGTCTTATGTTTTGGGATCCGTGGATCCATCCTCCTGCAGTCCATCCTGCACCCTCCGTTATTAGGGCCTAACATCCTCACTCCATGGGTGCATCCTCCCCCAAACGGAGGGGCCCATGGAGGACGAATCCTTATGGCAATGGCAGAAGATGGTTGGTCAGAGCTGTTACTTATAGTTTTATGTAAGAAAAAGAGATCTGTGGGGATGTAAACTTAAGAAATAAGCCTGTGAGAAGGGTAGAACATCCTTTTAAATGTTGGCAGCATGGTCTTCCATCTCCAGATGATGATAGTGGACCTGTATGGGCTTAGAGGCCAAAATATTAATCTGTTCTTTAATAAAGTGTACCAGCCTGTTTATAATGCAGGGGCCTATGGACACCATTTAAAGTAAACCCAACAAAGGGCCTAATAGGGGTACAAGGTAGGGTAGAAATCCATTAAACCCTGTCCAGAGGGGATTTTCAAAAAGTTCCCTTCGTCTCTTTTCTAGATCTTCTTGAAGCTGCTTAATTTTAGAGCGTACTATGCCTGATTTATTGGCATAAAAGCAGTATCGTTCCCCTAAGGCCAAGCAAATACCTCCCTGGTTAGCTGTCAGCAAATCTAAGCCTCGTCTATTTTGAAGAAACACTTCCGCCAAGGAGTCTACTAGGTTCTGCAAATCTTTAATGGTTCCTGATAGAGTTTATACATCATTTATAAGTTGTTGAGACAGGCGAGGTAAGAGTGTATTGCCTGACTAAGCCAGCTGTACCTGTGCCCACAGCAGCTGTTATTCGAAGGCTGGCAAGGAGTTGTAAGGACTGTATTGCCCGCCTGTGTCTTTTCACTAAGGTGTCTAGACTAGGAATGCATAGAGTTTCGTCTCCTAGGACAATAGTTTTATGAGGGAGTAATAAGGCAAAACACAGCCAACAGTCCAATTTGCTGGAAGCCTGGGGAAGGCCGAGTTTCCTCCACACATAAAAACTGTGCCATTGGGGGGACAAAGATGGGGTGGGTGAGGAATAGTTTTGTACTGTTGAGCAATTTCCAAAGGAAGTAACTCCAACATCAGTATCATACGTATTATTCTGCATCACGCCTAAAAGACATATTGTAAAAGTGCCTATAGGCTGTACTTTAAAAGGAAATCTGGGTTGGCATGTATTATCATCGTCTATGATAGAATTAATAGAACTGCAATAGGCATGATTGCCCCTGTTGTCATGGAGAGCCAGCAATCACCAGCAAGGGTGGGCTTGGAATTATTAAGGAAGGAGAAGGTAGTTTCCAAAGTATCTAACGTATTGGTATCTAAACCTGGGAGCTGGGATTTAGGCTATATTAAGGGATGAAATGTGAGCTCAGGGATTTGGGATTTCAAAAGTTTGATTATCTGAGGATGCTTGACAGCATCAGTTAATCCTCCACAATCAGAGACCCCTGTAGGTGCCTTAATGGGGCAGCAGGAGGGTTTACCGACAGGGCCTTGGCACCCAGGTGACTGTAGCTTGGTGTATTTGCCATCTCCTCCCCGGGCAAAAAGAACGAGGGTATAATGAATAGTGGTCCCACCTGCTGCATGAGTTTTAGTTATGGAGGCTTCAAATAATTGTTCTCCCTGCTTGTTAACACAAATTGAGGCCGACGCATAAGAAGAGACATGCATCTCTTGGGTATGCGTTCAAGTTTCAGAACAATTTTGGAGAGCTTTACTTGTACTAGGGGGAATAATCTTTGGCTTGATAACACATACCCATTTAGGCTGATGAACTCCTCCGAGCTTATGGTCAAACTCAGCACGGAGGTAAGCCACCTTAGTCACGCAGTCAGCAGTCTGGGTCCAACTAGTTGGAGCCTGAGTCCAAGATCCTCCCTTGCATTCACAGGGAGGGCCAAAAAGGTACTCCATGATGTTGGAAGGTGGAGGACCAAGGCCTCCATGTACAAACCTGTTCAGCAGAAGTGCCTTAAGCAGGATGCTCACACAGATTGTTGGCTGCATCCTAAAAAGAGGAAAATTTGTCCTCAAGGGGAGGACCTCCGTCCCTATGTTGATGTAAGTCATTATCCTGTTTAACCAGGCGTTCTGGTAACCATCTAGGGCCTGCTTGCTCTTGGTCCAAAACACAAGCTGAGCCTCGTCCCCAGAGGAGGACACAATCTGGGCCTTTTCATTTATTTGTAAGGGGATTGCGCCACATAACAGGTGGGCGAACAGAATTGGACGAGAGATGCCAGTGTCAGTCTGCGGCTGAATGGCCTTCATTGTCTTGAGAAAGAAAAATAAGGGCAAATAATGCAATTAAGGCGATGCCTGGGATTGGTAAATACAAGTGCAGAAGACTTCAAGCGGGTTAGCCAAGTCTTTAAGGTAAGGTGCAAGGTACCACAAAACTGTTTAAACTCGGCACTGGTATATGCAGGACAATTATTTTTTTTAATATGTATTTTTTTACCCATTACGGAAAAGGCTGAAACAAGATAAGAAAGGAATTCTTTGATAGCCTCTCCAGAATGTGGTGATGCAGAAATAAAGCCGCTGAAGGTATCTATAGAAACGTGTATATATTTGGTTTTTCCAAATTCAGAAAAATGAGTAACATCCATTTGCCA
This sequence comes from Callospermophilus lateralis, assembly GCF_048772815.1. Lineage (NCBI taxonomy): Eukaryota > Metazoa > Chordata > Mammalia > Rodentia > Sciuridae > Callospermophilus > Callospermophilus lateralis. The sequence goes on from NW_027514474.1 coordinate 128,979, forward strand.
AAACTGATTGGACAGTAATCCTCTGGGGTTAACTCCCAAGTGTTGAATGGGGAGGAAGACAGGGCAACCAGGGCATGCTTTTACTATTTCTCGTGCCTGTTGCCTGTTGATTTTACATAGTTATCAAAGGCTCTGTGAATTTATATGGTGAAGATTGTGTAACTCCGTGGCCTTTTGAATGGAGCCATCAAAAATTGGAAAGATGAAACGAGTTGCTGCATCAGCTTGGGCATTACCTTGTATTAGAGGGCTCGGAAGATCAGAGTGTTCCCTGATGTGTCCTAAGAAAAATGGGTGTTGTCTGGCCTGAATTAGCTGCTGAAGCTGGTGAAACAGAAAGCCCACATTGGAAGAAGGCTTAATGGTGGGTGAAATCTCCAGCAGGGGCACAGAATGAGCAATGCAGGCACTGTACGTATAAATATTAACAGGATTATCAAAAAAATGTTTTAAAAACTTGTGTTATGGCAAACAATTCCACAAACTGTGCTGAATGATAGACAGCATCAAAGGTGGTAGGCTGGTTATTGACAACAAAGACTGCTCGGCCATTACTGGAACCGTCTGTAAAGACAGTAAGGAATTGAGGAATGGGAGCCTTTTGAGTAATTTTGGGAAAAATAAATGGATGTAACTGGACAAAATGTAAAAGGGGGTCTTTAGGGAGGTGATTATCAATTGTTCCCAAAAAGCCTGATAGGACAATACCCCATTCATCCTCTGTCTGTAGTAAATATTGGTTTTGGTCCTTAGTAAATGGAATTAAAATATTATCAGGGTCTTTGACAAAATGTTGTCGAGTTAGCAAACGACCTTTAAAAATAATAGAAGCTACCTTAGCAAGATAAACAGTAATAACCTTGGAGGATGTGGTGGGTAAATGGACACAAAGCAAGGAGTAGCCTTTATTTTTAAAATGTGTATTTCACTGCCGAAATATTCCTGTGGGTGTATGAGGAGTGTGTAAAATAACCAGAACCAGAGGAAGGTTATAAGAATTTTGTGTAACAAACTTTTGGGCAATGGCTTCTGTGACTTGATTTAATGCCTGCCATGCCTCAGGAGTAAGCTTTTGAGGGGAGGAGGGGTGGGAATCACCTCTCAAAATATCATTAAGGGGCGAATGTACACAAGTGGGTAATTTTAAATATATTCATAGCCATTGAATATCCCCCAGTAATTTTTGAAAATCATTAAGGATGTGAAGATGGTCCAACCGTAGTTGTATCTTAGGAATTTGGATCTGATTATCTTGAAGTTTAAGGCCCAAATAGCTATAACGGTTCTGTGTTTGAACCTTATCAGGAGCTATCTGTAGTCCCAAGCTAGTGAGGATTTTGTAAAGGTCCAAGTAACAATTATTATGGTCATGTGTATTAGGTGCAGCAATTAACAAATCATCCATATAATGTAAAATATAAATTTGTGGCCATCACTCTCTCACAAGGTGTACTGCTTGAGCAACGTATTTTTGGCAAAGACTAGGGCTGTTGGCCATACCTTGGGGAAGAACATTCCACTGAAATCTCTGCATAGGGCCCTGAAAATTAATGCAAGGGAGACTAAAGGCAAAATAGGGTCTATCCTCAGGATGTAAAGGAATGGTAAAAAAACAATCTTTTAAGTCAATAACCATTTTACAATAGTTTTTGGAAATAGCCACTGGTGTGTGAATGCCTGGCTGTAGTGCTCCCATCGGGTGCATAACTTTATTAATGGCACACAAATATTGTAAAAGGCACCACTTGCCTAATTTTTACTTGATAACAAAAATAGGAGTATTCGATGGTGAGGTTGAGGGCTCTACATGGCCGGCTGCCAGCTCTTCCTGCACTAACATGGAGGCAGCCTCCAAATTTTCTTGGGTAAGGGGCCACTGATCCACCCACACAAGAGTCTGAGTCTCCCAAATAAGTTTATCTCCATGGGGTACAGGAGAGCCAGGGACCGACACTAAAAATCCGAATACCCAAGTCCCTATGTATTTGTTTTTTGTATGGGTTGTATAGGCTCAACCAGTCCTTGTCTCAGTCTCCCAAGGCCTGTACCATGGACAGAATTGATATGAAGCATTTGATGAGTCACTATGGAATTGGGACTGGCCAGAATAACTTCCATTTGACTCAAAATATCTCGGCCCCATAGGTTAACAGGGAGGTCAGGAACAACGAAAGTAGTCAGCATTCCTTTATTACCCTCTTTATCAGTCCAGCGAAGAGCCCTAGAGCTGACCAGAGGATTTTTTGACTGTCCTATCCCTTTAAGGTCAGTCAAGGATGGGGTGAGGGGCCAAGCTGATCGCCAGTATTTTGGAGAAATAATTGTGGCAACAGCTCCAGTAACTAGAATTCCTTGGAATTCTTTTCCTTCAATAAGTAAGGATATGGTGGGTCTATTGTGAGAAATGGGTTGAACCCAATATACATCAGAGGAGCCCAAGGATTCAGTCCCCCTCGGTAGGTTTGGGCGGTGGAAGCGCCTGCTGGATAAAAGGGAAGGAGTATTAATTTGCAAGTCTTGTTCCTGCTGCGATGGCCACAACTCCATTAATAGCTGTGGCAAGTATTTTTATTTCTTCAGTGAAATCATAATCATTAATGCTAGGGAAGAAATGAACACCTTGTAAGTTAGTAGAGGCTCTTCCAAGAATAAAGGCACACATATGAGATGGAGGGGGACCCATAATTCCAGTGGGTATTATCTGGGGCCCTTGCATTGAGTCTAATATAGTATCGGTGGTGGCACAGAAGTCCAATTCTGCACTGCCAGGGGTGGCTAGTTTGAGGGAGGCAATTTTGGAGAAGGATTTTGAGGTAGGTTGGGAGTTTGGGAGGGAACAAATTTTATTGCCCCTGGGTTTGTCCTGGGAGATGTCATGGCCAGGGGATGGCCCGGCAGGGAGTTTCCCAAGAAGAGGAAAGAAATAGGCTGTCTGAGGGCATTTGTCTTAGATCTACACTCACTGCCCCAGTGATGACCTTTACCACATCTAGGGTAAAGGGTAGCTTGGGGCGGTTTAGCCCCAGTTTGAGGAGACACTATTCCTAGGCTTTGTTTGCCTGTCAGACACTTGCGTGCAAAATGGCCAGGTTGTTTACAAGTAAAGCAAGTATTTGAGCCAGGATTGTGAAAGTTCTTGGTAAAAGCGGCACCTAGGACAAGATCCATGGCATGGGCTGCACCCACCCCTGCACAGAGTCTAATAAAGTCAGAAAGTTTCCCTTTATCCTTATGTGGTCAAAAAACATCCTGACATGCCGGGTTGAAGTTTTCAAAGGCAAGATGTTTTACAAAGGTGCTTTCGCTTTGGCTTGGTCCAAGCAAGCATTCTGCAGCTAGGTTAAGCCAGGGAACAAAGTAGCTATAAGGCTCTCCGGGCCCTTGTCAAATTTTTGCCAGGGAAGTGGTAGCCAAGGCCTTTTGAGGGAGGTGTCTCCAAGCATATAAGGAAGCCATCTGAATCTGCATCAAAAGTCCAGCAGGGAAATGTGCCTGTTTAGTTTTAGTGTCAAAAGGCTCATTGCCCACTAGCTTAACATAAGTCCAGGATTTAGAGGAGGCCTTAGTTAATATTTTTTGAGCAGTTTCCCGACAGTGCTCTTTGAAATCTGCATTCCATTACAGGAAGTCTCTGGCACTGAGGGTAGCTTGGTCTAAAAATTTCCAATAATTGGGAGTAAGCCATTGTGTGCTGTGGATTTCTAATAAAGGCAACATGTAGCACGCAGTGGGGCCATAGTGAGCACAAGCCTTTTTAAGTTTTTCAAGAAAATGCAGGCTTAATTTTTTGTAGACTCTGGGTTCCTTCCTGCCTAGGGGTGAACTTCTCATCCTCTGAGTCTTGATCTCCTTGATTCACTTCCTTGCTTCCTCCTCTTGATACTCATCTAAGTCTTTGACCTCAGCCTGGGCAGGCTTATCTATCTGACTGGTGGTGACTGGGAATGCGAGCACAGGCCGATGGAGTGGCTTCACCTTTGTATTAGACCGCTGTGGGACAGTTGCACTGACTCCGTACCTAAGGCTAATGAACATAGCTCAGATTGAAGCGATCTTTTAAAGGTTGGATCTGTTCCCTTCTATATTGTAAGGATGCTTTCAAGGGAGCCAGGTTAGGCAAGGGAAGTGGGAAAAAATATCTGGGGGGGGGGCATTTTTACCCTGAAGGGTCAGAGCACAAAAGGCAGTAGGGATATAGGAGGGAGGTGGATGTGTAAGTCCTATAGGCTGTGGCAGGGTCCTGAGAGGTGGAGGGTGTTCTGAATTGTAGCGAGCTGCTTCCTTCTCCCAGGTAGCCTCCTCCACAGGGGTCAATGTGTCTCCGGGATTTAAAACTGAATAAAGGCAGTTGGTAATTATTGGAGCCTTATTCATTAGGGTGGTATTTTTAGGGGGATCAGGAAGGGTCCCCCGGTCCTGGGGAGCCTGAGAAGGGTCTAATGTCTATACTAACTGAGGGGCATGCCGAGGGGGAATGAGAGGTAGTTGCATAGTCTCTTCCCCAATCCTGACAAGTTTTAAGGTACCATTGTCAAAGGGTGAACTTTTAAGAATTTCATTAATTAAGTTCCAGTAAGAAAAGGTGGGAACAGGCACATTTTCTGGGCAAAGGATTCATAATAATCTTTTATACAGTCTCCTACTCTAAGCCATCTTTTATTATCAATGATCCTTTCAAGGGGAAACCATGGACACAGTTCTCCTTTGTGTGAAAAGAAAAAATTTAAGTCTTTTTTCTTAACACGCGCCCCCAGGTCTTGAAGGACTCCTTGAGGGCTGACAAAAACAAATCATGTGACGAAACTGCTTGTCCCATGGTGGGTCACTCACCGTGCGTCATCCCCAACCTCCTCCTGGATCTGTTTCTCGGTGGTGTCTTCTGCTGTGATCGCGAGCTCCGCTTGACAAAGTCTTCCAGGAGGTTGGGGTCCCCCTCAGTCAAAGGCTCGAGACCCAGTCGTTGGGCGCCAGATGTCCCGGCCGGCAGGACACATCAACGTGGGCAGCGAACCTAGATAGGGAGGAATGAAGGGACAAGAGACACGAGAGATGACAGCAAGACAGGAGTTCTGATCAAGCTGCAAATTTTTATTGTTAACACAGGGGTATTTATATGCTGGATGTGGGAAATCTCTCTTATTTCTAGATGTCTTCACAAGGTGAGATAACCTCAGAAAGTTTCAGAAAGACAGATGGCCGCAGGATGTCTCAGGGAGACAGATGGCTACAGGATGTCTCCCAGACAGGATGTCTCCTGGTGGCTTTTTCTTGTAAGTGTCTGGCTATTCTTTGAAGGAGAATTCCTTCTACCTCTGACAGTCAGGGATTCAGTATTTCGAATGGAAAATTGGAAAATGAATCCAATGTGTATGCAAATATGTGCTACCCAAAAGTCTTCCCACTTCATTCAGAACAATGCCTTGACATTACCTTCACCCCAAGTAAGACACAATAACAGGAGAAGAGTTAGAAAATCTCTGAATACACATCTGGAATGGAAAATGCTCAGGAGTTAACAACCTTGGAGATGGTAGAGGTGTTTCCAAAAGTAAGGTACATGGTGAAAACTCCACAAACATGGAGCTTTGTTGGCCTAAACACTTCTTGAGAAACTGCCTCTGAGGTTGGGCACTTGAAAAATATGTTGTTGTTAGGAGATTTTGCTTCCTTTGTAGTGAGACCATCAAAGCTGTGTTTGCATCTATGTGACCTAGAGCACATGGTTTCTTTTTTTCAAATGAACATGAGGCAGCAGGGCTGAATTCTCTCTTTGTAGGTAAACTGTTGCCATTTGGGGGCTTATTGTCTCCCAGTGTGGACTGTGAAGCCATTTGGTCTTTCTCTAATTTTTGTGGTGTTTCTTGCAGCTGCACTGGGAGTTTGGTATTTGCTTCACGAAATACGAGGAGGTCAACTGGAACAGAGTGCTGGAGGGAGTTCTGTCACGTGTGGTGGTTAAGGATCTGCAGGAGAGTGCACCAACCAGGCTTCTATCCCACATAGATTGCCCCCTTGACTATAGCAGCCTGATTCTAAACATTGCCCTGAAACCTCTCCATATAACAAGATGCCTTTACATCCAAGGGTATGGGGGCTGCACCATGTCAGTCACAAACCATTTGGAAGCCAATGGCAGATCCACATCACCATACCACAGATGTTTTAACAAACACCTGCACACCACTGTTCTAGGCTGACTACTCAGCAGGCTCCAAATTACTGGCATCTCTATTCTACACCATTTTCATGAAACCCAGTCAATCAAGGCACTGTCTGGTTCACTCATGATTATCTATAGGACATCCAAAGATTCTACAGTGACTCCTGGTCATGGGAATTTCAAAAATTCAATGGTATTTATCTATCCATTTTTCAAGGATGAAGTTTGAGGCACTGTGGGATTCAATTCATTCAGGAACCATTAAATGGTGAGGAAGCTAATTTCAATGAAAGCTCAGGAGAATTCTAACAGGCAAGGCTTCCCAAAGACAGGCTAAAAGGTCACATTAAGCCAGGCATTTGAGGTCTACAATGTGTGGTCCATGTGTGTTTTGACTTGCAACTATGGCTGCCAATTCTTTAAGAATAAAATAGTTTGCTATCCTTCCTGAGATCCCCAGTGCTCTGTGAAAAGCTACCCTGGGCCTAGATCTCAGTTTCCAAGGGCGACTCTCATGCCTGGCCTCCTAAAATCCCAACACAATACATGGCAATACTTCTTTGAGGTTAGTTCCAGAACTCAGTCTCTAAGGGGAATCACAGCAGTGTTCAAGCCCAGGTGGACCCAGTCATCTCTTCCAACGGCCACAAAAATGACCACAATAAAAACCAAAACACTTCCACATGGCCCTCATCTTCTTCCATATAGACACTCATCATAACCTCAGGCTGTAGGTTTCCATGAGGGCCACAGACAAAGACAGGATCCAAAATAAGGTCCTTTGCCCCCATTTGCCTAAAGTCAGTGTGGCAGGTACACTCTACATGTGAACCAGGTGTGATCAAAGAGGCCTGGCGTTAATATGGCTCTGATTCTCCATTTTGTGGCCTAATGACTGAGGGGTTTAGATTCTTTTTGTTAATTGGAGTCATGAGAAAACCCAAGAACCTATGGCCTAACCTCTGCAGTGATTTGAAGAACTCATTTGACCCAAAAGATCCCTATCCTCAAAGATGGAGGTCAGGAACCTTACAGAGCAAGGCAAGAGACTTAATCCACAATGACTGCTCTTTTGGCTATTTTGGTTTTAGATGCACACATGGGATTTTTTTAGATCTATCAGGTGCTGAGAATCTAAGCCACAACCTCACACAGGGCCAAGAAGCTGATTCAGACACATCCCTTTCTAAAGCAATTAAGCAAAGAGCCACAGCTGATGCCCATACATTTCCATTTGAAAACTCTTCAGTCTTTTCAAAGGGGTGCCTGAAGCAAAGACCTTCCTGACATTCAGGGCAACAGTACAATAGGTAAGCAAAAGGCCCAAAGCAGAGTTTCTCTACTGAGACTTTCCTGGTCACACTGATATCTGAGTTTTTTGAGATGCTCACCATTCCCTTCAGCTATCCAGTACATAGCCGTGTCACAGAGCTTGGAGGTGGTACATATCTTGGACACAAAACCATGAGCCTATTCTGGAGATTGTCCAGAATTCAGAAAGAAAACAGCAACTTATGTAGATATTAGGAGTGGCCCATCCATAAGGCAAGCCGCAGATCATTCATAAATACGGCAGGATAAATCCTGGAAAGATTTCTACTAGACAGGACATATGTATTGATGCGCTCTCTTGTCTAATGTCTACAACCACGGACACAGTGGGATACACAGACATAGAAACACTCGCCTTGTCAAAAGACTTACTAGAAACAATTCACACCAAACCAAACCAAACAACTTTTCTACCTATACTCAGAATATGAGACAAACCAAAAACCCACACAGACCCCCAAGTAGGTCTGTGAAAATACGGAATGTCCTTTGACTGGTGGGCCTTAATATATTCCCCCATAATGGGCTGTCCTGTCTCAGATCTGGTCTCTGTGTCCAACTCTATGAAGCTCTCAGGAGCCAGTGGTGAGCCACTACCTTCTTTCTCAGAAAAAGCCCCTCTTCAGACCTTCTTGGCATTTGGCCATCCTCACATCAGTAGGTACCAAGAAAGACTGTCTCTGTCCTTGGAAATTCCAAACAAGTTTGACCACTGGGAGTTGGACTTGGACTGGCTCTGGGTGCCTGGCTTCCTGTATCCGAAGTTCAGAGAGTTCCATCAACAAGGAAGTTAGTTGAGGTGACTTCCTTCAGGAACTGAATGAGGTCACTGCCTTGGAAACCACTTTGTCCTCACAGTTGCTTCCAAGGGTCCCATGAGATGGATGCTGCCCCTATTTCCCGTGACACTTTCACAAGTTAGAATTGTATATCACCCATAGGCACCCGGGAACAGCTCTCCACAAAGGCCTGGTTTGGTCCATCTTCTCTACATTAAGAAGAGAGAGGCTGATTCTGACACAACCCTTCATCCTGACCAGGTTGTTTGCCATGGAAGATTACTTTTAATCTTTCAGGTCCTTCATTGCTGCCTACATCTTCTCCAGGGATCATTTCTGCATGGACCTTTAAGATTCTCAGCAAATGGAAGATCCCCTACATTCCTGTATTGTAAGACCAACTTTGTCCCTGCTCTTCTGTAAAGTTAGATTGAGGGAAGAGTGTATGGTTAGGGTTAATAACATGTTCGATTTGTGTTATGACTCATTCTGCTGGATGAATAATGGTATTGGGAACCTGCGATATTTATAAGATTATATAGGTGAAATATATGTATGAAAACAGAAATCTAGAATTTGAAGCCCAGAAGCGCATTGGGCCCTTGATTGGGATACATAGTGTTGAATTACGTTCTGCACACATGTCTCAGATTAATCCATATACAATGGCATAGGACCTTGTAAATTGGATGATTGAATGAGGAAGAGAACATCCAGTCAAAAAGGGATAGTTGGTAGGATTACAAAGATAGTCGGTAGGTTAGGAAGTAGAGTGAGTTTAGAATTTGGACCGAAACTTCTTTAAAAATAGGGTTTCAGTTAGAGAGTGAATGTAAATGTCAGCACATATGAAGATTCAGTCACAATGATGAACTTTGAAAAATATGTGGGAAAGCAGTTAATAATAGAGATATTACAAAATCAGGCAAAGTATAAAGTGAGTGATAGGATTAGACATTTTGAACAGGGTTGAGTTTGAATATATAAACTTAAGAAGAAACAAATATGCAGTCACCAGTAGGATTGACATTTGAGAGCATTAGACAACCTGGCCTTGGATGCTTTTAGTAATCCATGTTCACTTTCCCTTTAGGCTTTGGTAAAATCACAAGTGTGACCTTTGCATTTTTTGTCCAGAATATTACAGTCATAGAATATATATGTAGATCAGGTGACATGAATATTTCTTCCAGCAATTCTGGGAGCAATGTTTTGAAGTCCTATAAATTAGTATTGGGTGTACAAAGAGGTGTACCCTGTGTGTATGAATATAGAGATAATGCATGAATAGACCACATTTTGAATAAATAATATAACTGGTCCCACTTTAAATAACAGATTGAATTGATATCTGAAATCTTATAAGAAATCTTATATTGATATAACATCATTCATTCCAACCAGCAATACATCTAAAGGTAATATTAGGATTATAGTTTATCATGAAAAATATGTGAGTTTTGCTTCAAAAGTGATCATGGAAATTGAAAATAATGTGTTTAAAAAGAAGTCTCATCAAAAGACCAGTCAAGAAACATGGAGGAATACATGTGTTCTGACGAAGAAAGTGATTGAAAGTGAAACTAATGCCTATAAATTTGCGAACTTGTGGATGAAAATATATCCTATGATGTGCATAAACTGAAGAAACAGTAATGTAGCAGTCTTGAATAAAAATGAACATCAAAATACACATCATGTTCCATAGGAATCTACTTGCATTGATGTTAAACTGGGTCAGTTACTGTAGAAATATTAGGATTTTTATGCACCATTCACTAAAGTTAATTTTCAGTACTAGGAAACAAATATGTATTTAAGGAGAATGAATATTTTGAGAAAAGTCTTGAGAAAATTTGATTATAAATCCACATACTTGAATATGAATGAGTTAAGGGAGTGTATAAAAAGACACATATTTCATATTTTAAAATATCTGGAGAATATATATATATATATATATATATATATATATATATATATACACACACACACACACACACACACAAACAAACATACACAGACATTAAAAATAACATAATATATACTAATTGAAATTCACCATGAAATGTATATCATCCAGAGATCCAAAAATACTTATTTTCTTGAACCTGGATTTATGTATAATGTTATTCAACAAGGAAGCTCACTCATAGGTTGAATTTTCAGTTCCAATAGCATTTAGGAAGAGTGATCTCTTAAAATTTGTATCTGCCAAGTCAGCCACGTCACAAGAATGTACGTGTGGTATAAGGTAAGATTCTATAATTGCATGTAAAAATACATGTGCTGAATAGGCTACAGAGAAAGGGATACAGGAATTCACATATTTGTTAACTTTAAAACACATGGAGAACTATTTCAACAAATAATTGACTACATTTATATCTCCTATCCTATATAATGCAAAAGACAATTCCAACTATACACCATGCCTCCAGTTCTGAACTGCTTGTATTTTTTTCTTTTGGGGTTATTTTTCTCCATCTTGTTAGGATTAGTTGTCAGAGTCTACCAAGGTAGGTGTTAGTGTCAGGTATTCAGTATTTCGAATGGAAAATTGGAAAATGAATACAATGTGTATGTAAATATGTGGTACACAAAAATCTTTCCACTCTCATCCAGAACAATGCCTTGACATTACCATCACCCAGAGAAAGACACAATTAGAGGAGTAGAGTTAGAAAATCTGTGAATAAATAACTGGGATGGAATATGCTCAGGAGTTCACAAACTTGGAGGTGGTAGAGGAGATTCCAAAAGTAAGGGACAGAGTAAACACTCCACAAACATGGAGCTCTGCTGGCCTAAAGACTTCTTGAGAAACTGCCTTGTAGGTTGGGCACTTGAAATATATATTATTGTCTGGAGCTTTAGCTTCCGTTGTAATGAGACCATCAAAGCTGGGTCTGAATCTATCTGACCTGGAGGACATGGTTTCTTATTTTCCACTGAATATGAGGCAGCAGTGCTGAATTCTCTCTTTGTAGGTAAACTGTGGAAACGGGGGGCTAAGTGTATCCACATGTGGACTGTGAAGGCATTTGGTCATCCTCCACTTTTCGTGGTGTTTCTTGCTGCTGCACTGGGATTTTGGTATTGCTTCATGAAATACATAGAATTCAACTGTTACCCGGTGCTTGAGGGAGTTCTGCCATGTGTGGTAGGTCAGGGTCTGCAGGAGAATGCACCAACGAGGCTTCTATCCCACATAGCTTGCCCCCTTGACCATAGCACCTTGATTCTAAACATTGCCCTGAAACCTCTCCATATAACAAGATGCCTTTACATATAAGGGTCTGCTGGCTGCACCACGTCAGTCACAAGCAATTTGGACGCCAATGGGAGATCCATATGGCCCCACCACAGATGTTTTATCACACACCTTCCCACCACAGTTCTGGGCCCACTCCTCAGCAGTCTTCAACTTTCTGACATCTTTGTTCTGAACCATTTTCATGAAAACCAGTCAATCAAGGCACTGTATTATATACTCATGATCAGAAACAGGACATCCAAAGTTTCTCCAGTGCCACCTGGTGATGGGAATTTAAAAAATTTCGTGGTATTTATCTAGCCATTTTTCAAGGATGAAGTTGGAGGCACTGTGTGTTTCAATTCATTCTGGAACCATTAAATGGTGAGGAAGCTCATTTCAATGAAATCTCTGGAGAACTCTCACAGGCAAGTCTTCCCAAATAGTGGCCAAAAGATCACATGAATTCAGGCCCATTGATGTCTACAATTTGCCGTCCATGTGTGATTTGACTCTCATCTATGGCTGCCAAGTCTTTCACAATAAAATCATGTGATATCCTGGCTCAGATTCCCAGTGCTGTGTGAAAAGCCACCCTGTGTCTATATCTCAGTGTCCAAGGGCCACTCTCTTGCGAAGCCTCCTAAAATCCCAAGACAATTCTTGGCAATACTTCTCTGAAGTCAGTTCAAGAACTCAGTCTCTAAGGGAAATGACCCCAGAGTTCAAGCCCAGGTGAACCAAGTCATCTCTTCCAACCGCCACACAAATGACCACAATTAAAACCAAAACACTCCCACATGGCCCTCATCTTCTTCCATATAGACACTCATTATTACCTCTGGCTGGAGGTTTCCATGAGGGGCGCAGCCCAAGACAGTGTCCAAAATACACTCCCTTGCCCCTCATTTGCCTAAAGTCTGGGTGGCCTGGAAACTCGTCCGGGGAAGCAGGAGTGATAAAATAGGCCTGCTGTAAATACTGCTCTGCTTCTCCAGTTTGAGTCCTACTGAAAGTCAGTTATAAATTCTTTATGTGATTTGGATTTTGCAGAAAACCCAAGCACCTATGGGCTAGCCTCTGCAAGGCTTTGAAGAACTCATTTGAACCAAAGGTTCCTATTCACCCTTGATTGAGGTCAGGAACCTTACAGAGGTAGGCGAGAGACTTCTTCCACAATGACTGCTCTTTTGGCTAATTTAGTTTTCGATTCACACATGGGATCTTTTTTTACATCCATTATGTGCTGAGAATCTAAGCCACAGCCTCACACAGGACCTAGAGCCTGATTCAGATACATCCCATTCCAAAGCAATTAAGCACAGAGCCACAGGTGATTCCCATTAGTTTCCATTTGAAAACTGTTTTCTTCAGGCTTCCCAAATTGGGGCCTGAGGCAAAGGCCTTCCTGACATTCAGGGCAACAGAACAATAGGTAAGAAAACAGCCCAAAGCAGTGTTTCTCCACTGAGACTTTCCTGATCACACTGATATCTCAGTTTTCTGAGATGCTCGCAATTCCCTTCAGCTATCCAGTACATGGCCATGTCACAGAGCTTGGAGGTGGTACATATCTTGGACACAAAAACATGAGCCTATTCAGGAGAGTGGCCAGAATTCAGAAAGAAAACAGGAACTTAGGAAGATATCAGGATTGCCCATGGATAAGGAAAGCCACAGTTCATTCATAAATTGGGAAGTATGAATGCTGGGAAGCTTTCTACTAGACAGGACACATCCATTGAAGCATTCTCTTTTCTAATGTCTACAACCACGGACACAGTGGAATACACAGACCCAGAAACACTCACCTTGTCAGACGACTTACTAGAATCAGTTCACTCCAAACCAAACAAATCACCTTTCTTACATATTCTCAGAGCATGAGACAAAAAAACACAAACCCACACACACACACCCACAAAGGAAAATCCTTCCCCCAAGAAGGTCTGTGACTATCCGGAGGTCCTCTGACTGATGGGCCATACTATGTTCCTCCGAAATGGCCTGTCCTGTCTCAGATCTGTTCTCCTTGTGCAACTCTATGAAGTTGACAGGAGCCAGTGGCGAGCCACTACCTGGTTTCTCAGGAATGGCCGCTCTTCAGAGCTTTCCTGGCATTTGGCCATCCTCACATCAGTAGGTACCAAGAAAGACTAACTCTGTTCTTGATGAATCCAAACAAGTGAGACCACTGGGATTGAAACTGGGACTGGCTCTGGGTGCCTGGCTTCCTGGATCCCATGTTCAGAGAGTTCCATCATCAAGGAAGTGATGTGAGGTCACTTCCATCAGAAACTGAATGAGGTCACTGCCTTGGCAACCACATTGTCCTAACACTTGCTTCCAAGGGTCCCATGAGATTGAGGCTGCCCCTACTTCCTGTGACACTTTCACAAGTTAGAATGCTATATCAACCATAGGCACTCGGGAACAGCTCTCCACACAGGCCTTCTTTGGTCCATCTTCTCTACATTAAGAAGAGAGAGACTGATTCAGACACAACCCTTCATCCTGACCAGACTCTTACTCTCTCTGGTCCTTCATAGCTGCCAACATCTTGTACAGAGATCATTTCTGCATGGACGTTATAGGTTCTCAGCAGGTGGAAGATCCCCTACATTCCTGTATTGTAAGACCAACTCTTTCCCTGCTCTTATGTAAAGTTAGATTGAGGGAACAGTGTATGGTTAGGGTTAATAACATGTTCGATATGGGTTAGGAATCATTCTGCTGGATGAATAATGGTATTCGGAACCTGTAATATTTATAAGACTATCGAGGTGAAACATAAATATGAAAACAGAAATCTAGGAACGATTGGAAGCCCAGAAGGTCATTGGGCACTCAATTGGTATACTTAGCTTTGAATTTCGTTCTGCACAGATGTTTCAGATAAATAGATAATCAATGGCCTAGGACCTTGTACCTTGGATCATTGAATGTAGAAGAGAACATCCACTCAAACAGGGATAGTCGGTAGGATTAGGAAGATAGTTCGTAGGTTTCAAAAGAATAGGGAGTAAAGCATTTGGACCAAAAGTTTTTTAGCTATGGGGATTCAGTTAGAGAGTGAATGTCAATGTCAGCACATGTGAAGAGTCATTCACAATTATTAACTGGAGAAAAGGTGTAGGAAAGCAGATATCAATAGAGACATTAGGAAATCAGGTACATTACAACGTGTGTGATAAGAAAATACATTTTTAACAGGGTTGAGGTTGAATATATAATCTTAGGAAGAAACAAATATGTAGTCTTATTATACGATTAAGAATGATATTTGAGAGCATTAGGGAACCAGGTCATGGATGTTGTTAGTAATACATGGTCACATTCAATTTGGGCTTTGGTACAATCATAAGTGTGACCCTTGCATTTTGTGTCAGGAATATTACTGAGATGAATAGAATATGTATATTAGGTGAGTAGAAAATTCATCATGAAATATATATCATCCACAGGACCAAAAATATTCATTTTACTTAACGTGGATATATAGGTGAAATATAAGTATGCAAACAGAAGCCTAGGTAAGATTTGAAGCCCAGAAGAACACTGGGCCTTTGATTGTGATACTTAGATTTGAATTATGTTCTGCAGAGTTGTCTCAGATAAATCGATATACAATGGTACAGGACCTTGTACCTTGGATGATTGAATGTCAAAGAGAACATCCAGTCAAACAGGTATAGTCAGTAGGATTAGGAATATAGACTGTAGGATTAGAAAGAAGAATGAGTAAAGGATTTGGACAAAAAGCTATGCTTCTCCAATTTGAGGCCTACTTTCATGCGTGGGCGACGCTCATGTGTGGCCTCCTAATATCCCAACACAATTAATGGAAATACTTCTCTGAGGTCATTTCCAAAACTCAGTATCTTAGGGGAATCACACCAGAGTTCAACCCCAGGTGGACCCAGTCATCTCTTCCAACCACAACACAAATGACCACAATTAAAACCAAAACACTCCCACATGGCCCTCATCTGCTTCCATATAGACACTCATTATAACCTCTAGCTGGAGCTTTCCATGATGGGCACAGCCCAAACAGTGTCCAGAACAAGCTCCCTTGCCCCTCATTTGCCCAAAATCAAGGTGGCCTGGACACCCTTCCTGTTAACCAGGAGTGATCAATAGGCCTGCCGTTAATACTGCTCCGCTTCTCCAATTTGAGGCCTACTGACTGTGGGGTTTAGATTCTTTATGTGAATTGGAGTCATGAGAAAACACAAGCACCTATGGGCTACCTTTTGCAGGGCTTTGAGCAACCCATTTTATTGAGTCTAGGAGTTGGACAAAAAGTTCTTTAGCAAAGGGGTTTTATTAGAGATTGAATGTAAATGTCAGCAAATCTGAAGAGTCATTCACAATGATGAACTGGAAAAAAGGTGTAGGAAAGCAGGTATCAATAGAGACATTAGGAAATCAGGCAAAGTACAAAGTGTGTGACAGGAAAAGACATTTTTAACAGGGTTGAGGTTGAATATATAATCTTAGGAAGAAACAAATATGTAGTCACCAATAGGAATGATATTTGAGAGCATTAGATAACCAGGACATGAATGTTTGTTGTAATACATGGTCACATTCAATTTAGGCTTTGGAACAATCATAAGTGTGACCCTTGAATTTTGTGTCAGGAATATCACTGAGATGAAATGTATATGTATATCAGGTGAGTAGAGTATTTCTTCCAACGTTTCTGAAGCAATAATTTAAAGACTTATACTTTAGTATTGGGGATACAAAAGGTGTACCCTGTGTCTATGAATATGGATAAGATGCCATAATGGAAAATACTGTAAATAAATAACATAGCTGGTTCCAACTTTAAATAATGGATTGAATTGATATCTGAAAATATATAGAAAATCTTATATTGATATATGTACATTCCTTCCAACCAGTTATACATCTAATTTTGATATTAGCATTATGGTTTATCACGAAGAGTGTGTGAGTTTTGCTTCAAAAATGATTATGGAAATTGAAAATAATGTGTTTGGAACGAAGTCTCATTAAAAGACCAGTCAAGAAACATGGAGGAATACATGTGTTCTGAGGCAGGAAGTGATTGAAAGTGAACCAAATGCCTACAAATTTTTGAACTTGTGGATGAAATGATATATCCTTTGATGTCCATAAACTGAAGAAATAGTAATGTACAAGTGTTGAATATAAATGACCTTCAAATATACATCATGTCCCATAGGGTTCTACTTGCATTCATGTTAAACTGGGTCAGTTACTGTAGAAATATTAGGATTTGTAAGCACCATTCACCGAAGTTAGTTTTCAGTACTAGGAAATAAATATGTATTTCAGGTGGATGAATATTTCTGAGAAAAATCTTGTGAAATGTTGATTATAAATCCACATATAGAAACATGAGTGAATTTAGGAAGTGTATAATAAGACACATATATTTCATATTTTGAAAAATCTGGAGAGTATATATATATATATATATATATATATATATATATAGAGAGAGAGAGAGAGAGAGAGAGAGAGAGAGAGAAATAGATATATAGATAGATACATAGATAGAAACAAACATTCAAAGACATTGAAATGTAGCAGTATATATGACAATCGAAATTCATCATGAAATATATATCATCCACATATCCAAATATATTCATTTTAATGAACATGGATTTATGTATTATGTTGTTCATCTAGGAAATTCACCCTCAGGTTGAATTCCAGTTCCATCAGTATTTAGGGGGAGTGATCTCTTCTCACAATTTGTATCTTCCAAAATCAGTGAGCTCACAAGAATGTACATGTGATACCAGGTAGGATTCTAAATATGCCTAAAATAATACATGTGCTGAATAGGCTACAGAGAAAGGGAGACAGAAATTTACAAATGGGTTAACTTTAAAAACTCATGGAGAAATATTACAATGAAAAATTGACTAGATTTATAACACATACCATTGATAAAGCATAAGGCAAATTAAAGTATACACCATGCTTCCTATGAATGGCCTGTATTCGTATTCTGTTAGGTTTCTTTTTCTCATATTAGGATTAGTAGTCAGAGTCTAGTAGGGTATGGGTTAGTGTCAGGGATTCAGTATTTCAAATGGAAAATAGCAAAATGAATCTAATGTGTATGCAATTATGTTCTACACAAAAATCTTCCCACTCTCATCCAGAACAATGCCTTCACATTACCTTCGCAGCAACTAAGACACAATTAGTGGAGAAGAGTTAGAGAATCTGTGATTACATATGTGGAAAGGAAAATGATCAGGAGTTCACAAACTTGGAGGTGGTAGAACAGTTTCCAAAAGTAAGGGAGAGGGTAAACACTACACAAACTTGGAGCTCTGCTGGCCTAATTACTTTTTGATAAACTGCCTCTGAGGTTGGGCCCTTGAAATATACGTTGTTGTCAGGAGCTTTAGCGTCCTTGGTAGTGAGACTACCAATTCTGGGTCTGCATCTATGTGACATGGAGGACATGCTTCCTTATTTTCTAGTGAACATGAGGCAGCAGTTCTTAATTTTCTCTTTTTAGGAAACTGTGGCCACTGGTGTCTAAGTATCTACCTGTGTGGACTGTGAAGCCATTTGGTCATCCACCACTTTTCATGGTGTTTCTTACTGCTGCACTGGGAGTTTGGTGTTGGCTTCACGAAATACAAGGAGTACAACTGGGACACAGTTCTGGAGGGAGGACTCTCACGTGTGGTGGGTCAGGGTCTGCAGGAGAATGCACCAACCACGCTTCTATCCACATAGCTTTCCACCTTGACCAAAGCAACCTGATTCTGAACATTGCCCTGAACCCTCTCCATATAACAAGATGCCTTTACATATAAGGGTCTGCTGGGTTCACCATGTCAGTCACAAGTCATTTGAAAGCCAATGGCAGATCCACGTGGCCCCACCACAGATGTTTTTTCACACACCTACACTCCACTGCTCTAGGCCCCCTACTCGACAGGGTCCAAATTTCTGGCATCTCTGTTCTACACCATTTTCATGAAACCCAGTGAATTAAGGCAGGGTCTGGTACACTCATGATCAGCAACAGGACATCCAAAGGTTCTCCAGTGCCACCTGATCATGGGAATTTTAAAAATTTCATGATATTTATCTAGCCATTTTTCAAGGATAACGTTGGAGGCACTGGGGGTTTCAATTTATACAGGAACCTGTAAATAGTGAGGAATCTCATTGCAATAAAATCTCTGGAGAACTCTCACAGGCAAGGCTTTCCAAAGAGTTGCCAAAAGGTCACATGAAGCCAGGGCCATTGAGGTCTACAATGTGAGGTACATATGTGTTCAGACTCTCAACTATACATGCCAAGACTTTCAGAATAAAATCATGTGATATCCTTGCTGAGATTTCCAGTGATCTGTGGAAAGCCAAAATGGGCATAGATCTCAGTTTCCAAGGGCAAATCTCATGCGTGCCCTCCTAAAATACCAACATAATTTATGGCAATACTTCTCTGAGGTCAGTTCCAGAACTCAGTCTCTAATTGGAATCACACCAGAGTTCAAGCACAGGTTGACCCAGGCATCTCTTCCAACTGCCACACAAATGACCACAATTAAAACCAAAACACTCCCACATGGCACTCATCTTCTTCTATATATACACTCATCATAACCTGTGCCTGGAAGTTTCCATGAGGGGCGCAGTCCAAGACAGTGTCCAAAAAAAGCTCCCTTGCCCCTAATTTGCCTAAAGTCAGGGTGGTCTGGACACCCTTCCTGTGAACAAGGAGTGATCAAATAGACTTGTGTTTAATACTGCTCCACTTCTCCAATCTGAGGCCTACTGACTGTGGGGTTTGGATTCTTTATTTGAATTGGAGTCATGAGAAAACCCAAGCATCTATGGGCTAGAATCTGCAGGGCTTGAAGAACTCATTTGACCCAAAGGATCCCTATTCTCACTGATGTAACTCAGGAACCTTACAGAGGAAGGTGAGAGACTTAATCCACAATGATTGCTCTTTTGGCCATTTTGGTTTTGGATGCACACATGGGATCTTTCTTTAGATCGATTAGGTGCAGAGAATCTAAGCCACAGCCTCACACAGGGCCAGGAGGCTGATTCAGTCACATACCTTTCCAAAGCAATTAAGCAAAGAGCCACAGGTGATGCTCATTCATTTCCATTTGAAAACTGTTTTCATCAGGCTTCACAAAGGGTTGGCCTTAGGCAAAGACCTTCCTGACATTCAGGACAACAGAAGAATAGGTAAGCAAAAGGCCCAAAGCAGGGTTTTTCCACTGAGACTCCCTGGTCACACTGATATCTGAGTTTTCTGAGATGCTCGCCATTCCCTTCAGCTATCCAGTACATGGCCATGTCACAGAGCTTTGAGGTGATATATATCTTGGACACAAAACCATGAGACTATTATGGAGAGTGGCCAGAATTCAGGACGAATACAGGAATTTAGGATCATAGTAGGTCTTGCCCATGGATAAGGCAAGCTGCAGTCCATTCATAAATTGGGCAAGATGAATGCTGGGAAGCTTTGTCCTAGACAGGACACACCCATTGTGGCATTCTTTTTTCTAATGTCTACAACCATGGAGACAGGGGGATACACAGACATAGAAACACTCGCCTTGTCAAAGACTTATTGGAAACATTCCACTCCAAAACAAACAAACCGACATTTTTTTTTACCTATTCTCAGAACATGAGACAAAACCACAAACTGTCGTCCACACACACCAAGGCACCTTTTCCCCCAAGTAGGTCTGTGACTATCCGGAGTGTCCTCTGACTGCTAGGCCATATTTCTCAACAATGGCATTTCCTGTCATAGATCTGGTCTCCTTTGACAACTCTGTGAAGTTGTCAGGAGCCAGCGGTGAGCCACTTTCTGTCCTCTCAGGAAAGGCCCCTCTTAAGAGCTATCCTGGCATTTGGCCACGCTCACATTAGTAGGTCCCAAGAAAGACTGACTCTCTCCTTGGTAAATCCCAACAAGTGAGCTCACTGGGACTGGGACTGGTACTGGTAATGGGGGCCTGGCTTCCTGGATCCTAAATTCAGAGAGTCTCATCACCAAGGAAGTAGGTGAGGTCACTTTCTTCAGGAACTGAATGAGGTCACTGCCTTGGCCACCACTTTGTCCTAACAGTTGCTTCGTATGCTCTCTGAGATCGAGGCTTTGCCTACTCCCTGTGACACTTTCACAAGTTAGAATGGTATAGAAACCATAAGTACCTGGGAACAGCTCTCCACCCAGGCTTGGTTTTGTCCTTCTTCACTACATTAAGAAGAGAGAGGCTGATTCAGACACATCCTTTCATCCTGACCGGGTTGTGTGCCATGCAAGATGACTTTTGCTCTCTCAGGTCCTTCATAGCTGACTACATCTTCTCAAGGGATTATTTCTGCATGGACTTCTGAGGTTCTCAGCTGGTGGAAGATCCTCTAGCTTCCTGTATTGTAAGACCAACTCTGTCCCTGCTCTTCTGTAAAGTGAGATAGAGTGAACAGTGTATGGTTAGGGTTAAAAGCATGTTTGATTTGAGTTAGGAATCATTCTGCTGGATGAATAATGGTATTGGGAATCTGTGATATTTAGAAGAATATAGACGTGAAATATATGTATGAGAACAGAGATCTATGAGAGATTTGAAGCCTCGGAAGGCATTGGGCCCTTGATTGAGATAATTAGCTTGAATTATGTTCTGCACCGAGGTCTCAGATAAATCGATACACAATGGCATAGGACCGGGTACCTCGGATGATTGAATGTAGAAGAGAACATCCAGTCAAAAAGGGATAGTCTGTAGGATTAGGAAGATAGTCAGTATGTTTAAGAAGAAGAGTGAGTCTAGGAATTGGAAAAAAGTTCTTTAACAATAGGGTTTCAGTTAGAGAGTGAATGTGAATGTCAGCACATGTGAAGAGACCATCACAATGATGAACTGGGGAAAATATGTAGGAAAGCAGATATCAATAGGGACATTTGGAAATCATGCAAAGTATAAAGTCAGTGATAGTATTAGATATTTTCAAGAGGGTTGAGGTTGAATATATTATCTTAGAAACAAATATGTACTCACCAATAGGATTGATATTTGAGAGCATTAGGCAAAATGGACATGCATGTTTTTAGTAATCCATGTTCACTTTCCATTTAGGCTTTGGCACAATCATAAGTGTGACCTTTGCATTTTGTGTCCAGAATACTACTGTGATAAAATGTATATGTAGATCAGGTGACATGAGTATTTCTTCCACCATTACGGGGAGCAAAATTCTGAAAACTTATAAGTTAGTACTGAGGATACAAATAGGTGTACCCCCGTGTTGATGATTATAGAGATTATGCATGAATAGACCATATTGTGAATAAAGTATATAACTGGTTCCAAGTTTAAATAATGGATTGAATTTACCTCTGAAAATATATAGGAAATCTTATATATATACATTCATTCAAACGAGTTATATATCAAATGGTAATATTCTGGTTACAGTTTATCATGAAGAGTGTGTGAGTTTTGTTTCAAAAATGATCATGCAATCGAAAATAATGTGTTTTGAAATAAGTCTAGTGAAAAGACCAGTAAAGCAACATGGAGAAATACATGTGTTCTGAAGTAGGAAGTGATTGAAAGTAAACCAAATGCCTATAAATACCTATACATTTGTGAACTTGTGGATAAGAAAGTATATCTTATGATGTCCATAAACTGAAGAAATTGTAATGTACAAATGTTGAATAAAAATGAACATCAAAATACACATCATGTTCCATTGGAATCTACTTGCATTGATGTTAAACTGGGTCAGTTACTGTAGAAATATTAGGATTTCTAAGCACCTATCACTGAAATTAGTTTTCAGTACTAGAAAACCAATATGTATTTCAGGTGGTTGAGTATTTCTGAGATTAATCTTGTGAAATGTTGTTAATAAATACACATACAGGAACATGAATTAATTTAAGGAGTGTATAATAAGACACACATATTTCATATTTTGGAAAATCTGGAGAATATATATATATATATATATATATATATATATATATATATATATATATACACACACACACACACACACACACACACACGCACACACATTGATATGCAGCAATATATATGCCAATCGAAATTCATCATGAATTACAATTCATCCACATATCCAAAAATATTCATTTTGTTGATCATGGATTTATGTTAATTATGTCTAATGTTTTTCACTAGAAAGCTCACCCACAGGTTGAATTTTGAGTTCCATCAGTATTTAGGGGGAGTCATCTCTTCTCACAATTTTTATATACCAAAGTCAGTGAGCTCACAAGAATGTACGTGTGATATCAGGTAGGATACTATATATGCATAAAAAGATACATGTGCTGAATAGGCTTCAGAGAAAGGGAGACAGGAATTTTCATATGTGTTAACTTTAAGAACTCATGAAGAAATATTACAAAGAAAAGTTGACTAGATTTATAATACATCCTCTTGATAAAGCAGAAGGCAAATCCAAGTATACACCATGCTTCATATGAAAGGCTTGCATTTCTATTCAGTTACGTTTCTTTTTCTCCATAATATTAGGATTAGTAGTCAGAGTCTAGTAGGGTATTGGTTAGTGTCAGGGATTCAGTATTTCAAATGGAAAATAGGAAAATGAATCTAATGTCCATGCAAACATGTGCTACACAAAATTCTTCCCACTCTCATTCAGAACAAAGCCTTGACACAACCATCGATCCAAGTAAGACACAATTAGAGGAGAGGAGTTAGAAAATCTGTAAATACATATGTGGAATAAAAATTGTTCAGGAGTTCACAACACTGGAGGTGGTAGAACAATTTCCAAAAGTAAGGGAGAGGGTAAACACTCCAGAAACATAGAGCTCTGCTGGCCTAAAGACTTCTTGAGAAACTTCCTCTAAGGTTGGGCACATGAAATATATGTAATTTTCACACGATTTAGCTTGGTTTTGGAGTGACACCATCAAACCTGTGTCTGCATCTATGTGACCTGAAGGACATGGTTCCTTATTTTCTAATGAACATGAGGCAGAAGTTCTGAATTCTCTTTTTGTAGATAAACTGTGGCCACTGGGAGCTAAGTGTCTTCCCATGTAGTCTGTGAAGCCATTTGGTCATCCTCCATTTTTCCTGGTGTTTCTTGCAGTTGCACTGGCAGTTTGGTATTGGTTTCATAAAATACAAGGAGTACAACTGGGACACAATGCTGGAGGGAGTTCTGTCACGTGTGGTTGGTCAGGGTCTCCAAGAGAATGTACGAACCAGGCTTCTATCCAACAATACTTTCCCCCTTGACTATAGCAACCTGAGTCTGAACATTACCCTGAAACCTCTGCATATAACAACATGCCTTTACATATAAGGGTCTGCTGCCTGCACCTTGTCAGTCACAAGGCTTTTGGAAGCCAATGGCAGATCCAGGTGGTCCTACCAAAAATATTTATTCACACACCTACAGTCCACTGCTCTATGTCCACTACTCAGCAGGCTCCAACTTACTGGCATCTCTGTTCTACACCAGTTTCACGAAACCCAGTGAATCAAGGCACTGTCTGGTACACTCATGATCAGCAAAAGGATATCCAAATGTTCTCCAGTGCCATCTGGTCATGGGAATTTCAAAAATTTCAAGGTATTTATGTAGCCATTTTTCAAGGATGAAGTTGGAGTCACTGTGGGTTTCAATTAATTCAGGAACCATTGAATGGTGAGGAAGCTCATTTCAAAGAAAGCTCTGGAGAACACTCACAGGCAAGCCTTCCCAAAAGGTCGCCAAGTGGTCACATGAAGCCAGGCCCATTGAGGTGTACAATGTGAGTTCCATGTGTCGTTAGACTCTCAAGTATGGCTACGAAGTCTTTAAGAATAAAATCATGTGACATCCTGGCTTAGATTCCCTGAGCTCTGTTGGAAGCCATCCTGGGCCTAGATCTCAGTTTCCAAGGGCGATTCTCATGTGTGGCCTCCTAAAATCCCAAGACTATTTATTGCAATACTTCTCTGAGGTCAGTTCCAGAACTCAGTCTCTAAGGGGAATTACACCAGAGTTCAAACCCAGGAGGACCCAGTCATCTCGTCCAACAGCCACACAAATGACCTCAATTAAAACCAAAACACTCCCACATGGCGCTCATGTTCTACCACATAGACACTCATCATAAACTCTGGCTGGAGGTTTCCATGAGGGCGCAGACCAAGACAGTGTTCAAAATAATCTCCCTTGCCCCTCATTTGCCTAAAGTCAGGGTGGCCTGGACACACTACCTGCGAACTAAGAGTGAACAAATAGGCCTGACCTTAATACTGCTCCACTTTACCAATTTGAGGCCACTGCCTGTGGGGTTTAGATTCTTTATGTGAATTGGAGTCATGAGAAAACCCAGGCACCTATGGCCTAGCCTCTGTAGGTTTTGAAGTACTCATTTGATGCAAAGCATCCCTATTCTTACTTGATGGAGGTCAAAAACCTTACAGAGGAAGGCGAGAGACTTCATCACAATTACTGCTCTTTTGGCCATTTTGGTTTTCGATGCACACATGGGAACTTTCTTTAGATCCATCAGGTGCTGAAAATCTAAGCCACAGCCTCACACAGGGCGAAAGGGCTGATTCAGACACATCCCTTTCAAAGAAATTAAGCAAAGAGCCATAGGTATGCCCATTCTTTTTTATTTGAAAACTCTTTTTTTCAGGCTTCACAAAGGGGTAGCCTGAGTCAAAGACCTTCCTGACATTCAGGTCAAAAGAAAAATAGGTAAGCAAAAAGCCAAAAGCAGAGTTTCTCCACTGAGACTCTCCTGGTCACATTGATATCTGAGTTTTCTGAGATGCTCGTCATTCCCTTCAGCTATCCAGTTCATGGCCATGTCACAGAGCTTGGAGGTGGTATATATCTTGGACACAAAACCATGGGCCTATTCTGGAGAGTGGCCAGAATTCAGGAAGAAAACAGGAAAACTTAGGAAGTTATCACTGGTTGCCAACCAATAAGGTAAGCTACAGTCCATTTTAAATGGGGAAGGACGAATGCTGGGAAGCTTTCTAATAGACAGGAGACATCCATTGATGCTTTATCTATTCTAATGTCTACAACCACAGACACACTGGGATACACAGACATAGAAATACTCGCCTTGTCAAACAACTTTCTAGTAACAGTCCACTCCAAACCAAACAAACCGACTTTAGTACCTATTCTCAGAACATGAGACAAAACCACAAACCCACAACCACACCCACAAAGGCACCTTCTTACCCCTAGTAGGTCTGTGACTATCTGGAGTGTCCTCTGATTGGTGGGGCATACAATGTTCCCCCGAAATGGCCTGTCCTAAGATCTGGACTCCTTGGCCAACACTGTGAAGTTGTTAGGAGCCACTGGTGAGCCACTACCTGCTTTCTCAGGTAAAGCCCCATTTTAGAGCTTTCTTGCATTTGGCCTTCCTCACATCTGTAAGTACCAAGAAAGACTGACTCTGTCCTTGGTAAATCCAAAGAAGTGAGACAACTGGGACTGGTACTGGGACTGGCTCTGGGTGCCTGGCTTCCTGGATCCCAAGTTCAGAGAGTTCCATCACCCAGCAAGTGAGGTGAGGTCACTTCCTTCAGGAACTGAATGAGGTCACTTTCTTGGCAACAAATTTATCCAAACTGTTGATTTCAAGGGTCCCATTATATGGAGGCTGCCCCTACTTCCTGTGACACATTCACAATTTAGAATGATATATCAACCATAGTCACCCATGAACAGATCTCCACACAGTCCTGGTTTGGTCCATCTTCTCTACATTAAGAAGAGAAGCTGATTCAGACATAACCCTTTATCCTGACCATGTTGTTTGCCATGGAAGATGACTTTTGCTCACTCAGGTCCTTCATAGCTGCCTATATCTTCTCCAGGGATCATTTTTGCAGGGACCTTTGAGGTTCTCATTAGGTCTAATATCCCCTACATTCCTGTATTGCATGAACAACTCTTTCCCTGCTCTTTTGTAAAATTAGATTGAGGGAACAGTGTATGGTTATGATTAATAACATGTTCGGTGTGGGTTAGAAATCATTCTGCTATATGAATAATGGTATAAGAAACCTGCGATATGTATAAGAATATATAGGTGAAATGAATGTATGAAAATAGAAATCTAAGTAAGATTTGAAGCCCAGAAAGGCATTGGGGCCTTGATTGGGATAGGCATTGTTGAATTATGTTTTGCACAGATGTCTCAGATACATCGATATACAATGGCATAGGATCTTGTACCTTGGATGATTGAAAGTAGAAGAGAACATCCAGTCAAAAAGAAATAGTCGGTAGTGAAAGGTTAATAAAATAGGTACTTATCACTTCCTGTTTTTCTGTATGCTTAACAAAACTCTGTTGCAATCTTGTGAAAAATTTGCTAATCTTTTCCTAGAGTGTGCTGTTGCCAAACGCCAAACTGCAGAATGTACTCCCTCACTCGGTGTCACACAAACCACCCACTCACCCTTACCCATCAGTAAACTTTCCTCCCTTCCCTCTCCAAGGAAAGTATATAAGCTCTGCTGAAGCTGTGCTTGGGGCTCTCTTCTCTATTCAAGTGAGCTCTGAGGCCCAGCATGCTGGACCCCAAATAAACCCTTTGCTGTTTCATGAGACAGTCTCTTGGTGGTCTCTTCCTCCGACACTCACACGACATTTACATATTGAGGTTCCACAGAGTTCCAGCAGCAGGGTACGAGAGACCCCAACGGGCACCTCTCAGGGCAAGTATGGGGCCTCTTTCTGGTTTCATGTTTCAGCTTAGGGCTTGGCAAAATCACTGGCGATGAAGAGCTTGAGCTCTCTCCCACAGTGACTGAGAGATGTGTCACAGAGACACAGGCCGCGTCCCTGGGGTACGCCCCAGAGGACTCGGGAAATCAAGGAACAATTGTCTCCTCAACTCAGTGATATTTTCAGTTTCGGTATTTCCAGCCCATCGGATTTTGCCAGCTACTCATTCCTGGTCTCAGTGTTGGAGGTCCATTGCATGTCTTTATTGTCTTGTCTTGTCTGTGTCATGTGTCGTTGCTTTTACTGTTAGTGTACCTTTCATTATGGGACAGAGCACTTCAATGCCTCTGTCCCTGACCCTTGATCACTGGACCAAAATCCGCTTAAGGGCTCAGAATCTTTCTTATTTAGTAAAACGCTGGACCTGGCAGACTCTCTGTTCCTCAGAATGACCCACGTTTGGAGTCGGATGGCCCGTAAAAGGATCTTTCTACTTCCTACTAATTTAAAAAGTCAGAGATATTGTCTTTCAGCCGGGGCCACATAGCCATCCTGATCAACAGCCATATATTTTAACTTGGCATGACCTCTGCAAATCTCCTTCTTCATGGGTGAAGCTTTTCCTTGCCCCTGCCCCCCGCTCCTACTCTTTCCCCCATGATCTCTCAAACCCTCTGCTCCTCCCCCTCCTCCACCCTCTGTTCTCCCTGAGTCAAAGATTTGACTCTACTGGAATCTCTTCCCCCTCCTTATCCCCTGCCATCGTCCACTAACCCACAACACCCTCTAAGTGATTCTACTTCTGCTGACTCAGCCTCTCTGCCATTGGAGGAAGCAAAGCCGGCCCAGCACCCTCCAGATAACTCCCTCGTGGCACACACATCCCCTCCTTCCCTGGAGGAAGCTGGCCCGGCTAAAGGAACTCACAGGTGGCAAATGATTGAAACCCTGGAACTCCCATGATGCACCCCTTCTGTCCCCATGGGCCAACGATTGATGATGGCCATGGGAGAAAAATGCAAGCTTACTAGTACTGGCCTTTCTCCTCTTCAGAGCTATACAACTTAAAAAATTACAATCCCCCATTTTCTGAGGAACCCACCCGGCTCATAGGTCTGGTTGAGTCATTGATGTTTTCCCACCAGCCTACTTGGGATGACTGCCAACAACACCTAAGGACTATCTTCATGACAGAGGAACAAAAGAGAATCCTCCTGCAAGCTAGAAAAAAGTATCCTCAGACCAGATGGGCGACCAACACAACTTCCCAACTTAATCAAAGCCAGCATTCCCTTTAACCGACCCAACTGGGACCCCAACATCTTTGAAGGTAGGGAGAAACTGTCCCCTTATTACTGGGCTCTAATAGTGGGTTTCCAAGTGGCTGCTAGGCGACCAATTAATTTTGCCAAGGTAACAGAGATTACTAAGGGCCTGATGAATCTCCCTCTCTATGTTTCTAGAGAGAATTATGAGACATATAGGAGATATACTCCTTTCGATTCTCAGGGGGAGGATCAAAAGGCATCTGTCATGATGGCCTTCATTGGGCAAGGTGCCCTGGATACTAAAAGAAAGTTACAACGCTTAGATGGATTACAAGATATGACTTTGAGAGATTTAGTCAGAGAAGCCGAGAAGGCATACTATAAGAGAGAAACTGAGGAAGAGAAGGGAGCAAAGGGAGGATAAAAGAAACAAAGACAGACTAAGGCATTGACTAAGGTCCTGGTCACAACAAAAAATAGGCCAGAAATTAAGAAACAGGGAGACAGGAAGGGATACCTGGGCCCAGGCCAGAGACCACCCCTGGCCTCAGATCAATGTGATTACTGTAAAGAAAAAGGACACTGGGCCAAAGAGTGCACCAGAAATAGACAGCCACACCAGCCAGGCATTCTGACTCTGGAGGATGACTACGAAAGTAGGGGCTACGATCCCCTCGCTGAGTTAAGCGTAACTTGAAGTGGAGGGGACCCCAGTAAACTTTGAAGTGAATACAGGGGCAATATACTCCGCCCTCAAGGCCACATTTGGCCCTCTATTGAATAAAAAGTCTCTAGTTCAAGGGTCTAACGGCAGTAAATATTGGGCATAGACAACTAAGAGTACCATGGACCTGGGGAAAGGAAAAAATCCATCACTCCTTCCTAGTAATCCCAGAATGCCCAGCCCCATTGATGGGCAGAGATCTGCTCACCATGGTCCACGCCAAAATAACCTTTAACCCTGAAAGCCCCCAAGTGGAATTTCTAAATCCTTCAGTAAAAATTCCTATAGTTATGGCTCCAACTATGTCAGTAGAAACTGTACATCAACTCACTCGTTTGGTTCAAAGAAACTGCAGGAATTCCTGAAGGATCAAGAACAGAGTTTTAAACTAACTGACTCACAGGAAAAGGAAATAACAGAATGGTTAACAAAAGTCTGTCAGTTCCATCAATTGGTTAATGCTTACCCTTACAAGCTTCCTTCAGGAAAGCGCCTATGAGGAACCAGACCAGGACAATTTTGGGAAGTGGATTTTACTGAAATTAAGCCAGCAAGGTATGGACTTAAATATCTCCTAGTCTTTGTAGATACATTTTCAGGATGGATTGAAGCAGTCCCCACAAAAAAAAAAAGAAAGAAAGAAAGAAAGAAACAGCAAAAACGATGGCCAAGAATATCCTAGAAGATATTTTTCCAAGATACGGCCTGCGTAAGGTAATAGGGTCTGATAATGGACTGGTGTTCATGGCCCCGGTAAGTCAAGGGTTAGCCAGGACCCTGAGGATTAATTGGAAGTTACATTGTGCTTATTGACCCCAGAGTTCAGGACAGGAAGAAAGAGTGAATAGAACCATTAAACAGACCTTACCGAAATTAAGCTTAGAGACCAGCATAAAAGATTGGACTATGCTCCTGCCTTCTGCAATGTTGGATGCAAGAAATACTCCCTCTGTTTCTTTGTGTAATCACACCCCCTTTGAAATTCTCTATTGTGCACCTCCTCCCGTAAGGGACCTAACCCCACTCTAAGACCTAACGATCCCTTCCACACCCCCTTGCTTGAGAGACTTAAAGCTCTTGAAAGAACTAAGAAATACCTGTGAAAACAGCTGGCCACTGCCTACCAACCTGGGGAGGAGGGGATTCCACATCGATATCAAGTAACAGACTTCATCGACGTAAGACGACATCAGGTGTCATCCCTGGAACTCCGCTGGAAAGGACCATAGCAGGTGCTACTTATAACACCTACAGTAGTAATGGTAGACGGAATCACTTCCTGGATCCATGCCTGTCATCTCAAGCCTGTGCCCTGTCCAGACTCTGGCTAGAAACTGAAAAAGACTGGTAACCCTTTAAAATTGCGTATTCGCCATGTGGATAAGGCTCTATACTCTCCCATTTACCACCAGTAGTCCTAACCCTCATCAGTCCGTTCAGCAGAGATGGGTGATCACAAATCCTACTGGAAAGTAAGTATAATATATCTCGCATACAGCCCCTTAGGATCTGGTGGCCATCTCTCCATACAGACATTTGTCAGCTGGCTATAGCTCTTTCCTATTGGTATATCCCTGATGAAGAGGATCCCACTGAAATTCCATTAAATGCCTTCTGTACCATAGATAATGGTAACAAACCTTATGGATGTAGGGACACGTGAGCCAGATGCAGGTTGGCTAGCCTAGATTGCTATGTTTGCCCAGCAGACTATCAAAGCCACAAACAGTCACGGCTGTGTGGGGGAAAAGCTGACTTCTTCTATATGTCATGGGAATGTGAGCATAGAGGGGCTGCCTGATGGAACCCAAACTCCTCATCAAATTCAGTACAGAGCATTGGCCATACTACCAATTAGATAACCAAAACCGATGGCCCCCAGAGGGGTCTCCAGATCCTCAAATTCTGCGTGAACTTTTTAACTTCTGCAAGTGCTCAAAAGGGTGAAAGGCGATTCCCCTATGTGGAAGCCTTTTCCCTCCTTCACTCACATCCTGAACTATGCTTCTCCAAAAGATCCTCACCCTCAGCCTTCTGCTCCAGACTCTCTGCTGTCATTCCCACCTCAGCAAACTGATTTCTCCCCTCCAATTACTAGATGAAAAGCCCAAACCTCCGCCGGTTCTCAGACCACTGCCCCCTTGCTGAGGTAGCAGGTACTGAGGTACCCCTTCACACACTCATTCCTCTCTTCTCCTGTCAGTGCCACACCGGGTCCCACCAGGTCCTCTTACCAGCTAACCAAAAGCTCAAACCAGCTGAGGTGAGCCCTCAGAACCTTATCCAAGATGTAATAAAAATGGCCTTTAATGTTGCTTTGTCAATACTGAAAACAGGTTTCTAAGTTTTTGAAAGTCCCTCACAGGATTTTGGGATACTCACTCCCGTCTTCCCCTCTACTCTACCTGTTCTACTGCTCACGTTTTTGTTGCCTGGAAAATCCCAAACCCGTTTCCCATTATTCTTTTACATCTCTCCTTCCTCATTCTCAGATCCTCGGAGGTGCTCTCAGCCCCACCTTCCCTGTCTTCCCCCGCTGTACCAGGCCCACCAAAAAGTCTTAACTGACCTTCTCCAGAAGTCTTCACCATGGCTGACTTTAAAACTTTCAGCAAAAGAGTCCCTATAAAAGAGTTCAATGTAGATAAATTTTCTTTATTCGTGTTGCCCTGTTCTACTTGGCCACTGCCTAAAAAACTCAGCACTTCTCAGCTAGACACCCCCTTACTAGTGTTTCACAAAATATGAGAAAAAGGCCTCTGGCCTTGAGGTGGGGCTTCACAGAAATGGCTACATTTCTACAATAAAGAAGTTAAAATTGGGCTCCATTGTAACAGCTGGCAGGGGGAAAAAAGAAAGGGAAGAAAAGTCTCTCCCTCTCCCAGGTGTCCTTGATAAGTTAACTTGCCCAGAACAGAGGAAAAAAAAGAAACAAAAACTGCTTTTTGTGATCTTCTGCAGACTGTGAACTTCTGAGCCCCTTCCCTTATATGTTGGGTACAAAATTCTGAAACTATCTAAACTTGGGGTTCAGGGGAATAATTGATTACAACAGAAGCAGTGCCCTCTGAATCCATTTGCAACCAAATAGGACTGTTTCCCTGTCTTCCATGCTATCTTAGGTGCCTTGCCTTGTCCTTCCCTACAACAGTATAATTCTATATACTTAAACATTGTTTATGTTTTCATGAAATGGTTAACCGATGTGATTAATTGAAGTTGTTTCACAGAGTGCACTGTCATGACGCAGGTTCATTTAAAGATCATATAGGGGGGCATACAACCCGGTTAAGCTGAAAACATATATCCTCACTTTAGCCATATATTAGGAATAGGGGTTTCTGCAGTGGTGGGTACAGGAACAACTGCCCTGGTCCATGGGACACAACAAGTGACCCAATTAGAAGCAGCAATAGACCAATAAATAAAGATATTAGAAACCTCCATCACAGCTTTGCAGGAATCTTTTACCTCTCTACCTGAAGTTGTTTTAGAGAACAGTCGAGGGTTGGATCTCCTCTTCATGAGAGAAGAGGGCCTTTGTGCTGCATTGAGGGAAGAATGTTGCTTTTATGCCGACCATACGGGAGTTGTAAAAAAAAAAAAAATCTATGAGTAAACTAAAAAGACGCCTTGAAGAGCATCAACGAGAGAGAGAGAGGCCCAAAAGGGTGGTTTGAGTCTTTGTTCACACAGTCTCCCTGGTCAACTATGCTTTTATCAACCCTGGCCAATCCAAGAATCCTTATATTATTGCTCACTATAAAACCCTGTTTGCTCAACCGTGTAATTTCTTTTCTCCAAGCTCAAATTGGTCAAGTTAAACATATGGCAATACCCCACTAGCAGACATAGAATTTAAACCTCCCTATGATCACTTTTATGATTAAAAGGATCCAGAAGAAGAAGTGGGGAATGAAAGGTTAATAAAATAGGTACTTGTCACTTCCTGTTTTTCTGTATGCTTAGAAAAACACTGTTGAAATATTGACAACTGTTTTCTAATCTTGTTCCCAGAATGTGCTGTCCCCAATTGCCAAATTGCAGAATGTACTCCCTCACCCGGTTGCTCGCAGACCGACCACTCGCCCTGACCCATCAATAAACTTCTCTCCCTGCAGCCTCCAAGGAAAGTATAAAAGATCAGCTTAAGCTGTTCTCAGGGCTCTCTGATCTATTCAAGGGAGCTTTGAGCCCCAGTATGCTGGACCGCCAATAAACCCTTAGCTGTTGCATAGTACAGTCTTTTGGTGGTCTCTTCCTCTTACGCTTGCCGGAATATTATTGGATGATTGAATGTAGAAGAGAACATCCTGTCAAAAAGGGATAGTCGGTAGGATTAGGAAGATAGTGGGTAGGCTTAGGAAGACGAGTGAGTATAGGATTTGGAACAAAAGTTCTTTAGCAATAGGGTTTCAGTTAGAGAGTGAAGTTAAATGTTAGCACAAGTGAAGAGTCAGTCACAATGATGAACTGGGGAAAATATGTAGGAAAGCAGATATCAATAGAGACATTACGAAATCAAGCAAAGTATAAAGTGAGTCATAGGATTAGACATTTTCAAGAGGGTTGAGGTTGAACACATAATCTTAGGAAGAAACAAATATGTAGTCACCGATAGGATTGACATTTGAGAGCATTAGGAAACCTGGACATGGATGTTTTAAGTAATCCATGTTCACTTTCCATTTAGGCTTTGGTACAATCATAAGCCTGACATTTGCATTTTGTGTCCAAATATTACTGTGATTAAATGTATATATAGATCAGGTGACATGAGTATTTCTTCCATCATTTCTGGGAGCAATACTTTGAAGACGTATAATTCATATTGGGGAATCAAAGAGGTTTACCTTGAGTCTATGAATATAGAGATAATGCATGAATAGACATTACTGTGAATAAATAATATAACTGGTTCCACTTTAAATAATGGCTTAAATTGATATCTGAAAACTTATGTGAAATTTTATATTGATATACAATCATTTATTTCAACCAGTAATACAACTAATGGTAATATTAGGGTTATGGTTTATCATGAAGCTGTGTGAGTTTTGCTAAAAAAGTGATTATGGAAATCAAAAATAATGTGTGTGGAAAGAAGTCTCATGAAAAGTCAAGCCAAGAAATATGGAGGAATACATGTGTTCTGAAGCAGGAAGTGATTGAAAGTCAAACAAATGCTTAAAAATTTGCTAACTAGTGGATGAAATGTATATATATCCTATGATGTGCATAAACTGAAGAAATACTAATGAACCAGTGTTGAATAAAAATGAACGTCAAACTACACATCATGTCCCATAGGAATCTACTTGAATTGATGTTAAACTGGGTAAGTTACTGTAGAAATATTAGGATTTGTATGCACCATTCACTGAAGTTAGTTTTCAGTACTAGGAAACAAATATATATGTCAGGTGGATGAATATTTCTGAGAATAATCTGGTGAAAAGTTGATTATAAATCCAAATATATGAATATGAATGAATTTAGAGAGTGTATAATAAGAAACATTTTTCATATTTTGAAAAATCTTGAGAATATATATATATATATATATATATATATATATATATACACATATACACAAACACACACATAGAGAGACATTAAAAATAGCAATATATATTGCAATGGAAATTCACCATGAAATATATATCATCCACAGATTCAAAAATATTCATTTCTCTAAACATGGACTTATGCATAATGTTGTTCAACTACGAAGCTGACCAGTAGGTTGAATTTTCAGTTCCAACAGCGTTTAGGAGGAGTAGTCTCTTCTCACAATTTGTATCTGCCACCTAACAAAAATGTACGTGTTATAACAGGTAGGATTCTATATGTGCATATAAAAAAACATGTGCTGAATAGGCTACAGAGAATGGAGACAGGAATTTGTTGAGAGCCACAGCTGAAGGTGCCCTAGCAAGCTTCCAACTGCCAGAAAAATTCCAGCTGCCTGCTGATTATTGGCTCACAGAGGCCCCAGCAACATCTAGCTGATTGGCTACTCTGTGGTGATGCTCATTGGGCTGTTTCCCTGCCCTTTCAGACCATGGAGCTGCTCATTGGGGGAATTTTTTGGCTCCACCCACGATGACCCAGCAAATCGACCTCAAGCGCAGGAGGTTTGTGGGAGGTGGAGAGGTTTGTGGGTGTGAGAGAGACTTTACAAGGAAGCCAGTTGTGGCAGTTAGCCTCTGGGAGTTTTTCCTGAGGAGCTGTTTTGTTTGGCGTGTGTGGTTCTAAAAATAAAGTTTGTTTCTTTTGACAAGTGGCTGCTGAATCGTGCCTAGCCAGACTGCAGCATTTGGTGGCTCGAATGGGGATTGACTGAGGGTAAGTGATAAGGTAAACTGCTCGACCCTGAGAGCAGGGCGAGAGGATGGGTAGCCATTTTAGGATTCCTCTTTTGTTTTGCTTCAAGTTTATTTTAAGTTGCCTGTCCCTGGAGATGAGTTAAATGAAAGAAAAACCACTCAAATCTGAGGAAAAACTATTTATGTCTGAGGAACAGATTGGGATAAAGGTCGGATGCACATGTCAGGAGGATAGAAAGGGCATAATGACTTTTTGTTGTTCACTTTTTATTTCATTCTGTCTCGTTTTTTTTTTTTTTTCTTTTTTGCGTTATCTTGTTGGGTTTCATTAAAGTAGAAATACGGGATCAGAAATTAGTAAAAAACAAACTGAAATAGTGTTAAGGAAATTGTTACAGGAAGGAGGCATCTCACTAAAATCAGGGACAGTCAGGGCATACGTTGATACAATATAAAAATGTAGCCCATGGCTTTTAAAGTAAGAGTTATTAAATTTACCACAATGGAACCATCATGGTGAAGATTTAAAAAGAATAGAAAAGAACAGTCCAGGGACTCTGCCAGTTGGCACATTGCCATTGTGGTCTTTCATATCTGTTTTGCTTAGTCCAAAGCCTTCAGTTCAGACAAAGATAGAGGAACAAAGCTTAGAGCAGAAAAAGCCATCAGGGGAAAAGTTACAAAAGGACGCTGCTACTAACAACCTTCTATCATCAGAGGGTGTAAGTGTCCAACCAACAGTGCCACCTCTAAAGGAGACTGTTACTAACACCTTTCTATTCTGTAATTAATTTATTTTCCAATAGTCAGTATATATTTAATGCTATAGTATCCCTTGAAGGTGCTGGTAGGATTTCCCCTTCAGTACTGTTTTCTCTTTGCTTTCCAATATACAAAGTCTAATCTGGGACAGAAAAGATCCATTCTTTATAAGACGTATCTGGGCACATACAGGATTGCCTGGAGCCCTTAGTTTGGGCAATGATTTAGCAGATAAAACTACACATGACATATATTCATATTTTCTCTACACTAGAAGAAGCTACAAATTTTCAAAAAAGTTCCATGTCAATGCTAATACTTTACAAAAGCGTTTTGAAATAACTAAGGAACAAGCTAGACAAATAATAAAACAATGTCAAAATTGTGTGACCATTTTACCACAAGTTAATCCTGAAGTCAATCCGAGAGGATTGATACCTAACCATATTTGGCAGATGGACGTCACACACTTGCCAGAATTTGGAAAATTAAAATATTTGCATGTTACAGTTGACACTTCTTCTGGATTTTTGATGGGCTCCCTTCATGCCGGAGAAAAAACTAAAGATGTTATAGCTCATTGCTTAAAAAATTTTGCCACTGTGGGCATTCCAAAACAGTTAAAAACAGATAATGCCCCTGGTTATTCTTCTACCTCTTTTAAACAATTTTGCTCATCATTTGGCATAACTCATATAACAGGAGTCCCATACAATCCACAGGGAAAAGGCATAGTTGAAAGAGCACATCAAACTATTAAAATGTACTTATTAAAGCAAAAAGATGGAATTGGGAAGGGGTATATATTTCCCAAAGATAAACTTAAAATAACCATTTTTACTCTAAACTTTTTACATTTGGATTCATGAGGACTTAGTGCTGCAGAAAGGCATATGTGTCCAAAAAATGTGCATAAGCTCAAGGTACTTTGGAAGGCTATTCTAACAGGACAATGGAAAGGTCCTGACCCAGTAATTGTGTGGAGTCCAGGGTCTGTTTGTGTGTTTCCACAGGAGGAACAGCAGTCGATTTGGATTCCGGAGAGATTAACTAAAGTCCTGACCAAGTGATAGTCTGGAGTCGAGGGTCTGTTTGTGTGTTTCCACAGGAAGAACAGCACCGGTTTGGATTCCAGAGAGATTAACTAAACTGATTTGTATAGACCAAAAAGAAGATGATTTGGCTCAAATCCATAACAGCTGGTATCCAAAATTCGAGTCTGGCTATCCTTACATCTGCGACAGAACCAGGATGCTTTTTTCAATATCAATTTTATTATTGCCCTTTCCCACAACATGAAGTTCTATTTTGTGTTTTTGAGCTAATGCAGACCTAGGTTACTGTTTTGCTGATCATTTCTATTTTTTGACTATAATTTTTTAAACATTCCAATGATGATTTCACCTGTAAAAAGTTATAAGGCCTTTACTATTATGTAATGTGTTGTATGTATTATATTATGTTTGCACACTTGTGTTTTGTGTCATATGTTTGAATGTACATATGTCCATACATCATATATGATGTGCGCTCATGAAAAAATGGATCCAAATATTTTTTTTTTATTCACGTGTTTTAAATGTTTTAATTTAAATTGGGTAAACATCTGTTGAGGACTGTTTTAATATGTGAACAAAAAAGGACGTTAACAGAACTGTATGTTTACTTTCACCTTTCCTTTTCATTATATTGAATAATTCTCTTCAAGATAATGTAAATTGTTAAGGAAATGGTTTTTTAGTACCTTTTAGAATGATACATAATTTTTTTTAGCCATTATTGCCAGAATTCCTATCTTCATCCCAGTGTCGGTGAAGACAAAGATAAAACCAATGTACAGATTGTGCAATAGCCATCACTGAACTGTTTGCAGAACTTGCCTGGACTATGTATCACTTGTGTGCATTTTGAACTATCTGTTGGTGCAGCGACTTGTGGTAGTGTTGGGGTATTTATGCTTATGCTGTCATTGGTGGTACAATTTTTCCAAAAGGATCCATCAACTGGCTTGGTGTATCTTCCCTTTTCTCACTTTATAGAGGTCAGGAACCTTACAGAGGAAGGCGAAAGACTTCATCCTCAATGACTGCTCTTTTGGCCATTTTGGTTTTGGATGCAAACATGGGATCTTTCTTTAGATCCATCAGGTGCTGAGAATATTATCAACAGCCTCACACAGGGCTAAGACACTGATTCAGACACATCCCTTTCCAAAGCAATTAAGCAAAGAGCCACAGGTGATGCCCATTCATTTCCATTTGAAAACTGTTTTCTTCAGGTTTCACAAAGGGGTGTCCTGAGGCAAAGAACATCCTGACATTCAGGGAAACAGAACAACAGTTAAGGAAAAGGCCCAAAGTAGGATTTCTCCACTGAGACTTTACATTTCAAACTGATATCTGAGTTTTCTGTGATGTTTGCCATTCCCTTCAGCTATCCATTACATGGCCATGTCACAGAGCTTGGAGGTGGTACATATCTTGGACACAAAACCATGAGCCTCTTCTGGAGAGTGGCCAGAATTCAGGAAGAAAATGGCAACTTAGGAAATTAGCAGGTGTTGCCCATTGATAAGGCAAGCCACAGTCCATTCATAAATTGTGCAGGATGAATGCTGGGAAGCTTTCTACTAGACAGGATACATCCATTGAATCATTCTCTTTTCTAAAGTCTACAACCACGGACACATTGGGATACACAGACATAGAAACACTCACCTTGTGAAATGACTTATTAAAAACAGTTCACTCCAAACCAAACAAACCACCTTTCCTACATATTCTCAGAACATGAGACAAACCAAAAACCCACACCCACACCCACAAAGGGACCTCCTTCCCCAAAATGGGTCTGTGACTATCCGAAGTGTTCTCTGACTGGTGGACCACACTGTGTTCCCCTGAAATGGCCTGTCCTGTATCAGATTAGGTCTCCTTGGCCAACTCTGTGAAGTTGTCAGTAGCCAGAGGTGAGCTCCTACCTACTCTCTCAGGAAAGGCCCCTCTTCAGAGCTTTCCTGGTATTTGGCCTTTCTCACATCAGTAGGAATCAAGAAAGAATGACTCTGTCTTTGGAAAATCCAAACAATTGAGAACACTGGGACTGGGACTGGGACTGGCTCTGGGTTCCTGGCTTCCTAGATACCAAGTTCAGAGAGTTCCATCACCAAGGAATTGACTTTAGTCACTTCCTTTAGGAACTGAATGAGTTCACCGCCTTGGCAACCACTTTGACCTAACATTTTATTCCAAAAGTCCCATGAGATGGAGGCTGGCTCTGCTTCCTCTGACACTTTCACAAGTTTGAATGGTATGTCAACCATAGGCACCCAGGGACAGCTCTCCACACAGGCCTGGTTTGGTCCATCTTCTCTACATTAAGAAAAGAGAGGCTGATTCAGACATATCCCTTCATCCTGACCAGGTTGTTTGCCATGTAAGATGACGTTTGCTCTCTCAGGTCTTTCACAGCTGCCTACAACTTATCCAGGGATCATTTCTGTATGGACATTCGAGGTTCTCAACTGGTGGAAGATCACCTACATTCCTGTATTGAAATACCAACTCCATCCCTGCTCTTCTAAAAAGTTAGATTGAGGGAACAGTGTATGATTAGGGTTAATAACAGGTTCAATTTTGGTTAGGAATCATTCTGAGGGTTGAATAATGGTATTGGGAACCTGCGATATTTACAAGAATATATAGGGGATATATAAGTATGAAAACAGAAATCTTGGTAAGATTTGAAGCCCAGAAGGGCATTGGGCACTTGATTTACGTTCTGAACAGATGTCTCAGATAAATCGATATACAATGGCATAGAACCATGTACCATGGATGATTGAATGTAGAAGAGAACATGCAGTCAAAAAGGAATAGTCGGTAGGATCAGGAGATAGTCATTAGTTTTAGGAAGAAGAGTGAGTATAGGATTTGGAACAAAAATCTTTAGCAATAGGGTTTCGGTTAGAGAGTAAATGTAAATGTCAGCATATGTGAAGTGTCAGTCACGATGATGAACTGGGCAAAATATGTAGGAAAGCTGATATCAATAAAGACTTTAGGAAATCAGGCAAAGTATAAAGTGAGTCACAAGATTAGACATTTTTAACAGGGTTGAGTTTGAATATATAATCTTAGGAAGAAAAAAATATGTAGCACCAGTAGAATTGAAATTTGAGAGCATTAGGAAACCTGGACATCGATGTTTTCAGTAATCCATGTTCACTTTCCATTTAGACTTTGGTACATCATAAGTGTCATCTTTGTGTTTAGTCTCCAGAATATTACTGTGATAAAATGTATATGTAGATCAGGTGACACGAGTATTTCTTCCACCATTTCTGGGAGCAACATTTTGAAGACGTATGAATTAGAATTGGGGGGAAAAAAAGAGGTGTATTCTGTTTCTATGAATATAGAGATAATGCATGAAGAGACCATATGGTGAATAAATAATATAACTGGTGCCACATTAAATAATGGATTGAATTGATATCTGAAAATATATAAGAATTCTTATATTGATATAAAATCATTCATTACAACCAGTTATACATCTAATGGTAATAATAGGTTTATGTGTTTTTATGAAGAGTGTGTGAGTTTTGCTTCAAAAGTGATTATGGAAACCGAAAATAATGTGTTTGGAAAGAAGTCTCATAAAAAGTCCAGTCAAGAAACATGGAGAAATACATGTGTTCTGAAACAGGAAGTGATTGAAAGTGAAACAAATGCCTATTAATTTGCTAACAAGTGTGTGAAATATATATCCCATGATGTGAACAAACTGAAGAAATAGTAATGTACCAGTGATGAATATAAATGAACGTCAAAATAGACATCATGTCCCATAGGAATCTACTTGCATTGATTTTAAGATGGGTAAGTTACTGGAGAAATATTAGGATTTGTGTGCACCATTCACTGAATTTAGTTTTCAGTACTAGGAAACAAATATGTATTTCAGGTGGATGAATATTTCTGAGAATAATCTTGTGAAAAGTTGATTAGAAATCCACATAGATGAACATGAATGAATATAGGCAGTGCATAATAAGATGCAAATATTTCATATTTTGAAAATTTTGGAGAATATATATATATATATATATATATATATATATATATATATATATATACACACACACAAAACCCACATAGAGAAATTAAATAGTAGAAATATATATGACAATCAAAATTCATTGTGAAATATATATGCTCCACAGATCCAAAAATATTCATTTTAGTGAACATAGATTTATATATAATGTTGTTCAACCAGGAAGCTCACCCATAAGTTGAATTTTCAGTTCCAACAGTGTTTATGAGGAGTGATCTATTCTCACAATTTGTATCTTCCAAGTCAGATACCTCACAAAAATGTACATGTGATACCAGTTAGGATTCTATATGTGCTTATAAAAATACGTGTGCTGAATAGGCTACAGAGAAAGGGAGACAGGAATTCACATATTTGTTAACTTTAAAATCACATGGAGAACTATTTCAACAAAAAGTTGACTACATTTATAACTCCTGACCTATATAATGCAAAAAGCAGGTTCAAAAATACACCAGGCCTCCTCTGAACTGCTTGTATTTCTATTCTGTTTGGGTTATTTTTCTCCATCATATTAGGATTAGTAGTGAGAGTCTAGTAGGGTATAGGTTAGTGTCAGGGATTCAGTATTTCAAATGGAAATTTGGAAAATGAATGCAAATATGTGCTACACAAAGTGTATGCAAATATGTGCTACACAAAAATCTTCCCACTTTCATCCAGAACAATGCCTTGACAATACCTTCGCCCCAAGTAAGACACAATTAGAGGAAAAGAGTTAGAAAATCTGTGAATACATAAGTGGAATGGAAAATTCTCATGAGTTTACAACCTTGGAGGTGGTAGAGGAGTTTCCAAAAGTAAGGGATAGTGTAAACACTCCACAAACGTGGAGCTCTGCTGGCCTAAAGACTTCTTGAGAAACTGCTTCTGTGGTTGGGCACTTGAAATATATTTTGTTGTACGGAGCTTTAGCTTCCTTTCTAGTGAGTCCATCAAAGATGGGTCTGCATCTATGTGTCACCTAGAGGACATGGTTTCTGATTTTCCAATGAATATGAGGCAAGAGTGCTGAATTCTCTCTTTGGAGTTCAATTGTGGCAACAGGGGGCTAAGTGGTCTCCACTCTGTGACTGTGAAG
This sequence comes from Callospermophilus lateralis, assembly GCF_048772815.1. Classification (NCBI taxonomy): domain Eukaryota; kingdom Metazoa; phylum Chordata; class Mammalia; order Rodentia; family Sciuridae; genus Callospermophilus; species Callospermophilus lateralis. Next base: position 171,562 of record NW_027514474.1, read on the forward strand.
CCATTTGGAATTCCTCCAATGTTTGTGGTGTTTATTGCTGCTGCACTGGATGTTTGGTATGTGCTTCATGAAATACAAGGAATCAACAAGGACACAGTGCTGTAGGGAGGTCTGTCATGTGTGGTGGGACAGAGTCTTCAGAAGAAAGCACCCACCAGGCTTCAATCTCACATAGCTTGCCCCCTTGAGCATAGCAACCGGATTCTGAATATTGCCCTGAAACCTCTGCATATAACAAGATGCCTTTACATATAAGGGTCTGCTGGCTGCACCATGTCAGTCACAAGCCATTTGGAATCCAATGGCAGATCCCCATGGCCCCACCAGAGATGTTTTATCACACACCTGCACACCACTGCTCTAGGCCCACTAGTCAGCAGGCTCCAACTTTCTGGCATCTCTGTTCTACACCATATCATGAAACCCAGTCTATCAAGGCACTGTCTGGTACACTCATGATCAGCAACAGGACATCCAAATGTTCTCCAGTGCCACCTGTTCATGGGAATTTCAAAAATTTCATGGTATTTATCTAGCCATTTTTCAAGGATGTAGTTGGAGGCACTGTGGGTTTCAATTCATTCTGGAACCATTAAATGTGAGAAAGTTCACTTCAAAGAAAGCTCTGGAGAGGTATCACAGGCAAGGCTTCCCAATGAGTGGCCAAAATGTCACATGAAGGCAGGGGCTTTGAGGTCTACAAGGTGAGGTCCATGTGTGTTTTGCCTCTCAAGTACAGATGCCAAGTTTTTCAGAATTAAATCATGTGATATCCTGGCTGATATTCGCAGTGCTCTGTGGAAAGCCACTCTGGCCCTAGAAAAGTTTGCAAGGGCAACTCTTATGTGTGGCCTCCTTAGATCAAACACAATTCATGGCAATACTTCTCTGAGTTCAGTCCCAGAGTTCAGTCTCTAAGAGGAATCACACCAGAGTTCAAGACCAGGTGGACCAAATCATCACTTCTAACTGCCACACAAATGACCACAATTAAAACCAAAACACTCCCACGTATCCCTCATCTTCGTCCATATAGGCACTCATCATAAACTCTGGCTGGTGTTTTCCATGAGTTGTGCATCTCAGGAAAGTGTCGAAAATAAGATCCCTTGCCACTCATTTGCCTAAAGTCAGGGTGGCCTTGACACCCTTCGTGTGAACCAGGAGTGATCAAATTGGCCTGCCATTAATACTGATCTGCTTCTCCAATTTGAGGCCTACTGACGGTCAGGTATAGATTCTTCATGTAATTTGGAGTCATGAGAAAACCCAAGCACTTCTGCTGGGCTTTTAAGAACTCATTTGACCCAAAGGATCCCTATTCTCATTTGATGGAATTCAGGAACCTAACAGAGGAAGGCAAGAGACTTCACCCACAATGACTGCACTTTTTGCCATTTTGGTTTTGGATGCATACATGGGATCTTTATTTAGATCAATCAGGTGCTGAGAATCTAAGCCACAGCCTCACAAAGGGCCAAGAGGCTGATTCAGACACATCTCTTTCCAAAGCAATTAAGCAAAGAGCCACAGGTGATGCTCATTCATTTCCATTTAAAAACATTTTTATTCAGACTTCAGAAAGGGGTGGCCTGAGACAAAGACCTTCCTAGCATTCAGGGCAACAGAACAATAGGTAAGCAAATGGCCCAAAGCAGGGTTTCTCCACTGAGACTTTCCTGGTCACACTGATATCTAAGTTTTCTGAGATGCTCGCTATTCTCTTCAGCTATCCAGTACATGGCCATGTGACAGATTATTTAGGTGGTACATATCTTGAACAAAATACCATGACCCTATTCTTTAGTGGGGCCAGAATTCAGGAAGAAAACAGAAACTTAGGAGGATAGCAGGTGTTGCACATCAATAAGCCTGCCACACTCTTTTCATAAATTAGGCAGGATGAATGCTGGAAAGCTGCCTACTAGACAGGAAACATCCATTGATGCATTCTCTTTTTTAATGTCTACATCCACAGACACAGTGTGATACACAGACATAGAAACACTCACCTTGTCAAACGACATTCTAGAAACAGTCCAGTCCAAACCAAACAAACCGCTTTTTCTACCTGTTCTCAGAACATGAGACAAAACCACAAACTCACACGCACACCCACAAAGACACTTCATTCCCCCAAGTAGGTCTGTGACTATATGGAATGTCCTCTGACGGCGGGCCATACTATCTTTCTCTGAAATTGCCTGTCCTGTCTCAGATCTGGTCCTTTGGCCAACTCTCTGAGGTTGTCAGTAGCCAGTGGTGAGCGACTACCTGCTTTTTAAGCACAGGACCATCTTCAGAGCTTTCCGGGCATTTGCCCATCCTCAAATCAGTAGATACCAAGAATGACTGACCCTGTCCTTGGTAAATCCAAACAAGTGAGCCCACTGGGAGTGGGACTGGGAATGGCTCAGGGTGCCTGCTTCCTGGATCCCAAGTTCAGAGAGTTCCATCACCAAGAAAGTTAGGTAGGTCAATTCCTTCAGGAACTGAATGAGGTCACTGCATTGACAAACACTTTGTCCTAACAGTTGCTTCCAAGTGTCCCATGAGATAGAGGCTGCCCCTAGTTCCTGTGACACTTTCACAAGTTAGAATTGCATATCAACCATAGGCACCCGGGAATAGCTCTCCACACATGTCTCATTTGGTCCATCTTCTCTACATTAAGAATAGAGAGGCAGATTCAGACACATCCCTTCATCCTGACCAGGGTTTTTGTCATGGAAGATGATTTTGCTCTCTTAGGTCCTTCATAGCTGCCTACATCTTATCCAGGGATAATTTTTGCATGAACCTTTGAGGTTCTCAGCAGGTGGAAGATCCCCTATATTCCTGTATTGTAAGACCAACTCTGTCCCTGCTCTTTTATAAAGTTATATTGAGGGAACAGTGTATGATTAGGGTTAATAACAGGTTTGATTTGGGTTAGGTATCATTCTGCGAGATGAATAATGGTATTGGGAACCTGCGATATTTACAACAATATACAGGTGAAATAAGTTTGAAAACAGAAATCTAGGTAAGATTTGAAGCCCATTAAGGCATTACGCCCTTGAGTTGGTTACATAGATTTGAATTATATTCTGCACAGACATCTCAGATAAATCGAGATACAATGGCATAGAACCTTGTACTTTGGATGATTGAATGTCGAAGAGAACATCCAGTCAAAAAGGGATAGTCGGTATGATTAGGAAGATAGTTGGTAGGTTTAGAAAGAAGAGTGAGTATAGAAGTGGGACCGAAAGTTCTTTAGAATTAGAGTTTTGGGTAGAGGGTGAATGTAAATGTCAGCATATGTGAAGAGTCAGTCAAAATAATGAACTGGAATAAAACGTAGATAAGAAGATATCAATATGTAAATTGATATCATATGTAAATCAGGCAAAGTATAAAGTGAGTGATAGGATTAGAAATTATGAACAGGATTGAGGTTGAATATATAGTCTTAGGAAGAAACAAATATGTAGTCACCAATAGGATTGACATTTGAGAGCATTAGGCAACCTGGACATGGATGTTTTTAGTAATCCATGCTCACTCTCCATTTAGGCCTTGGTAAAATCATAAGTGTGACCCCTGCTTTTTGTGTCCAGAATATTACTGTGAAAAAATGCATATGTAGATCAGGTGACATGAGTATTTCTACCACCAATTCTGGGAGCAACATTTTGAAGATGAATAAATTAGTATTGCGGTTACAAATAGATGTACCCTGTGTCTATGAAAATAGAGATAATGCATGGATAGACCATACTGTTAATTAATAATATAACTGTTTCCAACTTTAAATAATGGATTGATTTGATATCTGAAAATATACGGGAAATCTTATATTGATATACAATCATTCATTCCAACCAATTATTCATCTAATGGTAATATTAGGGTTATGGTTTATCATGAAGAGTGTGTGAGTTTTGTTTCAAAATGATTATGGAATTCGAAAATAATGTGTTTGAAAAGAAGTCTCATGAAAAGACCAGTCAAGAAACCTGGAGAAATACATGTGTTGTGAAGCAGGAAATGATTTGAAGTGAATCAAATGCCTACAAATTTGTGAACCTGTGTATGAAATATGTATTTTATGATGTTCATAAACTGAAGAAGTAGCAATTTACTAGTGTTGAATAAAATGAACTTCAAAATACACATCATGTTCCATAGGAATCTACTTGCATTGAATTAAACTGCGTCAGTTACTGTAGAAATATTAGGATTGTATGCACCATTCATTGAAGTTAGTTTTCTGTACTAGGAAACAAATATGTATTTCAGGTGGATGAATATTTCTCATAATGATCTTGTGAAAAGTTGATTATAAATCCACATACATGAACATGAATGAATTTAGGTAGTGTATATAAGACACACATATTTCATATTTTGAAAAATTTAGAGAGTGTGTGTATATAGATAGATAGATAGATAGATAGATAGATAAAGAGATAGATATACACACAAAAAAACACACAGAGGCAATTAAAAGTAGCAATATATATGCCAATTGAAATTCATCATGAAACATATATCAACCAGATTAAAAAATATTTATTTTACTGAACATGGATTTATGTATAATGTTGTTCTACTAGGAGGCTCACCCATCATTTGAATTTTCAGTTCCAACAGCGTTTAGGAGGAGTGATCTCTTCTCACAATTTGTATCTGCCATATCAGCACACCTCAAAAGAAAATATGTGTGATACCAGGTAGGATTCTATATGTGCATATAAAAATACATGTGCTTAATAGGCTACAGAGAAAGAGAGACAGGTATTCACATATTTGTTAACTTTAAAAACACATGGAGATCTATTTCAATTAAAAATTAACTAGATTTATTACACCTACCCTATATCATGCAAAAGGCAAGTCCAACTATACACCATACCTCCTCTGAACTGCTTGTATTTCTATTCTGTTTGGGTTATTTTTCTCCATCATATTAGGATTAGTAGTCATTGTCTAGTAGGGTATGGTTTAGTGTCAGGTGTCTCGGCCGGCAGGACACATCAAAGTGTGCGTCAAACCTCGTTGGGGAGGAATGAAGGGACAAGAGAAATGAGAGATGACAGCAAGACAGTAGTTCTGATCATGCTGCAAACTTTTACAGTTTTCACAGGGTATTTATATGCTGCAGATAGGAAATCTCTCTTATGATCAGCTGCTGGATGTCTTCACAGGGTGAGATAACCTCAGGATATTTCAGAAAGACAGATGGCCGCAGGATGTCTCAGGGAGATAGATGGCTGTCGGATGTCTCCTAGGCAGGATGTCTCCCAGAGGGCTGTTTCTTTTAAGTGTCAGGCTATTCTTTGAGGAGAACTTCCTTCTAGCCCCTCACCTTCCCCCCTTTCTTATATAAAATATTTGACCATACCTTACTGGCCAATGTTTTAGCGGGTGATAGAGGCTTTGTTTCTCAAGGAGGCCTTAGAATATCTCCTGATCTGAGAGAGCATGTTTACTAGAAGATTTCTTGGTGGCCATGGCATGTTTTCGAGGAGACGGCTTTGAGGGGGATGCATGCCAACTGCCATGCACCAGAGCGTGTCACTCAGAGGTCTTGTGTTTGGGTATCCGTGGATCCATCCTCCCACAGTCTTTCCTGCACCCTCCATTATTATGGCCTAAGGTCCTCACTTCATGGGTGCATCCTCCCCCAAGTGAAGGGGAACTTTGAGGACGAACCCTTATGGCAATGGCAGAAGATTGTTAGTCAGAGCTATTTCTTATAGTTTTATTTAAGAAAGAGAGATCTGTGGGGATGTAAACTTAAGAAATAAGCCTGTGAGAAGGATAGAACATCCTTTTAAATGTTAGCAGCAAGGTCTTCCATCTCCAGACGATGATAGTGCACCTGTATGGGCTTAGAGGCCAAAATATTAATCTGTTCTTTAATAAATTGTACCAGCCTGTTTATAATGCAGGGTCCTATAGACACTATTTAAAGTAAACCCAACAAAGGGCCTATTAGGGGAAGAAGGTAGGGTAGAAATCCACTAAGCCCAGTCCAGAGTGGATTTTCAAATAGTTCCATTCGTCTCTCTTTTACATCTTCTTGAACCTGCTTAATTTTAGTGCATACTATGCCTGATTAATTGGCATAAATGCAGCATCGTTCCCCTAAGGCCAAGCGAATACTTCCCTGGTTAGCTGTCAGCAAATCTAAGCCTCGTGTGTTTTGAAGGAACACTTCTGCTAGGGAGTCTATTTGGTCCTTCAAATCTTTAATGGTTCCTGATAGAGTTTGTACATCATTTATAAAGTTGTTGAGACAGGCGACGGTAAGAGTGGATAGCCGTGCCTAAACCAGTGTACCTGTGCCCACAGCAGCTGTTATTCCAAGGCTCGCAATGAGTGGTAAGGCATGTATTGCCCACCTGTGTCTTATGACTAAGATGTCTAGGCTAGGAATGGGTAGACGTTCGTCTCATGGGACAATAGTTATATCAGGGAGGAATAAGGTAAGAACACAGCCACTGATCCAATTCACTGGAAGCCTGGGGAAGGCCGAGTTTTCTCCACACATAAAAACTGTGCCATTGGGTAACAAAGAGATGGGTTGGGTGAGGAATAATTTTGTACTTTTGAGCAATTTCCAAAGGAAGTAACTCCAACATCAATATCATAGGTATTATTCTGCATCGTGCCTAAAAGACATAATGTAAATGTGCCCATAGGCTGTAATTATAAAAAAAATCCGGGTTGGCATGCATTATCATTGTCTATGATAGAATTAATAGGAACTGCCATAGGCATGATTGTCCCTGTTGTCATGCAGAGCCAGCAATCACCAGCAATGGTGGGGTTGGAATTATTAAGCAAGGAGAAGGTAGTTTCCAAAATTTCTAATGTATTGGTATCTAAACCTCGGAGCTGGGATTTAGGCTACATTAAGGGATGATATGTGAGCTCAGGAATTTGGGGTTTCAAAAGTTTGATTAACTGAGGATGCTTGACAGCATCAGTGGGTCCTCCACGATAAGAGACCCCTGTAGGGGCCTTAATGGGCCAGCAGGAGGGTTTACCAACACTGCCTTGCCACCCAGGTGACTGTAGCTTGGTGTATTTGCCATCTCCTCCCCGGTCAAAGAGAAAGGGGGTATAATGAATAGTGGTCCCCCCTTCAGCATGAGGTTCAGTTAGGGAGGCTTCAAAAAAATTTTCTCCTTGCTTGTTAACACAAATTAAGAGCGACACATAACAAGAGCCATACATCGCCTGTGTATTCGTACAGGTTGCAGAACAATTTTGGAGAGCTTTACTTGTACTAGGGGGAATAATCTTTGGCTTGTTAACACATACACATTTAGGCTGATGAACTACTCTGAGTTTATGGTCAACCTCGGCCAGGAGGTAAACCACTTTAGTCACGCAGTCAGCAATCTGGGTCCAACTAGTGCGAGCCTGAGTTCAAGATCCTCACTTGCACTCGCAGGGGGGCCCAAAGAGGTACTCCATGATGTTGGAAGGTGGAGGGCCAAGGCCTCCGTGTACAACCCTGTTCAGCAGAAGTGCCTTAAGCAGAATCCAAACACAGATTGTTGGCTGCATCTGAAAAAGAGGAAAATTTGTCCTCAGGGGGAGCACCTCCGTCCCTAGGTTGAGGTAAGTCATTAACCTGTTTAACCAGGTGTTCTGGTAACCATCTTGGGGCTGCTTGCTCTTGGTCCAAAACACAAGCTGAGCCTCGTCCCCAGATGAAAAGAGGATCTGGGCCTTTCCATTTATTTGTAAGGGGATTGCGCCACATAACAGGTGGGCGAACAGAATTGGACGAGGGATGCCAATGTCTGTCTGTGGCTGAATGGCCTTTACTGTCGAGAGTAAGAAAAATAAGGGCAAATAATTCATGGTTAAGGCGATGCCTGGGAGTGGTAAATGTAAAGGCGGAAGCCTTAAAGAGGGTTAGCCAAGTCTTTAAGGTAAGGTGGGCACGTTCCACAATGCCTCGGCCCTGAGGTTTGTATGGAATTCCAGTAGTATGACAAATTTGCAAGGTAGCACAAAATTGTTTAAACTTGGCACTGGTATATGCAGAACAATTATCTGTTTTAATATGTATTGGTTTACCCATTACGGAACAGGCTGAATCAAGATGAGAAAGGACATCTTTGGTACCCTCTCCAGAATGTGGTCATGCAAAAATAAAGCCACTGAAGGTATCTATAGAAACGTGTATATATTTGGTTTTCCCAATTCAGGAAAATGAGTAACATCCATTTGCCAAAACTGATTGAGCAGTAATCCTCTGGGGTTAACTCCCAACTGTTGAATGGGGAGGGAGACAGCGCAACCAGGGCATGTTTTTACTATCTCTCGTGCCTGTTGCCTGGTAATTTTACAAAGTAATCGAAGGCTCTGGGAATTTAGATGGTGAAAATTGTGTAACTCCGTGGCCTTTTGAATGGAGCCAACAAAAATTGGAAAGATGGAACGAGTTGCTGCATCAGCTTGGGGATTACCTTGTGTTAGAGGGCCGGGAAGATCAGAGTGTGCCCTGATTTGTCCTAAGAAAAATGGGTGTTGTCTGGCCTGAATTAGTTGCTGAAGCTGGTGAAACAGAAAGGCCACATTGGAAGAAGCCTTAATAGTGAGTGAAATCTCCAGCAGGAGCACAGAATGAGCAATGCAGGCACTTTCTGCATAAATATTAACAGAATTATTAAAAAATGTTATAAAAACTTGTGTTATGGCAAACAATCCAAAAACTGTGCTGACTGATAGACACTATCAAAGGTGGTAGGCTGGTTATTGATAACAAAGACCGCATGGCCATTATTGGAACCATCTGTAAAGACAGTAAGGGCTTGAGGAATGGGAGCCTTTTGAGTAATTTTGGGAAAAATAAATGGATGTAACTGGACAAAATGTAAAAGGGGGTCATTGGGGAGGTGGTTATCAATTGTTCCCAAAAGCCTGATAGGGCAATACCTGATTCATCCACTGTCTGTAGTAAACATTGGGTTTGGTCCTTAGTATATGTAATTAAAATATTATCAGGGTCTTTGCCAAAATGTTGTCGAGAAAGCAAATGACCTTTAATAATAGTAGAAGCTACCTGAGCAAGATAAACAGTAACATCCTTGGAGGATGTGGTGGGTAAATGGACCCAAAGCAAGGGGCGGCCTTTAATTTTAAAATGTGTATTTTGCTGCCGAAATACTCCTGTGGGTGTATGAGGAGTGTATAAAATAACCAGAACCAGAGGAAGGTTGTAAGAAATTTGTGTAACAAACTGTTGGGCAATGGCTTCTGTGACTTGGTTTAATGCCTGTCATGCCTCGGGAGTAAGCTTTTGAGAGGAGGAGGGGTGGGAATCACCTCTCAAAATATCATTAAGAGGCAAAAGTACACAAGTGGGCAATTTTAAATATGTTCTTATCCATTGAATATCCCCAGGTAATTTTTGAAAATTATTAAGGGTGTGAAGATGGTCCACACGTAGTTGTATTTTAAGAATTTGGATCTGATTATCTTGAAGTTTAAGGCCCAAATAGGTATCAGAGTCCTGTGTTTGAAACTTATCAGGAGCTATCTGTAGTCCTAAGGTAGTGAGGGTTTTGTAAAGGTCCAAGTAACAATTATTAAGGTCAAGGGTGTTAGGTACAGCAATTAACAAATCATCCTTTTAATGTAAAATATAAATTTGTGGCCATCGCTCTCTCACAGGGTCTACTGCTTGAGCAACGTAATTTTGGCAAAGACTAGGGCTGTTGGCCATACCGTGGGGAAGAACCTTTCATTGAAATCTCTGCATAGGGCCCTGAAAATTAATGCGAGGGAGACTAAAGGCAAAATAGGGTCTATCCTCAGGATCTAAAGGAATGGTAATTCAGCAATCTTTTAAGTCAATAACCATTTTACAATTGTTTTTGGGAATTGCCACTGGTGTGAGAATACCTGACTGTAGTGCTCCCATCGGGAGCATAACTTTATTAATGGCACACAAATCTTGTAAAAGGCGCCACTTGCCTGATTTTTTATTGATAACAAAAATTGGAGTATTCGATGGTGAGGTTGAGGGCTCTACATGGCCGGCTGCCAGCTGTTCCTGCACTAACATGGAGGCAGCCTCCAATTTTTTCTTAGGTAAGGGGCCACTGATCCACCCACACAGGAGTTTGAGTCTTCCAAATAATTTTATCTGCATGAGGTACAGGAGGGTCAGGGACCAACACTAAAAATCCGAATACCCAAGGCCATATGTATTTGTGTTTTGTATGGGTTGTAGAGGCTCAACCAGTTTTCGTCTCAGTCTCCCCAGGCCTGTACCAGGGACAAAATTCATACTAAGCATTTGATGAGTCACCATGGAATTGGGACTGGGAAGAATAACTTCCATTTGACTCAAAATATCTCGGCCCCATTGGTTAATAGGTTAGGTCAGGAACATCGAAAAAAGTGACAGTTGACTTATTACCCTCTTTATCAGTCCAGCTAATAGACCTAGAGCTTACTGGAGGATTTTTTGATTGTCCTATCTCTTTAAGGTCACTCAAGGGTGGGGTGAGGGGCCAACCAGATGGCCAGTATTTTTTAGACATAATTGTGGCATCAGCTCCAATATCTAGAATTCCTTGGAATTCCTTTCCTTCAATAAGTAAGGTAAGGGGGTGTATTGTGAGAAATTGGCTGAACCCAATACACATCAGAAGAGCCCAAGGAGGCAGTCCCCAGCGGTAGGTTTGGGTGGTGGAAGTGCCTCCTGAATCCAAGGAAAGGAGTATTAATTGTGCAAGTCTTGTTCCTGCGGGGATGGCCACAACTCCATTAATAGCTGTGGCCAGTATTTTTATTTCTCCAGTGAAATCATTATCAATAATGCCAGGGAAGACCTGAACACCTTATAAGGTAGTAGAGGCTCTTCCAAGAATAAGGGCAGACGTATGAGATGGAGGGGGACAACTAATTCTTGTGGGTATTAACTGGGTCCCTTGCAATGTGTCTAATATTTCCTCAGTGGTGGCACAGAGGTCCAATCCTGTGCCGCCTGGTGTGGCTCGTTGGAACGAGCAATTGTGGAGAAGGATTTTGAAGTAGGTTGGTAGTTTGGGAGGGAACAAACCTTATTGCCCCTGGGTTTGTCTTGGGAAAGTCGGGGCCAGGGGTTGGCCCTGCAGTGATTTTCCAAGAAGCAGGAAGAAATAGGCTGTCCGAGGGCATTTGTTTTAGATCTCCACTCACTGGCCCAGTGATGACCTTTGCCACATCTAGGGCAAAGAGTAGCTGGGGGCGGTTTAGCCCCAGTTTGAGGAGACACTATTCCTAGGCTTTGTTTGCCTGTTAGACACTAGTGTGTAAAATGGCCAGGTTGTTTTCAAGTAAAGCAAGTAGGTGAGCCAGGATTGTGAAAGGCCTTGGTAAAGGTGGCACCAAAGGCGAGACCCATGGCATGGGCTGCACCCACCCCTGCACAGAGTCTAATAAAGTCAGAAAGTTTCCTTTTATCCTTATGTGGTCGAAGAACACCCTGACATGCTGGCTTGGCGTTTTCAAAGGCAAGATGTTTTACAAAGGTGCTTTCGCTTTCGCTTGGTCCAAGCAAGCATTCTGCGGCTAGGTTAAGCCGGGAAACAAAGTCGCTATAAGGCTCGTGAGGCCCTTGTCGTATTTTTGTCAAGGAAGTGGTAGCTGAGGCCTTTTGAGGGACGCGTCTCCAAGCATGTAAGCCAGCCGTCTGAATCTGCGGCAAAAGTTCAGCTGGGAAACATGCCTGTTTATTTTTAGTGTCAAAAGGCGCATTGACCACTAACTTAACAGAAGTCCAGGATTTAGAGGAGGCCTTTGTTAAGTTTTTTTGAGCAGTTTCCCAACAGTGCTCTTTGAAATTGCGTTCCATAACAGAAAGTCTCCAGCACTGAGGTATCTCGGGTTTGAAATTTCCAATCATTGGTAGTAAGCCATTGTGCACTGTGGATTTCTAATAAAGCCACTCTGTAGGGCGCAGTGAGGCCAGAGTGAGCACAAGCCTTTTTAAGTTTTTCAAGAAAATGCAGGCTTAATTTTTTGTACACACTCTGGGTTCCTTCCTGCCTGGGGGTTAACTCCTCATCCTCTGAGTCCTGATCTCCTTGATCCATTTCCCCCGCTTTCTCCTCTTGATCATCATGTAAGTCTTTGACCTCAGACTGGGCAGGCATATCTATCTGACTGCGGGTTACTGGGAATGTGAGAACAGGCTGATGGAGCAGGTTAGCCTTTTTATTAGACCGCCGATGGGCAGCTTGCCTTGACTCCATGTCTAAGGCTAATGAGCAGAGCTCAGAGTCAAGGGATGTTAATTCTTTTAAAAGTTGGATCTGTTCCCGTCTATGCTGGAGAGACTGTCGCAAGGGAGCCAGTTTAGGCGAGGGAAGTGGAGAAAAAATACCTGGGGGGCGATGTTGGTCCCTGAAGGGCCGGAGCACAAAAGGCATGAGGGATATAGGAGGGAGGTGGATGGGTAAGTTCTATAGGCTCTGGAAGGGACCTGAGAGGTGGTCAGTCTTCTGAATGGTAGTGAGCTTCTTTCTTCTCCAAGGTAGCCTCCTCCCCAGGGGTAAATGTGTCTCTGGGATTTAAAACTGGATAAAGGTAGTTGGTAACCATTGGAGCCTTATTCATTAGGGTGGTATTTTGAGGTGGACCAGGAAGGTTCCCAGGGTCCTGGGGAGACTGAGAAGGGTCTATATCTGTACTAACTGATGGGCATGCAGAGGGGGGACGAGAGGTCATTTGCATAGTCTCTTCCCCAATCCTGACAAATTTTAAGGTACCATTGTCAAAGGATGAACTTTTAAGAATTTCATTAATTAAGTTCCAGTAAGAAAAGGTGGGAACAGGCACCTTTTCTGTGCCAAAGTATTCATAATAATCTTTTAAACAGTCTCCTACTCTAAGACATGGTTTACCATCAATGGTTCCTTCAAGGGAAAACCATGGACACAATTCCCCTATGTATGAACAGAAAAATTTTAAGTCCTTTTTCTTAACACGTGCCCCCCATGTCTTGAAGGACTCCTTCAGGGCTGACAAAAACAAATCATGTGACGAAACTGCTTGTCCCATGGTGGGTCACTCACTGTACATCATCCCCACACTCCTACTGGATATGTCTCTCGGTGGTGTCTGCTGAGGCAATCGCGAGCTCCGCTTGACCAAGTCTTCAAGGAGGACGGGGTTCCCCCTCAGTCAAAGGCTTGAGACCCAGTCGGTGGGCGCCAGATGTTCTGGCCGGCATGACACATCAACGTGGGCAGCGAACATAGATGGGGAGGAATGAAGGGACAAAAGACACTAGAGATAACAGCATGACTGTTGTTCTGATCAAGCTGCAAACTTTTATTGTTCACACAGGGGATTTATATGCTGGAGATGGGAAAGCTCTCTTATCAGTAGTTCCTGGATGTCTTCACAAGGTGAGATAACCTCAGGATGTTTCAGGAAGACAGATGGCCGCAGGAAGTCTTCGAGATACTGATGGCTACAGGATGTCTCCCAGGCAGGATGTCTGCCAGGGGGCTGTTTCTTGTAAGTGTCAGGATATTCTATGAAGGAGAATTCCTTCTACCTATGAAAGACAGGGATTCAGTATTTCGAAAGGAAAATTGGAAAATGAATCCAATGTGTATGCAAATATGTGCTACACAAAAGTCTTCCCACTCTCATTCAGAACAATACCTTGACATTACCTTCACCCCATGTAAGACATAATTAGAGGAGAAGAGTTACAAAATCTGTGAATACATATCTGGAATAGAAAATGCTCAATAGTTCACAAACTTGGAGGTGGGAGAGGAGTTTCCAAAAGTAAGAGACTGGGTAAAAACTCCACAAACATGGAGCTCTGCTGGCCTAAAGACTTCTTGAGTAACTGCCTCTGAGGTTGGGCACTTGAAATATATGTTGTTGTCAGAAGCTTTAGCTATCTCTGTAGTGAGACCATCAATGCTGGGTCTGCATCTATGTGACCTGAAGGACATGGTTTCTTATTTTCCAATGAACATGGGGCAGCAGTGCTTAATTCTCTATTTGTAGGTAAACTGTTGCCACTGAGCGCTAAGTGTCTCCCAGTGTAGACTGTGAAGCCAATTGGTCATCCTCCACTTTTTGTGGTGTTTCTTGCAGCTGCACTGGGAGTTTAGTATATGCTTCATGAAATACAAGGAGTTCAACTGGGTCACAGTGCTGGAGGGAGTTCTGTCACATGTGGTGCGTAAGGGTCTGGAGGAGAATACAACAACCAGGCTTCTATTCCACATAGCTTGCCCTCTGGACCATAGGAATCTGATTCTGAGCATTGCCCTGAAACCTCTAGATATAACAAGATGCCTTTACATACAAGGGTCTGGGGGCTGTACCATGTCAGTCACAAACCATTTGGAAGCCAATTCCCGATCCACATGATCCCACCAAAGCTGTTTTAACACACACCTGCACACCACTGCTCTAGGCCCACTACTCAGCAGGCTCCAAATTACTGGCATCTCTGTTCTACACCATTTTCATAAAAACCAGTCAATCAAGGCACTGTCTGGTACACTCATGATCATCAATAGGACATCCAAAGGTTCTCCAGTGCCACCTGTTTATGGGAATTTCAAAAATTTCATGGTACTCATCTAGCTATTTTTCAAGGATGAAGTTGGAGGCACTCTGGGTTTCAATTCATTCAGGAACCATTAAATGGAGAGGAAGCTCATTGCAATGAAAGCTCTGGAGTACTCTAACAGGCAAGGTTTCCCAAAGACAGGCCAAAAGGTCACATGAAGCCAGGCCCATTGAGGTCTACAATATGAACTCCATGTGTGTTTTGACTTGCAACTATGGCTGCCAAGTCTTTCACAATAAAACCATGAGATATCCTTCCTGAGATTCCCATTGCTGTGTGCAAAGCCACCCAGGGCTTAGATCTCAGTTTCCAAGGGCGACTCTCATGTGTTCCCTCCTAAAATCCCAACACAATTCATGGCAATACTTCTTTGAGTTAAGTTCCACAACTCAGTCTCTAAAAGGAATCACACCAGTGTTCAAGCACAGGTGGACCCAGCCATCTCTTCCAACGGCCACACAAAGGACCACAATTAAAACCAAAACACTCCCACATGGCCCTCATCTTCTTCCATATAGACACTAATCATACCTTCTGGCTGTAGGTTTCCATGAGGGGTGGAGCCAAAGACAGTGTCCAAAATAAGCTCCCTTGCCCCCGTTTTCCTGAAGTCAGTGTGGCCAGGGCACCCTTCCTGTGAACCAGGAGTGATCAAAGAGGCCTGCCATTAATACTGCTCTGATTCTCCATTTTGAAGCCTACTGACTCTGGGGTAAAGATTCTTTATGTTAATTGGAGTATTGAGAAAACAAAAGCACCTATGGGCTAGCCTCTGCAGGGCTTTGAAGAACACCTTTGTCCCAAAGCATCCATAATCTCAATGATGAAGGTCAGGAACCATACAGAGGTAGGAGAGAGACTTCATCCACAATGACTGCTCTTTTGGCTCTTTTGGTTTTGGATGCACACATGGGATTTTTCTATAGATTCATCAGGTGGTGAGAATCTAAGCCACAGCCTCACACAGGGGCAAGAGGCTGATTAAGACACATCTCTTTCCAAAGCAATTAAGCAAAGAGGCACAGGTGATGCCTATTCATTTCCACTTGAAAACTGTTTTCTTCAGGCTTTACAAAGTGGTGGCCTGAGGAGAAGACCTTCCTGACATTCACGGTGTGGTGAGCCGCTTCTGCAGATTATGGTCACCATTGCAGGATGGTGCTGGCTCCACTGTGGTCTGTGACAAACGACTCCTTGTTTGGGAGAGTTGGTGCATGCTTTTTCAGCACCCTATGAGAAAGTTCCACGTGGAAGCTTCGCATTGGGGCTTGGGATGCTTTATTAAGGCTGGGAGGGGCATCCGACAAGGAATTAGAAGAAATATCAAGGGCCTGAATAAACTGCTGAAAGAAGATTCCTGAGTTGCGTCTTCCTTGCGGGCAAGGGGTCGCGACAAGTGGTGCCGAGACCCGGGAACCAGAACTTTCAGTAGTCAGGGTTGGTGCACCAGTTAGTCCCAGGTAAGTGGGACCCGCGATCAAAGCAGGGGTTAGTCCCAGGTAAGCGGGACCCGCGATCAAAGCGGGGTTGCTCCTCTGTAAAGCCAGAGAGAGCGGTACATTTTATTGCAGCTGCACTGTGTACTTTCGCTTTTACTTTCACTTTTGTTTTTTGTGCGTCTTTTGTTGTGTCATGGGTGCCGCATCTTCAAGTCCGCTTCTCCTGGCCCTAGATTGCCTGTTACGTTCCAAGGGCCTAGAAGTGAAACGTAGTACTTTACAGAGATTTTTACAGAAGACAGATATTGCTGCACCGTGGTTTGCGTTTTCGGGCAGCCTTACTATACCTAGCTGGGATAAATTAGGCACAGATCTTGACTTTGTTTCTGAGCAGGGCATATTAGAGGGTGGGGTGATACCCCTTTGGAAGATGATCCGTAGTTGCCTCGCAGATGGCAGATGTCAGGAAGCACTTACTAAAGGACAGGAAGTTTTAGAGCAATTACATGAGTAAAGATCAGAGACGGCACGAAGTGAGGTAATTCAGGAGGATGGGAGTGTGCAGAGCGAGACACAGGGGAGGAGGCGATTGTCTCCAGCACGAAGTGAGGTATTTCAGGAGGATGGGAGTGTGCGGAGCGAGAAACAGGGGAGGAAATGATTGTATCCAGATCTCAGTACGCTGCGCACACTCCCATGCAAAAGTGGGTCAGAGGAGGAGGAGGATGAGGAGGAAGAGCTCGGGAGACTATCTCGTCAGCTAGGGAGTCTAACTATAGGAGAAGGGAACAAAAATGAACAGGAGCTCAAGGAAAATGATCCTCCGGATCTGCCGCCGTACGGTGGGGGTGTTTCGAGGAGAGCTTTCCATGCCCAAACATGGAGGGCTGTTAACGCTGAGATGGGTCTTGCTTATCCAGTTTTCCAGGATGACAATAGGGGAAGATTCCATGAGCCCTTAGATTTCAAAATTGTGAAGACCCTGGCGGAGTTTGTGCGCACTTATGGGGTGGATGCCGCCTTCACACTAACTCAGGTGGAGAGTCTGTCTAGACACTATATGACTCCCTCTGATTGGCTAGCCTTGTTCGGGCTTGTGTCTCTCTAGGTAAATATTTAGACTGGAGAGCCTTTGTGCTAGAGGGCGCGGTAGAGCAGGCCGCCCAAAACCATGCGGCGGGACACCCCCATTGGGACAAGGATATGCTTTTGGGACAAGGCAGATTTGCTAATCATCAGACAGGATTCCCTCCTGAGGCATATGATCAAATTAACAACATTTGCATTCGGGCATGGAAGTCACTTCCAAATAGAGGAGAGGTGTCTGGTAACTTGACTAAGATTCTGCAGGGCCCTACAGAACCCTTTTCAGATTTTGTAGCAAGGATGGTGGATGCCGCTGGAAAGATTTTTGGGGACCCTGATAGAGCCATGCCCCTTATCAAGCAATTGGTCTTTGAGCAATGCACCAAGGAGTGTAAAGCAGCAATCGCTCCTTATAAAAACAAGGGCATAGAAGCTTGGATAAAATTGTGTAGAGAGCTTGGAGGACCTTTAACTAATGCAGGTCTTGCAGCTGCTGTCCTTTGGATTGCAAAAGGGGGCGGTCCTGGTGCTGGAACATGCTTCCATTGTGGTCAGTTCGGCCATTTCAAACGTGACTGTCGCAAAAAAGACAATTTTACTGGACCTCCTCGCGGTGGCCCTTCTAATGGCCCTCGTCAACCGGGGCTGTATCCAAAATGCAAAAAGGGGAAGCATTGGGCAAAAGAGTGTAGATCAGTGAGGGACATCCATGGACAGCCTATTTCAGCTGGCCCAAAATACAGCCGAAGGGGCCCCCTACCCCAGGGCCCAGAAATATATGGGGCAATGGGGAATGTCACACCCAAACCCGAGACATGGCCTTCTCTGCGCCATCCCATGAGACGCGGAGAGCCACTACAGGTGCCGCGGGATTGGACCTCTGTTCCACCTCCAGACTTGTATTAACACCTATGATGGGAGTCCAATTGGTGGAAACTGAGTTCAAAGGGCCTTTACCACCTGGCACTGTAGGTTTGCTAATTGGACGTGCATCCTCTATCCTACAAGGTCTTCATGTTTTCCCCGGAGTTATAAACCCTGATACTGTAGGGGCAGTAAAGGTTATCGTGGAAGCTCCAAGGGGCATTGTGTCTATCTCCCCAGGAGATCGGATTGCTCAATTGCTAATTTTGCCTAGTTTGCATAATCACTTCCCTGCTGACTCAAGGTCACGGACGGGAAATGAGATTGGTACCACCGGAGGAAATTGTGCCTATTTGTCACTGGATATGAGCAGTCGCCGCACCTTGGATTTAAGCATAGAAGGTAAATCTTTTGTGGGATTGCTGGACACAGGAGCAGATCGTACTATCATAGCCCTTAAGGACTGGTCTAGGGGATGGCCAGTGCAGGCTTCTGATCAATCACTAAGAGGACTTGGATATGCCCAAGCCCCTCTAATCAGCTGTAGACATCTATCTTGGAAGGACTCGGAAGGACACGATGGTACCTTTCAGCCTTATGTTCTTGATTTACTTATTTCTTTATGGGGCCATGATCTGATGAAAGACATGGGGTTCACTCTTAGTAATGACTATTCCCCAGTGTCTCAACATATCATGCAAAATATGGGGTATAGGCCAGGTCTAGGACTAGGAAGGCACCTACAGGGGCGTAAGCATCCTGTGCAAGGTCATCAAAAGCTTAACAGGTTTGCTCTGGGTTTTTCCTAGGGGCCACTGGGGCTCCAATACCCATAACATGGCTCACCGAGGAGCCTGTTTGGGTGCCTCAGTGGCCTCTTCCCTCGGCTAAACTGGCAGCAGCCCATGATCTAGTCAAAGAAGAACTTGATTTGGGTTACATCCAACCTTCTAATTCTCCATGGAATAATCCCATATTTGTCATTAAGAAAAAATCAGGGAAGTGGCGCCTACTGCATGATCTACGAGCAGTTAATGCTCAGATGCAACTTATGGGGCCCATTCAAAGAGGGCTGCCTCTGCTCTCCTCTGTTCCTCAAGGCTGGCATATAATTGTTATTGACATTAAAGACTGTTTCTTTTCCATTCCTTTGCCTCCTAAAGATTCACAACGTTTTGCTTTCACCCTTCCCTCGTGTAATCACGAAGAACCAGATCAAAGGTTTGAGTGGGTGGTGTTGCCGCAGGGGATGGCTAATAGTCCCACGATGTGCCAGATGTATGTGGGGAAGGCACTCACACCTCTCAGACATAAGTATTCCTACACCAAGATCATTCATTATATGGATGATGTGTTATTTGCCGCAAAATTAGAACAGACAGTTAATGAGGCTTATAAAGAACTCGTGATGCTGTTGGCTCAACATGGACTGCACATCGCACCTGAAAAGGTTCAAACGGGGGATTCTATCAGGTATTTGGGAGCGACAATTGGGTATGACAAATTAAAACCGCAAAAAATTACCTCAGGACTCAAGATCTCCAAACTCTAAATGATTTTCAAAAATTGCTGGGAGATATTAATTGGATAAGAGGATATTTACATATTCCTAATATTGTGCTCCAGCCTTTGTATGCTACTCTTAAGGGTGATCCAGATCTTGCTTCCCCTCGTAGCCTCACTACAGAGGCTAGAGCGGCTTTTATAAAAGTAGAACAAGCTTTATAGCATGCCACTCTATGCAGGCTCCAGAGTGATAAACCTTTCCAGTTATGTGTGCTTGCCACTATGCGGCAGCCTACTGGAGTACTGTGGCAAGATGGGCCCTTACTATGGATCCACCCACATATATCCACAGGAAAATCCTTAGAATATTATCCTGATGCTGTTGCAGCGTTGGCACTTAAAGGGATTCAACAAAGCATTCAATTTTTCGGCCAATCACCTTCTTCTCTTATCATACCCTACAATAAAGCTCAACTTAATGTTTTATGTGCTACTCTAGCCAACTGGGCTATTCTGTGTTGCTCGTTTCAAGGGGGTATTGATTATCACTACCCTTCTCATCCATTACTCCATTTTGTTAAAGAACATCCCATCATTTTCCCTAAGGTAACTTCATCCAGTCCATTTCTGGGAGCTGTTAACATTTTTACTGATGGTTCCAAGTCTGGAATGGGAGCCTATGTAATTAATGACTCTCCCCCTATCCAGCATCAATTTGCTCCTGGAAATCCACAATGGGTAGAACTACAAATTGTTATTGAAGTTTTTAAACAGTGTTCTTTTCCTTTTAATCTTACTTCGGACTCCAGCTATGTGGTACAAGCACTAAAAGTCCTGGAGGCCGTGGGAGCTATTAGTGATGCCCACAATGTGTCTGCTTACTTTACTCAGCTTCAACAGCTTATCTCTAACCGCACTGCTTCTTTTTATCCAATGCACATCCGGGCTCACACCCCTCTTCCTGGTCCGTTATCCCAGTGTAATGCCTGTGCGGACTTAGCCACTAGAGGTCAATTGATATGCTTGGCTTCCTCCTTAGAGGGGGCTAAGTTGTTTCACCAAAACTTCCATGTTAATGCATTAACGCTGCGCAGGCCTTTTTTCATTTCAAGAGCGGATGCTCGGCAGATAGTATTGCAATGTCCCCATTGTGTCACATTTCTTCATTCCCCTAATTATGGAGTAAACCCACGGGGATTGAAGCCATTGGTTGTTTGGCAAATGGATGTGACACATATACCTGACTTTGGTAACCTTAAGTATGTGCATGTTTCCGTTGATACGTGCTCTGGAATTATCCATGCTTCTGCTTTATCCGGAGAAAAGGCACGTAATGTCATTACTCACTGTTTAGAGGCATGGGCAGCATGGGGTGCACCTGCATCCCTTAAGACTGATAATGGACCTGCTTATACTGGCAGACATTTTACAGCTTTTTGTTCTACTATGGGAGTGCAACTTACTCATGGTTTGCCTTACAATCCTCAAGGACAAGGCATTGTTGAGCGTGCTCATCGCACCTTAAAGGAAACTTTACAAAAACAAAAGGGGGGAATAGGAGCTGAACACACTCCTAAAGAACGCCTGTCCTTAGCTCTCTTTACCATTAATTTTTTGAATTTGGATATTCATGGTCGCTCTGCGGCCAATAGACATGTGTCCCCTCAGCCCTCTGTGATTGGCTATGTTAAGTGGAGGGATGTTCTTACGGGCCAATGGAACGGCCCTGACCCCGTGCTGACATGGGCACGAGGATCTGTATGTGTTTTTCCCCAGGATCGTACGGAACCGTTGTGGGTCCCTGAATGCTTGACAAGAAGAGTCTCGACATCAACTGACCAGCAACAAGAGATACCACAACAATCCTGTGATGAGGATCTTCATTCTGCTAAGTGCTCTGGCTCTGGTGCTGGTGCCAATGGCACAGGCAACACCAATTCGGTGGTGGGCAGTGGCACGGGCATGGCCAATGCCGATGCCGGTTCATGGTAATTCTAGTGTCCTCCCCACTCTTTTTTCTAACTCATGTGAGATGTCTGCTCCCTGTGCCTCTCCTAGAGGGGACATGGAGAGCATTTTTAATGAATCTCAAGTTAATCTCACAGGAGTTTTTTGTTTCAGCCTTAGAAACGCTAATTGCATTAGCCTTAAGACCAAAAATTTGACTAACTGGGAGGACCCATTGCGGTCCAATCAGGTCTCAGGGAGCATTATCAGTGCTGTATTGAGCAAGGTAGTTTCGGGGAAGCAATCAGGCTCAGGGACCCCAGCAAACAGCAGCTCTGCTCTTAACATAACTACCTTGGCTATTATCTCCGAGGTACTAATCCCAGTGCCTCCTTCTTCTAGTAGTATTTATGATGCCACTCATTCCAAGGCCTCTCCTTACTGTTCCCCTAATCTTGGTTTCCCCCCAACATTTACGCCTTGTCAGGATCATTCTTGGGAGAAGCATCAAGTTGCTAAAGGTTTCTCCCTTTCCCCCTCTCTTAAGAGGTATGTTTATAACTTTAACAATAGTGCCAGCTCCTCTACAGGAGTAGGTTGGTCCTGGTTTCAATGGCAGATTTCCAATGAAAAGGGGGCTTCAGCCGATATTTCTGCACTGGCTCAGTTGGTAGGAGCCAAAAGTTGGCTGGCTAATGTTTCTGGTACTGTTAGGGAAAGTGAACGAGGTAATAGATTTACATCTGTTTCAGTCGACTCTCTGTTATATAATGCCACATTGCCTCCTGCAATGGTCTGTGTCCAATCCCCCTTCTTATTCCTTTTGGCTAAGGCCACCTCTTCGGGGATGCTGGATTGTTCTCATACTACCTGTATCTTATCTGAGTGTTGGAATGGTTCCTGGACTGTAGCAGTGGTTATGAAAATTCCAACTTTTGTCCCAATCCCGGTCACTGCGGATCCTGATAAATTCCATATTGTTGAGCTACTTAGAGTCCGCAGAGATTTTGGAATCACAGCAGCTATAGTGACAGCCGTGGTGGTATCTGCTGCTGCAGCGGTTACAGCCGGAGTGGCTATGGCCAATCAAGTACAAACTGCTGCCACCATTAATCAAGTTGTCCAACAAACTTCCAGTATACTTGAATCCCAAAATACAATTAATCAACATATTTTGTCAGGGATTTTAGCTGCCAATCAAAGAATAGATTTACTCCAAGCTCAGGTAGAAGAATTGGCTGACTTGGTGCTTTTGGGTTGTGTTGACCAACGTGCACATTTATGCATAACCTCTGTCAGATTTAATGATTCCAGGAATGCTTCCCGCATCATTGGCGAATATTTGGCCAGAAATTGGTCCATGGAAGCGGAAGACATGATCCAGTCTCAACTAACCCAGATAGCTGTCTTGAATAACACCAGTGTTGATCCCGTGACTTTGGGTCAATTCACCGATTGGATATCTTCTGCTTTTTCCTTTTTTAAAGAGTGGGTGGGGGTAGGCATTTTTGGTGCAATGTGTTGCTTCGGTATGTTTCTCTGTTTGTGGTTTCTCTGTCGCCTCAAGGCCCGCAATGCTCACGATAAGGCTATGATCATCCAAGCTCTTGCAGCTTTAGAAAATGGCAATTCACCTCAAGTCTGGCTTGCGCATCTTAAACAGTAAATCTTTGACATGGTCGTTGCACCCCAAGTTATTATAACATTGCACTGGGATCGGCAAGTCTTTCCTCATTATTCTCTTAGTGTTGGAAAGCCCTTGCACTCTGCCGGTCTTGGTGCCATTGCACGCAGGTGGGTTTCCACACTAATTGTTCTCTATCGCCTTAAAGTCCGTGACTTTCTTTCAGGGTGTTGTCAACTCGTTTGTCGTTGTGTACAGCCACAGTTCAGCCTCAGCTGTCCCCCTTCGTCCACCTTCGTCACGATACAGGATGCGAGGCAAGGCACTGCACTTGAGTGATCCTTGTAGTGGACCTCAAGGAGAGCATGTCCTATTGCATGCGGGTTTGATGTCCATGCCCCGCCCCACGAAAAAAGGCGTCTGCTGATATGGCTTCGGATCTGGGGAAGGGCCCTCCTTAGGTCTGAGCCATACTATGCAGCCACTTCTGTGCAGTGGGATAGGACCTCTACTCTCGCCTGCATTGTTTTCAGAAAACAGAAGGGGGGAACTGTGGTGAGCCGCTTCTGCAGATTATGGTCGCCATTGCAGGATGGTGCTGGCTCCACTGTGGTCTGTGACAAACAACTCCTTGTTTGGGAGAGTTGTTGCATGGTTTTTCAGCACCCTATGAGAAAGTTCCACGTGGCAGCTTCGCATTGGGGCTTGGGATGCTTTATTAAGGCTGGGAGGGGCATCCGACAAGGAATTAGAAGAAATATCAAGGGCCTGAATAAACTGCTGAAAGAAGATTCCTGAGTTGCGTCTTCCTTGCGGGCAAGGGGTCGCGACATCACGGCAACAGAAGAATAGGTAAACAAAAGGCCCAAAGCAGGGTTTCTCCACTGAGACTTTCCTGGTCACACTGATAATTGAGTTTTCTGAGATGTTCCCATTCCCTTCAGCTATCCAGTACATGGCCATGTCACAGAGTTTGGAGGTGGTACATATCTTGGACACAAAACCATGATCTTATTCTTGAGATTAGCTAGATTTCAGGAAGAATACCAGAACTTAGGATGGTAGTATGTGTTGCCCATCCACAAGGCAAGCCGCAGACCATTCATAAATTGGGCAGGTTGAATGTTGGGAAGCTTTCTACTAGACAGGACACATCTATCGATGCATTCTCTTTTCTAATGTCTACAACCACGGACTCAGTGGGATACACAGACATTGAAGCACTCGCCTTGTGAAATGACTTACTAGAAACAATTCACAGCAAACCAAACAATCAAACTTTCCTACCTATTCTCAGAACATGAGACAAAACCACAGACCCACACGCACACCCACAACCACACAGACCCCCAAGTAGGTCTGTGACTATCCAGAGTGTCCTCTGACTGGTGAGCCAAAATATATTGCCCCATAAGGGGCTGTCCTGTCTCAGATCTAGTCTCCATGGCCAACTCTGTGATGCTGTCAGGAGCCAGCAGTGAGCCACTACCTGATTTCTCAGGAAAGGCCCCTCTTCAGACCTTCCTGGGATTTGGCCATCCTCACATCAGTAGGTACCAAGAAAGACTGACTCTGTCCTTGGTAAATCCAAACAAGTTTGACCACTGGGACTTGGACTGGGACTGGCTCTGGGTGCCTGGCTTTTTGGATCCTAAGTTCAGAGAGTTCCATAACAAAGGAAGTGAGGTGAGGTCACTTCCCTCAGGAACTGAATGAGGTCAGTACATTGGCAACCACTTTGTCCTAACAGTTGCTTCCAGATTCTGATGAGATGGAGGCTGCACCTACTTCTGTGACATTTTAACAATTTAGAATGGTATATCAACCATAGGCACCCGGGAACAGCTCTCCACACAGGCCTTGTTTTGTCCATCTTCTCTACATTAAGAGGGGAGAGGATAATTCAGATACATCCTTTCGTCCTGACCGGGTTGTTTGCCATGGAAGATGACTTTTGCTCTCTAAGGTCCTTCATTGCTGCCTACATCTTCTCAAAAGATTATTTCTGCATGGACTTTTGAAGTTCTCAGCTGGTGGAGGATCCCCTACCTTCCTGTATTGAAAGACCAACTGTGTCCCTGCTCTTCTGTAAAGTGAGATTGAGGGAACAGTGTATGGTTAGGGTTAATAGCGTGTTCGATTTGGGTTAGGAATCATTCTGCTATATGAATAATGGTATTGGGAACCTGTGATATTTATAAGAAAATAGACGTGAAATACATGCATGAGATCAGAGACCTAGGAAAGATTTGAAGCCCAGAAATGCATTGTACCCTTGATTGGTATACTTAGCTTGAATTATGTTCTCCACCAAGGTCTCAGATAAATCGATATACAATGGCATAGGACCGTGTACCTCGGGTGATTGAATGTAGAAGAGAACATCCAGTCAAAAAGGGATAGTCCGTACGATTAGAAAGATACTCAGTATGTTTAGGAAGAATAGTGAGTCTAGGAGTTGGACCAAAAGTTCTTTTGCAATAGGGTTTCGGTTTGAGAATGTAAATGTCAGCACATGTGAAGGGACAGTCACAATGATGAACTGAGGAAAATATGTAGAAAAGCAGATATCAATAGGGACCTTAGGAAATCAGGCAAAGTATAAGGTGAGTGATAGGATTGGATATTGTCAACAGGCGTGAGGTTGAATATATAATCTTAGGAAGAAACAAATATGTAGTCACCAATAGGATTGACATTTGAGAGCATTAGGCAACATGGACATGGATGTTTTTAGTAATCCATGCTCACTTTCCATTTAGGCTCTGGCACAATCATAAGTGTGACCTTTGCCTTTTGTGTCCAGAGTACTTCTGTGGTAAATGTATATGTAGATAAGGTGACATGAGTATTTCTTACACCATTACAGGGAGCAATATTCTGAAAACTTATACATTATTACTGGGGCTACAAATAGGTGTACCCTGTGTTGATGATTATAGAGATGATGCATGAATAGACCATATTGTGAATAAAGTATATTACTGGTTCCAACTTTATATAATGGATTGAATTTACATCTGAAAATATATAGGAAATCTTATATTGATATATACACATTCATTCCAATCAGTTATATATCTAATGGTAATATTAGGGTTACGGTTTATCATGAAGAGTGTGTGAGTTTTGCTTCTAAAATAATTATGGAATCGAAAAAATGTTTTTAGAAAGAAGTCTAGTGAAAGGACCAATAAAGAAACAAGGAGGAATACATGTGTTCTGAAGTAGGAAGTAATTGAATGTGAACCAAATGCCTATAAATTTGTGAACATGTGGATGAAAATATATATCCTATGATGTCCAAAAACTGAAGAAATTGTAATGTACCAGTGTTGAATAAAAATGAACTTCAAAATACACATCATGTCCCATAGGAATCTACTTGCATTGATGTTAAACTGGGTCAGTTACTGTTGAAATATTAGGATTTGTAAGCACCATTCAATG
This sequence comes from Callospermophilus lateralis, assembly GCF_048772815.1. Lineage (NCBI taxonomy): Eukaryota > Metazoa > Chordata > Mammalia > Rodentia > Sciuridae > Callospermophilus > Callospermophilus lateralis. The sequence continues at coordinate 198,083 of NW_027514474.1, forward strand.
AAGTTAGTTTTCAGTACTAGGAAACCAATATGTATTTCAGCTGGTTTAGTATTTCTGAGAATAATCTTGTGAAATGTTGTTTATAAATACACATGCAGGAACATGAATGAATTTATGGAGTGTATAATAAGACACATATATTTCATATTTTGGAAAATCTGGAGAATACACACACACACACACACACACACACACACACACACACACATTAATATGTAGCAATACATATGCCAATCGAAATTCATCATGAAATATAATTCATCCACATATCCAAAAATATTCATTTTAATGAACATGGATTTATGTATAATGTTTTTCACTAGGAAGCTCACCCATAGGTTGAATTTTCAGTTCCATCAGTATTTAGGGGGAGTCATCTCTTCTCATAATTTTTATATTACAAAGTCAGTGAGCTCACAATAATGTACATGTGATACCATGTAGGATACTATACATGCATAAAAAAATACATGTGCTGAATAGGCTACAGAGTAAGGAAGACAGGAATTTACATATGTGGTAACTTTAAAAACTAATGGAGAAATATTACAATGAAAAGTTGACTAGATTTATAGCACATACACTTGATAAAGCAGAAGGCAAATCCAAGTATACACCATTCTTCCTATGAAAGGCCTGTATTTATATTCAGTTAGGTTTCTTTTCTCCAGGATATTAGGATTAGTACTCAGAGTCTAGTAGGGTATGGGTTAGTGTCAGGGATTCAGTATTTCAAATGGAAAATATGAAAATGAATCTAATGTGCATGCAAACATGTGCTACACATAAATCTTCCCACTCTCATCCAGAACAATGCCTAGACATAACCATCGCTCCAAGTAAGACACAATTAGAGGAAAGGAGTTAGAAAATCTGTGAATACATATGTGGAAGGGAAAATGCTCAGGAGTTCACAACACTGGAGTTGTAAGAACAGTTTCCAAAAGTAAGGGAGAGGGTAAACACTCCACAAACATCGAGCTCTGCTGGTCTAAAGACTTCGTGAAAAACTTCCTCTAAGGTTGGGCACATGAAATATATGTAATTGTCAGAAGATTTAGCTTCGTTTGTAGTGACACCATCAAATCTGGGTCTGCATCTATGTGACGTGGACGACATGGTTCCTTATTTTCTAATGAACATGACGCAGCAGTTCAGAATTCTCTCTTTGTAGGTAAACTGTGGCCACTGGGAGCTAAGTGTCTCCCCGTGTGGTCTGTGAAGCCATTTGGTCCTCCTCCACTTTTTGTGGTGTTTCTTACTGCTACACTGTGAGTTTGGTATTGGCTTCACGAAATACAAGGAGTTCAACTGGGACACAATGCTGGAGGGAGTTCTGTCACGTATGGTTTGTCAGGGTCTCCAAGAGAATGTATGAACCAGGCTTCTATCCCACATAGCTTTCCTCCTTGACTATAGCACCCTGATTCTGAACATTGCCTTGAAACCTCTAAATAAAACAAGATGCCTTTAAATATAAGGGTCTGCTGCCTGCACCTTGTTAGTCACAAGGCTTTTTGAAGCCAATGGCAGATCCAGGTGGTCCTACCAAATATATTTATTTACACACCTACCGTCCACTGCTCTACATCCACTACTCAGCAGGCTCCAACTTACTGGTATCTCTGTTCATCACCATTTTCACAAAACCCAGTCAATCAAGGCACTATTTGGTACACCCATGATCATCAACATGATATCCAAAGGTTCTCCAGTGCCATCTGGTAATGGGAATTTCAAAAATTTCATGGTACTTGTTTAGCCATTTTTCAAGGATGAAATTGAAGGCACTGTGGATTTCAATTCAGGAACCATTAAATGGTGAGGAAGCTAATTTCAATGAAAGCTCTGGAGAATTCTCACAGGCAAGGCTTCCCAAAAAGTGGCCAAAAGGTCACATGAATCCAGGCACAATGATGTGTACTATGTGAGGTCCATGTGTTTTCTGACTCTCAACTATGGCTGCCAAGTCATTAAAAAAAAAACATGTAATAACCTGGCTGAGATTCTCAGTGCTCTATGCAAAGCCACACTGGACGGAGATCTCAGTTTCCAAGGGCGACTCTCATGCATGGCCTCTTAAATCCCAACACAATTCATGGATATACTTTTCTGAGGTCAGTTCCAGAACTCAGTCTCTAATGGGAATCACAGCAGAGTTCAAGCCAAGGTGGACCCAGTCACGTCTTCCAACTGCCACACAAATGACCACAATTGAAATCAAAACACTCCCACATGGCCCTCATGTTCTTCTATATTGACACTCATGATAAACTCTGGCTGGAGTTTTCCAAAAGGGGAGCATCCCTAGTCAGTGTCCAAAATAACCTCCCTTGCCCCTCATTTGCCTAAAGTCAGGGTGGCCTGGACACCCTTCCTGTGAACCAGGAATGATCAAATAGGCCTGCCGTTAATACTTCTCAATTATCCAAATTGAGGTCTTCTGACTGTGGGGTTTAGACTCTTTATGTGAATTCGTGTCATGAGAAATCACTAGCACCTATGGGCTAGCCTCTGCAGGGCTTTGAAGAACTCATTTGATCCAAAGATCCCTCTTCTCACTTGATGGAATTCAGGAACCTTACAGAGGAAGGCGAGAGACTTCATCCACAATGACTGCTCTTTTGGCCATTTTGGTATTGGACACATGGGATCTTTCTTTAGATCCATCAGGTGCTGAGAATCTAAGCCACAGCCTCACACAGGGTCAAGAGGCTGATTCAGACACATCCGTTTCCAAAGCAATTAAGCAAAGAGCCACAGATGATGCCCATTTATTTCCATTTGAAAACTGTTTTCTTCAGGCTCCACAAAGAGGTGGCCTGAGGCAAAAAACTTTCTGACATTCAGAGCAACAGAACAATAGGTAAATAGAAGTCCCAAAGCAGGGTTTTTTTCACTGAGACTTGTCAAAAGCCAGTGGTGAGCCACTACCTGCTTTCTCATAAAAGGCCCCTCTTCAGAGCTTTCCTGGCATATGGACATCCTCACATCTGTAGGTACCAAGATAGACTGACTCTGTCTTTGGTAATTCAAAACTAGTGACACCACTGGGAGTAGGACTGGGACTGGCTCTGTATGCCTGGCTCCCTGGATGCCAAGTTCCATCACCAAAGAAGTGAGGTTAGGTCACTTGCTTCAGGAACTGAATGAGGTCACGGCCTTGGCAACCACTTTGTTCTAACATTTGCTTCCAAGGGTCCCATGAGATGGAGGCTTCCCCTACTTCCTGTGACACTTTCACATGTTAAAATGTTATATCAACCATAGGCACCTGGGAACAGCTCTCCACACAGGCCTGATTTGGTCCATCTTCTCTACATTAAGAAGAGAGAGAGGCCGATTAAGACACAACCCTTCACCTGACCAGGTTGTTTGCCATGTAAGATGACTTGTGCTCTCTCAGGTCCTTCATAGCTGCCTACGTATTCTCCAGGGATCCTTTCAGCATGGACCTTTGAAGTTCTCATCAGGTAGAAGATCCCCTACATTCCAGTATTAAAAGACCAACTCTGTCCCTGCTCTTCTGTAAAGTAAGATTGAGGGAACACTGTATGTTTAGGGTTAATAACAGGTTCAGTTTGGGTTAGGAATCATTTTGTGGATGAATACTGGTATTGGCATCCTGCGATACCAATAAGAATATAGAGGTGAACTGTATGTATGAAAACAGAAATCCAAGAAAGATTGGAAGGCCAGAAAAGCATTGGGCTCTTGATTGTGATACTTAGAATTGAATTACTTTCTGCACAGATGTCTCAGATAAATTGATATACAATGGCATAGGACCTTGTACCTTGGATGATTGAATGTAGAAGAGAACATCAAGTCAAAAAGGGATAGTCGGTAGGATTAGGAAGATAGTAGGTAGGTTTAGGAAGAAGGGTGAGTGTAAGATTTGGAATAAAATTTCTTTAGCAATAGGATTTCGGTTAGAAAATGAATTAAAATGTAAGCACATGTGAAGAGTCTGTCACAATGATGAACTGGGGAAAATATGTAGGTAAGCCAATATCAATAGAGACATTATGAAATCAGCAAAGTAATAAGTGAGAGATAGGCTTAGACATTTCAAAGGGTTGAGTTTGAATATGCAATCTTAGGAAGAAACAAATATGTAGTCACCAATAGGATTGACATTTGAGAGCATTAGGCAACTTGGACATGGATGATTTTAGTAATCCATGTTAATTTTCCCTTTAGGCTTTGGTACAATCATAAATGTAAATTTGAATTCTGTGTCCAGAATATTTCTGTGAATAAATGTATATGTAGATAAGGTGACATGAGTATTTCTTCCACCATTTCTGGGAGCAATATTGACTGACTACTTCTGACTGATAGGTACAGATTCTTTATGTGATTTGGAGTCATGAGAAACCCAAGCACTTCTTCAGGTCTTGAAGAACTCATATGACCCAAAGGATCCCTATTCTCACTTGATGGATGTCAGGAATTGTTGGGAGCCATCAGCCAAGTAGGTATGACAATTTCCTTGCCAGCGTACCCCCCATGTTTCTTTAGTGGAAGGACTCATGGAAAAGGACATTTTCCAGGACATTGCATGTAAGGTGACCTTGCTCAAGGACCAGGGCAGGATCCGTGTTTAGGGTGTTCCCCCTTTAGAATAGGGCAGTTTAGCATAATAGGAGATTAGGGTGTTCCCCCCTTAGAATAGGGCGTATCCTGCTGCTGATTTCCTCTTGAGTTCTTAGGGTCAGACAGTATATTTTGGGAGACAGAAGCCCATGTGGAGTGGATTTGGGCAGAGTAGTGGATTTGGGCAGAGGTGGATTTGGGCAGAGAACGTGGATTCCCCCAGAATGTGTTTGTAGACGGCCGGTGTGAGTTCGGGAATAAAGAATTGCTGTTTGAATCTACAAGTTGTGTGGTGGCTCGTGATTTGTGCCCAGCCAGAGACTGCGGCAAGGAATCTAACAGAGGAAGGGAAGATACTTCATCCACAATGACTGAACTTTTTGCCATTTTGGTTATGGATGCACACATGGGATCTTTCCTTAGATCCATCAGGTGCTGATAATCTAAGTCACAGCCTCACACAGGGCCAAGAGGCTGATTCAGACACATCCCTTTCCAAGGAAATTAAGCAAAGAGCCACAGGTGATGCCCATTCATTTCCATTTGAAACCTGTTTTCTTTAGGCTTCACAAAAGGGTGGCCTGAGGATAAGACCTTCCTGACATTCAGGGCAACAGAAAAATAGGGAAGCAAAAGGCCAAAAGCAGGGTTTCTGCACTGAGACTTTCCTGGTCACACTGTCCCTGCTCTTCCGTAATGTTAGATTGAGGGAAAAGTGTATGGTTAGGGTTAATAACACGTTCGATTTGCGTTAGGAATCATTCTGCAGGACGAATATTGGTACTGGGAATCTGCAATATTTACAAGAATATATAGGTGAAATATAAGTATGAAAACAGAAATCTAGGTAAGATTTGAAGCCCAGACGGGCATTGGGCCCTTGAGTGGGTTACTTAGCTTTGAATTATGTTCTGCACAGATGTCTCAGATAAATCGATATACAATGGCATAGGAACTTGTACCTTGGATTATTGAGTGTCGAAAAGTACATCAAGTCATAAAGGGAAAGTCCGTAGGTTTAGGATGATAGTCTCTAGGTTTAGAAACAACAGTGAGTATAGGATTTGGACCAAAAGTTCTTTAGCAATTTCTTTTCAATAAGAGAGTGAATGTAAATGTCAGCACATGTGAAGAGTCAATCACAATGATGAACTGGGGAAAATATGTAGGAAAGCAGATATCAATAGACACATTAAGAAATCAGCAAAGTATAAAGTGAGGGATAGGATTAGACATTTTCAACAGGCTTGAGGTTGAATAAATAATCTTAGGAAGAAACAAATACATAGGATTTATCAATAGGATTTACATTTGAGAGCATTAAACAACGGGGACATAGATATTTTTAGTAATCCTTGCTCATTTTCCTTTTAGGCTTTGCTACAATCATAAGAGTGAGTTTTGCTTTCTGTGTCCAGAATATTACTTTGTTAAAATTTATATGTAGATCAGGTGACATGAGCATTTCTTCCACCATTACTGGGAGCAATATTTTGAAGACGTAATTGGGGAACAAAGTAGAGTACCCTGTGTCAATGTATATAGAAATAATGTATGAATAGACCATACTGTGAATAAATTATATAACTGGTTCCAACTTTAAATAGTGGATTGATTTGATATCTTAAAATATAGAAGAAATCTTAAATTGATATACATACATTCATGATAACCAGTTATACACTAACGGTAATATTAGGGTTATGGTTTATCATGAAAAGTGTGTGAGTTTTGCTTCAATTATGATTATGGAAATCGAAAATAATGTGTTTGGAAAGAACTCTCATGAAAAGACCAGTCAAGAACCTTGGAAGAATATATGTGTTCTGAAGCAACAGGTGATTGAAATTGAAACAAATGTCTATAAATTTGTGAACTTGTGGTTGAAATATATATCCTATATTGTGCATAAACTGAAGAAATAGTAATGTACCTCTGTTTAATAAATATGAACCTAAAAATACACATCATGTACCATGGGACACTGCTTGCATTGTTGTTGAACTAGGTTTTACTGTAGAAATATTAGGATTTGTATGCACCATTCACAGAAGTTAGTTTTCAGTACTAGGAAACAGATATGTATTTCAGGTGGATGAATATTTCTGAGAATAATCTTGTGAAAAGTTGATCATAAATTCACATACATGAATATGAATGATTTTAAGGAGTGTATAATAAGATTCATGTATTTCATATTTTGAAAAATATAGAGAGTGTGTATATATATATAAATATACACACACACACACACACACACACACACACACACACAGACATTAAAAACAAGCAATATATTTGCCAATCGAAATTCATCATGAAATATATATCATCCACAGGTGCAAAAATATTTATTTCACCGAAAATGGATTTATGAATAATGTTGTTCTACTAGAAAGCTCACCCATAGGTTGAGTTTTCAATTCCAACAGTATTTAGGAGGAGTGATCTCTTCTCATAACTTGTATCTGCCTCGTCTGCAACCTCACAAAAATGTAGGTGTGATAACAGGTAGGATTCTATATGTGCATATAAAAATACATGTGCCGAACAGTCTACAAAGAAAGGAGACACAATTTGTTGAGAGCCACAGCTGAAGGGGCCCCAGCAAACTTCCAGCTCCCAGAAACATCCACCTGCCAGGTGATTGTTGGCTCACAGCGGCCCCAGCAACATCTAGCTGATTGGCTCCTCTGTGGTGATGCTCATTGGAGATGCTCATTGAGCTTTTTCCCTGCCCTTTCCGACTGCCAGCTGATGATTGGCTCACAGCAGCCCCAGCAACATCTAGCTGATTGGCTCCTCTGCGGTGATGCTCATTGGGCTGTTTCCTTGCCCTTTCAGACCACAGAGCTGCTCATTGTGGGACTTTTTTGGCTCCACCCACGTGACCCAGCCAAACGGCATCAAGAGGAGGAGGATTGTGGGAGGTGGAGAGGCTTGTGGGTGTGACAGAGACTTTACAAGGAAGCCAGTGGTGGCAGTTGGGCTCTGAGGGTTTTTTTTCCTGAGGAGCTGTTTTGTTTGTCATTTGTGGTTCTAAAAATAAAGTTTGTTTCTTTTGAAAAGTGGCTCTTGAATCATGCCCAGGAAGACTGCAGCGTTTGGTGGCTCGCATGGGGAGTGACTGAGGGTAAGTGATAAGGTAAACTGCTCTCCCCTGAGGGCAGGGTGAGAGGATGGGTAGCCATTTTAGGATTCCTCTTTTGTTTTGCTTCACTTTTGTTTTAACTTGCCTGTCCATAGAGATGAGTGAGATGGAAGAGAAACCTCTCACATCTGAGGAAAAATTATTTACGTCTGAGGAACAGATACTGAGAAAGGATTGATTCACATGTCAGGAGGATAGAAAGGCCATAATGACTTTTTGTTGTTCTCTTTTTATTTCATTCTGTCTCGGTTTTGTTTGGCATCATCTTGTTGGGTTGTATTATAGTAGAAATACGGGATAAGAAATTAGTAAAAAACAAACTGAAAGACTGTTAAGTAAATTGTTAGAGGAAGGAGGCATCTCATTAAAGTCAAGAACAGTCAGGGCATACGTTGATACAATACAAAAAATGTAGCCCATGGCTTTTTAAGGAGGAGTTGTTAAATATACCATATTGGAACCATCATGGTGAAGATTAAAAAGAGGAGAAAAGAACAGCCCAGGGACTCTGCCAGTTGAAACATTGCCATTGAGGACGTTCATATCTGTTTTGCTTAGTCCAAAGACTTTAGTTCAGACAAAGATAGAGGAACAAAGCTTAGGACAGAAAATGCCATCAGGGGAAAAGTTACAAAAGGAGACTGCTACTAACAACTTTCTATCATCAGAGGGTGTAAGTGTCCAACCAACAGTGCCACCTCTACAGGAGACTGTTACTAACACCATTCTATCACCAGAGTATGTAAATGTCCAAATAACAAGGCCACCTCCATATGCTGGGAGGCACCCAAACCCCGCAGTTGATAGTTCGGATCCTGAGACAGGATCTCAAGTATTAACATGCCCTTTATTTGAGGTAGGAGGGCAGCGAATTCACCATGCTTTAAATTTCAAAATAGTGAAGCAGCTAAAAGAGGTTGTAACAACCTATGGTCCTCAACCACCCCTCATTGTAAGCTTGGAGGAATCCATTAACAACTTGAATATGACGCCAGTAGATTGGGCTAATATGTGTAAAGCTGTGCTAAATGGAGGTCAATACCTGTTATGGAAGGTTGCCAATGAGGAATTTTTCAAGGAGACGGCTAGGCGAAATGCAGAAGCTGGTTATCCTCAGAGAAATCTAGATATGTTGTTAGGAAAGGGACCCTATGAGGATCAGCAGCAACAAATTGCATATAATCCTGGTGTATACACACAAATTGCTGCAGAGGCAGTTAGGCCATGGAAGACTTTACAAGGACATGGAGGTTTACAAGGTCAATTATCTAAGGTAATACAAGGAGCTAATGAATCTTACGCTGAATTTGTAGATAGGCTTATTCAAATCGCTACCAGAGTTTTTTTGGGAATACAGAACTAGCAATGCCATTAATAAAACAACTGGCTTATGACCAAGCAAATCGATGGTGTAGAGATATCATTAGACCATGGAAACATGAAGATTTAAACACATATATTAAAATATGTAGAGACATTAATGAATAAGAGCAAGTCGTGGCAGCTGCAGTAAAACAGGCTTTAGATGCCAGAGACATCAATGAACAAGGGCATTTTGTGGCAGCTGCAGTAGAACAGGCTTTAGATGCAAGGCCAGGAACATGCTACAATTGTCAACAAACAGGATATTTTAAGAGGAATTGCTCCATAGGAGGAGGGTTTAACAAAACTAGATACCAAAGGAGCAGAATAATGGGTATTTGCCCACGATGCCATAGAGGGAGACACTGGGCTAATGAATGCCGTTCTCAAACCCCCAGAGAGAATACCTCATTATCAAAAAACGAACAAGGACCAGCTGTTTACCCACGATATCATGGAGAAAGGCATTGGGCTCAATTGCCAAAAAATGGACAGGGGTCCCAATGCTCTGGGGCCAAAAACCACAAATATACGGAACACTGGAGGAACACAGCAACCCCATCAGGGTAGTGCCCAGGACACATTGTCCATCATACGCCTCATCAGACAAATCAGAGAGAGTGCAGGGTTGAACATCTGTGCCTCCGCCAGATCAGTACTAACTGCAAAGATGGGGGTTCATATCATTCACACAGGGGTGAAAGGACCTCTTTCCAAAAAAACAGTAGGCTTATTATTGGGACGCAGCTCTTCTAATCTAAAAGGACTTATGATAAGTCCTTGGGTAATTGATCGCTTCATTATGAAGGTGAAATAAAATTTATAGCCAGTTCTCCAAAGGACATATCAGTAATTGCACCAGGAGATAGAATAACACAGTTACTAATAATACCCAGGTTACATGATAAATTTTCCAGTCATGCTGTAGAAAGAGGTTCCAAGGGATTAGGCTCCACAGGTTTAGATTGGGCTATGCTTTCTTTAAATTTAGATTCTCGCCCCATGCTAAAACCAAATATTCAAGGACATGAATTTAATGTGCTACTGGATACAGGTGCAGTCCTTAGCATCATCTCTCATCAAGAATGGCCAAAACATTGGCCATTACAACAAGCCACTCAAACGCTTTGAGACCTAGGAGTGGCGACTAATCCCCATAGAAGTGCAATGGTATTAGATTGGAATGATTCTGAGGGATGTGAAGGAACTATACAGCCATATGTATTGGATCATCTTCCTGTAAATTGATGGGGACGAGATGTCCTAGATCAATTAGGTTTGACATTAACAAATAACATCAACCAAAATGCACCCACTATTATGGCTAGAGAAGGTTTTTTGAAAGGAAAAAGATTAGAAAAACTAGAACAAGGTATAGCAGCACCAATTCAAATAGACCAAGCAACAGACAGACTTGGGTTGGATTTTCAGAAAGGGCCACTGAGACAATAAAAATTACTTGGAAATCAGAAAGACCAGTATGGGTTCTTCAGTGGACCCTGACTAAAGAAAAGATACAATCACCCCAGGACCTGGTCAAACAACAATTAGCGGAAGAACATATACAACCTTCTGTATCTCCCCATTATACTCCCATTTTTGTCATCAAAAAGAAATCCGGTAAATGGAGATTATGGCAAGACTTAAGAGCCATTAATAATGAGATGGTTATTTTTGGACCTGCTCAGTCGGGGATCCCTCAATTGTCTGCTTTGCCAAAAACTTGGTATGTTTTAGTTATACATATTAAAGATTTTTTTTTCAATTCCAATACTTCCTGAGGATAGTCCACGTTTTGCATTTACTATCCCTGCACTGAATCATGAAGGTCCTGATCAGAGGTATGAGTGGAAAGTACTCACTCAAGGGATGCCTAACAGCCCAACTATGTGTGAAATTTATGTTAACAAAGTAATCCAGCTACTTAGAAATCAAAATTCTGAAATACAAATATTTCACTATATGGATGATGTATTATTAGCACACAAAGGTAAAAACGCATTGCTAGAATGTTATGCAACACTTACAAACTTATTAAAAATTATAATCTAGAGATAACAATTGATAAAGTACAATTAAATTTTCCAATTAATTATTTAGGAGTTCTATTATCCTCAACCATGGTCAGTCCACCAAAAATTCAAATACGAGTAGATCAACTGCAATCAATTAATGACTTTCAAAAGTTATTAGGAGACATAAATTGGATAAGGCCTTATCTAGGTATACAAAGAGGAGAGTTGGGACCTTTATTTGATATCCTAAAAGTTCCATCTGATCCAAATTCACCCAGAATGTAAACGCCTGAAGCAAGAAAGGCATTAAAAATCATTGAAACATATATGGGAAATATGCATTTGGATAGATTTGATAAAATATTGCCTTTATTATTTATTGTACTACCAACAAAAAATATTCCTACAGGAGTATGTTGGCAAGAAGCTCCATTATAATGATTCATTTTTCTTATTCTTCTAACACTATAATTAATAGGTATCCCAAGGCTAATGGACAATTAATACTCATAGGAATAAAAGCAGCAAAGTGAGTGTTTGGAATTTCTCCCAACAAAAGTATTACTCCATACACTATGAATCAAATTGATTAATTAGCTAATGAGTTAAATACTTGGGCAATAATCATGTGTAAATCTAATATTTCTTTTGATACCCACTTACCATCTAATCTTATATTGTCTTTTTGGTCATCTCATCCTGTAATTTTTCCAAAAATGACAAGAAAACACCTATCATGAATGCTCCAAATATATTCATTGATGGGTCAAATAATGGTACAGCAGCAATTGTTACACCTGATCAAACTGTTACATTTTTAATACCCCAACAATCAGCTCAAAAGGTAGAGCTTAATGCAGTATTATAAGCTTTTGTGATGTTTAAAGATTCTGTGTTTAATTTATTTTCCAATAGTCAGTATATAGTTAATGCTATAGTATCCCTTGAAGATGCTGGTAGGATTTCCCCTTCCTCTACTGTTTTCTCTTTCCTTTCCACTATACAAAGTCTAATCTGGGACAGAAAAGATCCATTCTTAATAGGACATATCAGGGCACATCCAGGATTGCCTGGAGCCCTTAGTTTGGGCAATGATTTAGCAGATAAAACTACACATGACATACATACATATTTTCTCTACACTAGAAGAAGCTATAAATTTTCATAAAAAGTTGCATATCAATGCTAACACTTTACAAAAGCATTTCAAAATAACTAAGTAACAAGCTAGACAAATAATAAAACAATGTCAAAATTGTGTGACCATTTTACCACAAGTTAATCTTGGAGTCAATCCTAGAAGATTGATACCTAACCATATTTGGCAGATGGATGTCACACACTTGCCAGAATTTGGAAAATTAAAATATTTGCATCTTACAGTTGATACTTCTTCTGGATTTTTGTTGGGCTCCCTTCATGCTGGAAAAAAACTAAAGATGTTGTAGCTCATTGCTTACAAAATTTTGCCACTTGGTCATTCCAAAAGAGTTAAAATAGATAATGCCCCTGGTTATACTTCTAACTCTTTTAAACAATTTTGCTCATCATTTGGCATTACTCATATAACAGGAATCCCATGCAATCCACAGGGACAAGGCAGAGTTGAAAGAGCACATCAAACTATTAATATGTACTTATTAAAGTAAGAAGACGGAATTGGGAAGAGATATAAATTCCCCAAAGATGAACTTAAAACAACCCTTTTTAACTCTAAACTTTTTAAATTTGGATTTTCAGGACTTAGTGCTGCAGAAACGCATATGTGTCCAAAAAATGTGTATAAGCCCAAGGTACTTTGGAAGGATATTCTAACAGGACAATGGAAAGGTCCTGACCCATTAATTTTCTAGAATTGGGTGTCTGTTTGTGGGTTTCCACAGGAAGAACAGCAGCCGATTTGGATTCCAGAGAGATTAACTAAGGTTCTGACCCAGTGATTGCCTAAAGTCGGGGGTCTGTTTATGTGTTTCCACAGGGAGAACAGCAGCCGATTTGGATTCCAGAGAGATTAACTAAAGCAATTTCTATAGACCAAAATAAGATGATTTGGCTCAAATCCATAACAGCTGATGTGCAAAACTCCAGTTTGGCTATCCTTACATCGGCGACAGAACAGGGATGCTTTTTTCAATATCTATTTTATTATTGCCCTTTACCACATCATGAAGTTCTCTTTTGTTTTTTTGAGCTCATACAGACCTAGGTGAATGTTTTGCTGATCAGTTCTATTTTTTGTCTATAGAGTTTTTAAACATTGCAATGATGATTTCACCTGTAAAAAGTTATAAGGCCTTTACTATTATATTATGTGTTGTATGTATTTATTATGTGTGCACACTTGTGTTTTGTGTTATATGTTTGAATGTGTGTATGTCCATATATCATATATGATGAGTGCTCATGAAAAAATGGGTCCATTTTTTTTAATTCACGTGAATTAAATAGTTTAATTTAAATGGGGTAAACAACTGTTCAGGATTGTTTTAATATGTGAAAAAATAGGAGGTTAACAGACCTGTTTTTTTACTTTTACCTTTTTTTTCATTATATTTAATAATTCTCTTCAAGATAATGTAAATTGTTATGAAAATTGTTTTCTTTTAGTGCCTTCTGGAATGTTACATAATTTTTTCTTTAGCCATTATTGCCAGAATTCCTATCTTTATCCCAGTGCCAGTGAAGACAAAGATAAAACCAATATACAGGTTCTGCAATACCCATCACTGAACTGCTTGCAGAACTTGCTTGGAATATGTATCACTTGTATGCATTGTGAACTCACTTGTATGCATTGTGAACTATCTGCTGGTGCAGCGAATTGTGGTAGTGTTTGGATACTTATGCTGATTCTGTCATCAGTGGTACAATTTTTCCAAAAGGAGCCCTCAATTGGCTTGGTGTATCTTCCCTATTCTCGTTTGATAGAGGTCAGGAAACTTACAGAGGAAGGCGAAAGAATTCATCCACAATGACTGCTCTTTTGGCCATTTTTGTTTTGGATGCACACATGGGATCTTTCTTTAGATCTATCAGATTCCGAGATTCAAAGCCACAACCTCACACAGGGCCAAGAGGCTGATTCAGACACATCCCTTTCCAAAGCAATTAAGCAAAGAGCCACAGGTGATGCCTATTCCTTCCATTTGAATACTGTTTTCTTCAGGCTTCACAAAGGGGTGGCCTGAGGCAAAGACCTTCCTAACATTCAGGGCAAGGGAACCATAGGTAAGCAAATTGCCCAAAGCAGGGTTTCTCCACTGAGACTTTTCTGTTTACAATGATATCTGAGGTTTCTGAAATCTGCCCTTTCCCTTCAGCTATGCAGTACATGGCCATCTCACAGAGTTTGGAGGTGGTACATATCTTGAACACAAAACAATGAGGCTATTCTGGAGAGAGGCCAGAATTCAGGAATAAAACAGGAACTTAGGAAGATAGTAGGTGTTGCCTGTCCATAAGACAAGCAACAGTCCATTCATAAAAAGGGCAGAATGAATTCCTGGAAGCTTCCTACTAGACAGGACACCTCCATTGATTCATTCTCTTTTCTAAAGACTACAACAACGGACACAGTGCATATACAGACATAGAAAAACTCGCCTTGTCAAATGACTTACTAGAAACAGTCGACTCCAAACCAAACAAACCACCTTTCCTACCTATTCTCAGAACATGAGACAAAACCATGAACTCACACCCACACCCACAAAGGAACCTCCTTCCCACAAGTAGGTCTGTGACTATCTGTAGTGTCCTCTGACTGGTGGACCATACTATGTTCTTCCAAAATGGCCTGTCTTGTATCAGAACAGGCCTTCTTTGCCAACTCTGTTAAGTTGTCAGAAGCCAGCAGCTTTCTCAGGGAAGGCCCCTCTTCAGAGTTCTCCTGGCATTTGGCCATCCTCACATAAGGAGGTAACAAGAAATACTGACTCTGTCATTGGTAAATTCAAACAAGTGTGCCCACTGGGACTGGGAATGGGACTGGCTCTGGGTGCCTGGCTTTCTGGATCCCAGGTTCAGAGAGTTCCATCACCAAGGAAGTGAGGTAGGTCACTTCCTTCAGGAATTGAATGAGGTCAATACCTTGGCAACCACTTTGTCCTAACAGTTGTTTACAAGGGTCCCATGAGATGGAGGCTGCCCCTACTTCCTCTGACACATTCATTAGTTAGAATGGTATATCAACCATAGGCACCAGGGAACAGCTCTCCACACAGGCCTGTTTTGGTCCATCTTTTCTACATTAAGAACAGAGTGGCTGATTCAGACAGAATACTTCATACTGACCGGGTTTTTTGCCATGGAAGATGATATTGCTATTTCAGGTCCTTCAGAGCTGCCTAAGTTTTCTCCAGGGAACATTTCTGCATGAACCTTTGAGGTTCTCAGCAGGTGGAAGATCCCCTACATTCCTGTATTGTAAGACCAACTCTGTCCCTGCTCTATTGTAAAGTTAGATTGAGGGAACAGTGTATGCTTAGGGTTAATAACAGGTTCGATTTGGGTTAGGAATCATTCTGAGGGATGCATAATGGTATTGGGAACCTGCGATATTTACAAGAATATAGAGGTAAAATATAAGCATGAAAACAGAAATCTAGTTATGATTTGAAGCCCAGAAGTGCATCGGGCCCTTGATTGGGATACTTAGCTTTGAATTATATTCTGCACAGATGTCTCAGATAAATCGATATACAATAGTAAGTGATAGGATCAGACATTTTCAACAGGCTTGAGGTTGAATATATAATCTTAGGAAGAAACAAATATTTAGTCACCAATAGGATTGACATTTGATAGCAGTAGGCAACCTGGACATTGATGTTTTTAGTAATCCATACTCACTTTCCATTTAGACTTCGGTACAAACATTAGTGTGACATTTGCATTTTGTGAAAGAAGTCACATGAAAAGACCAGTGAAGAAACCTCGTGGAAAACATGTATTTTGAATTAGGAAGTGATGGAATGTAAAACAAAATGCCTATTAATTTCTTAACTTGTTGATGAAATATATACCCTATCATGTGTATTAACTGAAGAAATAGAAATCTACCAGTATTGAATAAAAATGAATGACAAAATACACATCATGTCCCATAGAAATCTACTTGCATTGATATTAAACTGGGTCAGTTACTGCAGAAATATTAGGATTTTTATGCATCATTTACTGAAGTTAGTTTTCAGTACTAGGAATCAAATATGTAGTTCAGGTGGATGAATATTTCTCAGAATAATTTTGTGAAAAGTTGATTATTAATCCACATACATGAAAATGAATGAATTTACGGAGTGTATAGTAAGACACATATATTTCACATTTTGAAAAATCTAGAGTGTGTGTGTATATACATAAACACACACACACACACACACACACACACACAGACATTAAAAAGTAGCAATATATGCCAATTGAAATTCACCATGAAATATATGTCATCCACAGATCGAAATAAATTCGTTTTACTAAACATGGATTCATGTATAATATTGTTGTACTAGGAAGATCAACAATAGTCTGAATTTTCAGTTCCAACAGCATTCAGGAGGAGTGATCTCTTCTCACAATTTGTATCTGTCAAGTCAGCCACCTCACAAGAATGTACGTGTGGTACCAGGTAGGATTCTATATGTGCATATTAAAATACATGTACTGAATAGGCTACAGAAAAAGGGAGACAGGAATTCACATATTCGTTAACTTTAAAAACACATGGAGAACCATTTCAACAAAAAATTGACTAGATTTATAACATATACTCTATATAATGCAAAAGGCAATTCCAATGATACATCATTCGTCCTCTTAACTGCTTGTATTTCTATTCTTTTTGGGTTAATTTTCCCCATCATATTAGGATTAGTAGTCAGAGTCTAGTTGGGCATGTGTTAGTGTCAGGGATTCAGTATTTCAAATGGAAATTTGGAAAACGATTCCAATGTTTATGCAAATATGTGCTACAAAAATATCTTCCCACTCTCATCCAGAACAATGCCTTGACTTTACCTTCATTACAAGTAAAACACAATTAGAGTGGAAGAGTTAGATAATCTGTGAATACTAATCTGGAATCGAATATGTTCAGGAGTTCACAAACTTGGAGGTGGTAGAGAAGATTCCAAAAGTAAGGGAAAGGGAAAAACTCCACAAACATGGAGCTCTGCTGGACTAAAAACTTCTTGAGTAACTGCCTCTGAGCTTGGGCACTTGAAATATATGTTGTAGTCAGGAGATTTAGCTTCCTTTGTAGTGAGACCATCAAATCTGGGTATGATTCTATGTGACCTGGAATACATGATTTCTTATTTTCCAAAAAACATTAGGAAGCAGTCCTTAATTCTCTCGTTGTAGGTAAACTGTGGCCACTGGGGGCTAATTGTCTACCCTTTTGAACTCTTAAGCCATTTGGTCATCCTCCAGTTTTCCTGGTGTTTCTTGCTGCTGCATTGGGAATTTGGTATTTGCTTCACGAAATACAAGGAATTCAACTTGGACACAGTGCTGGAGGGAGTTCTGTCACGTGTGGTGGGTCAGGGTCTGCAGGAGAATGCACCAACCAGGCTTCTATCCCACATAGCTTGCCTCCTTAACCATAGCAACCTGATTCTAAACATTGGCCTGAATCCTCTCCATATAACAAGATGCCTTTACATAGAAGCGTCTGCTGGCTGCACCACGTCAGTCACAAGCCAATTGGAAGCCAATGGCAGATCCACATGGCCCAACCACAGATGTTTTTTTTTTTTTATCACACACCTGCCCATCACTGCACTAGGCCCACTACTCAGCAGGGTCCAACTTACTGGAATCTCTGTTGTACACAATTTTCATGAAACTCAGTCAATCATGTCACTGTCCTGCATATTCATGATCAGCAACAGGACATCCAAAGTTTCTCCAGTACCATCTGGTCATGGGAATTTCAAAAATTTCATGGTATTTATCTAGCAATTTTTCAAGGATGAATTTGGCAGCATGTGGGTTTCAATTCATTCAGGGACCATAAAGTGTTTTGGAAGTTCATTTCAAAGAAAGTTCTGGAGAAATCTCACAGGCACGGTTTCCCAAAGATTGGCCAAAAGGTCACATAAATCCAGGCCCATTGAGGTCTACAATGTGAGGTCCATGTGTGTTATGACTCTCAACTAAGCCTGCCAAGTCTTTCAGAATAAAATCATGTGATATCCAGCCTGAGATTCCCAGTGATCTCTGGAAAGCCACCCTGGGCCTAGATGTCAGTTTCCAAGGGTGACTCTCATACTTGGCTTCCTAAAATCCCAACCCAATTCATGGCAATACTTCTCTAAGTTCTATTCCTGTACTCAGTCTCTAAGGGGAATCACGCCACAGTTCAAACCCAGGTGGACTCATTCCTGTATTATAAGACCATCCATTCCAACTGCCACAAAAATGACCACAATTAAAACCAAAACACTCCCACATGGCCCTCATTTTCTTCCATATAGACACTCATCATATCCTCTGGCTGGAGATTTACATGAGGAATGCAGCCCAAGACAGTGTCCAGAATATGCTCCCTTGCTCCTCGTTTACCTAAATTCTGAGTGACCTGGACACCCTTCCTTTGAACCAGGAGTGATCAAATAGGACTGCCATTAATACTTATCCACTTCTCAAATTTGAGACCTACTGACTGTTGGGTTTAGATTCTTTATGTTAATTGGAGTCATGAGAAAACTCAAGCACCTATGTGCTAGCCTCTGCAGGGATTTGAAGAACTCATTTGACCTAAAGGATCCCTATTCTCACTTGATTGATGTCAGAAACCTTACAGAGGAAGGCGAAAGACTTATCCACAATGACTGCTCTTTTTGTCATTTTGGTTTTGGATGCACACATGGGATCTTTCTTTAGATCCATCAGTTGCTGAAAATCTAAGCCACAGCCTAACACAGGGCCAAGACGCTGATTCAGACAAATCCCTTTGCAGAGCAATTAAGCAAAGAGCCACAGGTGATGCCCATTCTTTTTATTTGAAAAAGGTTTTCTTCAGACTTCACAAAGCGTTGGCCTGAGGCAAAGACCATCCTGACATTTAGGGCAATAGAACAATAGGTAAGAAAAGGCGCAAAGCAGGGCTTCCACAACGAGACATTACAGGTCAAACTGGTATGTGAGTTTTCTGAGATGCTCGCCATTCACTTCGGCTATTCAGTACATGGCCATGTCACAGAGCTTGGAGGTGGTACATATCTTGGATACAAAGCCATGAGCCTATTATGGATAGTGGCCAGATTTCAGGAAGAAAACAGGAACTTAGGAAGATCGTAGGTGTTGCCCATCAATATGGCATGCCGCATTTCATTTACAAATTGGGCAGGATGAATGCTGGTAAGCTTTCTAATAGACAGGACACATCAATTGATGCATTCTCTTTTCTAAAATCTATAACCATGGACACAGTGGGATACAGAGACACAGAAACACTCGCATTGTCAAACGACTTACTAGAAACAATTCAGTCCAAACCAAACAAACATCATTTGTACCTATTCTCAGAACAAGAGCCAAATCCACAAACCCACACCCACACCCACAAAGGCACCTCTTTCACCCAAGTAGGTTGTGACTACTTGGAGTGTCCTCTGACTGTGGGACATTCTGGTTCCCCCGAAATGGCCTGTCCTGTCTCTGATCTTGTGTCCTTTTCCAACTCTCTGAAGTTGTCAGGAGCCAGTGGTGAGCCACTACCTGCTTTCTCATAAAAGGCCCGTCTTCAGAGATTTCCTGCCATTTGGCCATCCTAACATCAGTAGGTACCAAGAAAGATTGACTCTGCC
The DNA here is from genome assembly GCF_048772815.1 of Callospermophilus lateralis. Taxonomy (NCBI): domain Eukaryota; kingdom Metazoa; phylum Chordata; class Mammalia; order Rodentia; family Sciuridae; genus Callospermophilus; species Callospermophilus lateralis. Next base: position 218,023 of record NW_027514474.1, read on the forward strand.
CTCGGGAAATCCAAAAAGTGAAACCACTGCGACTGGGACTAGGACTGGCACTGTTTGACTGGCTTCCTGGATCACAAGTTCAGAGAGTTCCATCACCAAGGAAGTGAGGTGAGGTCACTTCCGTCAGAAACTGAATGAACTCACTGCCTTGTCAACCACTTTGTCCTAAGAGTTGCTTCCAAGCTTCCCATGAGATGGAGGCTGCCCCTGCTTCCTGTGACACTTTCACAAGTTAGAATGGTATATCAACCATAGGCACCCAGTAACAGCTCTGCACACTGGTCTCATTTGGTCCATCTTCTCTACATTAAGAATAGAGAGGCTGATTCAGACACAACCCTTCACCCTGACCAGGTTGTTTTCAATGGAAAATGACTTTTGCTCTCTCAGGTCCTTCAGAGGTGCCTACAACTTCTCCAGGGATTATGTCTGCATGGACCTTTGAGGTTCTCAGCAGGTGGAAGATCCACTACATTCCTGTATTATAAGACCAACTCTGTCCCTGCTCTTCTGTAAAGTTAGATTGAGGTAAGAGTGTATGTTTAGGGTTAATAACATGTTTGATTTCGTTTAGGAATCATTCTACTGAATGAATAATGGTATTGGGAACCTGCAATATGTATAAAAATATAGAGGTAAAATATATGTATAAAAACAGAAATCTAACTAACATTTGAAACCCAGAAGGGCACTGGGGCCTTGATTGGGATATTTAGCTTTGAATAAATTGATATACAATGGCATAGGACCTTGTACCTTGGATAATAGAATGTAGAAGAGATCATCCATTCAAAAAGGATAGTCGGTAGTGAAAGGTTAATAAAATAGGTACTTGTCACTTCCTGTTTTTCCTTATGCTTAACAAAACACTGTTGAAATATTGAGAACTGTTTGCTCATCTTGTTCCCAGAATGTGCTGTTTCCAACTGCCAAAGTGTAGAATGTACTCCCTCACCCAGTTGCACGCAAACCGACCACTCGCCAAGACCCATCAGTAAACTTCCCTCCCTGCCCTCTCCAAGGAAAGTATATATGTTCTGCTTAAACTGCTCTCAGGGCTCTCTGCTCTATTCAAGTGAGCTCTGAGCCCCAGCATGCTGGACCCCCAATAAACCCTTTGCTGTTGGATAAGACAGTCTCTTGGTGGTCTCTTCCTTCAATGCTCGCCCGACCTTTACATATGGAGATTCCACCGAGTTCTGGCAGCGGCAGACAAGAGACCCTAACGGGCTCCTCTTGCGTTAAGCAAGGCTCCTCTTTCTGGTTTCAGTGTTAATCTTAGGGCTTGGAAAAATGGCTGTCAATGAAGAGCGTGAGCTCTCTCCAATGGTGGCTGACAGACATGTCACAGAGCCACAGGCCACGTCCCTGGGGGACGCCCCAAAGGACTTGGAAAATCGAGGAACAATAGTCTTCTCGACTCAGTGATATTTTGTATCGGATTCGGTATTGCCAGCCCATTGGGTTTTGCTGGATACTCAGTCCTGGTCTCTGTTTTGGATGTCCATTGAATGTCTTTATTGACTTGTTTTGTCTGTGTCGTCTGTCCTTGCATTCACTCTTTGTATATCTTTCATTATGGGACACAGTACTTCAATACCCATGTCCCTGACCCTTGATCACTGGACCAAATTTCACTTTAGGGCTCAGAATCTTTCCTTTTTCAGTGAAACGCTGGACCTGCCAGACTCTCTGTGCCTCAGAATGGCCCACCCTTGGACTTAGATGGCCTCTAGAAGGATCTTTCTGCTTCCCACTAATTTAATAAGCCAGAGATATTGTCTTTCAACTGGGCACACATAGCCTTCCGGATGAACAGCCATATATCTTAACTTGTCAGGACCTCTGTAAATCTCTTCCTCCATGGGTGAAGCATTTCCTTGCCCCTGCCCCCACTCCTACTCCTTCGCCCACGATCTCTCAAACCCTCTTCTCCTCCTCCTCCTCCACCCTCTGTTCTCCCTGAGTCACAAGATTTGACTCCACTGGACTCTCCTCCCCTCCTTATTCCCTGCCCTCGTCCCCCAACCACCAACACCCTCTAAGTGATTCCTCTGCAGCTGACTCAGCCTCTCCACTGTTGGACGAAGCCAAGCTAGCCCAGCGCCCTCCAGATAACTCATCCGCGGCACACACAGCCCCTCCTCCCCAGGAGGAAGCTGGCCTGGCTAAGGGAACTCGCTGGCGGCAAATGTTTGAAAACCCTGGAACTCCTGTGATGATCCCCCTATGTCCCTACGGGCCAATGATTGACAAAGGCAATGGGGGGAAAATGCAAGCCTACCAATATTGGCCTTTCTCCTCTTCAGACCTATATAACTGGAAAAATAACAATCCCCATTTTTTCGAGGATTCTACCCGGCTCACATGTCTGGTTGAGTCATTGATGTTTTCAGAGCCGCCTACTTGGGATGACTTTCAACAACTCCTAGGGACTCTCTTTATGACAGAGGAACAAAAGAGAATCCTCCTGGAAGCTAGAAAAAAAATCCTAAGACCAGATGGGAGACTGACATATCTTCCCAACATAATCAAAGCCGGCTTTCCCTAGAATCAACCCAACTGGTTCCCCAAAACTTTGAAGGTAGAAAGCATCTGTCCACTTCTCACCGGGTTCTAATAGTGGGCATCCGAGCGGCCGCTAGGTGACCAACTAATTTGGGCAAGGTAATAGAGATTATTCAAGGGTCTGATAAATCTGCCTCTATGTTTCTAGAGAGAATTATGAAGGCATAGGATATATACTCCTTTCAATACTCATGCAGAGGATCAAAAGGCATCTGTCACAATGGCCTTTATTGGGCATGCTGCCCTGGATATTTAAAGAAAGTTACAATGCTTAGATGGATTACAAGATATGACTTTGAGAGATTTAGTCAGAGAAGCCGAGAAAGTATACTATAAAAGAGAAACTGAGGAAGAGAAGGGAGCAAAGGGAGGATAAAAGAAACAAAAGACAGACTAATGAGTTGACTAAGGTCCCGGTCACAACAACCAAAGGGCCAGAAAATAAGAAACAGGGAGACAGGAAGGGATACCTGGTCCCACGCCAGAGGCCCCCCTGACCTCAGATCAATGTGCCTACTGTAAAGAAAGAGGACACTGGGTTCAAGAGTGCCCTAGAAAAAGACAGCCACGGGAGGCAGCCATTCTGACTCTTGAGGATGACTACAAAAGTTGGGGCTCAGATCCCCTCCCCAAACTCAGCGTAACTTTTGAAGTGGAGGGGACCCCAGTGAACTTTGAATTGGATACAGGGGCAATAAACTCAGCCCTTAAGGCCCCATTAGGCCCTCTATCAAATAAAAGGTCTCTAGGTCAAGGGGCTAATGGCTGTAAATGTCGGGCTTGGACAACTAAGAGGACCATGGACCTGGGGAAAGAAAAAATCCATCACTTTTTTTTAGAAATCCCTGAATGCCTGGCCCCATTGATGGGCAGAGATCTGCTCACCAAGCTCCGGACCAAAATAAGTTTTAACCCTGAAGGCCCCCAAGTGGAATTTCTAAATCTTCCAGTAAAAACTCCTACAGTCATGGCTCTAACTATGTCAGTAGAAAATGCATATCAACTCACTCACCTTGGTTCAAAGAAACTGCAGGTATTTCTGAAGTATCAAAAACAGAGTTTTCCACTAACAGACTCACAGCAAAATGAAATAACTGAATGGGTATACAAACCCTGTTGCTTCCATCAATTGCTTAATGCTTACCCTTTCAAGCTTCCTGCAGGAAAGCACCTACGAGGAACCAGACCAGGACAATTCTGGGAAGTGGACTTTACTGAAATTAAGCCAGCAAGGTATGGACATAAATATCTCCTAGTCTTTGTAGATACATTTTCAGGATGGATTGAAGCCCTCCCCACAAAAAGAAAAAAGAAGAAAAGAAACAGTGCAAATGATCCTCAAGAAGATAGTGGAAGATATTTTTCCAAGATACGTCCTGCCTAAGGTAACAGGGTCTGATAATGCACAGGGGTTCATGGCCCAGGTAAGTCAGGGGTGAGCCAGGAACCTGGGGGTTAATTGGAAGTTATATTGTGCTTATAGACCCCAGAGTTGAGGACAGGACAGGGTGAAAGAATGAATAGAACCATTAAAGAGACCTTAACAAAATTCAGCTTAGCGACCAGCATAAAAGATTGGACTATGCTCCTGCCTTATGCAAATTTTCATGCAAGAAATACTCCCTCTGTTTCTTGAGTAACCTCACCCCCTGTGAAATTCTCTATGGGGCCCCTCCACCAGTAAGGGACCTAACCCCAACTCTAAGACCTAACGATCCCTTCCACACCCCCTTTCTTGACAGACTTAAAGCTCTTGAAAGAACTCAGCGATACCTCTAAAAACAGCTTGCCACTGCCTACCAAACTGGGGATGAGGGGACTCCACATCAATATCAATTAAGAGACTTCATCTATGTAAGACACCATCAGGTGTCATCCCTGGAACCCCGCTGGAAAGGACCATACCAGGTGCTACTTATAACACATACAGTGGTAAAGGTAGACGGAATCACTTCCTGAATCCATGCCTCTCATCTCAACCCTGCGCCCTGTCCAGACTCTTTCTGCAAACTGTAAAAGACTAGTAACACTTTCAAATTGCGTATTCGCCATGTGGATAAGGCTATAGACTGACCCCTTGGCCACAAATAATCCTAACCCTCATCAGCCCGTTCAGCAGCGATGGCTGATCACAAATCCTACTGGAAAAAAAGTATAATCTAACTTGCATACAGCCATCTTAGGGACCTGGTGGCCATCTCTCCACCCAGACATTTGTCAGTTGGCTATAGGTCTTTCCTATTGGGATATCCCTGATGAAGAGGATCCCACTAAAATACCATTAAATACCCTCCATACCATAGGTAATGGAAACAAACATTATTGATGTGGGGACACGCGAGCCAGATGCAGGTTGGCTAGCCTGGATTACTATGTTTGCCTGGCAGACTATCAAAGCCACAAACAGTCACGGCTGTGTGGGGGAAAAGCCGACTTTTTCTGTAAGTCATGGGGATGTGAGCATACAGGGGCTGCCTGATGGAACCCAAACTCCTCATCTAATTCAGTACAGAGCATTGGCCATACTACCAATTAGATAACCAAAACCGATGGCCCCCAGAGGGGTCTCTAGATCCTCAAATTCTGTGTGACCTTTTTTTTTTTAAAGAGAGAGTGAGAGAGAGAGACAGAGAGAATTTTTAATATTTATATTTTAGTTTTTGGCCGACACGACATCTTTGTATGTGATTCTAAAGATCGAACCCGGGCCACACGCATGCCAGGCGAGTGCGCTACCGGTTGAGCCACATCCCCAGCCCCGCATGACTTTTTAAACTTCTGAAAGTGCTCAAAAGGGTGAAAGGAGGTTTCCCTATGAGCAGGAATTTTCAATCCTTCGCTCACATCATGAACTATGCTTATACAATAGATCCTCACCTTCAGCCTTCTGCTCCAGAGTCTCTGCTGTCACTCCCACCTCAGCAACCAGATTTCTCCCCTCCAATTATTAGATCAAAAACCCAAACCTCCGCTGGTTTTCATACCATTGCCCCCTTGCTGAGGTAGCAGGTACTGAGGTACCCCTCCACCCACTCACTCCTCTCTTCTCCTGTCAGTGCCTACACCGGGTCCCACCAGGTCCTCTTACCAGCTAACCCAAAGCTAAAACCACCTGAGGAGAGCCCTCAGACCCCTAAACAAGATGTAATGAAAATGGCCTTTAATGTTGCTTGTCATCACTGAAAAGGGTTTACTAAGAATTTAAAGTCCCTCACATGCGTTTTGGGATACTCACTCTTGTCTTCCCCTCTGCTCTACCTGTTCTACTGCTCAAGTTTCTGTTGCTAGGAAAATCCCAAACCCCTTTCCCATTATTCTTTTACATCTCTCCTTCCTCATTCTCAGATCCTCGGAGCTGCTGTCAGCCCCACCTTTCCTGTCTTCCCCTTCTGTACCAGGCCCACAGAAAAGTCTTAATTGACTTTCTACAGAAGTCTTCACCATAGATGACTTTAGGACTTTCAGCAAAAGAGTCCCTATAAAAGAGTTCAATGTAGATAAACTTCCTCTTTTATTGTTGCCTTGTTCTACTTGGCCACTGGCTAAAAAAATCAGCACTCTTATGCTAGACACCCCCTTACTTGTTTTCCGCAAAATATGTGAACAAGACCTCTGCCCGTGAGCTGGGGCTTTACTGAGATGGCTACATTTCTAAGATAAAGAAGTTACCAACTGGGCTCCGTGGTAACACCTGGCAGGGGGCAAAAATAAGAAAGGTAAGAAAAAGCTCTCCCCCTTCCACGTGTCCTTGAAAAGTTAACTTGCCCAGAACAGAGGAAAAAACAGAAACAAAAACTGGTTTTTTGAACATCTGCAGACTGTGAACTTCTGAGCCCCTTCCATGTTGGGTACAAAATTCTGAAATTACCTAAACATGAGTTTCAGGGGATTAATTGATTACAACAGAAGCAATGCCCTCTAAATCTGGTTGCAACCAAATAGGACGGTTTCCCTGTCTTCGGTGCTATCTTAGGAGCCTTACCTACAACAGCCTAATTCTATATAATTAAACATTGTTTATGTTTTAAAGAAATGGACAACAGATGTGATTAATTGTGTAATGGTGCAGATGTTTCCCAGAGTGCTCTAACATGATGCAGATTCATTTGAAGATCAAATAGGGGGACATACAACCCGTTTCCACTGGGAACATATATCCCTCACTTTAGCCATCCTATTAGCAATAGGAGTTGCTGCAGGGTTGGGCACAGGAACCACTGCACTGGTCCATGGGACACAACAAATGACCCAATTTGAAGCAGCAATAGATCAAAACAAAGATATTAGATACCTCCATCAGAGCTTTGCATGAATCTTTAACCTCTCTCTCTGAAGTTGTTTTACAGAACAGGCGAGTGACACAAAACACACACACACAGAAAAAAATAGCAATATATATGTCAATAAAAATTCATCATAAAATATATATTATCCACAGATCCAAAAATATTCATTTTACTGAACATGGATTTATGCATAATGTTGTTCAACTAGGAAGCTCACCCATTGGTTGAATATTCAGTTCCAACACGGTTTAGTAGGAGTGATCTCTTCTCACAATTTGTACCTGCCAAGTCATCCACCTCACAAGAATGTATTTGTGGTACCACGTAGGATTCTTTATATGCATATAAAAATACATGTGCTGAATAGGCTACAGAGAAAGGGAGACAGGAATTCACATATTTGTTTACTTTAAAAAAACATGGAGAACTATTTCAATATAAAATTGACTAGATTTAACTCCTACTCTGTATCATGCATAGGCAAGTCCAAATATACACCGTGCCTCCTCTGAACTGCTTGTATTTCTATTCTGTTTGGGTTATATTTCTCCATTCTATTAGGATTAGTAGTCAGAGTCTGGTCGGGTATGTATCAGTGTCAGGGATTCAGTATTTCGAATGGAAAATAGGAAATTGAATCCAATGTGTATGCAAATATATGCTACACAAAAATCTTCCCACTCTCATCCAGAACAATGCTTTAATATTACCTTCGCCTCAAGTGAGACACAATTAGAGGAGAAGAGTTACAAAATCTGTGAATACCTATCTGGAATGGAAAATGCTCCAGATTTCACATCTTTGATGGAGGTAGAGGATTTTCTAAAAGTAAGGCACGGGGTAAACACTCCACAAACATGGAGCTCTGCTGGCCTAAAGACTTTTTGAGAATCTGCCTCTGAGGTCGGGCACTTGAAATATAGGTTGTTGTCAGGAGCTTTAGCTTCTTTTGTAGTGAGACCATCAAAGCTGGGTCTCCATCTCTTTGACCTGAAGAACCTGGTTTCTTTTTTTCCAATGAACATGAGGCAGCAGGCCTGAATCATCTCTTTGTAGGTAAACTGTGACCACTGGTCACTTAGTGTCTCTCTGAGTGAACTGTGAAGCCATTTGGTCCTCCTCCACTTTTTGTGGTGTTGTTCCTGCTGCACTGGGAGTTTGATATTCGCTTCATGAAATACAAATTTTCCAACTGGGACACAGTGCTGGAGGGAGTTCTGTCACGTGTGGTGGGTCAGGGTCTGCAAGAGAATGCACCAACCAGGCTTCTATCCCTCATAGCTTGCCCCATTGCCCCCTTGTCCATATCAACCTGATTCTGAACATTGCCCTGAAACCTCTCCATATAACAAGATGACATTACATATAAGGATCTGCTGGCTGCACGATGTCAGTCACAAGCCATTTGGAATCCAATGGTAGATCCTCATGGCCCTACCACGGATATTTTAACACACACCTGCCCACCACTGTTCTAGGCCCACTACTCAGCAGACTCCAAAGTACTGGCATCTCTGTTCTACACCATTTTCATGAAACCCAGTCAATCAGGTACTGTCTTGTATACTCATGATCAGCAACAGGACATTCAAAGGTTCTCCAGTACCACCTGGTCATGGGAATTTCAATAATTACATGGTGTTCTTCTAGTCATTTTTTAAGGATGAAGTTGGAGGCACTGTGGGTTTCACTTCATTCAAGAACCATTAAATGTTGAGGAAGCTCATTTCAATGAAAGTTCTGGAGAACTCTCACAGGCAAGGCTTACCAAAGAGAGGCCAAAAGATCACATGAAGCCAGGCCAATTGAGGTCTACAATGTTAGGTCTATGTGTGTTTTGACTCTCAACTATGGCTGCCAAGTCTTTCACAATAAAATCATATGATATATTGGCTGATATTCCCAGTGCTCTGTGGAAAGCCACCCTGAGCCCATGTCTCAGTTTCCAAGGGCGACTCTCATGCGTGGCCTCCTGAAGTCCCATCACAATTCATGGAAATACTTCTCTGAGGTCAGTTCCACAACACAGTCACTAAGGGGAATCACACCAGAGTTCAAGCCCAGGTGGACCCAGACCTTTCTTCCAACCGCCACACAAATGACCACAATTAAAACCAAAACTCTCCCACACGGCCCTTATCTTCTTCCATATAGCCACTCTGGTAACCTCTGGCTGGAGGATTCCATGAGGTCTCAGCCAAAGAGAGTGTCCAAAATAGGCTCCCTTTCCCCTATTTTGCCTAAAGTCAGAGTGGCCTGGACACCCTTTCCATGAACCAGGAGTGATCAATTAAGCCTCCCATTAATACTGCTCTGTTTCTCCAATTTGAGGCCTACTGACTTTCAGGTATAGATTCTTTATGTGATTTGAAGTCATGCGAAAACCCAAGCACCTCTGCAGGGCATTGAAGAACTCGTTTGACCCAAAGAATACCTATTCTTACTTGATGGAGGTCAGGAACCTAACAGAGGAAGGCGAGAGACTTCATCCACAATGACTGATCTTTTGGCAATTATGGTTTTGGATGCAGACATGGGATCATTCTTTAGATCCATCAGGTGCTGAGAATCAAAGTCACAGCCACATACAAGGCCAAGAGGCTAAATCAGACACATCCCTTTCCAAAGCAATTAAGCAAAGAGCCACAGGTGATGCCCATTCATTTCCATTTGAAAACTGTATTCTTCAGGCTTCACAAAGGGGTGGCCTGAATCAAAGTCCTTCCTGACATTCTGGGCAACAGAACAATAGGTAAGCAAAAGGCCCAAAGCAGGGTATATTCACTGAGACTTTCCTGGTCACACTGATATCTGAGTTTTTTGAGATGCTGGCCATTCCCTTCAGCTATCCTGTACATGGCCATGTCAAAGACCTTGGAGGTGGTACATATCTTGGACACAAAACCATGAGCCAATTCTGGAGAGTGGCCAGAATTCAGGAAGAAAACAGCGACTTAGGAAGGTAGTAGGTATTGCCCATCCATAAGGCAAGCTGCACTCCATTCATAAATTGGGCAGGATGAATACTGGGAAGCTTTCTACTAGACAGGACACATCCATTATTGCATTCTCTTTTCTCATGTCTACAACAGTGGACACAGTGGGATACACAGACATAGAAACACTCATCTTGTCAAACGACTTACTAGAAACAGTTCACTTCAAACCAAACAAACCACCTTTCCTACCTATTATCAGAACATGAGACAAAACCACAAACCCACACTCACAAAGGCACCTCCTTCCTTCAAGTATGTGTGTGTCTCTCCAGAGTTTACTCTGAGTGGTGGGCCATACTATGTTCCCCCGAAATGGCCTGTCCTTTCTCAGATCTGGTTTCCTTGGCCAACTCTGTGAAGTTGTCAGGAAAAAGTGATGAGCCACTACCTACTTTCTCAGGAAAAGTCCCTCTTCAGAGATCTCCTGGCATTTGGCCATACTCAACTCAGTTGGTACCGAGAAAGACTGACTCTGTCCTTGGAAAATCCAAACAACTGAGCCCACTGGGACTGGGACTGGGATTGCCTCTCGGTGTCTGGCTTCTTGGATAGCATTTTCAGAGAGTTCCATCACCAAGTAAATGAGGTATGTCACATTCTTTGGAACTGAATGAGGCCACTGCCTTGGCAACCCCTTTGTCCTAACAGTTGCTTCCAAGGGTCCCATGAGATGGAAGCTGCCCCTACTTCCTGTGACACTTTCACAAGTTAGAATGGTATATCATCCATAGGCACCTGGGAACAGTTCTCCACACAGGCCTGGTTTGGTCCATCTTCTCTACAATTAGGAGAGAGAGGCTGATTAAGACTCATCCCTTCATCCTGACCTGGTTGTTTGCCATGGAAGATGACTTTTGCTCTCTCAGGTCCTTCATACCTACCTACAACTTCTCCAGATATCATTTCTGCATTCACCTTTGGGGTTTTCAGCAGGTGGAAGGTCCCCTACTTTCCTGTATTTTAAGAACAACTCTGTCCCTGGTCTTCTGTAAATTGAGATTGAGGGAACAGTGTATGTTTAGGATTAATAACAGGTTCGATTTGGGTTAGGAATCATTCTGTGTGATGAATAATGGTATTGGGAACCTGCGATATTTACAAAAACATAGAGGTGAAATATAAGTATGGAAACAGAAATCTAGGTATGATTTTAAGCCCAGAATGGCATTGAGCCCTTGGTTGGGATACTTAGCTTTGAATTATGTTCTGTAACCATGTCTCAGATAATTCGATATACAATGTCACAGGACCTTGTACCTGGGTAGATTGAATGTAGAAGAGAACATCTAGTCAAAAAGCGATAGTAGGTAGGATTAGGAAGATAGTCGGTAGGTTTAGGAAGAAGAGTGAGTATAGGATTTGGACCAAATGTTCTTTAGCAATAGGGTTTCGGTTAGAGAGTGAATGAAAATGTCAGCATATGTGAAGAGTCAGTCACAATGATGAACTGGGGAAAATATGTAGGAAATCAGGCATCAATAGAGACAATATGAAATCAGGCAAAGTATAAAGTGAGTGATAGGATTAGACATTTTCAAGAGGGTTGAGTTTGAATATATAAGCATTGGAAGAAACAAATATGATGTCACCAATAGGATTGACATTTGAGAGCATTAGGCAACCTGGACATGGATTTTTTTAGTTATCCATGTTCACTTTTCTTTTACACTTTGGTACAATCATAAGTGTGACCATTACATTTTTTGTTCAGAATTTTACTGTGATAAAATGTATATGTGGATCAGGTGACATGAGTATTTCTTCCACCATTTCTGGGAGCAATATTTTGAAGACATATACAGTAGTGTTAGGGGTACAAAGAGGTGTACCCTGTGTCTATGAATATAGAGATAATGCATGAGTAGACCATCCTGTGAATAAATAATATAACTGGTTCCACTTTAAATAATGGAATTGACATCTGAAACTATACAGGAAATCTTATGTTATACATCTAATCCAACCAGTTATACATCTAATGGAAATATTAGGATTATGGTTTATCATGAAGGGTGTTTGAGTTTTGCTTCATAAGTGATTATAAAAAATGAAAATATTGTGATTGGAAAAAAGTCTTATGAAAAGACCATTCAAGAAACATGGAGGAATTCATGTGTTCTGAAGCAGGAAGTGATTGATCATGAAAAAAATGCCTATATGTTTTCTAACTTTTGGATGAAATATATATCCTATGATGTGCATAAACTGATGAAATATTAATGTACCAGTGTTGAATAAAAATGAACCGCAAAATACACATCATGTCCCCTAAGAATCTACTTGCATTGATGTTAACTGGGACAGTAACTGTAGAAATATTAGAGTTTGTATGCGCCATTCACTGAAGTTAGTTTCAGTACTAGGAAACAAATATGTATTTCAGGTGGATGATTATTTCTGAGAATGATCTTGTGAAAAGTTTGTTATAAATCCACATATATGAATATGAATGAATTTAGCGAGTGTATAATAAGACACATATATTTCATATATACACACTCACACGCACAGACATTAAAAAGTAACAATATAGGAGATCCAACATGGCGGCGGGCATGGAGAAATCAAGTCTCTGACCTCTTATCCGCGGGCATAGGGAGTCGTAAACTGTCTAAATGCTATTTGCTCAGAATCACTAGGCAATGCTGACCTGACGTCGATCTGGGGCGAACAGTCTGGGACCTTCAGAACACACACAGAGCCCGGATCAGCTGCATACAAGCTCAGATTTGCCTGCTTCTCGTGACTCAGAACTAACGTTCCCGCTGAAATAACTGGTCGGCCCTTCTGAATTTACAGAGTTAAAAGCAAACTGAGCCTTCATAGGCAGTGGCCACTTGATTGAAATGGGGCTTGGGAGAGACAGTTAGGACCAACCGTTGCATTGGTCACCTGGCAAAAGGAATGAACGGTCACCATTTGCATGGGATAACACCATGGCAGAGAACTGACGTCATGGGCAGAGGAGATAACTTTATTGAAATCAGCACAACAGGTGTGTAATCCCCTATCCATCTCTCTCTGCACAGCTGGGAAACCTTAAGGGCCCCTCACAGCTCTCCCTTAAGGGACCCTCCCAGCTCTCCCATGAGCAAGATAGCCAGACCAAGGGAATCAGGTGTGGCGCGGGACTCGCGGCGTGGAATTCCCAGCTACCGCTCCCACCAGTGCTGACAACCAGCACCAGCTAATGGGGGCATGGCTACCAGAGGGTAAGCAAATTTGCTGGGGGCTGTCAGCCCAAAGCTCTACAAACTTAGGGTCTGAGGAGGGCAAACAGGGAGAGTTTGCCAGGCGTGTATGAAAACAGGGCTACCAGGAGCAGAGACCTGACATGTAGCCAGTATTTTGGTGAGTGTCACAGTTGAGTGGAGCCTGGCTTGAGGAAACACAAGAGAAGGCCCTAGGTACTCAGGATTAGAGACCCACCCAATCTGGAAGGAAGAGCTGCTGCACAGTGATTGGTTCCCACCTATTGAGAGGAGACGCTTGGCCCAGTGAGTACAGCTCCACCTACTGAAAGAAAAGTTAATTGAAGTCTATGACTTCATGTATTTTTATTATTTTTTTATTTTTAATTTTTTTTTCTTTCATTTTCATTTTTTTGTTGTTGTTCTTCAACTTATTTTAATGTTTTTATTTTTTTAATTTTATTATTATTATTATTATTTTAAATTTTAATTTTCATTTTTTAAATTATCATTATTATTTTAAAAAATTATTTTTTCTTTATTTTCTATTTTTTTCTTTTGTCTTTTTATTTCTTTTCAATTTTCTTATTCCCTCTTCCTTGAATTCTACCTACCTATTCTCATTCTCTTTAGTGACTTCTTCCCATCCCTTCTGATATCTTTCCTCCCAAGCTTCAAATAAATTTATAAGAGTAAGCAGTATCTCAGCACTCAAACAGAACAAGAAGTAACATGAGCAGCATAAAAAGGCAAGAAAGAAAAGGAGTACAAACAATGAAGGACAACCTAAATTTTCAGGAGGACCTAGAATCATCAGAAAAATGGTCATATAAAGAACTCAAGGAATACCTTAGAGAGATGGAATGGAACCTTAAAGAGGATACGAGACAGCAAATCCATACAGTGAAAGAACACATTGAAAATGAATTACATAAACAGATAAAAGAAGAAGTTAAGCATCTTTATCAGGGATAGAGATTATAAAAAAATCAAACAATAATTCCAGAAATGAAGGAAACGATAAACCAAATTAAAAACTCAATTGAGAGTATCACTAACAGAGTGTAGCAAGTAGAATACAGAATGTCACATAATGAAGACAAAATATATCATCTTGAAAAGAGTCTAGCCAACACAGAAAGGCTGGTAAAAAATCACGAGAAAAACATCCAAGAGATATGGGATAACATAAAAAAAAAAACAACTGATGAGTCATCTGGATAGAGGAAGGTACAGAGATTCAAACCATGGGAATGAGTAACCTGTTGAATGAAATAATTACAGAAAATTTTCCAGAAATAAAAAAGGAAACGGATATACAAATTGTAGATGCTTACAGGACACAGAGCACAAAAAATTACAGTAGACCAAAGCCAAGACACATTGTTATGAAGATATCCAATATACAGAACAAAGAGAAAATATTAAAAGCTTAAAGAGAAAAGTTGCAGATTACATTCAGGGGTAAACCAAAAATGTTAACAACGGATTTTTCATCACAGACACTGAAAGTGAGAAGATTCTGGAACAATGTATTTCAAACACTGAATGACAATGGATGCCAACCAAGAATTCTGTATCCAGCATAATTAAGCTTCAGGTACGACAACAAAATAAAAATCTTTCATGATAAACAAAAGCAAAAAAATTTTCAGTCAGAAAACCAGCATTGCAAAGTGTATTGAGCAAAACACTACATGAGGAAAAAATAAAAAACAACAACCAAAACCATCAGTGGGAAGTGCCTCAGTAATGACAGAGGGCGCGGGAAAAGCTAATCATGGAGAAACAAACTAAATAATAAAAAAAAAAAGATAAATATTCAAACATGGCTGGCAGTACAAACCATATATCAATAGTAACTCTAAACACTAATGGCTTAAATTCTCCAATATACAACATAGGCTTGTAGCTTGGATTCAAAAAACAAATCCAACAGTATGTTGCCTCCAGCAGACACATCTGAATGGAAAAGACATACAAAGGCTGAAGGTGAAAGGTTGGGAAAAAATATACCATGCACACGGTTCTCATAAGCAAGCAGGGGTGGCCATCCTCATATCGAATAAAATCGACTTCAAGACTAATTTAATCAAAAGGGATAAGGAAGGACATTATATACTGTTAAAAGGAACCATTCACAAACAAGACATAAAAATTATCAATATTTACGCACCCTTTAATGGTGCTGCGATGTTCATAGAAAAAATTCTCCTCAAGTTCAAGAATCAAATAGACCACAACACAATAATTATGGGTGACTTCAACACACCTCTCTCATAATTGGACAGATCCTCCAAACAAAAGTTGAATAAAGAAACTATAGAACTCAATATCACAATCAATAACCTAGACTTAACTGACATATATAGAATATATCAACCATCATCAAGTGGATATACTTTTTTCTCAGCAGCACATGGATCCTTCTCAAAAATAGACTATATATTATGCCATAGGGCAACCCTCAGTAAATATAAAGAGGTGGACTTAATACCATGAATTTTATCTGATCATAATGGAATGAAACTGTAAATCAATGAAAAAGAAGGAAGGAAAAATCCTACATCACATGGAAAATGAACAATACGTTACTGAATGATCAATGGGTTACAGAAGACATAAATGAGGAAATCAAAAAATTCTTAGAGATAAATGAAAATACAGACACAACATATCGAAATCTATGGGACACAATGAAAGCAGTTTTAACAGGGAAATTCATCACATGGACGTCATTCCTCAAAAAAAGGAAAGAACAACAAATAGATGAGCTAACACTTCATTTCAAAGCCCTAGAAAAGGAAGAGCAAAACAACAGCAAATGTAGCAGAAGGCAAGAAATAATTAAAATCAGAGCGGAAAACAACAAAATTGAAACAAAAGAAATAATTGAAAAAATTAACAAAAGTAAAGCTTGGTTCTTCGAAAAATAAATAAGATCGATAAACCCTTAGCATCCCTTTATGTTCAAAACATTAGAAAAACTAGGGATAACAGGAACTTACCTCGACATTGTAAAAGCTATCTATGTTAAGCCTCAGGCTAGCATCATTCTGAATGGAGAAAAATTGAAGCATTCCCTCTAATATCTGGAACAAGACAGGGATGTCCTCTACCACCACTTCTATTCAATATAGTTCTCAAAACACTGGCCAGAGCAATTAGACAGATGAAAGAAATTAAAGGCATAAAAATAGGAAAAGAATAACTTAAATTATCACTATTTGCAGCTGACATGATTCTATATATAGAAGACCCAAAGGGGTCTACAAGAAAACTACTAGAACTAATAAATGATTTCAGCAATGTGGCAGGATATAAAATCAACATGCATAAATCAAAGGCATTTCTGTATATCAGCGACAAAACTTCTGAAACAGAAATGAGAAAAAAAAACACTCCATTCACAATATCCTCAAAAAATAAAAATAAAATCTTTGGGAATCAACCTAACAAAAGAGGATGAAAGATTTATACAATGCTTACTACAGAACCCTATAAAGAGAAGTAGAATAAGATCTTAGAAGATGGAAAAATATACACTGTTCATGGATAGGGAGAACTAACATCATCAAAATGGTGATATTACCAAAAGCTCTCTATAGGTTTAACGCAATGCCAATCAAAATCCCAACGGCATTTCTTGTAGAAATAGAGAAAGCAATCATGAAATTCATATGGAAAAATAAAAGACCCAGAAAAGCAAAAGCAATTCAAACCAGGAAGTTTGAATAAGGCAGTATAGCGATACCAGATTTCAAACTAAATTTCAGAGCAATAGTAACAAAGACAGCATGGTACGGGTACCAAAACAGGCAGGTGGACCAATGGTACAGAATATAGGACACAGAGATTAATCCACAATGCTACAACAATCTTATATTTGATAAAGGAGTTAAAAGCATGCAATGGAGGAAGGATAGCATCTTCGACAAATGGTGCTGGGAAAACTGGAAATCCATATGTAACAAAATGAAACTGAATCCCTTTCTCTCGCATGCACAAAAGTTAACTCAAAATGGATCAAGAACCTTGATATCAAATCAGAGACATGGCATCTGATAGAAGAAAAAGTTGGCTACGATCTACATACTGTGGGGTCGGGCTCCAAATTCCTCAACAGGACACCCATAGCACAAGAGTTAATAACTTGTATCAACACATGGGACTTACTCAAAGTAAAAATTTTTTTCTCAGCATAGAAACAATAAGAGAGGTAAATAGGGAGCCTACATCCTGGGAACAAATCTTACTCCTCACACTTCAAATAGAGCCCTAATATCCAGAGTATACAAACAACTCAAAAAATTAAACAATAAGATACCAAATAACCCAATCAACAAATGGGCCAAGGACCTCAACAGACACTTCTGAGAGGAGGACATATAATCAATCAACAAATACATGAAAAAATGCTCACAATCTCCAGCAGTCAGAGAAAGGTGAATCAAAACCACCCTAAGATACCATCTCACTCCAGGAAGATTGGCAGCAATTATGAAGTCAAACAACAAGTGCTGGCGAGCATTTGGGGAAACAGATACACTTATACATTGCTGGAGGGACTGCAAATTGATGCAGCCAATTTGGAAAGCAGTATGGTGATTCCTTGGAAAGCGGGGAATGGAACCACCATTTAACCTAGCTATTCCCTTTCTCGGTCAATTCCCTAAAGACCTAAAAATAGCGTGCTACAGGGACACTGCTACATCAATGTTCATAGCAGCACAATTCACAATAGCAAGATGGTGGAACCAACCTAGATGCACTTCAATAGATGAATGGATAAAAAAAATGTGGCATTTATACACAATGGAGTATTACTCTGCATTAAAAAATGACAAAATCATGGAATTTGCAAGGAAATGGATGGCACTAGAGCAGATTATGCTAAATTAAACTAGCCAATCCCAAAAAAACAAATGCCAAATGTCTTCTTTGATATAAAGAGAGTAACTAAGAACAGAGAAGGGATGAAGAGGATGAGAAGACGATTAACATTAAAACAAGGATGAGAGGTGGGAAGGAAAGGGAGAGAGAAGAGAAATTGCATGGAAATGGAAGGAGACCCTCAGGGTTATACAAAATCACATACAAGAGGAAGTAAGAAGAAAGGAAAAAATAATACAAGGGAGAGAAATTTATTACAGTAGAGAGGGTAGAGAGAGAAGAGGAGAGGAGAGGGGAGGGCAGGGGGATAGTAGAGGATAGGAAAGGCAGCAGAATACAACAGACACTAGTATGGCAATATGTGAATCAATGGATGTGTAAGTGATGTGATTCTGCAATCTGTATATGGGGTAAAAATGGGAGTTCATAACGCACTTGAATCAAAGTGAGAAATATGATATATCAAGAACTATGTAATGTTTTGAAAAAGCATAAATAAAAATTTAAAAAAAGGAAACTAACTTTGGTGAATGATGCACGTGAATCCTAATATTTCTACAGTAACTGATCCAGTTTAATATCAATGCAAGTAGATTCCTTTGGTACATGATGTGTATTTTGACGTTTATTTTTATTCAACACTGGTACATTACAATTTCATCAGTTTATGCACATTAAAGGATATATATTTCATCCACAATTTAGCAAATTTATAGGCATTTGTTTCATTTTCAATCACTTCCTGCTTCAGAACTCATGTCTTCCTCCATGTTTCTTGACTGGTAATTTTATGAGACTTCTTTCCAAACACATTATTTTCAATTTCCATAATCATTTTGAAGCAAAACTCACACACACTTCATGATAAACAATAACCCTAAGATGACAATTAGATATATAACTAGTTGGAATGAATGATTGTATGTCAATATATGATTTCTTATATATATTCAGATATCAATTCAATCCATTATTTAAAGTGGAACCAGTTATATTATTTATTCAGAGTATGTTCTATTCATGCATTATCTCTATATTCATAGACACAGGGTACACCACTTTGTACCCCCAATACTAATTTATATGTCTTCAAATATTGCTCACAGAAATGGTGAAAGAAATTCTCATGTCACATGATCTACATATATATTTTATCACAATAATTTTCTGGGCACAAAATGCAAAGGTCACACTTATGATTGTACCAAATCCTAAATGAAAATTGAACATGGATTACTAAAAACATCCATGTCCAGGTAGCCTAATGCTTTCAAATGTCATTTCTATTGGTGACTACATATTTGTTTCTTCCTAAGATTATGTATTCAATAACAATCCTGTTGAAAATGTCTAAACCTATCACTCACTTTATTATTGCCTGATTTTGTAATGTCTCTATTGATCTTTTCTTTTCTATATTTTTCCCAGTTCATCATTGTGACTGACTCTTCGCATATGCTGACATTTACATTTACTCTATAAATGAAACCCTATTGCTAAAGAACATTTGATCCAAATTTTATACTCACTCTTTTTCCTAAACTTACGACTGTCTTCCTAATCCTACCGACTATCTCAATTTGAGTGGATGTTCTCTTCTACAATCAATCATCCAAGGTACAAGGTCCTATGCCTTTGATTATCAATTTATCTGAGACAAACGTGCAGAACACAATTAAAAGCTAAGAATCCCAATCAAGGGCCTAATGCCCTTCTGGGCCAAAAATCTTACCTAGATTTCTGTTTTCATACTTATATTTCACTTCTAAAGTCTTATAAATATCGCAGGTTCCCAATACCATTATTCATCAAGCAGAATGATTCCTAACCCAAATCGAACATGTTTGTAACCCTAACCATACACTGTTCCCTCAATCTAACTTTACAGAAGAGCATGGACAGAGTTCGTCTTGCATTTCATCAATGTATGGGATCTTCCACCTTCTGAGAACCTCAAAGGTCTTTGCAGATTTGATCCTTGGAGACGATGTAGGCAGCTATGAAGGACCTGAGAGACCAAAAGTCATCTTCTATGGCAAACAACCTGGTCAGGATGAAGGGGTGTGTCTGAGTAAGCCTCTCTCTTCTTAATGTCGAGAAGATGGACCAAACCAGGCCTATGTGGAGAGCTGTTCCCGCAAACTGGTGCAGCCAATTTGGAAAGCAGTATGGAGATTCTTGGGAAAGCTGGGAATGGAACCACAATTTGACCCAGCTATTGCCCTTTTCGGACTATTCCCTGAAGACCTTAAAAGAGTAAACCTCAGGGATACTGCTGTTGTTCATAGCAGTACAATTCACAATTGTTACACTGTGGACCCAACCCCGATGCCCTCTAATAGATGAATGGATAACAAAAATGTGGCATTTATACACCATGGAGTATTATGCAGCACTAAAATATGACAAAATCATGGAATTTTCAGGGAAATGGATGGTACTAGAGCAGATAATGCTTAGTGAAGCTAGCAAATCCCTAAAAAACAAATACCAAATGTGTTCTTGGATATAATGAGAGCAACTAAGAACAGAACAGGGAGGAAGAGCAGGAAGAAAAGATTAACATTAAACAGAGACATGAGGTGGGAAGGAAACGAAGAGAAAAGGGAAATTGCATGATAATGGAGGGAGACCCACATTGTTACACAAAATTACATATAAGAGGTTGTGAGGGGGATGGGAAAATAAACAAGGAGAGAAAAGAATTACAGTATATGGGGTAGAGAGAGAAGATGGGAGGGGAAGGGAGGGGGGATAGTAGAGTATAGGAAAGGTAGCAGAATTCAACAGTAACTAATAGGGCATTATGTAAAAATGTGAATGTGTAACCAATGTGATTCTGCAATCTATAATTGGGGTAAAAATGTGAGTTCATAACCCACTTGAATCCAATGTATGAAATATGCTATGTCAAGAGCTATGTAATGTTTTGAGCAACCAAAAAACCGAAAAAGAAAGTAGCAATATATATTCCAATCGAAATTCATCATGAAATATATAAAATCCACAGATGCAAAAATATTCATTTTACTGAACATGGATTCATGTATAATGTTATTCAACTAGGAAGCTCACCCATAGGTTGAATTTTCAGTTCCAACAGCGTTTAGGAGGAGTGATCTCTTCTCACAATTTTTATCTGCCAATTCAGCTACCTCACAAGTATGTACGTGTGATACCCAGTAGGACTCTATATGTGCATATAAAAATACATGTGCTGAATAGGCTACAGAGAAAGGGAGACAGGATTCCCATATATGTTAACTTTAAAAACACATGTTTAATTATTTCAACAAAAAATTGACTAGATTTATAACTCCTATACTATATAATGCAAAAGGCAATTCCAACTACACACCATGCCTCCTCTCAACGGCTTGTATTTCTATTCTGTTTGGGTTATTTTTTACCATCATATTTGGATTATTATTAAGAGTCTGGTATGGTATGGGTTAGTGTCAGGAATTCAGTATTTCAAATGGAAAATTGGAAAATGAATTCAATGTGTATGTAAATATGTGCTACAAAAAAATCTTCCCACTCACATCCAGAACAATGCCTTGACATTACCTTCGCCCCAAGTTAGACACAATTAGAGTAGAAAAGTGTGAAAATCTGTGAATACATATCTGGAATGGAAAATGCTCGGGAGTTCACATACTTGGAGGTGGTAGAGGAGTTTCCAAAAGTAAGGGACAGTGTAAACACTCCACAAACATGGAGCTCTGAGAGCCTAAAAACTATTTGAAAAACTGCCTCTGAGTTTGGGCACTTGAAATATATGTTGTTGTCAGGAGATTTGGCTTCCTTTGTAGTGAGACCATCAAAGCTGGGTCTGCATCTATGTGACCTGAAGGACATGGTTTCTTATTTTCCAATGAACATGAGGCAGCAGTGCTAAATCCTCTCTTTGTAGTTAAACTGTGGTCACTGTGGGCTAAGTGTCTCCCTGTGTGGACTGTTAAGCCATTTGGTCATCCTCCACTTTTTGTGGTATTTTTGCTGCTGCACTGGGAGTTTGGTATTTGCTTCACAAAATGCAAGGAGCTAACTGGGACACAGTGCTGGAGGGAGTTCTGTCACGTGCGGTGGATGAGGGTCTGCAGGAGAATACACCAACAAGGCTTCTTTCCCACATAAATTGCACCAATAACCATAGCAACCTGATTCTGAACATTTCCCAGAAAGCTTTCCATATAACAAGATGCCTTTACATATAAGGGTCTGCGGGCTGCACCATGTCAGTCACAAGCCATTTGGAAGCCAATGGCAGATCCACATGGCCCCACCATGATGTTTTATCACACACCTGCCCACCCCTGCTCTAGGCCCACTACTCGGCATGCCCCAAATTACTGGCATCTCTGTTCTACACCATTTTCATGAAACCCAGTCAAACAAGGCAATGTCAGGTATACTCATGATCAGCAACAGGAAATCCAAAGTTTCTCCAGTGCCACCTGGTCATGGGAATTTCCAAAATTTCATGGTATTTATCTAGCCATTTTTCAAGGATGAAGTTGGAGGCACTGTGGGTTTCAGTTCATTCAGGAACCATTAAGTTTTGAGAAAGCTCATTTCAATGAAAGCTCTGGAGAACTCCCACAGGCAAGGCTTCCCAAAGAGTGACCAAAATGCCACATGAAGCCAGGCCAATTGAGATCTACAATGTGAGGTCCATGTGTGTTTTAACTCTCAACTATGGCTGCCAAGTCTTTCAAAATAAAATCATGTGATATGCTAGCTGAGATTCCCAGTGGTCTGTGGAAAGCCACCCTGGGCCTAGATCTCAGTTTCCAAGGGCGAATCTCATGAATGACCTTTTAAAATCCCAACACATTTCATGGAAATACTTCTCTGAGTTTAGTTCCAGAACTCAGTCTCTAAGGAGAATCACACCAGAGTTTGTTCCCAGGTGAACCCAGTCATCCATTCCAACCGCCACAAAAATAACCACAATTAAATCGAAAACACTCCCACATGGCCGTCATCTTCTTCCATATAGACACTCATCATTATGTCTTGCTGAAGGTTACTATGAGGGTCACAGCCCAAGAAAGTGTCCAAAATAAGCTCAATTGCCCCTCATTTGCTTAAAATCACGGTGGCCTGGGCACTTTTCCTGTGAATCAGGAGTGATGAAATATTCCTGCTGTTAAAGTGTTCCACTTCTCCAATTTGAGTCCTACGTGCTGTCAGGTATATATTCTTTTTTCTGATTTGGAGTCATGAGAAAACCGAAGCACCTATGGGCTAGCCTCTTCAGGGATTTGAAGAACTCATTTGACCCAAATGATTCCTATTCTCACTTGATGAAGGTCAGGAACCTAACACAAGAAGGCAAAAAAATTCATTAACAATGACTTCTCTTTTGACCATTTTTGTTTTGGAAAAACATGGGATCTTTCTTTAGATTCATCAGGTGCTGAGAATCTGAGCCACAACCTCACACAAGGACAAGAGGCTGATTCAGACACATCCTATTCCAAAGCAATTAAGCAAAGAGCCACAGGTGATGCTCATTCTTTTCCATATGAAAACAGTTTTCATCAGGCTTCACAAATGTGTGGCCTGAGGCAATGACCTTCCTGAAATTTAGGTTAATAGAAACCTAAGTAAGCAAATGGCCCAAAGCAGGGTTTCTCCACTGAGAATTTACTGGTCACACTGATATCTGAGTTTTCTGAGATGCTCCCATTCCTTCAGCTATCCAGTACATGGCCATGTCACAGAGCCTTCTGGTGATACATGAGCCTATTCTGGAGAGTGGCCAGAATTCATGAAGAAAACAGGAACTTAGGGAGATAGTAGGTTTTGCCCATCCATAAGGCAAGCTGCAGTCCATTCATCAAATGGGCAAGATAAATGCTGGGAAGGTTTCTACTAGAGACAACACATCCATTAATGCATTCTCTTTTCTAATGTCTGCAACCACGGATACAGTGGGATACACAGATATAGAAACACTCACCATGTCAAAAGACTTTCTAGAAACAGTCCACTCCAAACCAAACAAACCGCCTTTCCTACCTATTCTCAGAACATGAGAAAACACCACAAACTCACACCCACAACAGCAAAGGCACCACCTTCCCCCAAGTAGGTCTGTGATGATCCGGAGTGTCTTCTGACTGGTGGACCATATAATGTTCCCCCGAAATGGCCTGTCCTGTCTCAGATTTGGTCTCCTTGGCCAACTCTATGAAGTTGTCAGGTGCCAGCGGTGAGCCACTACCTGCTTTCTCAGGATAGGCCTCTCTTCAGAGCTCTGCTGGCATTTGTTCATCCTCACATCAGTAGGTACCAAGAAAGACTGACTCTGTCCTTGGGAAAAGCAAACAAGTTAGCCCACTGGCACTTGGACTGGGACTGGCTCTTGGTGCTTGGCTTCCTGGATCCCAAGTTCAGAGAATTCTATCACCAAGGAAGTGAGGTAAGGTCACTTCCTTCAGGAACTGAATGAGGTCACTGCTTTGGTAACCACTTTGTCCTAACAGTTGCATCCAAGGTTCCCATGAGATGGCGGCTGCCCCTACATACTGTAACATATTCAGAAGTTACAATTGTATATCAACCATAGGAACTTGGGAACTGCTATGCACACAGGCCTGGTTTGGTCTATCTTCTCTACAATAAAAAGAGAGAGGCTGATTCAGACACATCAATTCATCCTGAAAAGGTTGTTTGCCATGGAAGATGACTATTGCTCCCTCAGGTCCTACACAGCTGCCTACATCTCCAAGGATCATTTCTCCATGGATCTTTGAGGTTCTCATCAGGTGGAAGGTCACCTATATTCCTATATTGTAAGACCAACTCTCTCCCAGCTTTTCGGTATGTTATATTAAGGGTAGAGTTTATGGTTATGTGTAATAACAGCTTTGATTTGGGTTAGGAATCATTCTGCGGAATGAATAATGTTATTGGCAACCTGCGGTATTTACAAGAGTATATAGGTGACATCTAAGTATGAAATCAAAAATTTAGGTAAGATTTGAAACCCAGAAAGGCATTGGGCCCTTTAGTGGGATACTTAGCTTTGAATGATGTGCTGCACATTTGTCTCAGATAAATCAATATACAAAGGCATAGGACCTTGTACCTTGGATGATTGAATGTTGAAGAGAACATCCAGTCAAAAAGAGATAGTCAGTAGAATTAAGAACGTAGTCGATAGGCTTAGAAAGAAGAGTGAGTATAGGATTTGGAACAAAAGTTCTTTAGCAATAGGGTTTTGGGTAGAGAGTGAATGTAAATGTGAGCACATGTGAAGAGTCAGTCAAAATGACGAACTGGGAATAACATGTAGGAAAGCAGATATCAATAGAGACATTAGGAAATCAAGCAAAGTATAAAGAGAGTGATAGGATTAGACATTTTCAACAGGCTTGAGGTTGAATATATAATCTTAAGAAGAAACAAATATGTAGTCATCAATTGGATTGACATTTGAGAGCATTAGGCAACCTGGACATGGATGTATTTAGTAATCCATGTTCACTTTCCATTTAGGCTTTGGTACAATCATAAGTGTGACCTTTGCTTTTTGTGTCCAGAATATTCTGTGATATAATGTATATGTGGATCAGGTGTCATGAGTATTTCTTCCACCATTTCTAGGAGCAATATTTTGAAGACGTATAAATTAGTATGGGGGTACAAATAGGTGTACCTTGTATTTATGAATATAGAGTTAATGCATGAATAGACCATACTGTGAATAAATAGTATAACTGGATCCACTTTAAATAATTGATTGAAGTGATATCTGAAAATACATAAGAAATGTTATATTGATATAATACCATTCATTCCAACCAGTTATATATCTAATGTTCATCTTAGGGTTATGGTTTATCATGAAGGGTGTTTGAGTTTTGTTTCAAAAGTGATTATGGAAATCAAAAGTAATGTGTTTGGAAAGAAGTCTCATGAAAAGATCAGTCAAGAAACATAGAGAAATACATGAGTTCTGGAGAAGGAAGTGATTGAAAGTGAAACAAAGGCCTACAAATTTGCTAAATAGTGGATGAAATATATATCCTATGATGTGCATAAACTGAAGAAATAGTAATGTACCAGTGTTGAATAAAAATGAACGTCAAAATACACATCATGTCCCATAGGAATCTAGTTGCATTGATGTTAAACTAGGTCAGTTACTGCAGAAATATTAGAATTTGTATGCACCTTTCACTGAAGTTAGTTTTCACTACTAGGAAACAAATATGTATTTCAGGTTGATGAATATTTCTGAGAATAATCTTGTAAAAAGTTGATTATTAATCCACATACATGAACATGAATGAATTTGGGGAGTGTATATAAGACTCATAAATTTCATATTTTGAAAAATCTGGAGAGTGTGTGTGTGTGTGTGTATATATATATATATATATATATACACAAACAAAGACAGACATTAAAAAGTAGCAATATATATGTCAATCGAAATTCACCATGAAATTTATATCATTCACAGATCCAAAAACATTCATTTTACTGAACATGGATTTATGTATAATGTTGTTCAACTAGGAAGCTCACCCATAGCTTGAATTTTCAGTTCCAAAAGCGTTTAGGAGGAGTGATTTCTTCTCACCATTTGTATCTGCCAAGTCAGGCACCTCACAAAGATATACGCGTGTTATCAGGTAGGATTCTATATGTGCATATAAAAATACATGTGCTGGATAGGCTACAGAGAAAGCGAGAGAGGAATTCACATATTTATTAACTTTAAAAACACATGGAGAACTATTTCAATTAAAAGTTGACTAGATTTATAACACCTACCCATTATCTTGCAAAAGGCAAGTCCAATATACACCATGCCTCCTCTGAACTGCTTGTATTTCAATTCTGTTTGGGTTATTTTTCTCCATCATATTAGTATTAGTAGTTAGAGTCTAGTAGGGTATGGGTTATTGTCAGGGATAAAGTATTTTGAATGGAAAATTGGAAAATGAATCCAATGTGTATGCAAATATGGGGTATTCAATAATCTTCCCACTCTCATCCAGAACAATGCCTTGACATTACCTTTGCCCCAAGGAAGACACAATTAGAGGACAAGAGTTAGAAATTCTGTGTATACATTTATGGAATGGAAAATGCTCAGGAGTTCACAACCTTGGAGGTGGTAGAGGAGTTTCCAAAAGTAAGGAACAGGGGTGATCACCCAACCTGATCTTTCGTTAATATTGGGAGCCATCTTGCCACAAAGCCATGGAAAGATAATTTTTGCTTTACTATAAATAATGCCTGCCCATGCCTTGAACTCACCCATGCCTAGAGTTCTGACCATATCGCAGCCCTCTCTGAAACTTTAGTGACACCTCATAAATATTGGCCTTCCCTGGCCAGACAACGACCCTCTCTGAGGCTCTAATGGTCTTCATAGTTTCTGATGCTGGGGCAGCGAAAAAAAATGTGAACTACAATTAGTGTGATGCTTGTCAAAGTTCTGTTTTCTGAAACTTCCTTTTTGTGTAACTTTTGGGGCTATAAAGCTGGGGTGTAGGAAAGGTGGGGACGCTGTCTTTTTTCCACCGTTTTGAGAAGGAGAGTCAGCCTGGCTGGTTGAACTAATAAGCTTGCCTTAATTTGATTTTAATTGGGGTCAGTGGTTTTTTCTTGCATCCTGGTCTAACATTTTGGAGTTCCTCAGCGAGACGACCCAACCAGATCACAAGACCAGACTGCTGGAAATTATGAAGCTGGCCTTTCCTCCAGGACTCAGATCTGGAAAGCCAAGTTCCAAGGCCTTGGAGTGAGCCTTTGGTCCGGGGAGCACTGCACTGAACCATCACACTAAAACTATTAGCAAGCACCTGGTGGAGGAAGCCTCCATAGGTAAGTGGTGCCATTATAACATCTGATATCCGGTTAAGTGAGATATCTTCTGATGACAGAGAGGTGGCCTGGGGAAGCTCACATATACTCCTGTCCTGGACAGTAACAAGAATTGTCCTGTCGTCTGTTCTGTTCTGTAGGGAATTTCTCTGAAAGAGTAGAAAGGTGCAGCCAGGCACGCAGGAGCTCCTACCTCGGAGCTTCAGCAAGACGTTGCATTGCTTCTCTGTTTTTCTGTATCTTCGCAAGGTTTGTGTTTCTTTGTGTTTTGTTCTGTGTTTTATATGTTTTTGTTTGTTTGTTTTTGTGCATCTTGTTGTGTGATTTCTGTGGTTAAAAACTTAAGGATATTGGATGTAAAAATGGATAATAAAGCAAGTAAGCCTGACACCCCTTTGGACTGTGCTCTAAGGAACTGTGATGAAGTTTACACCTCTTTGTTAAGCAGGATAAGAGAAGCCCCTAGCTGGCTGCCTGGAGCCCACCCACTGCACAGGGCAATGCCTGCTGGTGACCTAAAAACAGAGTATCTCCCAGGTTAACAATGGAAACTTTTTTAAAACCCCGTGTCGCTCCAGATCAAGAGAGTCACAACTTTTGGGCAGAGTTCCCTGTGTTTATGCTTTGTTAGCAAAGCAGTAAACCTCCCTTTTTATTTTTCTCAAACCCTGTCCTCATTATTAAATAGGTATTAATTCGCTTCAAGGTCAGGAACCAAACTTTAAGTTACAAATTTTGATAAACACCACCCCAACGCCCAGGAACTTTTTGAAAGCTGACTACTGAAATGTTAGGAGATGGAGCGTGCTTGGGGTGGAACCAAACCAGAGGAGCTAATCCTGTAAGTAAAAGGAGGGACTGAGGGACTCCCAGCAGCTGCCAAAGCCCTGTTGCTTCAGGGAATTCCCTCTTTACTTCCCTGCACTGTAAAAATTATGCCACCCCTGTCTTCTTAAAAAACAGAAAAAGTAAAAGGGACACTAAATGCAGTAAAGTCACCATGGAAACACTTGATAGTACATTTCAGGTTGCCACTCTGTGAAAACATCTGATCCTCTTGTGGGGACATCTATTGTGCCACTGGTGTAGGAGATTTTTCTCTTATCTGCTCTGTTTTAAGGCTTCTGTCTGTCAGCCATAGTCTGGAGCTCCTTTCTGTCTGTCTTGTGTCTTTGTTTCTGGCCCTTTAAGACATGTGGAATAATGTGCTGATATTATAAATTGTTTCTTGGGAATGATCTTAGCTCAATGTGTGTTTTAATAATGATGTTTTATTGTAACAATCTGGTATCTGAATGGGTTTTTGAAGCATTGCTCAATCTTGCAGTTAAAAGTCGGGTTTAGGGAATTGTTTAGTTTATGATTTCAGATAATTCATGCCAGATAACTTAAATTCTTATGATGGAAAACTAAAGAACTCTACTTCCAAGTTGGCAAGTAACTTCCCAAACATTCAGTTTTGTTTTTCACTAATTTTGAATTGGGTAGACTGGGAAAATGTCACAGTGTGTACCAGTGCATTCATTTGGACAAGGATAGTAAATCATAGTAAGGTATCTGTTGACAAAACAAGATGTAAAGATATAAAATTTTGTGAATTTTATCTTAAAATTGTATCAAATTTCAACATCCGAATCTGAAAATTATGGTTAAAATGCCTTAGGCCTGAGGTGTCTGCTCAGAATAGCAGTTTTTTCCTCCTCCTTCCAGACCTCAGCCAGGACTTATGTTGAAATTCAAATGAAAGAAGCCTGCAAGCTCAGTAGGAGACTGATCTGAGGCCTAAGGGGGGAAAAAAGTTGAATTGTATGGTATTTACTAATTACTGGCCAGTCATTTTTTCCAGGACTCTAATTTTTTTCCTTAGATTCTGTATTTTTTTTTGAGCTCATGATTTTGATCATACAGACCTAGGTTAATGTTTTTCTGATCATTTCTATCTTTGACCAACAGTGGAGTTTTTGAAACATTTCAGTGGAGATTTCACCTGCAAAAAGCTACAAGGCCTTTACTATTATTATGTGTGCACACATTTGTTATGTGTAGTATGTCTATATATACATATATCCGTATATCATATTGATGATATACAAATTAACATATATATGGAGCACTCATAAAAAAAAGCACTCATAAAAACAAATTTTAAAAAGTGGATTCAAAGAACTTAAATTCACCTGATTTAATTGGTTCAATTTAAATTGGATAAACAGATAAAAATAAATGTCTTTAAATTTAAGCTTACAAATTTTTCTAGGTGTTCAAAAATCTAATAAAATATTAATGCCGACAAAAGGTCTAATATGCCTTGGTTCTAGGACTTTTCCTTCAACAAAAAAATCGCTTACACTGTTCAATACATTTGTCTAATATTTTGAAAAATAAGTAATGTAAATTTGATATGGGATTACTCATTCAAGAGTACTTTTGTTAGATATCTGGTTGATTTACTAAGGTCTGTATAAGTTTGTCCTAAAGTCTGTATAAGATTGTAAAAATCAGTCATGTGTTAAAGAGACAAAAATTTCTTAAACATAAGTTTACCCATAACATTGTGATTATTAAGTTTTATTTTTTCTAGAGCTAGCAACCATAAAAATTAAACAACTGATTAAATAAGAACTGTTATTTTAAAGCACTGTACTGCCATTTCTTTAAAAGCTAAACTTGGTTAATGTAGAAACATCAATGCAGTTGTGATGCTATTAATGTGCTTATATCTTCCAGGTATACAAGTCTGTAAGGTAGAAACTTTAAAACAGCATTACATCAAGCTGGTGTTCTGAAGTTGTATGGTAAAAATATATATTGGGGATTTATTTACCTGAAATCAATAAAATATGTAAACTTTTATGTTACTTTTTACATTTGGGAACAATTTATATGTATTTTTAAGTTAATGAGAGCCTAATCTATGTAAAGGTTAAAAAGTTTCAGCCTTTCTTTAATTAATGTTTTAAATGTTATATCATATGGTGTTAACTAATGTTCATGTGACCTCAAAAAATTTATGTAAACTTTGTAAAATGATATTTTCAAAACAAAGATTAGCTTTAGAACTAAAACTCTTAAGATTTATAATGAGCACTGCCTTACCTGAGATAAGGCTCTGTGTCCCATCTTACTATATGTGAGAATGACTACGAAAGCAGTAGGTGAGATGTTATTTCATTTAAAGTTATGTTCAAAAGTTTTTTTTTTTTTTTTCGGTCAAGATCACTAGCATCTCAAAAAGGGGATGTAATCTATAACTCAGCCAAAAAATTCAGGGTAGCTATTACAAGAACTGAGTATGTTTACTCTTGTTAATTTTATTTTGTAATTTCCTTATAGGTGACATAAAGATTTCCTGTTAGTGTTTTACAGAAGTGTTGCTTTAAGAACACAGCATGGGTTAATTTAAGATAATAACCCATCACCTACAAGACAGACAGAATAATACAGATCCCAATTAATAAAAAGTTAAATAATTTTAAATTATAGACATGAAAGCCCAGTACTCTTAATATAAGGCTGTTAAAATTTATTTGATGCATGTTTAAGATTAGGATTTAAAATTAAAGTTAAATGAAAAGGGACAAGAAAACTAATATTTGGCTCTTGCCCTCTGAGTCAGTCTGTATCCAGAGAACAGCGGACTTCTCTAAAGAGCTTTGCAACTCTGAACCACATAACCTCCTGATCAGGGAGATTAATAAGACCACTGGAGAACAGAAAGCCAATCAGTGCATTGCTACAAAGAGGATAGTCATCAGAGAAGGGAGATATCCCTGATGCTTCCAAGGGAAGCCACATGGTCAAGGAAGACCTGGACCCACCTAGCGCAAATGGCACTAGCAGAACTGAGAAGCTGCTCTCAATTTTCCCCAAGAATGACTCCCATAAAAGCTCAGCTGACTGTTCACAATATAGAGAAACAAAAGTCAGTTTGACTGCTTCATATTAAACACTTAGAATAGACAGTTAAAAACAAAATACAGCCATTCCTGGGCATTTTATATAATAATAGTAATAATAATATATTATGGTATTCACTTCATGTTAGCCTCCCAAAATAAGTAAGACTGGAGGCTACAAAGAAGGATTCTCAGACAAGAATGCCTGATAACTATAAAATGAGACTATCAAAAGGATCTGCCAGAGGCAGAAGTTTTTAGTTTAAGGCCTACAGATATTCTTAAGCTAAACACATAGGCTTGGTATTTGTAAGTATGATTATCCAGCCCTGAGTAAGAGAATTAAAGGTGTCTCTATTAGACACAGAGGTCATACTAAAAGGATTTTGCAAGATCAGATGACATTAAATTATTAAACTGTATCTTATGGGGAGGGACAACTGTAACACTAAAAGTTAAAAATTAAGTTAACAGTCCTGATAACTGGGGATATTAAAGGCTTGTGAGGGAACTTCTATACAGTGACATGTTCCAGCTGCTGCAACATTTATTCAGTACTCATGTTTTTTGTTTCTCTCATAGAAGAACCCATTCCCAGATGACTTTACAACCTGTTCTTCCACAACCAGACTTCAAACCGAACTGACTTCTAAACAGCATGGTACTGGTACCAAAAAGGCGGGTGGACCAATGGTACAGAATAGAGGTCACAGAAACCAATCCACAAAACTACAACTATCTTATATTCAATAAAGGGGCTAAAAACATGAAATGGAAGAAGGATAGCATCTTCAACAAATGGTGTTGGGAAAACTGGAAATCCATATGCAACAAAATGAAACTGAATCCCTTTCTCTCACCATGCACAAAAGTTAACTCAAAGTGGATCAAGGAACTTGAGATCAAATCAGAGACATGGCGTCTGATAGAAGAAAAAGTTGGCTATGATCTACATACTGTGGGGTCGGGCTCCAAATTCCTCAATAGGACACCCATAGCACAACAGTTAATAACTAGAATCAACAAATGGGACGTACTCAAACTAAAAAGTTTTTTCTCAGCAAAAGAAACAATAAGAGAGGTAAATAGGGAGCCTACATCCTGGGAACAAATCTTTAGTCCTCACACTTCAGATAGAGCCCTAATATCCAGAATATACAAAGAACTAAAAAAATTAAACAATGAGATAACAAATAACCCAATCAACAAATGGGCCAAGGACCTGAACAGACACTTCTCAGAGGAGGACATACAATCAATCAACAAGTATATGAAAAAATGCTCACCATCTCTAGCAGTCAGAGAAATGCAAATCAAAACCACCCTAAGATACCATCTCACTCCAGTAAGATTGGCAGCCATTAGGAAGTCAAACAGCAACAAGTGCTGGCGAGGATGTGGGGAAAAGGGTACTCTTGTACATTGCTGGTGGGACTGCAAATTGGTGTGGCCAGTTTGGAAAGCAGTATGGAGATTTCTTGGAAAGCTCGGAATGGAACCACCATTTGATCCAGCTATTCCCCTACTCGGTCTATTCCCTAAAGACCTAAAAAGAGCACACTATAGGGACACTGCTACATCCATGTTCATAGCAGCATAATTCACAATAGCAAGACTGTGGAACCAACCTAGATGCCCTTCAATAGACGAATGGATAAAAAAATGTGGCATTTATACACAATGGAGTATTACTCTGCATTAAGAAAAGACAAAATCTTAGAATTTAGAGAAAAATGGATGGCATTAGTGCAGATTATGCTAAGTGAAGCTAGCCAATCCCTTAAAAACAAATTCCAAATATCTTCTTTGATATAAGGAGAGTAACTAAGAACAGAGTAGGGACAAAGAGCATGAGAAGAAGTTTAACATTAAACAGGGATGAGAGGTGAAAGGGAAAGGGAGAGAGAAGGGAAATTGCATGTAAATGGAAGGAGACCCTCAGGGGTATAAAAAATTACATAGAAGAGGAAGTGAGGAAAAAGAAGGAAAAATATAAGGGGGAGAAATGAATTACAGTAGAGGGGGTAGAGAGATAAGAGGGGAGGGGAGGGGGGAGGGGGGATAGTAGAGGGTAGGAAAGGCAGCAGAATACAACAGACACCAGAATGGCAATATGTAAAACAATGGTTCTGCAACTGTTGTGATTGTGCAATCTCTATATGGGGTAAAAATGGGAGCTCATATCCCACTTGAATCAAAGTGTGAAATATGATATATCAAGAACTATGTAATGTTTTGTACAACCTACAATAAAAATTAATTAAAAAAAAAGAAATACAAGGAGTTCAACTGGGACACAGTGCTGGAGTTAGTCCTGTCACTTGTGGTGGGTCAGGGTCTGCAGAAGAATGCACCAACCAGGCTTCTATCCCACATAGCTAACCCCCTTGACCATAGCAACTGGATTCAGAACATTGCCCTGAAACATCTCCATATAACAAGATGCCTTTAATGGAGTGGTTTCAGACATATTAGTGATTCCTGTCTGCATCATGTCAGCCACAATTCATTTGGAAGTCAATGGCAGATACACATGGCCCGACCACAGATGTTTCATCACAAACCTGCACACAACAGCTCTTGACCCACTACTCAGCAGGCCCCAACATACTGGCATCTCTGTTCTAAACCATTTTCATGAAACCCAGTCAATCAAGGCACTCTCTGGTATACTCATGATCAGCAACAGGACATCCAAATATTCTCCAGTTGCAGGTGGTCATGGGAATTTCAAAAATTTCAGAGTATTTATCTAGCCATTTCCTAAGATGAAGTTGGAGAAACTGTGGGTTTCAATTCATTAAGGAACCATTAAATTTTGAGGAAGCACATTTCAAGGAATACTCTGGAGAACTCTCACAGGCAAGGCTTCCCAAAGAGTGGAAAAAAGGTCACATGAAGCCAGGCCAATTGAGGTCTACAATGTGAGGTCCATGTGTGTTTTGACTCTCAACTATGGCTGCCAAGTTTTTCAGAATAAAATCATGTGATATCCTGCTGAGATTCCCAGTGTGCTGTGGAAAGCCACTCTGGGCTTAGATCTCAGTTTCCAAGGGCGACTCTCATGCGTGGCCTCGTTAAATTCCAACACAATTCATGGCAATACTTCTCTGACGTCAGTTCCATAACGCAGTCTCTAAGAGGAATCACACCAGAGTTCAAGCCCCGGTGGATTCAGCCATCTCTTACAACCACCACACAAATGACCACAATTAAAACTAAATCACTCCCACATGGCCCTCATCTTCTTCCACATAGACACTCATCATGAACTCTGGCTGGAGGTTTCCATGAAGGGCACAGACAAATACACTGTTCAAAATAAGCAGCCTTGCCCCTCATTTGCCTAAAGTCAGGGTGGCCTGGACACCCTTCCAGTGAACCAAGAGTGATCAAATAGGCCTGCTCTATATCTGCTCCGCTTCTCAAATTTGAGGGCTAATGACTGTCTGGTATAGATTCTTTATGTGAATTGGTTTCATGAGAAAACCCAAGCACCTATCGGCTAGCCTCTGCAGTGCTTTGAAGAACTGACTTGACCCAAAGATCCCTATTCTCACTTGATTTAGCTCAGGAAGCTTACAGAGGAAAGCAAGAGACTTCATCCACAATGACTGCTCTTTTGGCCATTTTGGTTTTGGATGCACACTTGGAAACTTTCTTTAGGTCCATCAGATGCTGAGAATCTAAGCCACTGCTGTCACACCGGGCCAAGTGGCTGATTCAGACTCATCCCTTTCCAAAGCAATTAAGCAAAGAGCCACAGGTGATGCCCATTCATTTCCATTTGAAACCTGTTTTCTTCAGGCTTCACAAAGGGGTGGCCTGAGGCAAAGACCTTCCTGACATTCAGGGTAATAGAAACATAAGTAAGCAAATGGCCCAAAGCAGGGTTTCTCCACTGAGACTTTACTGGTCACACTGATATCTGAGTTTTCTGAGATGCTCCCATTCCCTTCAACTATCCAGTACATGGCCATGTCACAGAGCTTGGAGGTGGTACATATCTTGGACACCAAACCATAAGGCTACTCTGGAGAGTGGCAAGTATTCAGGAGGAAAAGAGGAACTTAGGAAGATAGTAGGTGTTCCCCATCCATAAGGCAAGCCGCTCTACATTCTTAAATTGGGCAGGATGAATGCTGGGAAGCTTTCTACTAGACAGGACACAACCATTGATGCATTTGCTTTTCAAATGTCTACAACATGGATACAGTGGGATACACAGACATAGAAACACTCGTGTTGTCAAATGACTTTCTAGAAACTTTCCAGTCCAAACCTACAAACTGCCTTTCCTACCTATTCTCAGAACATGAGATAAATCCACAAACTCACACCGACACCCACAACGGCACCTCCTTTCCCCAAGTATGTCTGTGACTATCCTGAGTGTCCTCTGACTGGTGGGCCATACTATGTTACCCTGAAATGGCCTGTCTTGCCTCAGATCTGGTCTTCTTTGCCAACTCTTTGAAGTTGTCAGGAGCCATGGTTGAGCCACTACCTGCTTTCTCAGAAAAGTCCCTCTTCAGAGCTCTCCTGGAATTTGGCCATCATCACATAAGTAGGTACCAAGAAAGACTGATTCTGTCCTTGGTAAATCCAAACAATTGAGACCACTGGGACTAGGACTGGGACTTGCTCTTGGTGGCTGGCTTCCTGGTCCCAAGTTCAGAGAGTTCCATCACCAAGGAAGTGTGGTAGGTCACTTCCTTCAGCAACTGAATGAGGTCACTGCCTTGGAAAACCACTTTGTCCTAGCAGTTGCTTCCAATGGACCCATGAGATGGAGGCTGCTCCTACTTCCTGTGACACTTTCACAAATTAGAATGGTATATCAACCATAGGCACCCAGGAAAAGCTCTGTATACAGGCCTGGTTTGGTCCATTTCATCTACATTAAGAAGAGAGAGGCTGATTCAGACACATTCCTTCATTCTGACCAGGTTGTTTGACATGGAAGTTGACATGGAGTTGACTTTTTCTCTCTCAGGTCCTTCTTAGGTGAAAAGGTCGGTCAAAAGTCGGAGGAAAAGACCATCAAGAGACTGTCTCATGTCACAGCAAAGGGTTTATTGGGAGTCCAGCATGCTGGGGCTCAGAGCTAACTTCAGAGGAGCAAAGAACAAAGAGCCCCAAGAACAACTTGAGCAGAGTTTATATACATTCTTTAGAGAGGGCAGGGACTTTACATACATCATATCCTCTTTTAGGAAATCAACACATAGCACGGGAAAATCAAATAACAACTCTAAAACATGATTAGTACATTCATTGGCGGGAAGAGGTCGGGTAGGGGGTGATTGGTTAGGCCTGAAAAGGGGTATACGTTTAAACTGATTGGTTGAATCCCTGAGATGTATATGTGGTGAGCTGCACGGTTTCCTGAAAGGGGTTGTTAAGTAACTAGGTGGTCAGGGAAGATTTCAACACACATCTAATTGGCAGTTCCGGGAATTGTCTTAACTGCCACAGGAATTTCAGGTTCTGAGTGCAGCTTGGAAACTTTAAAAAACCTGGTTCTATGTTTCAATTTCAATTTCTTTTATTCGTTCATTTCCCACTCCTTTTTCTTACTACTTTTAATCTTAAACGTAATAAATCATAATTATTGCGGGGTCTCACATTCTATTTCTGCCAGTGGACCGTATTTCTGTCTGATTACAATGAGTTTTTCCTGCCCAATTTGAGCCTGGAGAAAGGAAACTATGTGGTTAAGCAAACAAGGTCCTACAGTTAGCAACACCATAAGGATGATCAAGGGTCCAGCTAAGTCTGATACGAGTGTAGTTAACCAGGGGGACTGGGTAAACCATAACTCAAACCACCCTAGTTGAATCTCCCTATCTTTCTGGTGCTCTTCAAGGCATTTTCTCAATTTACTCATGGATTATTTTACAACTCCAGTATGGTCAGCATAAAAACAACATTTTTCTCTCAGTGCAGCACAGAGGCCCCCCTCACTCATGAAGAGGAGGTCTAATCCTCGCCTGTTCTTTAAAACAACTTCAGAGAGAGAAGTTAAGGATTCCTGCAAAGCTGTGATGGTGGTCTCTAACGTCTTCAAGTCTTTATCTATTGCTGTTTCTAATCGGGCCATTTGTTGTGACCCACATATAGTAGCAGCTGTTCCCATACCCACTCCTACAGCAGCTCCTATCCCCAATAGGATGGCAGGAGTAAGGGACACTGGCTCCCCGCAAAATCGGGTTGTTTCTCCCCCTAGTAGACCTTCAAATGATTCTACATCATAATAGAGCACCCTGGGGAGTATCTGCACCATTACACAATAATATACAGAGATGTCAAATACCTGGGCTGAAATGCAAGGAGTTCTGACTGTTTGGAGTTCAGTACAATAAAGGTTCCTTTAATTAGTTCCCAGGGGGAGGAGTCAGCTGTACTCTGGACTGGGGAAGTAGGCAAAGACGGAAACCGGGAAGTATGAGATGGTAGAGGGGTTCTGGTAGATCTAGCCATGGGAGGTTTAGGAGGCTTAATTCCTGGGTTGAGGGGATTGGGCTCTATTGCTGTGATATTTTCTTCCTTTTTCAGCCGGATGGTGAACCAGTGACCAAAGTCATAACGAGGGCCATATATATAGAATCGCATTCCCCACGTATTTCCCATAGGCCATGCTGTTCCGAGGTAGCCCCTTCCTTTGGAATTGAAAGTTAAAATGAGGGGGTAACATAGACTATTCTTTCCACAGTGAGTTTTTGACACCACTTGGCTAGCAGCACATTTCTTGGGATCAATCAAGGTGTCATTTCTTTCTTCCTGAATCATACTGTCGGGGGAGTTTGGGTTCCACCATGCAGCTCCCGTTTGTTCACAACCCCAAGATCTACAATAAAAGTCACTGGGTCCTGTACAGGTTTGGGCCTGTTTGCGACTTCGGAAATCAGCTGGGCACACATAAAAATCAAGATTGGCTAGTTTACACCTGAGCTGCGGAAGATGATATCCATAATTCATGGGGTAAGGTGGTCTATGTTGCCCTGGTTTGGGGTTGAGTGGGATCTCTGTGGGGGTCCTCTATGTCAGGGAGATCCCAGTCAGACAGGCCTATGGCAATCTGACAAATATCCGGGTGGAGAGATGTCCACCAAGTCCATATGGTGGCTGTATGTGAAATAGACCACACTACTTGCCCAGTAGGATTTATAACTTGCCATTGTTGCTGAACAAGCTGATGGGGATTAGGACTGCTGGTGGTCAGGGGAAGAATCCATAGCCCTACCCACATGACAGACACACAACTTGAGACGGTTACCAGTCTGTTCCAGTTTCTAGCCAGAGTCCGGACAGGGCGCAGGCTTGAGATGGGAGGCATGGATCCAGGAAGTGATCCCATCCACTTTCACCACTGTGGTTGTTATAAGCAGCACCTGGTATGGTCCTTTCCAGCGGGGTTCCAGGGATGACACCTAATGCCATCTCATGTAGATGAAGTCTCCCACTTGATATCGATGTGGGGTTCCCTCATCTCCAGGCTGATAAGCAGTGGCCAACTGTTTCCACAGGTATCTCTGGGTGCTGGGTTTGTTCAAGGGCTTTAAGTCTGTCAAGAAAGAGTGTGTGAAAGGAATCATTAAGTCTCAGAGTTGGGGTTAGGTCCGTTACTGGAGGAGGGGGACCATAGAGAATTTCATAAGGGGTGAGTTTACACAAAGAGGCAGAGGGTGTTTTTCTTGCACGAAACAGTGCTTAAGGTAGGAACAGAGTTCAATTTTTTATGCTGGTCTCCAAGCTTTTTTCGTTAAGGTCTCTTTGATGGTTCTATTCATCCTTTCTACCTGTCCTGAGCTCTGGGTCTATAAGCACAATTTAACTTTCAATTAATCCCCAGGGTCCTGGCGAATCCCTGACTTACCTGGGCCACGAATGCCAGTCCATTATCAGACCCTATTACCTTAGGCAGGCTGAACCTTGGAAAAATGTCTTATAGAATCTTTTTGACCACCCTCTGAGCCTTTTGTTTCTTCATGGGGAAGGCTTCAAACCATATTGAAAAAGTATCTACAAAGACTAGAAGATATTTAAATCCGTACCTTGCTGGCTTAATTTCAGTAAAGTTCACTTCCCAGAATTGTCCTGTTCTGGTTCCTCGTAAGCGCTTTCCTGCAGGAAGCTTGGATGGGTAAGCATTAACTAACTGGCAGACTTGACAAGCTCTAGTCACCTGCTCAGCTATTTCTTTCCTCTGTGAGTCAGTCAATAATAAGTCCTTTCTCCGGTCCTTTAGAAGTGCCTATAACTTTTTTCAGCCTAAGTGGTTGAGTTGGTGTACGTCTTTGACATAAAGGTGGGCTTTTTGAAATAGTAAACTTGGCTCTGAAGGGTCCCAGAGTCCTGTATCTGTCTCCTCAGATGATAAGTTGCCTGAATGTTCCAGTGCCGCCAAATCTCCTGATTGTTGTTAACCCCGGTGTGGAAAAAGTTACCAGAGTCATTACGTTTAGGGCTGCCAAATAAGCTTCCTCATCTGCCCTTCTGTTTCCAACCGCCATGGGGTCGTTTCCCTTCTGGTGCCCTGGACAGTGCACTATACCTAGTTCCTTAGTGCTCTGCACTGCTGAGAGAAGGTGGAGGATCTCATCTTTGTTCTTTATTTCTTTCCCAGCAGAGGTTAATAGCCCCCTTTGCTGGTAAATAGCCCTGTGCACATTAGCATTGGCAAATGGATAGCGGCTATCAGTGTATATGGTGGCCCTTTTGCCTGTTGCTAGTTCCAATGCTTTCGGAAGGGCAATCAGTTCTGCCTTTTGGATTGATGTCTTTTCTGGGAGACCAGAGGATCAGATGACATTAGTTTTGCTAACTATTGCTGCTCCAGCCCGCCGCTTACCATCTTGGAGGAAGCTGCTCTCGTCTGTAAACCATACGACTTCTGGGTGAGGCAGTGGCTGGATCTTTCAAGTCTCATCCTATACTGGTTTCCTCTGCCAGTATGTGTTGACACTCATGAGTGATGGGTTCTGATGATTCTTCTGGCAGCAGTGTACCCAGGTTGAGTGGAGCAGGGGGTCCCAGAGTTATTCTGTCTTTGCTAATCCAGAGGCTCTGGTAGTGGTTTATTCTGGAGTTTGATAGCCACCTCTCTGGAGGCTGACAGATGATGCTCTCCAGGGCATGGGAGGCTATAATGGTTAGCTTCTGTCCCAACGTTCATTTATGAACATCTTTTTTTAGAAGGGCTGCCGCTGCTATCGCTCTTAAGCAATTTGGCCACCCGCTAGCCACTGGGTCCAATTTTTTTGATAAGAATGCTACCGGCCTTTTTCAAGGTCCCAAAGTCTGAGTGAACACTCCCAGTTCTATTCCTTTCGTTTTCTCAATGTAGAGAGTGAAGGGTTTTTCTACTTCTGAGAGTGCTAAAGCTGGAGCAGTTAGCAGTGCCTTTTTT
This sequence comes from Callospermophilus lateralis, assembly GCF_048772815.1. Classification (NCBI taxonomy): domain Eukaryota; kingdom Metazoa; phylum Chordata; class Mammalia; order Rodentia; family Sciuridae; genus Callospermophilus; species Callospermophilus lateralis. The sequence continues at coordinate 259,123 of NW_027514474.1, forward strand.
TGACATTATCAAAAGCTTTTTGGTGCTCAGGGGTCCATTTGAAATGGGCATCCCCATTTATAAGCGGGTATAAAGGTGCAGCCAGAGATGCGAACCCAGGAATCCATAACCTGCAAAAGCCGGCAGTCCCAAGAAACTCTCTGAATAGTCTCTTATTAGATGTGGGCGGTATCTGCACAACGGTTTGTTTTCTGGGCTCACTGAGCCATCTTTTGCCACCCCTAAGAGAATAAACCTGGAAGATTACTTCTTGCTGACAAATTTGGTCCTTTTTGCAGAAGCCCTATATCCAAGCCGAACAAGCTCGGATCATAGTGCTTGGGTCCCAGACTCATAGTTCTTCTTGGTGTTGGCTGCCAGTAGCAGATCATCCACATATTGGAGTAGGGTGACTTCGGGGTGTGCAGTTCTGAGGCCTGTGGAAGGCTTCATCAAAGAGAGTGGGGGAGTTTTTGAACCCCTGTGAGAGTCTAGTACAGGTTAGTTGGCCATATGTTAAAGTTTCTGGGTCTATCCACTCGAAAGCAAACAGAAACTGATTGTCCTTATGTAGGGGCAAGAAGAAGTAAGCATCTTTTAAGTCCAGCACAGTGTACCATTCCCGCTCCAGATTCAGAGTGCTAAGCAAATTATATGGATTGGGTATTGTTGGGTGAATGTCCTGCACTCTGTTGTTTATCTCTCTTAGGTCTTGAACAGGACAGTAGTCCCTAGTTCCTGCCTTTCTTACTGGTAGCAGGGGGGTATTCCAGGCTGATTGACAGGGCCTTAGGACCCCAAGGGCCAATTATTTCTGAATATGGGGACTTATCGCATCTTTAGCTTCTTTGCTTAGAGGATATTGTTTAACACTGATTGGAGAGGCAGAGGCTTTTAATTCTAGTTCTATTGGAGGTAGTTTTATTGCTAGACCTAACCCAGCAGTTTCTGCCCACGCATTCGGATAATCTTTTATCCATTTCTGTTGTAGTTTGCCTCTTTGATCAGTCCTAGGGAGCGCGAAGAGTTGATGTTCATCTTCAACGGACATAGTCAATGCTGTGACTATGGGAGGTTTCACTGAAGGCTTTAGAACATCCACTTAGGGAACATCAGGGTTAAAAGTTATTCTAGCCCCGAGTTTGGTAAGCAGATCCCTGTTCATCAATGGGGCTGGGCACTCTGGGATTACTAGGAAAGAGTCTTGGACTTTTCCTTTTCCTACATCCATAATCCTCTTAGTTGTCCAAGCCCGATATGTACTGCCATTATCCCCTTGAACTAGGGACCATTTATTTGATAGGAGCCCAGTGGGGTCTTAAGGGCTGAGAATACTGCTCCTGTATCCTCTTCAAAGTTCACTGGAGTCCCCTCCACTTCAAATGTTACCCTGATCTCGGGGAGGAGATCCGAGCCCCAACATTCCTAGTCCTCTTCTAGAGTCAGCATGGCATGCTGGCGTGGTTGCTTCTTTTGGGTGCACTCTTTGGCTCAGTGTCCTTTTTCTTTATAGTAGGCACTTTGATCTGAGGCCAGGGGCAGCCTTTGGCATGGGCCCAAGTATCCCTTCCTGACTCCAAGCTTTTTAACTTCTGGCATATTTGCTGCTGTGAACAAAACCTTAGCCAATGTTTTAGTCTGCCTTTTGCTCCTTTCATGCCCCTTTTGTTCCCTTTCCTTCTCTATCCTCTGTTCCCTCTCCTCCTCAGTTTCTCTCTTATAATATACTTTCTCAGCTTCTCTGACTAAATCTCTTAAGGTCGTATCTTGTAATCCATCTAGACATTGTAACTTTCTCTTAATATCTTGGGCAGCCTGCTCAATACAGGCCATTGTAACAGATGCATTTTGGTCCTCTGCCTGAGGATCAAAAGGAGTATATTCTTCCATAATTCTCTCCAGAAACATAGAGGGAGACTCATTAGGCCCTTGGATAATCTCTCTTACTTTGGCCAAATTGGTCAGCCCTCTGGCGGCCACTCGGAGACCCGCTATTAGAGCCCGGCGATAAGTGGACAGATGCTTCTTACCTTCAAAGGTGTTGGGGTCCCAGTTGGGTCGGTTCATGGGCCCATAGGGACGGAAAGAGAGTATCACAAGGGCTTCTGAGTTTTCTATTATCCGCCGCCGGTGGGTTCCTTTAGGTTGCTCAGCTTCCTCCAGGGGAGGAGGGGCTGCTGCTGCTGCAGAGAAGTCCCCTGGAGGGCTTGGGTCTGGCCCAATTGCCTATAGCAGTGGAGAGGCTGAGTCAGCGGTTGGAGGATCATCAGGAACTGTGTTGGGGGTTGGGGAGGGAGAGTAGACGATAAGGAGGGGGAGGAGTGTCCAGTCTTGTGACTCAGGGAGAATGGAAGGAAGAGGGGGAGGAGTGGATGGTTTGAATGATAGGACCATGGGGGAAGGGGTATATGGCTCTTTATCTGGGTGGCCACGTGTCCAAAGCTGAAAGACAATATCTCTGACTTTTCGGATTAGAGGAAAGTGGAAGGATCCTTCTGGGGGCCATCCAACTTCGAGGATGGGCCATTCTGAAGCACAGAGAGTCTGCCAGGTACAGCGTTTTACTGGAAAATAAAGATTCTGGGCCCTTGAGCGGACATCAGTCCAATGATCAATGGTCGGAGACAGAGAAGAGGATGTGCTTTGTCCCATAATGGGAATTACTCAAACAGGGACAGTGAAGACACAAACGCAACACAGAAAAAGACAAACAGTAAATGTTTAACATGACTCCAAGAAAAAGATTAGAACTGAGTAACTGGTAAATCTTAATGGGTTAGGCAATAAAGACAGACAGTAAACTCAACATGAGTTCGGGACAATGAACCAAACTGAGTAGCCGGCAAAACCTGATGGGCTGGCAAACCGAATCCTGAAGCAAAATGTAACTTAGATGAGGAAACTACTATTCTTTGATTTCCCTAGTCTTCCGGAGTGTCCCCCAGAAACGTGACCTTGGGCTCTGTGACAGGTCTGTCACACCATAGGAGAGAGCTAATGCTCTTCACCAACAGCCACTTTGCCATGCCCTGACTTGAAATCCGAAACCAGAAATAGGCTCCTTACTAACCCCGAGAGGAGTCCCTTGAGGTCTTTCGTCCACCACTGCCGGATATCTCACCTGGGGCCTCCAGATAAATAGGTGCGGCGAACGTCAGAGGAAAAGACAACAAAGAGGTTTTCTCATGCATCAGCAAAGGGTTTATTGGGGGTCCAGCATGCTGGGGCTCAGAGCTCACTTCAGAGGACCAAAAATCAAAGAACCCCGAGAACAACTTGAGCAGAGTATATATACATTCTTTAGAGAGAGCAGGGATTTACATACATCATTGCCTCCTTTAGGAAATCATCATGTACCACGGGAAAATCAAATAACAACTCTTAAACATGATTAGCGCATTCATTGGCCGGAAAAGGTCAGGCAGGGAGTGATTGGTCAGCCCTGAGAAGGGGTATACGTTTAAATTTATTGGTTAAAGCCCTGAGATGTATACGTGGTGAGCTGCACGGTTTCTGGGAAGGGGTTGTTAAGTAACTAGGTGTTCAGGGAAGATTTCAACACACATCTAATGGGCAGTTTCAGGAATTGTCTTAACTGCCACAGGAATTTTAGGTTCTGAGTGCAGCTTGGAAACTTTACAAAACCTGGTTGTTTACGTTTCAATTTCAATTTGTTTTATTCTTTCAGAACCTTACAGTGGAAGGCGAGAGACTTCATCCACAATGACTGCTCTTTTGGCCATTTTGGTTTTGGATGCACACATGGGATCTTTTCTTAGATCCGTCTGTTGCTGATAATCTAAGCCACAGCCTCAAACAGGGCCAAGAGCCTGATTAAGACACATCCCTTTCCAAAGCAATTACATCTCTGAGGTCAGTTACAGAACTCAGTCTCTGAGAGGAATCACAACAGTGTTCAAGCCCAGGTGGACCCAGTCATTCTTCCAACCACCACACATATGACCACAATTAAATCCAAAACACTCCCACATGGCACTCATCTTCTTACATACATACACTCATGATAACCTTTGGCTAGAGGCTTCCATGAATGGCGCAGCCCACGAGAGTGTCCAAAATAAGCTCCCTTGCAACTCATTTGCCTAACCTCAGGGTGGCCTGAACACCCTTCCTGTGAACCAGGATTGATCACATAGTTCTTCCTGTAATACTGCTCTGCTTCTCCAATTTGAGGCCTACTGACTGTCAGGTATAGATTCTTTATGTGATTTGGAGTCATTAGGAAACCAAAGTAAATTTGCAAGGCTTGGAAAAACTCTTTTGACCCAAAGGATACCTATTGTCACTTGGTGGAGGTCAGGAACCTTACAGAGGAAGGCGAGAGACTTCATCCACTATCACTGATCTTTTTGCCATTTTGGTTTTGGATGCACACATTGGATCTTTCTTTATATCCATCAGGCACTGCTAATCTAAGCCACAGCCACACACAGGGCCACGAGGCTGATTCAGAACATCCTTTTCCAAAGCAATTAAGCAAAGAGCCACAGGTGATGCCCATTCATTTCCATTTGAAAACTGTTTTCTTCAAGATTCACAAAGGGGTGGCCTGAGGCAGAGACCTTCCTGACTTCAGAGCAACATAACAATAAGTAAGCAAATCCCAATGCAGGGTTTCTCCACTGAGACTATACTAGTCACAATGATATCTGAGTTTTCTGAGATGCTTGTCATTCCCTTCAACAATCCAGTACATGGCCATGTCTCAGAGCTTGGAGGTGGTATATATATCTTGGACAAAAAACCATGAGCCTATTCTGGAGAGTGGCCAGAATTCAGAAAGAAAACAGGAACTTAGAAAGTTAGTAGGTGTTGCCCATCAAAAAGGCAACCAGCAGTCCTTTTTAAAAATGGGCAGGATGAATGCTGGAAAGCTTTCTACTAGTCAGGATACATCCATTGATGCATTCCTTTTTCTAATGTGTACAACCAGGAACACAGTGGGATACACAGACACAGAAACACTCACCTTGTCAAAGGACTTTCTAGAAACAGTCCACTCTAAACCAAACAAACCGCCTTTCCTACCTATTCTCAGAACATGAGACAAAACCACAAACTCACACCCACTCTCAAAAAGGCACCTCTTTCCCCAAGTAAGTCTGTGAGTATCCAGAGTGTCCTCTGACTTGTGGGCCATAGTATGTTCCCCCGAAATGGCCTGTCCTGTCTCAGATCTGGTCTCTTTGTCCATCTCTGTGAAGTTGTATGGAGCCTGTGCTGACCACTACCTGCTTTCTCAGGAAAGGCCCGTCTTCAGAGCTCTACTTGCATTTGGTCATCCTTAAACCATTAGGTACCAAGAGAGACAGACTCTCTCCTTGGTAAATCCAAACAAGTGAGCCCACTGGGAATGGGACTGGGCCTGCCTCTGGATGCCTGGCTTCCTGGATCTGAAGTTCAGAGAGTTTCATCACCAAAGAAGTGAGGTAGGTCAATTCCTAAAGGAAGGGAATGAGGTCACTGCCTTGGCAACCACTTTGTCCTTAAAGTTGCTTCCAAAGGTCCCTTGAGATGGAGGCTGCCCCTACTTCCTGTGAAACTTTCAGAAGTTAGAATGGTATATCAACCATAGACACCCAGGAGAAGCTCTCCACACAGGGTTGTTTTGGTCCATCTTTTTTATATCAATAGGAGAGAGGCTGATTCAGACACATACCTTCATCCTGACCAGCTTGTTTGCCAGGGAAGATAACTTTTGCTCTCTCAGGTCCTTCATAGCTGCCTACATCTTCTCCAGGGATCATTTCTGCATCAACCTTTGAGGTTCTCAGCAGGTGGAAGATTCCCTACATTCCTGTATTGTAAGACCTACTCTGTCCCTGCTCTTTTGTAAAGTTAGATTGAGGGAACAGTGTATGGTTAGGGTTAATAATATATTTTATTTGGGTTAGGAAACATTCTGTGGGATAAATAATGGTATTAGGAACCTGCGATATTCACAAGAATATATAGGTGAAATATAAGTATAAAACCTGAAATCTAGGTACGATTTGAAGCCCAGAAGGGAATTGGGCCCTTTAGTGCGATACTTAGCTTTGAATTATGTTCTACACAGATGTCTCAGATAAATCGATATGCAATGGCAGAGGACCTTGTACCTTGGATGAATAAATGTCTTAGAGAACATCCAGTCAAAAAGGAATAGTCGGCAGGATTAGGAAGGTAGTCAGTAGGTTTTGAAAAAAGAGTGAGTATAGGATTTGGACAAAACGTTCATTAGCAATAGGGTTTCGGGTAGAGAGTGAACGTAAATATGAGCACATACGAAGAGTCAGTCACAATGATGAACTGGGAAAAATATGTTGGAAAGCAGATATCAATAGAGACATTAGGAAAACAGGCAAAGTATAATGTGAGTGATAGGGTTAGACATTTTCAACATGGTTGAGGATGAATATATAATCTTAGGTAGAAAGACATATGTAGTCATCAATAGGATTGATATTTTAGAGCATTAGGCAACCTGGGCATGGTTGTTTTTAATAATCCATGCTCACTTTCCATTTTGCTTTGGTGAAAGGTTAATAAAATAGTCACTTGTCACTTCCTGTTTTTCTGTATGCTTAACAAAACACTGTTGAAATCTTGAGAACTGTTTGCTATTTTGGTTCCCAGAATGTGCTATCCCCAACTGCCAAACTGCAGAATGTACTCCCTCACCCAGTTGCATGCAAACTGCACACTCGCCCTGACCCATAAATAAATTTCCCTCCCTGCCCTGTCCAAGGAAAGTATATAAGCTCTGTTAAAGCTGTTCTCAAGGCTCTTTGCTCTATTCAAGTGAGCTCTGAGCCCCAGCATGCTGGACCCCCAATAAACACTTTGCTGTGGCTGAGTGAAAATGGTATACTGTTCTGTACTTAAAAGATGCTTTCTTTTGCTTGGCTCTGCATAAAGATAGTCAGTTGCTGTTTGCTTTCGAGTGGGTAGACCCAGAAACAGGAACGTCTTGTCAACTAACTTGGACTAGACTCCCACAGGGGTTCAAAATCTCCCCCACTCTCTTTGATGAAGCCCTTCACAGAGATCTCAACAACTTCAGAACTACACACCCCGAAGTCACCCTGATTCAATATGTGGATGTCCTGCTCCTGGCAGCCAACACCAAGGAAAACTTTGAGTCTGTGACCCAAGCACTATTATCTGAGCTTGCTCAACTCAGGTATAGAGCTTTGGCCAAAAAGGCCCAAATTTGCCAGCAAGAAGTAATCTTCCTGGGGTATTTCCTTAGGCACTGTAAATGATGGCTCACTGACCCCAGGAAACAAAACGTTGTGCAGATACCACCCCCATTTAACAGGAGACAACATAGAGAGTTTCTTGGAACTGCTGGCTTTTGCAGGTTATGGACCTGGGTTTGTGTTCATAGCTGCTCCTTTATACCCGCTGTTAAATGAGAATGCCCAATTCCAATGGACCCTTTGAGCACCAGCAAGCTTTTGATAACATCTAAGAACACTAACACTGAACACCTCAACTTCACTGAGCCCAGCCTGCAATTTCAGAAAGCCCTACACTATGTTAAAAATGTACATCAACTCAATCAACTTAGTTCAAAGAAACTGCAGCCATTCCTGTAGGATCAAGAACAGAGTTTTAGACTAACTCACTCACAGTGAATGGAAATAACTGAATGGGTAACAAAAGCCTGTCGGTTCTGTTAATTGGTTAATGCTTACCATTCCAAGCTTCCTGCAGGAAAGCACGTACCAGGAACCAGACCAGGACAATTCTGGGAAGTGGACTTTACCTAAATTAAGTCAGCGAGATATGGACTTAAATATCTCCTAGTCTTTGTAGATACATTTTCAGGATGGATTGAAGCCTTTCCCACAAAAAAAAAAAAAAAAAAAAAAAAAAAAAAAACAAACCGGCACAAATGGTGGTCAAGTAGATCCTGAAAGATATTTTTCAAAGACAGGGCCTGCCTAATGTAATGTGGTCTGATAATTGAACGGCGTTCATGGGCCAGGTAAACCAGGGGTTAGCCAGGACCCTGGGGATTAATTGGAAGTTACATTGTGTTTATAGATCCCAAAGCTCAGGACACATGAAAAAATAAATAGAAGCATTAAAGAGACCTTAAATAAATTAAGCTTAGAGACCGTCATAAAAGGGTAGACTATGCTCCTGCCTTATGCACTGTTTCCTGAAAGAAATACTTCCTTTGTTTCTTTGTGTAACATCACCCCCTATGAAATTCTCTATGCGGCCCCTCCTCTGGTAAGGGACCTAACCCCAACTCTAAGACCTAAGTATCCCTTCCACACACCCTTGCTTGACAGACTTAAATCTCTTGAAAGAACTCAGCTATACCTGTGGAAACAGCTGGCCACTGCCTTCCAACCTGGGGACGAGGGGACTCCACATCGATATCAAGTAAGAGAATTCCTCTACATAAGAGGACATCAGGTGTCATCCCTGGAACCCCGCTGGAAAGGACCATACCAGGTGCTACTTATAACACCTACAGCGGTAAAAGTAGACGGAATCACTTCCTGGATCCATGCCTCTCATCTCAAGCCTGCAATCTGTCCAGACTCTGGCTGGAAACTGGAAAAGACTGGTAACCCGTTCAAATTGTGTATTTGCCACGTAGATAAGGCTATAGACTTTCCCCTTGGCCACCAGTAGACCTAACACTCATTAGCCCGTTCAGCAGCAATGGCTGATCACAAATCCTACAAGACAAGAAGTATGGTCTATCTTGCATACAGCCCCCTTAGGAACCTGGTGGCCATCTCTCCACCCAGACATTTGTCAGCTGGATATAGGTCTTTCCTATTAGGATATCCTTGATGAAGAGGATCCCACTAAAATTCCATTAAATCATTTCCGTACCATAGATAATGGAAACAAACATTATGGTTGTATAGACAGGCAAGCCAGATGCAGGTTGGCTAGCCTATATTAGTATGTTTGCCCCGCAGACTATCAAAGCCACAAACCGCCATGGCTGAGTGTGGGAAAAGATGACTTCTTCTGTAAGTCATGGGGATTTGAGCATACAGGGGCTGCCTGGTGGAATGTAAAATCCTCATCAAATTCAGTACACAGCATTGGCCATATTACTACTTAGACATCTAAAACAGATGGCGCCAAGAGGAGTCTCTAGATCCTCAAATTCTGTGTGACCTTTTTACCTTCTGCAAGTGCTCAAAAGGGTGAAAGGAAATTCCCCTATGTGGAGGCCTTTTCCCTGTTTCCCTCACATCCTGAACTATGCTTCTCCAATAGTTCCTCACCCTCAGCTTTCTGCTCCAGACTCTCTGCTGTCAGTCCTACCTCAGCAACCTTATTTCTCCCCTCCAATTACTAGATCCAAAACCCAAACCTCCGCTGGTTCTCAGAGCATTGCCCCCTTGCTGAGATAGCAGGTACTGAGGTACCCATCCACCCACTCACTCCTCTCTTCCTCTGTCAGTACCCGCACCCGGTCGCACCAGGTCCTCTTACCAGCTAACCTAAAGCTCAAACCAGCTTAGGAGATCCCTCAGACCCCTATTGAAGATGTAATGAAAATGACCTTTAAAGTTGCTTTGTGATCACTGAAAACAGGTTACTAAGAATTTAAAGTGCCTCACAGGCTTTTCGGGATAGTCACTCCCGTCTTCCCCTCTGCTCTACCTGTTATACTGCTCAAGTTTTTGTTTCTAGAAAAATCCCAAACCCCTTTCCCATTATTCTTTTATATCTCTCCTTCCTATTTCTCAGATCCACGGAGCAGCTCTCACCCTCCGCCTTCCCCGTCTTCCCCCTCTGTACCAGGCCCACAGAAAAATCTTAACTGAACTTCTCCAGAAGTCTTCACCATGACTTTAGGATTTTCAGCAAAAGAGTCCCTATAAAAGAGTTCAGTGTAGATAAACTTCCTGTTTTTCTGTTGCCCTGCTCTACTTGGCTACTGGCTGCAAAAATCAGCACTCCTAAGCTTGACACCCCTTTAATAGTTTTTCACACAATATGTGAACAAGGCCTCTGGCCTTGAGCTGGGGCTTCATAGAGATGGCTATATTTTTAAGATATAAAATTACCAACTGGGCTCCATGGTAACACTGCAGGGGGATAAAAGAAAAGGAAGAAAAAGCTCTCCCCCTCCCAGGTGTCCTTGAAAGTTTAACTTGCCCACCAAAGAGGAAAAAACAGAAAAAAACTTCTTTTTCTGAAGTTCTGCAGACTGTGAACTTCTTAGTCCCTTCCCTTTCATGTTGGGTACAAAATTCTGAAACTACCTAAACTTGGGGTTCAGGGAATTAATTGATTACAACAGAAGCAATGCCCGCTGAATCCGGTTGCAACCAAATAGGACTGTTTCCCTGTCTTCTGTGCTATCTTAGGTGCCTTGCCTTGACTGCCCCTACAACAGTATAATTCTATATACTTAAACATTGTTTATGTTTTAATGAAATGGTCAACAGATGTGATTAATTGTGAAATGGTGAAGATGTTTCCCAGATTGCTCTATAATGACCCAGGTTCATTTGAAGTTCAAACAGGGGGGCATACAACCCAGTTCCACTGGGAACATATATCTCTTACTTTACCTATCATATTAGGAAGTGGAGTTGCTGCAGGGGTAGTCACAGGAACCACTGCCCTGGTCCATGGTACACAACAAATGACCCAAATAGAAGCAGCAATAGACCAAAACTTAAAGATATTAGAAACCTCCATCACAGTTTTCAGGAATCTTTAACCTCTCTCTCTGAAGTTGTTTTACACAACAGTAGAGGGTTTGACCTCCTCTTCATGAGAGAAGGGGGCCTTTGTGCTGCATTGATGTAAGAATGCTGTTTTTATGCTGACCATAATGAAGTTGTAAAAAAACCTATGAGTAAAATAAAAGGATGCCTTGAAGAGTGTCAATGAGAGACAGACGCCCCAAAAGGGTGGTTTGAGTCTTGGTTATCACAGTCCCCCTGTTTATCTACGCTTTTACCACCCCTGGCCTGTCCAATAATAATCTCCATATTATAGCTAACTATAAAACCCTGTTTGCTCAACCGTGTAATTTCTTTTTTCCAAGCTCAAATTGGACAAGTTAAACTTATGGTAATACCCCACTAGCAGACATAGAATGTGACACCCCCCAATAATCACTATTATGATTAAAATTAGCCAGAAGAAGAAGTGGGGAATGAAAGGTTAATAAAAAAGGAACTTGGAACTTCCTGTTTTTTTGTATGCTTAACAAAACACTGTTGAAATATTGAGAACTGTTTGCTAACCTTGTTCCCAGATTGTGCTGTCCCCAACTTCGAAATTGCAGAATGTATTCCCTCATCCGGTTACACGCAAACCGCCCACTCGCTCTGACCCATCAATAAATTTCCCTCCCTACCCTTTTCAAGGAAAGTATATAAGCTCTGCTTAAGCTGTTCTCAGGGCTCTCTGCTCTATTCTTGTGAGCTCTGAGCCACAGCATGCTGGACCCCCAATAAACCTCTTGCTGTGGCATGAGACACTCTCCTGGTGGTCTCTTCCTCCAATGCTTGCACGAACATTACTTGGATGATTGAATGTAGAAGAGAAAATCCAGTCAAAAAGGGATAGTCGGGAGGATTAAGAAGATAGTCGGTAGGTTTAGGAAGAAGAGTGAGTATAGGATTTGGAACAAAATCTCTTTAGCAATAGGGGTTCGGTTAGAGAGTGAATGTAAATGTCAGCACATGTGAACAGTCATAATAATGAAATGGGAAAAGAACGTAGGAAAGCAGATATCAATAAAGACATTACGAAATCAGGCAAAGTATAAAGTGTGTGATACAATTAGACATTTTCAACAGGGTTGAGTTAGAATATATAATCTTAGGAAGAAACAAATATGTAGTCACCAATAGGATTGACATTTGAGAGCATTAGGCAACCTTGACACGGATGTTTTTTGTAATCCATGCTCACTTTCCATTTAGGTTTTGGTACAATCATAAGTGTGACGTTTGCATTTGTGTCCAGAATATTACTGTGATAATATGTATATGTAGATCTGGTGACATGAGTGTTTATTCCAGCATTTCTGGGAGCAGTTTTTTGAAGACATATAAATGGGTATAGGGGGTACAAAGAGGTATACACTGTGTCAATGAATATAGAGATAATGCATGAATAGACCATAAGTGAATAAATAATATAACTGGTTCCACATTAAATAACGGATTGAATTGATATCGGAAAATGTATAAGAAATCTTATATTGATATACAATCATTCATTCCAACCATTTATACATCTAATATCAATATTAGGGTTATGGTTTATCATGAAGATATGTTATTTTTGCTACAAAAGTGATTATGGAAATCGAAAATAATGTGTTTGGAAAGAGTCAGTCACAATGCTGGCAATATGTGAACAAGGCCTCTGGCCTTGAGCTGGGGCTTGACAGAGATGGCTACAGTTCTAAGTTAAAGAAGTTACCAAACTGGGCTCCATGGTAAAAGCTGGCAGGGAGAAAAAAAAAAGAGAAGAAAAAAGCTCTGCCCCTCCCAGGTGTCCTTGAAATGTTAACTTGCACAGAACAGAAAAAAAAAAAAAAAAAAAAAACAGAAACAAAAACTGCTTTTAATGAACTTCTGCAGACTGTGAACTTCTGAGTCCCTCCCTTACATGTTGGGTACAAAATTCTGAAACAATCTAAACTTGGAGTTCAGGGGATTAAATGATTACAATAGAAGCAATGCCCTCTAAATCCGGTTGCAACCAAATAGGACTGTTTCGCTGTGTTCGGTGCTATGTTAGTTGCCTTACCTTGCATTGTCCATCCCTTTTCTCATGAAAAGACCAGTCAAGAAACATGGAGGAATGCATGTGCTCTGAAGCAGGAAGTGATTGATAGTGAATCAAATGCCTATAAATTTCCTAACTTGTGGATGAAATACATATCCTATGATGTGCATAAATTAAAGAAATAGTAATCTACCAGTGTTGAATAAAAATGAACGTCAAAATACACATCATGTGCAATTGGAATCTACTTGCATTGATGTTAAACTGGGTCAGGTACTGTAGAAATATTAGGATTTGTGTGCACCATTCACTGAAGTTCCTTTTCGGTACTAGCAAAGAAATATGTTTTTCAGGTAAATGAATATTTCTAAGAATAATCTTGTGAAAAGTTGATTATAAATTCACATATATGAATATGAATGAATTTGGTGAGTGTAAAATAAAACACATATTTCATATTTTGAAAAATTTGGAGAGTCTATCTATCTATCTATCTATCTATCTATATATATGTGTGTGTGTGTGTGTGTGTGTGTGTGTGTGTACACACACACACACACAGACATTAAAAATAGCAATATATATGCCAATCAAAATTCAAAATGAAATATATATCATTGACAGATCCAAAAATATTTATTTAACTGAACATGGATTTATGAATAATATTGATCAAGTAGGAAGCTCACCCATAATTTGAATTTTCAGTTCCAACATCATTTAGGAGGAGTGATCCCTTACAATTTGTATCTGTCAAGTCAGCCACCTCACATGAATGGACGTGTGGTCCCAGGTAGGATTCTATGTTTGCATATAAAAATACAGGTGGTGAATAGGCTACAGAGAGGGGAGACAGGAATTCACATATTGGTTAACTTTAAAAAAAACATGGAGAACGACTTCAACAAAAAGTTGACTAGATTTATAACTCCAACAATATATAATGCAAAAGGCAAGTCCAACTATACACCATGCCTCCTCTGAAATGCTTGTATTTTTATTCTGTTTGAGTTATTTTTCTCCATCTTATTAGTATTAGTAGTCAGAGTGTAGTAGGGTAGGGGTTAGTGTCGGGGATTCAGTATTTGAAAGAAAAATTGGAAAATGAATCCAATGTGTATGTAAATGTGTGCATCACAAATATCCTCCAACTCTCATACAGAAAAATGCCTTGACAGTACCTTCGCTCCAACTAAAACACCATTAGAGGAGAAGAATTAGAAAATCAGTGAATACATATCTGGAATGGAATATGCTCACAGTTTTGAAAAAATTGGAGGTGGTAGATGATTTTCGAAAAGAAAGGGACAGGGTAAACACTCCACAAACATGGAGTTCTGCTGGCCTAAAGACTTCTTGAGAAACTGCCTCTGAGGTTGGGCCCTTGAACTATATGTAGTTGTCAGGAGCTTTAGCTTCCTTTGTACTGAGACCATCAATGCTGGGTCTGCATCTATGGGACATGGAGGAAATTGTTTCTTATTTTCCAATGAAAATGAGGCAGCAGTGCTGAATTCTCTCTTTGTAGGTAACCTGTGGCCACTGGGGGCTAAGTGTATCCCCGTGTGGACTGTGAAGCCATTTGGACATCCTCCAATTTTTGTGGTGTTTCTCGCTGCTGCACTGGGAGTTTGGTATTTGCTTCACAAAATACATGGAGTTCAACTGGGACACAGTGCTGGAGGGATTTCTGTCGGGAGTGGTGGGTCAGGGTCTGCAGGATAATGCACCAACCAGGCTTCTATCCCACATTGCTTTCCCCCTTGACCATAGCAACCTGATTCTGAACATTGCCCTGAAACCTCTCAATATAACAAGATGCCTTTACAAAGAAGGGTCTGCTGGCTGCACCATGTCAGTAACAACCATTTGGAAGCCAAGGGCAGATCCACATTACCCCACTACATGTTTTATCACAAACCTTCCCACCACTGTTCTAGGCCGGCTAATCAGCAGGCTCCAAATTACTGGCATCTCTGTTCTACACCACTTTCATGAAACCCAGTCAATCAAGGCACTGTCTGGCACACTCAAGATCAGCAACAGCACATCCAAAGTTTCTCCAGTGCCACCAGGTCATGGGAATTTCAAAAATTTCAAGGTATTTTTCTAGCCATTTTTCTAGGATGATGTTGCAAGCACTATGGGTTTCAATATATTCAGGAACCGTTAAATGGTGAAGAAGCACATTTCAATGAAAGCTCTGGAGAACTCTCAAAGGCAAGGCTTCCAAAATAGTGGCCAAAAGGTCACTTGAATCCAGTCCTATTGAGGTCTACAATATGAGGTCCATGTGTTTTTTGACACTGAACTATGGCTGCCATGTCTTTCAGAATACAATCAAGTGATATCCTGGCTGAGATTCCCAGTGCTTTGTGGAAAGCCACCCTGGGCCTAGATCTCAGTTTCCAAGGGCGACTTTCATTGCGTGGCTTCCTAAAATCCCAAAACAATTCATGGCAATACTTCTCTGAGGTAAGTTCTAGAACTCAGTCTCTAAGGGGAATCACACCAGAGTTCAAGCACAGGTAGACCCAGTCATTTCTTCCAACCACCACACAAATGACCACAATTAAAACCAAAACACTCCACACGGCCCTAATCTTCATCCATATAGACACTCATCATATCCTTTGGCTGGAGTTTTCCATAAGGGGTGCAGCCCAAGACAGTGTCCAAAATAAGCTCCCTTAACCCTCATTTGCCTAAAGTCAGGGTGGCCTGGACACCCTTACCGTAAACCAGGAGTGATCAAATAGGTCTGCCATTAATACTTTTCCACTTCTTCAATTTTAGGCCTTTTTACTGTGGCATTTAGATTATTTATGTGAACTGTAGTCAAGAGAAAACCGAAGCACCTATGGGCTAGCCTCTCCATGGCTTTGAAGAATTCATTTGACCCAAAGGATCCTTATTCTCACTTGATGGAGGTCAGAAACCTTACAGAGAAAGGCGAGAGACTTCATCTACAATGACTGTAATTTTTGCCATTTTGATTTTGTATGCACACTTGGGATTTTTCTTTACATCCATCAGGTGTAGGGAATCTAAGCCATAGACTCACACAGGGCCAAGAGACTGATTCAGACACATCCCTTTCCAAAGCATTTAAGTAAAGAGCCACAGGTAATGCCCATTTATATCCATTTGAAAACTGGTTACTTCAGGTTTCACAAAGGGGTGGCCTGAGGCAAAGTCCTTCCTGACATTCAGGACAAAAGAACAATAGGCAAGCAAAAGCCCCAAAGCAGAGTTTCTCCACTGAGACTTTACTGGTCACACTGATATCTGAGTTTTCTGAGATGCTCGCCATTCCCTTCAGCTATCCAGTACATGCCCATATCACAGAGCTTGGAGGTTGTAAATATCTTGGACAGAAAACCATGAGCCTATTCTGGAGTGTAGCCAGAATTCAGGAAGGAAACAAGAACTTAGGAAGTTTGAAGGTGTTGCCCTTCGATAAGGCAAGCCACAGTCCATTTATATATTGGGCAAGATTGATGCTGGGAAGCTTTCTACTAGACAGGACACATCCATTGATGCATTCTCTTTTCTAATGTCTACAACCACAGACACACTGGGAAACACAGACATAGAAACACTTGCCTTGTCAAACGACTTACTAGAAACAGTTCACTCCAAACCAAACAAACCGCCTTTCCTACATTTTCTCAGAACATGAGACAAAACCACAAACACACAACTAAAACCACAAATGCATCTCCTTTCCCCAAGTAGGTCTGTGACTATTCAGAGTGTACTCTCACTGGTGAGCCTTACTATGTTCCTCTGAAATGGCCTGTCCTGTCTCAGATATGGTCTCCTTGGCCAACTCTGAAAATGTCAGGAGCCCACGGTGAGCCACTACTTGCTTTCTCTGGAAAGGCCAGTCTTCAAAGCTTTCCTGGCATTTGGCCATCCTCACATCAGTATATACCAAAAAAGACTGTCTCTGTCATTGGAATATCCAAACAAGTGAGCCCACTGGGACTGGGACTGGGACTGGCTCTGAGTGCCTGGCTTCCTATATCGCAAGTTCAGAGAATTCCATCACCAAGGAATAGAGATGAGGTCACTTCCTTCAGGAACTGAAGAAGTTCACTGCCTTTGCAACCACTTTGTCCTAACAGTTGCTTCCAAGGGTCCCATGAGATGGATGCTGCCCCTATTTCCCGTGACACTTTCACAAGTTAGAATGGTATATCACCCATAGGCACCTGTGAACAGCTCTCCACACAGGGCTGGATTTGTCCATCTTCTGTACATTAGGAACAGAGAGGCTGATTCAGACACAACCCCTCATTCAGACAAGGCTGTTTTCAATGGAAGAAGACTTTTGCACTCTCTGGTCCTTCATAGCTGCCTACATCTTCTCCAGGGATTATTTCTGCATGGAACTTTGAGGTTTTCAGCAGGTGTTATATCCCCTACATTCCTTATTGTAAGACAAACACTGTCCCTGCTCTTCTATAAAGTTAGAATGTGGGAACAGTATATGGTTTTGGTTAATAACATGTTCGATTTGGGTTAGGAATCATTTTGCTGGATGAATAATGGTATTGAAAACCTGCGATATTTATAAGAATATAGAGGTCAAATATATGTATGAAAACAGAAATCTAAGTAAGATTTGAAGCCCAGAAAGGGATTGGGCCCTTGATTGGGAGACTTAGCTTTGAATTATATCCTGCACAGATGTCTCAGATGAATCAATACACAATGGCATCGGACCTTGTACCTTGGATGATTGAATGTTGAAGAGAACATCCATTCTAAAAAGGATAGTCAGTAGGATTTGGGAGATAGTCGGTATATTCAGAAAGAAGAGAGAGTATAGTATTTGGACCAAAAGTTGTTTAGCAATTGGGTTTCAGGTAGAGAGTGAATGTAAATGTCAGCACAAATTCACAGTCAAAATGATGAACTGGGAAATTATGAAGGAAAAGAGATATCAATAGAGACATTAGGATATCAGGCAAAGTTTAAAGTGAGTGATAGGATTAGACATTTTCAACAGGGTTGAGTTTGAATATATAATCTTAGAAAGAAACAAATATGTAGTCAACAATTACATTGACATTTGAGAGCATTAGGCAACCTGGTCATGGATGTTTTCAGAAATCCATGCTCACTTTAAATTTAGGCTTTGGTACAATTATAAGTGTGACCTTTGCTTTATTTTCCAGAATATTACTGTGATAAAATGTATATGTAGGTCAGGTGACATGAGTATTTCTTCCACCATTTCTGGGAGCAATATTTTGGAGACGTATAAATGAGTATTGGGAGTACAAAGAGGTGTACCATCTCTCTATGAATATAGAGATAATGCAAGAATAGACCATACTGAGAGTAAATAATATAATTGGTAAACGTTAAATAACGGATTGAATTGATATCTGAAAATATACAGGAAATCTTATATTGATATACAATCATTCATTCCAACCAGTTATACTTCTAATGGTAATATTAGGGTTATATTTTATCATGACGAGTGTGTGAGTTTTGCTTCAAAAGTGATTATGGAAATCAAAAATAATGTGTTTAGAAAGAAGTCTCATGAAAAGTCTTATCAAGAAACATGGAGGAATACATGTGTTCTGAAGAAGGAAGTTATTGAAAGTGAAACAAATGCCTATAAATTTGCTATCTTGTGTATGAAATATATATCTTATGATGGGCATAAACTGAAGAAATAGTAATGTACCAGTGTTGACTAAAAATGAACATCAAAATACATATCATGTTCCATAATAATCTACTTGCATTGATGTGACATTGGGTCAGTTACTGTAGAAATATTAGGATTCGTTTGCACCATTCACTGAAGTTAGTTTTCAGTTCTAGGAAACAAATATGTATTTCAGGTGGATGAATATTTCTGAGAATAATCTTTTGAAAATTTGATTATAAATCCACATACATGAATATGAATGAATTTAGGGAGTGTACAATAAGACACATATATTTCATATTTTGAAAAATTTGGAGAGTATATATATATACACACACACACACACATACACACACATTAAAAAGTAGCAACATATATGCCAATCGAAATTCTTCATGAAATGTATATCATCCACTGGTCCAAAAATATTCATTATAGTGAATATGATTTTATTTATCATGTTGTTCATCTAAGAAGCTCACCCATAGGTTGAATTTTCAGTTCTAACTGTGTTTAGGAGGAGTGATCTCTTCTCCCAATTTGTATCTGCCAAGTCAGCCACCTCACAAAAATGTACATGTGATAACAGGTAGGATTCTATATGTGCATATGAAATTACATGTGCTGAATTGGCTACAGAGAAAGGCAGAGAGGAATTCACCTATTTGTTACCTTTAAAAACACATGGATCTTCTTCTATTTCTCTCTTTATGGTTCTGTAGTTTTCATTTTATAAGTCTTTCACCTCTTTTGTTAGGTTGATTCCCAAGTATTTTATTTTTTTTTTTTGAAAATATTGTGAATGGAGTGTTTTTCCTCATTTCCGATTCAGAAGTTTTGTTACTGATATACAAAAATGCCTTTGATTTGTGCGTGTTGATTTTTTATCCTTCCACTTTGCTGAATTCATTTATTAGTTATAGTAGTTTTTTTGTAGACCCTTTTGGGTCTTCTAGGTATAGAATCATGTCATCTGCAAACAGTGATAATTTAAGTTCTTCTTTTCCTATTTTTATGCCTTTAATTTCTTTCATCTTTCTAATTGCTCTGGCCAGTGTTTTGAGAACTATATTGAATAGAAGTGGTGATAGAGGGCATCCCTTTCTTGTTCCTGATTTTAGAGGGAATGCCTACAATTTTTCTCCACTCAGAATGATGCTAGCCTGAGGCTTAGCATAGATAGCTTTCACAATTTCGAGGAAAGTTCCTGTTATCCCTAGTTTTTCTAATGTTTTGAATATAAAGGAATGCTGTACTTTGTCGAATGCTTTTTCTGCATCTATTGAGATGATCATATGGTTCCTATTTTAAGTCTATTTATGTGGTGAATAACATTTATTGATTTCCGTATATTGAACCATCCTTGCATCCCAGGGATTAATCCTACTTGATCATGGTGCACAATTTTTTTGATGTGCCTTTTTGTCCGATTCGCCAGAATTTTATTGAGGATTTTTGCATGTAGTTTTATCAGAGATATTGGTCTGTAGTTTTCTTTCTTTGAGGTGTCATTGTCTGGTTTCGGAATCAGGGTGATGTTGGCCTCATAGAATGAATTTGGCAAAGCTCCCTCTTTTTCCACTTCCTGAAATAAATTGAAAAGTATTGGTATTAATTCTTCTTTAAAGGTTTTGTAAAACTCCGCTGTATACCCATCTGGTCCTGGGCTTTTCTTGGTTGGTAGTCTTTTGATTGCTTCTTCAATCTGATCCATTGATATTGGTCTGTTCAAATTGTGTGTATCCTCCAGACTCAGTCTGGGCAAATCATAGGATTTAAAAAATTTATCGATGTCTTCACTCTCTTCTATTTTATTGGAATATAGGTTTTCAAAATAATTTTTAAAATGTGGCATTTATACACCATGGAGTATTTCGCAGCACTAAAAAATGACAAAATCATGGGATTTGCAGGGAAATGGATGGTATTAGAGTAGATTATGCTTAGTGAAGCTAGACAATCCCTAAAAAAACAAATTCCAAATGTCTTCCTTGTTATAATGAGAGCAACTAAGAACAGAGCAGGAAGGAATAGCAGGAAGAAAAGGTCAACATTAATAAGAGACATGAGGTGGGAGGGAAAGGGAGAGAAAAGGGAAATTGCATGGAAATGGAGGGAGACCCTCAATGTTTTACAAAATTATATATAAGAAGTTGTGAGTGGAAGGGGAAAATAAACAAGTAGGAAAATGAATTACAGAAGATGGAGTAGAGAGAGAATATGGGAGGGGAGGGGAGGGGAGGGGGGATAGTAGAGGCTAGGAAAGGTAGCAGAATACAACAGATACTAATAGGGCATTATGTAAAAATGTGGATGTGTAACCGATGTGATTCTGCAATCTGTATTTGGAGTAAAAATGTGAGTTCATAATCCACTTGAATCTAATATATGTAATACAAGATGTCAAAAGTTTTGTAATATTTTGAACAACCAATAAAAAAAAAACATGGAGAACTATTTCAACAAAAAGTTGACTAGATTTAAAACTCCTACCCTGTATAATGCAAAAGGCAAGTCCAACTATACACTATGCCTTGTCTGAACTGCTTGTATTTCTATTCTTTTTGGGTTATTTTTCTCCATCATATTAGAATTATTAGTCAGAGTCTAGTACGGTATGGGTTAGTTTCAGGGATTCAGTATTTTGAATGGAAAATAGGAAAATAAATCCAATGTGTATGTAAATATGTGGTACACAAAAATCTTCCCACTCTCATCCAGAATAATGCCTTGACATTACCTTCGCCCCAAGTAAAACACAATTAGAGGAGAAGAGTTAGAAAAACTGTGAATACATATCTGGAATGAAATATGCTCAAGAGTTCACAACCTTGAAGGTGGTAGAGGAGTTTCCAAAAGTTAGGAACAGGTAAATATTCGACAAAACTGGAGCTCTGCTGGACTAAAGACTTCTTGAGAAACTGCCTCTGAGTTTGGGCACTTGAAATATTTGTTGTTGTCAGGAGCTTTAGCTTCCTTTGTAGAGAGACCATCAAAGCTGGGTATGTATCTAAGTGACCTGGAGGACATGGTTTCTTATTTTCTAATGAACATGAGGCAGCAGTGCTGAATTCTCTCTTTGTAGGTAAACTGTGGGGACTGGGGGCTAACTCTTTCCGTGTGGACTCTAAAGCCATTCGGTCATCCTCCACTTGTCGTGGTGTTTCTTGCTGCTGCAATGCGAGCTTGGTATTTGCTTCACACAATACAAGGAATTCAACTGGGACACAGTGCTAAAGGGAGTTCTGTCACGTGCAGTGTTTCAGGGTCTGCAGGATAATGTACCACCCAGGCTTCAATCCCACATAGCTTGCATCCTTGACCATAGCAATTTGATTCTGAACATTGCCCTGAAAACTCTGCATATTAAAAGATGCCTTTACATAGAAGGGTATGCTGGCTGCACCATGTCAGTTACAAGCCATTTGGAAGCCAAAGGCAGATCCACATGGCCCCACCACAGATATTTTCTCACACACCTGCACACAACTTCTCTAGGCCCACTTCTCATCAGGCCACAACTTACTGGCATCTCTGTTCTTACACCATTTTCATGGTCATGGGAATTTCAAAAATTTCATGGTATTTATCTAGCCATTTTTCAAGATTGATGTTGGAGGCATTGTGTTTTAAATTCATTCAGGAATCATTCAATGGTGAGGAAGCTCATTTGAATGAAAGCTCTGGTGAAATCTCTGAGGCAAGGCTTCCCAAAGAGTGGCCAAAAGGTCACATGAACCCAGGCCTATTGCTGTCTACAATGTGAGGTCCATGTGTGTTTTGACTCTCATCTATGGCTGCCATGTCTTTCAGAATAAAACCATGTGATATCCTGGCTGAGATTCCCAGTGCTCTGTGGAAAGCAAATCTGGGCCTAGATCTTGGTTTCCAAGGGCGACTCTCATGCGTGGCCAACTAAAATCCCAACACATTTCATGATAATACTTCTCTAAGGTCAGTTCCAGAACCCAGTCTCTAAGGGGAATCACACCAGACTTCAGCCCAGGTGTACCCAGTCATGTCTTCCAACTACCACACAAATGATGACAATTAAAATCAAAACACTCCCACATGGCCCTCATCTTCTTCCATATATTCACTCTCATTCTAAGCTCTGTCTGGAGGTTTCCATGAGCGGCGAAGTCCAAGAGAGTGTCCAAAATAAGCTCCCTTGCCCCTCATTGCCTAAAGTCATGATGGCCTGGACACCCTTCCTGTGAACCAGGTGTGATCAAATAGGCCTGCCCTTAATACGCCTAGGCTTCTCCAATTTGAGGCCTACTGACTGTCAGGTATAGATATTTTTATGTGAACTGGAGTCATGAGAAAACCCAAGAACCTATGTGCTAGACTCTCCAGGGCTTTGAAGAACTCATTTGACACAAAAAATCCCTATTCTCACTTGATGGAGGTCAGGAGCCTTACAGAGGAAGGTGAGAGACTTCATGCACAGGGACTGCTCTTTTGGCCATTTTGGTTATGGATTCACACACGGAATGATCCATCAGGTGATGAGAATGTAAGCCACAGCCTCACACAGATCAAAGAGGCTGATTCAGACACATCCCTTTCCAAAGCAATTTAGCAAATACCCACTGGTGATGCCCATTCATTTCCATTTTAAAACTGTGTGCTTCAGGCTTCACAAAGGTGTGCCCTGAGACAAAGAGCTTCCTGACATTCTGGGCAAATTAACAATAGGTAAGCAAATGGGCCAAAGTAGAGTTTCTCTACTGAGACTTTACAAGACACACTGATGTCTGATTTTTCTAAAATGCTCCAATTCCCATATATTAAATTATGTAGAGACATTAATGAACAAGAGCAAGTCATGGCAGCTGCAGTAAAACAGGCTTTAGAACAAGGGCAAGTCGTGGCAGCTGCAGTAAAATAGGCTTTAGATGCCAGGACAAGAACATGCTACAATTGTGAACAAACAGGACATTTTAAAAGGAATTGCCCCATAAAAGGAGGGTTTAACAAAACTAGGTATCAAAGGAGTAGAAAACGGGGTATTTGCCCAGGATGCCATAGAGGGAGACATTGGACTAATGAATGCCATTCTCAAACCACCATAGAGGGTAGTATATTATCAAAAAACAAACAAGGACCAGGTGTTTATCCATGATATCATGGAGAAAGGCATCAGGTTACGTTGCCAGAAAATGGACAGGAGGACCCAATGCTCTGGGGCCCCAAACCACAAATATACGGAGCACTGGAGGAACCCAGCAACCCCATCAGGGTAGTGCCAAAGACACATTGTCCATCAGAGCCCTCAACAGACAAACCAGAGGGAGTGCAGGGTTGGACATCTGCACCTCTGTCAGAGCAGTACTAACTCCAGAGATGGGAGTTCAAATCATTCTCTCAGGGGTAAAAAACCTCTTCCCCAAGGAGCAGTAGGCTTATTATTGGGACGCAGCTCTTCTACTCTAAAAGGACTTATGATAAGACCTGGGGTAATTGACCCTAATTATGAAGGTGAAATAAAAATTATAGCCAGTTCTCCAAAGGGTATATCAGTAATTTCACCAAGAGACAGAATAGCACAGTTGCTAATAATACCACGCTTACATGATAAATTTTCCAGTCATGTTGTAGAAAGAGGTTCCAAGGGATTAGGCTGCACAGATGTAGATTTGGCTATGTTTTCTCTAAAGTTAGATTCTTGCCCCATACTAAAACTAAATATTCAAGGACATGAATTAAATGGGCTACTGGATACAGATGCAGAACTTAGCATCATCTCTCGTCCAGAATGGCCAAAATATTGGCCATTACAACCATCCACTCAAACACTTCAAGGCCTAGAATTGTCGACTAATCCCCATCAAAGAGCAATGGTATTAGATTGGAAGGATCCTGAAGGATGTGAAGGAACTATATAGCCATATGTATGGATCATCGTCCCGTAAATTTATGGGGATGAGATGTCCTAGATGAATTAGGTTTGAAATTAACAAAAAAATCAATTAAAATATACCCACAATTATGGTTAGACAAGGTTTTAGGATAGGAAAAAGATTAGAAAAACAATATCAAGGTATAGCAGCTCCAATACTAATAGATCAAGGAACAGACAGAAATGGGTTGGATTTAAAGAAAGGGACACTAAGACAATAAAAATTACTTGGAAATAAGAAAGACCAGTATGGGTTCCTCAGTGGACCCTGACTAAAGAAAAGGTACCAGCAGCCCATGATATGGTCAAACTACAATTAGCAGAAGACATATAAAACCATCTGTATCTCCCCATAATACTCCCAGTTTTGTCATCAAAAAGTAATCTGGTAAATGGAGATTATTGCAAGATTTAAGAGGCATTAATAATGAGATGGTTATTATGGGACATGCTCAATCAGGGATTCCACAATTATCTGCTTTGCCAAAACTTGGTATGATTTATGTATAGATATTAAAGATTTTTTTTTCATTTCCAATTCAACCTTAGGATAGTCCATGTTTTGCATTTACTAACCCTGCACTGAATCATGAAGGTCCTGATCAGAGATACAAATGGAAAATACTCCCTCAAAGGATGGCTAATAGCCCAACTATGTGTCAAATTTATGTTAACAAAGTAATCCAGCCACTTAGAAATCAAAATCCTGAACTACAAATATTTCACTATATGGATGATATATTATTAGCACACAAAGCTAAAAACACATTGCTAGAATGTTATGCCACACTTAAAAACATATTAAAAAATATAAACTAGAGATAACAATAGATAAAGTAGAATTAAATTTTCCAATTAATTATTTAGGAGTTCTATTATCCTCAACCATGATCTGTCCACCAAAAATTCAAGTACGAATAGATCAACTCAAATCACTTAATGACTTTCAAATGTTATTAGGAGACATAAATTGGATAAGGCCTTATCTAGGTATACGCACAATAGAGTTGGAACCTTTTTTGATATCCTAAAAGGTCCATCAGATCCAAATTCACCCCGCATGTTAACGCCTGAAAAAAGAAAGGCATTAGAAATTATTGAAACATATAGGGAAAATATGCATTTGGATAGAATTGATTTAAGTTTGTCTTTATTATTTATTGTACTACCAACAAAAAATATTACTACAGGAGGATTTTGGCAAGAAGGTCCATTATTATGGATGCATTTATCTTATTCCCCTAACAATATTCTTACTCGGTATACTGAGGCTGTAGGACAATTAATACTGAAAAGAACAAAAGCAGCAAAGGAAATGTTTGGAATTTCTCCCAATAAAATAATTACTCCATATACTCTGAATCAAATTGATGAGTTAGCTAATGAGTTAAATACTTGGGGAATAATCATGTGCAAATCTAATATTTCATTTGATAATCACTTACCATCTAATCCTTTATTGTCTTTTTGATCATTTCATCCTGTAATTTTTCCAAAAATGACAAGAAAAACACCTATCATGAATGCTCCAAATATATTCACTAATGGGTCAAATAATGGTACAGCAGCAATAGTTACACCTGATCAAACTTTTACATTTCTAGTACCCAAACAATCATCTCAAAAGGTAGAGCTTAATGCAGTATTACAAGCTTTTGTGATGTTTAAAGATTCTGTAATTAATTTATTTTCTGATAGTCAGAATATAGTTAATGCTATAGTATCCCTTGAAGATGCTGGTAGGATTTCCCCTTCCTCTACTGTTTTCTCTTTGCTTTCCACTATACAAAGTCTAATCTTGGACAGAAAAGATCTGTTCTTTATAGGAAATATCAGAACACATACAGGATTGCCTGGAGCCCTTAGTTTGGACAATGATTTAGCAGATAAAACTACACATGACATACATATTTTCTCTATAGTAGAAGAAGCTACAAATTTTCATAAAAAGTTCCATGTCAATCCTAATAGTTTACAAAAGTGCTTTAAAATAACTAAGGAAAAATCTAGACAAATAATAAAACAATGTCAAAATTGTGTGACGTTTTTACCACACGTTAATCTTCGAGTCAATCCTAGAAGATTGATACCTAACCATATTTGGCAGATGAACGTCACAAACTTGCCAGAATTTGGAAAATTAAAATATTTGCATGTTACAGTTGATACTTCTTCTGGATTTTTGATGGGCTCCCTTCTTGTCGGAGAAAAAAACTAAAGATGTTATAGCTCATTGCTTACAAAATTTTGCCACTGTGGGTGTTCCAAAACAGTTAAAAACAGATAATGCCCCTGGTTATACTTCTACCTCTTTTAAACAATTTTGCTCATCATTTGGCATCACTCATATAACAGGAGTCCCATACAATCAGCAGGGACAAGGTATAGTTGAAAGAGCACATCAAACTATTAAAACGTACTTACTAAAGCAAAAAGAAGGAATTGGGAAGGGGTATATATTCCCCAAAGATAAACTTAAAATAACCCTTTTTACTCTAAACTTTTTAAATTTGGATTCAACAGGGCTTAGTGCTGCAGAAAGGCATATATGTCCAAAAAATGTACATAAGCCCAAGGTACTTTGGAAGGATATTCTAACAGGACAATGGAAAGGTCCTGACCCAGTAATTGTCTGGAGTCGGGGGCCTGTTTGTGTGTTTTCACAGGGAGAACAGGAGCCGATTTGGATTCTAGAGAGATTAACTAAAGAGATTTCTACAGACCCAAAAGAAGATGATTTGGCTCAAATCAATTACAGCTGATATCCAGAACTCCAGTTTGGCTATTCTTACATCTGTGACAGAACCAGGATGTTTTTTTCAATATCTATTTTATTATTGCCCTTTCCCATATCATGAAGTTCTTTTTTGTTTTTTGAGCTCATACAGACCTAGGTTAATGTTTTGCTGATCAGTTTTATTTTTGGACTATAGAGTTTTTAGACTTTGCAATGGAGATTTCACATGTAAAAAGTTATAAAGCCTTTACTATTATGTTATGTGTTGTATGCATTATATTATGTGTGCACACTTGTGTTTTGTGTTATATGTTTGAATGTACATAACCATATATCATATGTGATGAGCGCTCATGAAAAAATGGATCCAAATATATTTTTTTTATTCACGTGATGTAAATATTTTAATTTAAATTGGGTAAACACCCGTTGAGGATTGTTTTAAAATGTGAACAAAAAGGGAGGTTAACAGATCTGTTTGCTTTCTTTCACCTTTCCTTTTCATTATATTTAATAAATCTCTTCAAGACAATGTAAATTGTTAAGAAAATTGTTTTCTTTTAGTGCCTTCTGGAATGTTACATAATTTTTTCTTTAGGCATTGTTGCCAGAATTCCTATCTTCATCCCAGTGCCTGTGAAGACAAAGATAAAACCAATCTACAGCTTCTGCAAAAGCCATCACTGAACTGCTTGCAGAACTTGCCTGGACTATGTATCACTTTTATGCATTGTGAACTCACCTGCATGCATTGTGATCAATATGTTGGTGCATCGACTTGTGGTAGTGTTGGGGTATTTTTGCTGATGATGTCATCGGTGGTACAATTTTTCCAAAAGGAGCCCTCAATTGGCTTGGTGTATCTTCCTCCCTTCTGCTTGTCATGGTTGTTCAGCTAAAATTTGGGGTCCAACAGAGATGAGACAAAGAACCTTACCCCCCCACTGGTACAAAGTCCTCTCCATAGGTGTGGCTGTATACTGGACCTGTAGTTAGTGACGGGTAAGATCCAGTTGCAATGGTACCAACCTAAGACTGGAGGTTGACACCTTGAGGTCAGCTCATTCGATAATGGGTAAGGACCATATGTACTATTGGACAACCTAAGGCAGGCATGGTCCCTAAGCCACATGCTTGTTGTTTAAACAGAGAGGGGGAGATGTTGAGAGCCACAGCCCGAGGGGCCAAAGAAAACTTTCAGACTGCCAGCTGATGGTTTGCTCACAGCGGCCCCAGCAACATCTAGCTGATTGGCTACTCTGCGGTGATGCCCATTGGGCTGTTTCCCCACCCTTTCAAACTACCAAGCTGCTCATTGGGGGACTTTTTTGGCTCTGCCCAAATGACCCAGCCAATCGAACTCAAGAGCAGGAGGAGTGGAGAGGTTGAGAGCTTGTGGAAAGCTGGTGGTGGCAGTTGTGCTCTGAGGGTATTTCCCGAGGAGCTATTTTTTTGGCGTGTGTAGTTCTAAAAATAAAGTTAGTTTATTTGACAAGTGGCTCCTGAATTGTGCCCAGCCAGACTGTGGCAATCATAAATTGATGGAGAAAAACAACCAAAACAGAATAGAAATACAAGCAGTTCGGAGGAGGCATGGTGTATAGCTGGATTTACCTTTTGTATGATAAAGGGTAGGTGTTATTAATCTAGTCAATATTAAATTGAAATAATTCTTCGTGTGTTTTAAAGTTAACAAATATGTGAATACCTGTCTCCCTGTATCTGTAGCCTATTCAGCACATGTATTTTTGTATGCACATATAGAATCCTACCTGGTATCACATGTACATTTTTGTGAGGTGGCTGACTTGGCAGATACGAATTGTGAAAAGAGATCACTACTCCTAAACGTTTTTGGAATTGAAAATTAGAACTATGCGTGAGCTTCCTAGTTGAACAAGATAATACATATATCCATGTTCAGTAAAATGAATATTTTTGGATCTGTGGATGATATATATTTCATGATGAATTTCGATTACCATATATATTGCTACCATTTAATGTCTGTGCATTTGCGTGTGTGTGTGTGTGTGTGTGTGTGTATATATATATATATATATATATATATATATATATACTCTCCAGATTTTTCAGCATATAAAATATATGTGTCTTATTATACAATCAATAAATGCATTCATATTCATGCATGTGGATTTATAATCAAATGTTCACAAAATAATTCTCAGAAATATTCATCCACCTCAAATATATATTGTTTCCTAGTGCTGAAATCTAAATTCTATGCACCAGTGAATGGTGCATAGAAGTCATAATTTTTCTACAGTAACTGACCCACTTTAACATCAATGCAAGTAGATTACTATGGTACATGATGTGTATTTTGACGTTCATTTTTATTGAACACTGTTACATGACTATTTCTTCAGTTTATGCACATCATAGGATATATATTTCATTCACAAGTTTGCAAATTTATAGGCATTTGTTTCACTTTCTATCACTTCCTGCTTCAGTACACATGTATTCCTACATGTTTTTGACTGTTTTTTTCACGAGACTTCTTTTTATTTTAGGTTTCAATAATCTCTTTTGAAGCAAAACTCACACACTCTTCATGACAAACCATAACCCTAATATTACCATTAGATGTATAAATGGTTGTAATAAATGTATGTTTATAAATATAAGATTTCCTGTATATTTTCAGATATCAATTCAATCCATTATTTAATGTTGGAACCAGTTATATTATTTATTCACAGTATGGTCTATTCATTCATTTTATCTATTTTCGTAGACACAGGGTATACCTATTTGTACACCCAATTCTAATTTATACAACTTCAAAATATTGCCCACAGAATTAGTGGAAGAAATACTCATGTCACCTGAACTACATATACACTTTATCACACTAATATTCTGGACACAAAATGCAAAGTTCACACTTATGATTGTACCAAAGCCTAAATGGAAAGTGAGCATGGATTACTAAAAACAACCAAGTCCAGATTGCCTAATGCTCTCAAATGTCAATCGTATTGGTGCTAAATATTTGTTTCTCCCTAAGATTGTGTATTCAACCTCTACCCTGTTGAAAATGTCTAATCCTATCACTCAATTTATACATTGCCTGATTTCTTAATGTCTCTATTCATATCTACTTCCCTATATATTTTCCCCAGTTCATCATTGTGACTGACTCTTCACATGTGCTGACATTTACGTTCATTCTCTACTGGAAACCCTATTGTTAAAGAACTTTTGGTCCAAATCCTATACTCACTCTTCTTCCTAAACCTACTGACTATCTTTCTAATCCTACCGACTACCCTTTTTGAGTGGATGGTTTCTTCTACATTTAATCATCCAATTTACAAGGTCCTATGCCATTGTTTATCAATTTATCTGAGACATTTGTGCAGAAGGTATTTCAAAGCTAAGTATCCCAATCAAGGGCCCAATGCTCTTCTGGGCTTCAAATCTTACCCAGACTTCTGTATTTATACTTATATTTCACCTATATATTCTTGTAAATATCACAGGTTCCCAATACCATTATTCATCACACAGAATGATTCCTAACCCAAATTTAACCTGTTATTACCCTAACCATACACTGTTCTCTCAATCTAACTTTACAGAAAAGCAGGGACAGAGTTGGTCTTACTATACAGGAGTGTAGGGGATATTCCACCTGCTGAGAACCTCAAAGGTCCATGCAGAAATGATCCTTGGAGAAGTTGTAAGCAGCTATGAAGGACCTGAGGGAGAAAAAGACAACTTCCATGGTAAACAACCTGGTCAGGATGAAAGGATGTGTCTGAATCAGCCTCTTTCATCTTAATGTAGAGAAGATGGACCAAACCAGGCTTGTGTGGAGAGCTGTTCCCGGGTGCCTATGGTGAAATACCATTCTAACTTGTGAAAATGTCACAGGAAGTAGGGGTACCCTGAACCTCTTGGGACCCTTGGAAGCAACTGTTAGGACAAAGTGGTTGGCAAGGCAGTGACTTCATTAACTTCCTGAAGGAAGTTACCTCACATGACTTCCTTGGTGATGGAACTCTCTAAATTTGGGATTCAGGAAGTCAGGCAACCACAGCCAGTCCAGTCCCAGTCCCAGTGGTCTCACTTGTTTGGGTTAACCAAGGACAGAGTCAATCTTTCTTGGTACCTAGTGATGTGAGGATGGCCAAATGCCAGGAAAGCTAAGAAGAGGGGCCTTTCCTGAGAAAGAAGGTAGTGGCTCACCACTGGCTTCTGACAACTTCACAGATTTGGCCAAGGAGACCAGAACAGAGGCAGCACAGTCCACTTCGGGGAAATATAGTATGGCCCACCTGTCAGAAGACACTCCGGATAGTCACAGACCTACTTTGGGGAAGGAGGTGCCTTTTTGAGTGTGGGTGTGAGTTTGTGGTTTTCTCTCATGTTCTGAGAATAGGTAGCAAAGGCAATTTGTTTGGTTTGGAGAAGACTGTTTCTAGTATGTTCTCTGACAAGGTGAGTGTTTCTATTACTGTGTATCCCACTCTGTCCGTGGTTGTAGTATTAGAAAAAGAATGCATCAATGGGTGTGTTCTGTCTAGTAGAAAGCTTCCCTGCATTCATACTGCCAATTTATGAATGGACTGCGGCTAGCCTTATCAATGGGCAAAACCTACTATCTTCCTAAATTCCTGTTTTCTTCCTGAATTCTGGACACTCTCCAGAATAGGCTCATGGTTTTGTGTCCAAGATATGTACCACCTCCAAGCTCTGTCACATGGCCATGTACTGGATAGCTGAAGGGAATGGTGAGCATCTCAGAAAACTCAGATATCCGGGTGACCAGGAAACTCTCCGTGGGGAAACCCTGCTTTGGGCCTTTTGCTTACCTATTTTTCTGTTGCCCTGAATGCAAGGAAAGTCTTTGGCTCAGGCCACCCCTTTGTGAAGCCTGAAGAAAACAGTATTCAAATGGAAATGAATGGGGATCACCTGTGGCTCTTTGCTTAATTGGAAAGAGATGTGTCTGAATAAGCCTCTTGGCCCTGTGTGAAGCTGAGGCTTAGATTGTCAGCACCTGATGGATCTAAAGAAAGATCCCATGTTTGCATCCATAACCAAAATTCAAAAAATCAGTCATTGTGGATGAAGTCTCTCACCTTCCTCTGTTAGGTTCCTGACCTCCATCAAGTGTGAATATAGACCCTTGGGTCAAATGAGTTCTTCAAAGCCCTGCAGATGTGCTAGTGTTCTCTCATGAATACAAACCACATAAAGAATCTATAGCTGACAGTCAGTAGGCCTCAAATAGTAGAAGCAGAGCAGTAATAATGGCAGGCCTATTTGATCACTCCTGGTTCACAGGAAGGGTGTCGGGGCCACACTGACTTTAGGCAAATGAGGGGCAAGGGAGCTTATATTGGACACTGTCCTGAGCTGCATCACTCATGGAAACCTCTAGCCAGAAGTTATGATCAGTGTCTATATGGAAGAAAATGAGGGCCATGTGGGAATGTTTTGGCTATAATTGTGGTCATTTTTGTGGCAGTTGGAAGAGATGAGTGGGTCCGCCAGGGCTGGAACTCTTGGGTAATTCCCCTTATAGACTGAGTTCTGGAACTGACCTCAGAGAAGTATTGCCATGAATTGTGTTGGGATTTTAGGAGGCCACGCATGAGATTCACCCTTGGATTCGGAAATCTAGTCCCAGGTTGGTTTTCCACAGAGCACTGGGAATCTCAGGCAGGATATCACTTGATTTTATTATGAAAAACTTGGCAGCCATAGTGGAGAGCCAAAACACAAATGGACCTCACATTGTAGAGTTCAATGTGCCTGGCTTCATGTGACCTTTTGGCCACTCTTTGGGAAGACTTGCCTGTGAGCGTTCTCCAGAGATTTCATTGAAATGAGCTTCCTCACCATTTAATTGTTCCTGAATGAATTGAAACCCACAGTGCCTCCAACTTCATCCTTGAAAAATGGCTATCTCATGCAACAGCAAAGGGTTTATTGGGGGTTCAGCATGTGGGGGATCAGAGCTAACTTGAATAGAGCAGAGTGCCCTGAGAAGAGCTTAAGCAGAGCTTATATACTTTCCTTGGGGAGGGCAGGGAGCGAAGTTTTTTGATGGGTAAGGGCGAGTGGGCGGTTTGCGTTCAACCGGGTGAAGGAGTACATTCTGCAGTTTAGCAGTTGGGGACAGGACATTCTGGAAACAAGATTAGCAAACAGTTCTCAAGATTTCAAGAGTGTTTTGTTAAGCATACAGAAAAAAAGTGACAAGTACCTATTTTATTAACCTTTCATTCCTCACTTCTTCTTCTATCTACTTTTAATCGTAAAAGTGATCATTGGGGGGTGTCACATTCAATGTCTTCTAGTGGAGTATTACCATAAGTTTAACTAGTCCAATTTGAGCTTGGAGAAAAGAAATTACACGGTTGAGCAAAGAGGGTTTTATAGTTAGCAATATTATGGAGATTATTTTGGACAGGCCAGGGTTGTTAAAAAGTAGTCAAACAGGGGGACTATGTGAACCAAGACTCAAACCACCCTTTTTTGTCCTCTCACTCTCTCATTGACGCTCTTCAGGGTGTCTTTTTAATTTAATCATAATTTTTTTACCACTCCATTATGCTCGGAATAAACACAACATTCTTCCCAGGAAGTGACAAGTACCTATTTTATTAACCTTTCACTACCGACTAACCCTTTTTGACTGGATGTTCCCTTCGACATTCAATCATCCAAGGTACAAGGTCCAATGCCATTGTATATTGATTAATCTGACACAACTGTGCAGAACCTAATTCAAAGCTAAGTATCCCAATCAAGGGCCCAATGCTCTTCTGGGCTTCAAATCTTACGTAGATTTCTGTTTTCATACATATATTTCACCTATATATTCTCATACATATCGCAGGTTCCCAATACCATTATTCATCCAGCAGAATGATTCCTACCCCAAATCAAACATGTTATTAACCCTAACCATACACTGTTCCCTCAATCTAACATTGCAGAACAGCAGGGACAGAGTTGGTCTTACAATACAGAAATGTAGTGGATCTTCCACCTGCTGAAAACCTCAAAGGTCCATGCAGAAATGATCCCTGGAGAACATGTAGGCAGCTATGAAGGACCTGGGAGAGTAAAAGTCATCTTCCATGGCAAACTACCTGGTCAGGATGAAGAACTGTGTCTCATTCAGGCTCTCTCTTCTTTATGTAGACAAGATGGACCAAACAAGGCCTGTGTGGAGAGCTGTTCCTGGGTTCCTATGGTTGATATACCGATCTAACTTGTGAAAGTGTCAGAGGAAGTATGGAAGCAACTATTAGGACCAAGTGGTTGCTAAGGTAGTGACCTCATTCACTTCCTGAAGGAAGTGACCTCACCTCACTTCCTTGGTGATGGAACTCTCTTAACTTGGGATCCAAGAAGCCAGGCATCCAGAACCAGTCCCAGTCCCAGTCACAGTGGGATCACTTGTTTAGTTTTACCAAGGACAGAGTCACTCTTTCTGGGTACCTACTGATGTGAGGATGGTCAAATGCCAGGAAAGCTCTGAGAGGGGCCTTTCCTGAGAAAGCAGGTAGTGGCTCACTGCTGGCTTCTGACTACTTCACAAAGTTGGCCAAGGAGACCAGATCTGAGAAAGGACAGGCCATTTGGGTGGAACATAGTATGGCCCAGCAGTCAGAGGACACTCCGGATAGTCACAGACCTACTTGGGGAAAGGAGATGCCATTGTGGGTGTGGGTGTGGGTTTGTGGTTTTGTCTCATGTTCTGAGAATAGGTAGCAGTGGCAGTTGTTTGGTTTGCAGTGAACTATTTCTACTAAGTCGTTTCACAAGGCATGTGATTCTATATCTGTGTACCTCACTGTGTCCGTGGTTGTAGACATTAGAAAAAAGAATGCATCAATGGATGTGTCCTGTCTACTAGAATGCTTCCGAGCATTTATCCTGATGAATTAATGAATGGACCAGGGCTTGCCTTATCAATGGCCAACATCTGCTATCTTCCTAAGTTCCTGTTTTCTTCTGGAATTCTGGCCACTCTCCAGAATAGGCTCATGGTTTTGTGTCCAAGATATGTACCACCTCCAAGCTCTGTCACATGGTTATGTACTGAATAGCTGAAGGAATGGTGAGCATCTCAGAAAACGTAGATATCAGTGTGACTACTAACCTCTCAGTGGAGAAACCCTGCTTTGGGCCTTTTGCTTATAAAATCTTCTTTTGCCCTGAAAGTCAGGAAGGTCTTTGCCTCATGCCAACCCTTTGTGAAGCCTGAATAAAACAGTTTTCAAATGGAAATGAATGGGCATCACCTGTGGCTCTTTGCTTAATTGCTTTGGAAAGGATGTGTCTGAATCAGGCTCTTGGCCCTGTGTGAGTCTGTGACTTAGATTGTCAGCACCTGATGGATGTAAAGAAAGATCCCATGTGTGCATCCAAAACCAAAATGGCCAAAAGAGCAGTCATTGTGGATGAAGTCTCTCGCCTTTCTCTGTAAGGTTCCTGATCTCCATCAAGTTAGAATAGGGATCCATTGGATCAAATGAGTTCTTCAAAGCTCTGCAGAGGCTAGCCCATTGCGGCTTGCTTTTTCTCATGACTCAAATACACATAAAGAATCTAAACCCCACAATCAGTAGGCCTCAAATTGGAGAAGCGGAGCAGTATCAAATGCAGGCCTATTGGATCACTCCTGGTTCACAGGAAGGGTGTCAGGACACTCGAACATTAGGCAAATGAGGGGCAAAAGAGCTTATTTTGGACACTGTCTTGGACTGTGCCCCTCATGGAAACCTCTAGCAAGAGTTATGATGAGTGTCTATATGGAAGAAAATGAGGGCCATGTGGGAGTGTTTTGGTTTCAATTGTGTTCATTTGTGTGGCGGTTGGAAGAGATGACTTGGTCCACCTTGGCTTGAACTCTGGTGTGATTCCCCATAGAGACTGAGTTCTGAAACTCACCTCAGAGAAGTATTGCCATTAATTGTGTTGGGATTTTAGGAGGCCACGCATGAGAGTCGCCCTTGGAAACTGAGATATAGGCCCAAGGTGACTTTCCACAGAGCACTGGCAATCTCAGCCAGGATAATACATGATTATATTCTTAAAAACATGGCAGCCATAGTTGAGAATCAAAACAAACATGGACCTCACAGTGTAGAACTCGATAAGCCTGGCTTCATGTGACCTTTTTGCCACTCTTTGGAAAGCCTTGCCTGTTAGTGTTCTCCAAAGATTTCATTGAATTGAGCTTCCTCACCATTTAATGGTTCCAGAATGAATTGAAACCGACAGTGCTTCCAACTTCAATCTTGAAAAATGCCCAGATAAATACCATGAAATTTTTGAATTTCCCATGACCAGGTCGCACTGGGGAACCTGTGGATGTCCTACGTCTGATCATGAGTGTATCAGGCAGTGCCTTGATTGACAGGGATTCATAAAAATGATGTAGAACAGCGATACCAGTAAGTTGAACCCTGCTGAGTCGAGGGCCTAGAGCAGAGGTGGGAAGGTGTATGATAAAACATCTGTGTGGGCCAATGTGAATCTGCCATTGGCTTCCAAATGGCTTGTGACTGACATGGTGCAACCAGCAGAATGTTCTATGTAAAAGCATATTTTTATATGGAGAGGTTTCAGGGCAATGTTCATAACCAGGTTGCTATTGACAAGAGGGCAAGCTATGGGGGATAGAAGCCTGGTTGGTGCATTCTCCTGAGAACCCTGACCCACCGCACATGACAAAACTCCCTCCAGCACTGTGTCCCAGTTGAACTCCTTGTATATCATGAAGCAAATAC
This sequence comes from Callospermophilus lateralis, assembly GCF_048772815.1. Classification (NCBI taxonomy): domain Eukaryota; kingdom Metazoa; phylum Chordata; class Mammalia; order Rodentia; family Sciuridae; genus Callospermophilus; species Callospermophilus lateralis. Next base: position 295,959 of record NW_027514474.1, read on the forward strand.
CAAACTCCCAGTGCAGCAACAAGAAACACCTTGAAAATTGGAGGATGACCAAATGGCTTCACAGTCCACATGGGGAGACACTTAGCCCACATTGGCCACAATTGACCTACAAAGAGAGAAATCAGCACTGCTGCCTCATGTTCATTGGAAAATAAGAAACCATGTTCTCCAGGTCACATAGATGCAGACCCAGCTTTGATGGGCTCACTAGAGAGAAAGCAAAAGCTCCTTACAAAAACATGTATTTCAAGTGCCCAACCTCATAGGCAGTTTCTCAAGAAGTCTTTAGGGCACCAGAGCTCCATGTTTTTGGAAAGTTTACCCTGTCCCTTACTTTGGGTAACTCCTCTAACACCTCCAAAGTTGTGAACTCCTGAGCATATTCCATTCCAGATATGTATTCACAGATTTTCTACCTCTTCTCTTCTCATTATGTATTACTTGGGGTGGAGGTAATGACAATGCATTGTTCTGGATGAGAGTAAGAAGATTTTTGTGTACCACATATTTGCATACACTTTGGATTAATTTTCCAATTTTCCATTCGACATACTGAATCCCTGACACTAAACCATACCCTACTAGACTCTGACTGCTTATCCTAATATGATTGAGAAAAATAACTCAAACAGAATAGAAATAAAAGAAGTTCAGAGGAGGGGTGGTGTATAGTTGGGCTTGCCTTTTGCAATATATAGGGTAGGAGTTATAAATCTAGTCAATTTTTAATTGAAGTAGTTCTCAGTGTGTTTTTAAAGTTAACAAATAGGTGAATCCCTGTCTCCGTTTATCTGTAGCCTATTCAGCACATGCTTTTGTATATGCACATATAGAATCCTACCTGGTATCACACGTATACACTTGTGAGGTGGCCAGCTTGGCAGATACAAATTGTGAGAAAAGATCACTCCTCCTAATCGCTGTTGGAACTGAAAATTCAACCTATGGGGGAGCTTCATAGTTAAACAGCATTATACATAAATCCATGTTCAGTAATATAAATATTTTTTGGATCTTTGGACGATATATATATATCATGATGAATTTTGATTGTCATATATATTGCTACTTTTTAATGTCTCTGTGTGGGTTTTGTGTGTGTGTGTATATATATATATATATATATATATATATATATATATATATACGCTCTAGATTTTTCAAAACGTGAAATATATGCGTCTTATTATGCACTGCCTAAATTCATTCATGTTCATCTATGTGGATTTCTAATGAACTTTTCACAAGATTATTCTCAGAAATATTCATCCACCTGAAATACATATTTGTTTCCTAGTACTGAAAACTAAATTCAGTGAATGTTGCACACAAATTCTAATATTTCTACAGTAACTTACCCAGCTTAACATCAATGCAAGTACATTCCTATGTTCCATGATGTCTATTTTGACGTTCATTTTTATTCAACACTGGTACATTACTTTTTCTTCATTTTATGCACATCATAGGATATATATTTCTTGCACAAGTTATCAAATTTATAGGCATTTGTTTCACTTTCAATCACTTCCTGCTTCAGAACACATGTATTCCTCCAGGTTTCTTGATAGTTTTTTTCATGAGACATCTTTCCAAACACATTTTTTTCGATTTCCATAATCACTTTTGAAGCAAACTCACACACCCATCATGATACACTGTAACCCTATTATTACCATTTGATGTATGACTTGTTGGAATGAATGATTGTATATGAACATAAAATTTCTTATATATTTTCATATATCAATTCAATCTATTATTAAAAGTGGAACCAGTTATATTATTTATTCACAGTATGGTCTATTAAGGCATCATCTCTATATTCATACATACAGGGTACACCTAAATGTATCCCCAATACTAATTTCTAAGTCTTTAAAATATTGCTTTCAGAAATGGTGGAAGAAATACTATAGTCACCTGATATACATATACATTTCATCACAGTAATATTCCTGACACAAAAGGCAAGGGTCACACTTATGATTGTACCAAAGCCTAAATTGAATTTGAGCATGTATTACTAACAACATCAATGTCCTGGTTCCCTAATGCTCTCAAATATCATTCCTATTGGTGACGACATATCTGTTTCTTCCTAAGATTATATATTGAACCATAACCCTGTTAAAAATGTCTTATCCTACAACTCACGTTGTACTTTGCCTAATTTTCTAATGTCTCCATTGATATCTGCTTTCAAACACCTTTTCTCCAGTTCATCATTGGGAATGTCCCTTCAAATGTGCTGACATTTACATTCACTCTCTCACCAAAACCGCATTGCTAAAGAACATTTGGTCCAACTCCTAGACTCACTCAAATATGTTCTTCAAAGCCCTGCAGAGGGCAGCCCAGAGGTGCTTGGGTTGTCTCATGACTCCAATTCACATAAAGAATCTAAACCCTACAGTCAGTAGGCCTCAAATTGGAGAAGCAGAGCAGTATTAATTGAAGGCCTATTTGATCACTCCTGGTTCACAGGAAGGGTGTCCAGGCCACCCTGACTTTAGGCAAATGAGGTGCAAGGGAGTTTATTGTGGACACTGTCTTGCGCTGCGCCCCTCATGGAAACCTCCAGCCAGAGGTTATGATGAGTGTCTATATGGAAGAAGATGAGGGCCATGTGGGAGTGTTTTGGTTTTAAATGTGGTCATTTGTGCGGTGGTTGAAAGAGATGACTGGGTCCACCTGGGCTTGAACTCTGGTGTGATTCCCCTTAGAAATGGAGTTTTGGAAATGACGTTAGAGATGTATTGCCATGAATTGTGTTGGGATTTTAGGAGGAGAAGCATGAGATTCGACCACGCATGACAGTAGGCCTCAAATTGGGAACGCAGAACATTTTGTCCAAATCCTTGATTCACTCTTCTTTTTAATCCTATCGTCTAACTTCCTAATTCTAGATAAATACCACGGTGTATTTGAAATTCCAATGACCAGGTGGCACTGGAGAATATTTGGATGTCCTGTTGCTGATCATGAGTGTACCAGACAGTGCCTTGATTGACTGGGTTTCATGAAAATGGTGTAGAACAGAGATGCCAGTAAGTTGGAGTCTGCTGAGTAGTTGGCCTAGAGCAGTGGTGTGCAGGTGTGTCATAAAACATCTGTGGTGGGGTCATGTGGATCTTCCATTGACTTCCAAATGGCTTGTGGCTGACATAGTGTAGCCAACAGACCCTTATATGTAAAGGCATCTTGTTATATCGAGAGGTTTAAGGGAAATTTTAGGAATAAGGTTGCTATGGTCAAGGGCACAAGCTACGTGAAATAGAAGACATTTTGGTGCATTTTCCTGCAGACCCTGACCCACCACACCTGACAGAACTCCCTCTAGCACTTTGTCCAAGTTGAACTCATTGTATTTTGTGAAGTAAATACCATACTCCCAGTGAAGCAGCAAGAAACACCACAGAAAGTGGAGGATGACCAAATGGCTTCACAGTCCACACGGGGAGACACTTAGCCCCCAGTGGTCACAGTTTACCTACAAAGAGAGAATTCAGCAACTGCTCCCTCATGTTCATTATAAAATAAGAAACCATGTCCTCCAGGTCACATAGATGCAGACCCAGCTTTGATGGTCTCACTCCAAAGAGAGAAGAACATATATTTCAAGGGCCAAATCTCAGAGGCAGTCTCTCAAGAAGTCTTTAGACAAGAAGAGCTCCATGTTTGTGGAGTGTTTACCCTGATCCTTACTTGGAAACTCCTCTACCAACTCCAAGGTTGTGAACTCCTGAGCATCTTCCATTCCAGATATGTATTCATAGATTTTCTAACTCTCCTCCTATAACTGTGTCTTATTGGGGCGAAGGTAATGTCATGGAATTGTTCTGGATGAGAGTTGGAATATTATTCTGTGGCACATATTTGCATACACATTGAATTCATTTTCCTATTTTCCAATCAAAATACCGAAATCATGACACTAACCTGTACCCTACTAGACTCTCACTACTAATCCTAATATGATGTAGAAAAAAAACCCAAATACAAGCATTTTAGTGGACGCATGGTATATATTTGGACTTGCCTTTTGCATGATAAAGGGTAGGTGTTATAAATCTAGTAAATTTTTGTTTAAAACAATTTTTCATGTGTTTTTAAATTAACAAATATGTGAATTCCTGTCTCCCTTTCTGTATATACTATTTAGCACATGTATTTTTTCATGCACATATAAAATCCTACCTGGTATCACAGGTTAATTTTTGTGTGTTGTCTGACTTGGCAGATTCAAATTGTGAGAAGAGATCACTCCTCCTACCCTACTAGACTCTGACTACTAATCCTAATATGATGGAGAAAAATAACCGAAACAGAATTGAAATACAAGCAGTTCAGTGGAGGCATGGTGGATATTTGGACTTGCCTTTTGCATGATAAAGGGTTGGTGTTATAAATCTAGTCAATTTTTGCTTAAAATAGTTCTCCATGTGTTTTTAAAATTATCAATTATGTGAATTACTGTCTCCCTTTCGCTATAGACTACTCAGCACATGTGTATTTATATGCACATATAGAATTCTACCTGGTATCACAGGTTAATTTTTGTGTGTTGTCTGACTTGGCAGATACAACTTGTGAGAAGAGATCACTCCTACTAACCACTGTTGAAACTGAAAATTTAACTTATGGGTGAGCTTCCTAGTTGAAAACATTATACATAAATGCATGTTCAGTAAAATAAATATTTTTGCATATTTGAATGATATATATTTCATGATGAATATCGATTAGCATATGTATTGCTACTTTTTAATGTCTGTGTGTTTGTTTTGTATATATATATATATATATATATATATATATATATATATACACTCTCCAGATTTTTCGAAATATGAAATATATGTGTCTTATATACACTCCATAAATTCATCCATGTTCATGTATTTAGATTTATAATCAATTTTTCACAAGATTATTCTCAGAAATATTTATACACCTGAAATATATATTTGTTTCCAAGTACTGAAAACTAACTTCAGTGAAAGGTACATACGAATCCTAATATTTCTAGAGTAACTGACCCAGTTTAACATCGATGCAAGTAGACTCCTATGGGACATGATGTGTATTTTGACGTTCATTTTTTTCAACACTGGTACATTACTATTTCTTCAGTTTATGCACATCATAGAATATATATATATCATCCACAAGTTCACAAATTTGTAGGCATTTGTTTCACTGTCAATCACTTCCTGCTTCAGAACACATGTATTCTTCCATGTTTCTTGACTTGTCTTTTCATGAGACTTCTTTCCAAAAATAATATTTTTTAGTTCCATTGTAAGATTAAAGCAAAACTCACACACCCTTCAGGATAAACCATAACCCTAGTATTCACATTAGATGTATGACTGGTTGGAATGAATGTATGTATATCAATATAAGATTTCCTGAATATTTTCAGATATCAACTCAATACATTACCTAAAGTTGGAAGAAGTCGCATTATTTATTCACAGTATGACCTATTCATGCATTATCTCTATATTTATAGACACAGGGTACATCTATTTTTGCCCACAATACTAATTTATTCATATTCAAAATATTGCTCCAAGAAATGGTGGAAGAAATACTCATGTAAGCTGATCTACATATACATTTTATCACAGTAATATTCTCGTCAGAAAATGCAAATATCACACTTATGATTGTACCAAAGCCTAAATGGAAAATGAACATGGCTTACTAAAAACATCCATGTGCAGGTTGCCTAATGCTCCCACTTGTCAATCTTGTTGGGGACTACATATTTGTTTCTTTCTAAGATTATATATTCAAACTCAATCCTATTGAAAATGTCTTATCCTATCTCTCACTTTACACTTTGCCTGATTTCCTAATGTCTCTATCGATATTAGCTTTCTAACATATTTTCCCCTGTTCATAATTGTGACTGACTCTTCACACGTGCTGACATTTACATTCACTGTCTACCCGAAAACCTATTGCTAAAGAAATTTTGGTCCAAATCTTATACTCACTCTTTTTTCTAAACTTACCAACTGTCTTTCTAATACTACCGACTATTCCTTTTTGCCTGGATGTTCTCTTCGACATTCAATCATCCAAGGTACAAGGTCCTGTAACATTGTATATCGATTAATCTGAGACATCTGTGCAGAACATAATTCAAAGCTAAGTATCCCAAATGAAGGGCCTAATGCCCTTCTGGGCTTCAAATCTAAATAGATTTCTGTTTTCATACTTATATTTTACCTATATATTTTTGTAAATATTGTAGGTTCCCAATGCCATTATTAATCCAGCAGAATTACTCCTCACCCAAATTGAACCTGTAATTAACCCTAACCATACACTGTTCCCTCAATCTACGTTTACAGAAGACCAGGGACAGAGTTGGTTTTACAATACAGGAATGTAGAGCATCTTTAACCTGCTGAGTACCTCAATGGTCCAAGCAGAAATGATCCCTGGAGAACTTGTAGGCAGCTTTTTAGGACCTGAGAGAGCAAAAGTCATCTTCCATTGCAGACAACCTGGTCAGGATGAAGGAATGTGTCTGAATAAGCCTCTCTCTTTTTAATGTAGAGAATATGGACCAAACCTGGACTCTGGGGAGAGCTGTTCTTGGTTTCCTATGGTTGATATTCCATTCTAACTTATGAAAGTGTCACAGAAAGTAGGGGCATCCTGTATCTCATGGGACCCTTGGAAGCAACTGTTAGGACAAAGTGGTTGCCAAGGTAGTGACTTCATTCAATTCTTGAAGGAAGTGACCTACCTCACTTCCTTGGTGATGGAACTCTCTGAATTTGGGATCCAGAAAGCCAGGCACACAGAACCAGTCTCAGTCTCAATTCCAGTGGACTCACATGTTTGGATTTACAAATGACAGAGTCAGTCTCTCTTGGTACCTACTGATGTGAGGATGGCCAAATGCCAGGAGAGCTCTCAAGAGCGGACGTTCCTGAGAAAGCAGTTAGTGACTCACCACTGGCTCCTGACAACTTCACAGATTTGAACAAAGAGATCAGATCTGAGACAGGACAGGCCATTTCATGGGTACATAGAATGGCCAACAAGTCAGAGGACACTCCGGATTGTCACAGACCTACTTGGGGGAAGGATGTGCCTTTGTGGATGTGGGTGAAAGTTTGTGGTTTTGTCTCATGTTCTGAGAATAGGTAGGGAAGGCAGTTTGTTTGGTATTCAGTGGAGAGTTTCTAGTAAGTCGTTTGACATGGCGAGTGTTTCTATGTCTGTGTATACCACTGTGTCCGTGGTTGTAGACATTAGAAAAGAGAATGCATTAATGGATGTGTCCTGTCTAGTGGAAAGCTTCTCAGGATTAATCTTTCCCAATTTATGAATGGACTGCGGCTTGACTTGTGGATGGGCAACACCTACAATCTTCCTAAGTTCCTGATTTCTTCCTGAATTCTGGCCACTCTCCAGAATAGGCTCATGGTTTTGTGTCCAAGATATGTACCACCTCCAAGCTCTGTGACATGTCCATGTACTGGTGAGCTGAAGAGAATGGGGAGCATCTCAGAAAACTCAGATATCAGTGTGACCAGGAAAGTCTCAGTGGAGAAACCCTGCTTTGGGCCTTTTGCTTCCCTATTGTTCTGTAGCACTGAATGTCAGAAAGGTCTTTGCCTCAGGGCACCCCTTTGTGAAACCTGAAGAAAACAGTTTTCAAATGGACATTAATGTGCATCACCTGTGGCTCTTTGCTTAATGCTTTGGAAAGGGGTGTGTCTGAATTAGCCTCTTGGCCTTGTGTGTGGCTGTGACTTAGATTCTCAGCGCCTGATGGATCTAAAGAAAAATCCCATGTGTGCATACAAATCCAAAATGGCAAAAAAGATCAGTCATTGTGGATAAAGACTCTTTCCTTCCTCTGTTAGGTTCCTGACCTCTTCCAAGTGAGAATAGGGATTCTTTAGGGTCAAATGAGTTCTTCAAAGCCCTGCAGATGTGCTTGGGTTTTCTCATGAATCCAAATCACATAAAAAGTCTATACCTGACAGTCAGTAGTCCTCAAATTGGAGAAACAGAGCAGTATAAAAAGCAGGCTCATTTAATAACTCCTGGTTCACAGGAAGGGTGTTTAGGCCACCCTGATTTTAGGCAAATGAGGGGCCAAGGAGCTTATTGTGGATACTTTTTTTGGCTGTGTCCCTTATGGAAACCTCCAGCCAGAGGTTTTGATAAGTGTCTATATGGAAGAAGATGAGGGCCATGTGGGAGTGTTTTGGTTTTAATTGTAGTCATTTGTGTTGTGGTTGGAAGAGATGACTGGGTCCACCTGGGCTTGAACTCTGGTGTGATTCCCCTTAGACAGTGAGTTCTGGAACTGACCTCAGAGAAGTATTGCCATGAATTGTGTTGGGATTTTAGGAGGCCACGCATGAGTGTCGCCTTTGGATACTGAGATATAGTCCCAGGGTGGCTAAGTTGATATCAAAACACTCATGGACCTCAATTGTAGACCTCAATGGGCCGGGTTTCATTTGACCTTTAGGACTCTCTTTGGGAAGCCTTGCCTATGAGAGTTCTGCAGAGTTTTTATTGAAATGAGCTTCCTCACCATTTAGTGGTTCCTGAATGAATAGAAACCCACAGTGCATCCAACTTCATTATTGAAAAATGGCTAGAAAAATACCATTAAATTTTTGAAATTCACATGACCAGGTGGCTTGCAGATCTTTTGGATGTCCTATTGCTGATCATGAGTGTACCAGACAGTGCCTTGATTCATTGGGTTTCATGAAAATGGTGTAGAACAGAGATGCCAGTAAGATGGAGCCCGCTGAGTAGCGGGCCTAGAGCAGTGGTGGGCAGGTGTGTGATAAAACATCTGTGGTGGGGCCATGTGGATCTGCCATTGGATTTCAAATGTCTTGAGATGGACATAGTGCAGGCAGGAGACCATTATAAGTAAAGGCATCTTGTTATATGGAGAGGTTTCAGGGTAATATACAGAATCAGGTTGCTATGGTCAAGGGGGCAAGCTATGCGGTATATAGGCCAGTTTGGTGCATGCTCATGCATACCCTGACACACCACAAGTGACAGAACTCCCTCCAGCACTGTGTCCCAGTTGAACTCGTTGTATTTTGTGAAGCAAATATCAAATTCTCAGTGCAGGAGCAAGGAACACCAGGAAAAGTGGAGGATGACCAAATGGTTTCACAGTGTACACAGGGAGACACTAGGCCCCCAGTGGCCACAGTTTAAAATACTGAATCCCTGACACTAAAACCTACCCTATTAGACTCTGACTACTAATCCTAATAAGATGGAGAAAAATTACCCAAAAAAGTATAGAAATACTAGCAGTTCAGAGGAGGCATGTTGTATAGTTGGATGGGCCTTTTGCATTATATAGGGTAGGAGTTATAAATCAAGTCAATTTTTTGTTGAAATAGTTTTCCATGTGAATTTAAAGTTAACAAATATGTGAATTCCTGTCTCCCTTTCTATGTAGCCTATTCAGCACATGTATTCTTATATGCACATATAGAATCCTACCTGGTCCCACACGTACATTCTTGGGAAGTGGCTGAATTTTCAGACACAAATTGTGAGAAGAGATCACTCCTCCTAAATGGTGTTGGAAATGAAAATTCAACATATGTGTGAGCTTCCTTTTTAAACTAAATTATGTATAACTTTTTGTAATGAATGTATGAACGTATATATCAATATTAGATATCCTATATTTTTTCAGATATCATTTCAATCCACAATTTAAAGTTGGAACTAGTTATATTATTTATTCACTGAATGGTCTATTCATACAATATCTCTATATTCATAGACACAGGGTACACCTATTTGTGCCCCCAATACTAATTTATATATGTTCAAAATATTGCTCCCAGAAATGGTGGAAGAAATACTCATGTCACATGATATACATATACATTTTATCACAGTAATATTCTGGACACAAAAAGCAAATATCACACTTATGATTGTACCAATGTAAAGGTCATTTGAGCGTCGGAGGAAGAGACCACCAAAAGATTGTCTCATGCAACAGCAAAGGGTTTATTGGGGGTCCAGCATGCTGGGGCTCAGAGCTCAGTTGTATAGAGAATAGAGCCCTGAGAACAGCTTAAGCAGAGCTTATTTACTTTCCTTGGAGAGGTCAGGGAGGGAAGTTTATTGATGGTTCAGGGCGAGTGGCCGGTTTGCGTGCAAACGGGTGAGGGAGAACAATCTGCAGTTTAGCAGTTGGGGACTGCACATTCTGGGAATAAGATTAGCAAATAGCTCTCAAGATTTCAACAGTGTTTTGTTAAGCATACAGAAAAACAGGAAGTGACAAATACCTTTTTTATTAACCTTTCATTCCCCACTTCTTCTCGTTACTTTTAATCATAAATGTGATCATTGGACGGTGTCATATTTTATGCCTGCTAGTGGCGTATATTTTTGTCTGATTACCAAAAGTTTAACTTGTCCAATTTGAGCTTGAAGAAATGAAACTACATGGTGGAGCAAGCAAGTTCCTACAGTTAGCAATTAATGAGGATTATTAATGGACCAGCCAGGGCTGATAAAAGCGTAGTTAACCCGGGGGACTATGTTAACGAAGACTCAAACCACCCTTTTTGGGCCTCTCTCTTTCGTTGACGCTCTTCAAGGCGTCTTCTTAATTTACTCATATATTCTTTTACAACCAGTATGGTCGGCATAAAAACAACATTGTTCCCTCAATGTAGCATAAATGTCCCCTTTTCTCATGAAAAGGAGTTCCAACCCTCGCCTGTTCTGTTAAACAACTTTAGAGAGAGAGGTTCAAGATTCCTGTAAAGCTGTGATGGAGGTTTTTACTATCTTTAAGATTTTTTATACTGCTGCTTCTAATTGGGTCATTTCTTGTGTCCCATGAACTAGAGCAGTGGTTCCTGTGCCCACCCCTGCAGCAATTCCTATTCCCAAAAGGATGGCTAAAGTGAGGAAAACAGGTTCCTGGCAGAACCGGGTTGTATGCCCCACTATTTGAACTTTAAATGATACTGTGTCATGATAGAGCACTCTGGGAAACATCTGCATCATTACATTATTAATCATATCTGTTGACCATTTTATGAAAACATAAACAATGTTTAAGTATATAGAATTATACTGTTTTAGGTATGGAAAAGGCAAGGTACCTAAGATAGAATGGAAGACAGGGAAACAGTTATATTTAGTTGCAACCTGATTTAGAAGGCATTGCTTCTGTTGTAATCAATGAATCCCCTGAACCTCAAGTTTAGTTAGTTTCATAATTTTGTACCCAACATGTAAGGGAAGGGGCTCAGAAGTTCACAGTCTGCAGAATTTCACAAAAAGAAGATTTGTTTTTTTTTTTCCCTCTGTTCTGGGCAAGTAACATTTTTAAGGACACCTAAGCTTTTTTCTTCTCTCTTTTTTTTTTCTACCTGCCAGCTGTTACCATGGAGCCCAGTTGGTAACATCTTTATCTTAGAAATGTACCATCTCTTTGAAGCCCCAGCTCAAGGACAGGGGCCTTGTTCACATATTTTGTTAAAAACTAGTATGGGGGTGTCTAGCTTAGGAGTGTTGATTTTTCAAGCCAGTGCCGAAGTAGAACAGGCAACACGAAAACAGGAAGTTTGTCTACATTGAACTCTTTTATAGGGTCTCTTTTGCTGAAAGTCCTAAAGTTAGCCATGGTGAAAACTTCTGGAGAATTCAGTTCAGACTTTTCTGTGGGCCTGGTACAGAGGGAAAAGATGGGAAAGGCGGGGGGTAAGACCCGGTTGGTGGATCTGAGTATGAGGAAGGAGAGATATAAAAGAATAATAGGAAAGGGGTTTGTGATTTTCCTAGCAACAACAACTTGAGCAGTAGAACAGATAGTGCCAAGGGGAAGACCGAAGTGAGTATCCAAAAAGCCTGTGAGGGCTTTTCAATTCTTAGTAAACTGTTTTCAGTGATGACAAAGCAACTTTAAAGGCCATTTTCATTACATCTTGGATAGGGGTCTGAGGGTTCTCCTCAGCTGGTTTGAGCTTTGGGTTAGCTGGTAAGAGGACCTGGTGGGACGGGGTGCAGGCACTGACAGGAGAAGAGAGCAGGGAGTGGGTGGAGGGGTGCCTCAGTGCCTGCTACCTCAGCAAGGGGGCAATGGTCTGAGAACCGGCGGAGGTTTGGTTTTGGATCTAGTAATTGGAGGGGAGAAATCAGGTTGCTGAGGTGGGAGTGACAGCAGAAAGTCTGTAGCAGAAGGCTGAGGGTAAGAATCTATTGGAGAAGAATAGTTCAGGATGTTGGCAAAGGAGGGAAAAGGCTTCCACATAGGGGAATCTCCTTTCACTCTTTTGAGCACTTGCAGAAGTTAAAAAGGTCACACAGAATTTGAGGACCTAGAGGCCCCTCTGTGGGCCATCAGTTTTCTTTCTCTATTTGTTAATATGGTCAATGCTGTGTACTTAATTTGATGAGCAGTTGTTTTCCACCAGGCACCCCCTGTATGCTCACATCCCCATGACTTACAGAAGAAGTCAGCTTTTCCCCCACACAGCTATGGCTGTTTGTGGCTTTGATACTCTGCCTGGCAAACATAGTAATCTAGGCTAGCCAACCTGCATCTGGCTAGCGTGTCCCTATATCCATAATATTTGTTTCCATTATCTATGGTACAGAAGGTATTTAATGGAATTTTAGTGGGATCCTCTTCATCAGGAATATCTCAATAGGAAAGACCTATAGCCAGCTGACAAATGTCTGGATGGAGAGAAGGCCACCAGGTACCTAAGTGGGCTGTATGCAAGATAGACCATACTTTTTGTCTAGTAGAATTTGTGATCAGCAATCGCTGCTGAACAGGCTGATGAGGGTTAGGACTACTGGTGGCCAAGGGGAGAGTCTATAGCCATATCCGTATGGCGAATACAAAATTTGAAGGGTTACCAGTCTTTTCCAGTTTCCAGCCAGAGTCTGGACAGGGCACAGGCTTGAGACTTGAGGCATGGATCCAGGAAGTGATTCCGTCTACTTTTACCGCTGTAGGTGTTATAAGTAGCACCTGGTATGGTTCTTTCCAGCGGGGTTCCAGGGATGACACCTGATGTCATCTTATGTAGATGAAGTCTCTTGATATTGATGTGGAGTCCCCTCGTCTGCAGGTTGGTAGGCAGTGGCCAGGTGTTTCAATAGGTATCGCTGAGTTCTTTCGAGAACTTTTAGTCTGTCAAGCAAGGGGGTGTGGAAGGGATCGTTCGGTCTTAGAGTTGGGGTTAGGTCCCTTACTGGAGGAGTGACACCATTGAGAATTTCATAGGGGGTGAGGTTACACAAAGAAACAGAGGGAGAATTTCTTGCATGAAACAGTGCATAAGGCTGGAGCATAGTCCAATCTTTTATGCTGGTCTCTAAGCTTAATTTCTTTAAGGTCTCTTTAATGGTTCTATTTATTTTTTACCTGTACTGCGCTCTGGGGTCTACAAGCACAATGTAACTTCCAATTAATTTCTAGGGTCCTGGCTAACTCCTGACTTACCTGGGCCATGAACGCCGGTCCATTATCAGAACCTATTACTTTAGGCCGGCCGTATCTTGGAAAATATCTTTCAGGATATTCTTGACCATCATTTGCGCCGTTAATTTTTATTTTGTGGGAAAGGCTTAAATCCATCCTGAAAATGTATCTACAAAGACTAAGAGATATTTGAATCCATACCATGCTGGCTTAATTTCAGTAAAGTCCACTTCTCAGAATTGTCCTGGTCTCCTTCCTCATAGGTACTTTCCTGCAGGAAGCTTGGAATGGTAAGCATTAACCAATTGACATATCCGACAGGCTTTTGTTACCCGTTCAGATATTTCCTTTCGCTGTGAGTTGGTTAATCGAAAACTCTGTTCTTGATCCTTCAGGAATGCCTGCAGTTTCTTTTAACCAAGGTGAGTGAGTTGATGTACATTTTTAAAGTAGTGTAGGGCTTTCTGTAATTGAAGGCTGGGCTCAGTGAAGTTGAGGAATTCAATGTCAGTGTCCTTAGATGTTATCAAAAGCTTGCTGGTGCTCAAAGGGTCCATTGGAATTGGGCATCCTCATTTAACAGCGGGTATAAAGGAAAAGCTAAGAACACAAACCCAGGTATCCATACCTGCAAAAGCCAGCAGTCCCAAGAAACTCTCTTGAGTTGTCTCTTGTTAGATGGGGGTGGTATCTGCACAATGGTTTTTTTCTCGGCAGAGAGCCCTGAGAACAGCTTAATCAGACCTTATATACTTTTCTTGGAGTGGGCAGGGAGGGAAACTTATCGATGGGTCAGAGCAAGTGGGAGGTTTGGTACAAGCGGGTGAGGGAGTACAATCCTCAGTTTGGCAGTTGGGGACAGCACATTCTGGGAACAAAATTAGCAAACAGTTCTCCAGATTTCAACAGTGTTTTGTTAAGCATACAGAAAAACAGGAAGTGACAAGTGCCTATTTTATTAACCTTTCACCAAAGCGAAATAGAACGTGAGCTTGGATTACAAAAACAACCATGTCCAGGTTGCCTAATGCTCTCAAATGTCAATCCTATTGGTGACTACATATTTGTTTCTTCCAAAGATTATATATTCAACATCAACCATGTTGAAAATGTCTAATCCTATCACTCACTTTATACTTTGCCTGATTTCATGTCTCTATTGATATCTGCATTCTTGCATGTTTTCCCCCATTCATCATTGTGACTGACTCTTCACATGTGCTGATATTTTGTTCACTCTCTACCCAAACTTGATTGCTAAAGAACTTTTGGTCTAAATCCTATACTCACTCTTTTTCCTGAACCTACCGACTATCTTCCTAATCCTACCGACTATCCCTTTTAGACAGGAAGTTCTCTTCTACCTTCAATCATCCAAGGTACAAGGTCCTATGCCATTGTATATTGATTTATCTCGGACATCTGTGCAGAACCTAATTCAATGCTAAGTATCCCAATCAAGGGCCCTTCTGGACTTCAAATCTTACCTTGATTTCTGTTTTCATAATTATTTTGAAAATTTAATAAAATAGTGTTTGCCAAGGAACTGACTTCATTCAGTTCCTGAAGGAATTGACCTACCTCACTTCTTTGGTGATGGAACTCTCTTAACTTGGGTTACAGGAAGACAGGAACACACAGCCAGTCCCAGTCCCAGTACCAGTGGGCTGACTTGTTTGGATTTACCAAGGACAGAGTGTGTCTTTTTTGGTACCTACTGATGTGAGGATGGTCAGATGCGAGGAGAGCCTTCCCTGAGAAAGCATGTAGTGGTCAGCGGAGGCTCCTGACAACTTCACAGAGTTTGACAAAAAGACCAGATCTGAGACAGAACAGGCCACCTTGGGGAACATAGTATGGCCCACCAGTCAGAGGAGACTCTGGATAGTCACAGACTTACTTGGGGGAAGGAGGTGCCTTTTTGAGTGTGGGTGTGAGTTTGTGGTTTTGTCTCATGTTCTGAGAATAGGTAGAAAAGGCGGTTTGCTTGGTTTGGAGTGGACTGTTTTTAGAAAGTCCTTTGACAAGGTGAGTGTTTCTGTGTCTGTGTATCCCACTGTGTACGTGGTTGTAGACATTAGAAAAGAGAATGCATCAATGGATGTTTCCTGTCTAGTAGAAAGCTTCCCAGCATTCATCCTACCCATTATAGGAATGGACTGCCTTTTGTCTTATCGATGGGCAACACCTACTATCTTCCTAAGTTCCTGTTTTCTTCCTGAATTCTGGCCACTCCCCAGAATAGGCTCATGGTTTTGTTTCCAAAATATGTACCACTTCTAAATTCTGCGACATTGCCATGTAATGGATAGCTGAAGGGAATGGCAAGCATCTCAGAAAACTCAGATATCAGTGTGACCAGAAAAGTCTCAGTGGAGAAACCCTGCTTTGGGCCTTTTGCTTACATATTGTTCTGTTGCCCTGAATGTCAGGAAGGTCTTTGCCTCAGGCCACCACTTTGTGAAGCCTGAAAAAAACAGTTTTCAAATGGAAATGAATGGGCCTCACCAGTGGCCACGTGGCCACCCAGATCAATAACTTTGCTTAATTGCTTTGGAAAGGGATGTGTCTGAATCAGCCTCCTGGCCCTGTGTGAGGCAGTGGCTTAGATTCTCAGCACCTGATGAATCTAAAGAAAGATCCAATGTGTGCATCCAAAACCAAAATGGCAAAAAGATTAGTCATTGTGGATGAAGTCTCTTGCCTTCCTCTATTAGATTCCTGACCTCCATCAAGGGAGTATAGGGATTTTTTGGGTCACATGAGTTCTTCCAATCCCTGCAGAGGTGCTTGTGTTTAATCATGACTCCAAATCAAATAAGGAATCAATACCTGACAGTCAGTAGGCCTCAAATTGTAGAAGAAGAGCAGTATTAATGGCAGAACTATGTGATCAATCCTGGTTCACTTCAAGGGTGTCCAGGCCACCCTGAGTTTAGGCAAATGAAGGGCAAGGGAGCTTATTTTGGATACTCTCTTGGGCTGTGCCATTTAAGGAAACCTCGAGGCAGAGGTTATGATGAGTGACTACATGGAAGAAGATGAGGACCATGTGGGATTGTTTGGTTCTAATTGTGGTCACTTGTGTGGCTGTTGGAAGAGATGACTGGGTTCATCTGCGCTAGAACACTGGTTTGATTCTCCTCAGAGACTGAGCTCTGTAACTGACCTCAGAGTAGTAATTGCTTTGGAAATGAATATGACTTAATCAGCCTCTTGGCCCTGTTTGAGGCTGTGGCTTAGATTATCAGCACCAGATGGATCTAAAAAAAGATCCCATGTGTGCATCCAAAACCAAAATGGCCAAAATAGCAGTCATTGTGGATGAAGTCTCTCGCCTTTCTCTGTAAGGTTCTGAAAGAATAAAAGAAATTGAAATTGAAATGTAAAGAACCAGGTTTCCTAAAGTTTCCAAGCTGCACTCAGCACCTGAAATTCCGGTGGCAGTTAAGACAATTTCCAGATCTGCATATTAGGTGTGTGTTGAAATCTTCCCTGACCACCTAGGTACTTAACAACCCCTTCCCAGAAACCGTGCATCTCACCACGTATACATCTCAGGGCTTCAACCAATCAGTTTAAATGTATACCCCTTCTTAGGGCTGATCAATCACCCCCTGCCCGACCTGTTCCCGCCAATGAATGTTCTAATCATGTTTTAGAGTTGTTATTTGATTTTCTCTTAGTATATGATGATTTGCTAAAGGAGGCTATGATGTATGTAAAGTCCCTGCCCTCTCTAAAGAATGTATATAAACTGTGCTCAAGTTGTTCTCGGGGCTCTTTGTTCTTTGCTCCTCTGAAGTGAGTCCTGAGCTCCAGCATTCTGGACCCCCAATAAACCCTTTAGAGTTGCATGAGAAAGCCTGTTGATGGTCTTTTCCTCCGATGTTCACCCCACCTTTTCATCTGGAGGCCCCAGGTGAGATATTTGGCGTGGCGGATGAAAGACCCCAAGGGACTTCTCTCAGGGTAAGTAAGGTGCCTCTTTCTGGTTTCGGGTTTCAGGTTAGGGCTTGGCAAAGTGGCTGTCGGTGAAGAGCATTAGCTCTCTCTGATAGTGGCTGACAGACGTGTCACAGAGCTGCAGGCCACGTCCCTGTGGGACACTCCAGGGGACGAGGGAAATCAAGGAATAGTAGTTTCCTCAACTCGGTTATATTTTGCTTCAGAATTCGGTTTGCCAGCCCATCAGGTTTTGCCGGCTACTCAATTTTGTTCATTGTCCTGAACTCATGTTGAGTTTATTGTCTGTCTTTATTGTCTAACACATCAGGTTTTGCCAGTTACTCAGTTCTAATCTTTGTCTTGGACACACGTTAAACGTTTACTGTTTGTCTTTGTCTGTGTTGCGATTGTGTCTTCACTGTCTCTCTTTGAGTAACTCCCATTATGGGACAAATCACTTCCACGCTTCTGTCCCTGACCGTTGATCATTGGACTGATGTCCGCTCAAGGGCCCAGAATCTTTATTTTTCAGTAAAATGCCGGACCTGGCTGACTCTCTGTGCTTCAGAATGGCCCATTCTCAAAGTCGGGTGGCCCCCAGAAGGATCCTTCCGCTTCCCTCTAATCCGAAAATCAGAGATATTGTCTTTCAGCCGGGACCACGTGGCCACCCAGATCAATAGCCATATACCCCTTCCCCAGGATCCTATCATTCAAACCTTCCGCTCCCCCCGCTTCCCTCCATTCTCCCTGAGTCACAAGACTGGACAATCCTCCCCCTCCTTATCCTCTACCCTGGCTCCCCAACACCGAACACGTTCCAGATGATCCTCCTGCCGCTGACACAGCCTCTCCGCCACTAGAGGCAATTGGGCCAGTCCCAAGCCCTCCAGGGGACTTCGCAGCAGCAGCAGCAGCAGCCCCTCCTCCTCTGGTGGAAGCTGGGCCATCTAAAGGAACCCGCCAGTGACAGATAATAAAAACTCAGAAACCCCTGTGATGCTCCCTCTCCATCCCTATGGGCCTATGACCCGACCAAACTGGGACCCCAACACCATTGAAGTTAGGTAGCATCTGTCCACTTATCACCGGCCTCTAATAGCGGGTCTCTGAGTGGCCGCCAGAAGGCCGACTAATTTGGCCATGGTAAGAGAGATTATCCAAAGGCCTAATGAGTCTCCCTCTATGATTTTGGAGAGAATTATGGAAGCATTTAGAAAATATACTTTTTTTGATTCTCAGACAGAGTACGAAAAGACATCTGTTGCAATGGCCTTTATCCAGCAGGCTGCCCTAGATATTAAGAGAAAGTTGCAACGTCTAGATGGAATACAAGATATGACCTTAAGAGATTTAGTCAGAGAAGCTGAGAAAATATATTATAAGAAAGAAACTGAGGAGGACTGGGAACAGAGGAGACAGAAGGAAAGGGAACAAAAGGAGGATGAAAGGATCAAAAGGCAGACTAAAGCACTGGCTAAGGTTCTGGTCAGAGCAGTAAATAGGCCAGAAGTTAAAAAGCACGGAGATAGGAAGGGATACATGGGCCCATGCCAAAGGCTGTCCCTGGCCTCAGGTCAATGTGCCTACTGTAAAGAAAAAGGACACTGGGCCAAAGAGTGCCCCCAAAAAAAGCAGAGATGCCAGACCGCCGTGCTGACTCTAGAACAGGACTAGGGAAGTCGGGACTCGGATCTCCTCCGCAAGCTCAGGGTAACATTTTAAGTGGAGGAAACCCCATTGAACTTTGAAGTGAAAACAGGACCAGTATACTCAAACTTTAAGACCCCACTGGGCCCCCTATCAAATAAATGGTCGCTTGTTCAAGGGGCTAATGACAGTAGAAAATGAGCTTGGACAACTAAGAGGACAATGGACCTAGGAAATGGAAAAGTCCACCACTCTTTTCTAGTAATCCCAGAATGCCAGGCCCCGTTGATGGGCAGGGATCTGCTTACAAAACTCGGGGCTAGAATAACCTTTAACCCTGATGGTCCCCAAGTGGTGTTTCTAAACGCTTCAGTAAAAACTCCCATAGTCACGGCTTTGACTATGTCCGTAGAAGATGAACATCAATTCTTCGCGCGCCCTAGAACTGATCAAACAGGAAAACTATCCCAGAAATTGATAAAAGATTATCCTAATGCCTGAGCAGAAACTGCTGAGTTAGGTCTAGCCATAAAAAAACCTCCAATAGTAGTAGAATTAAAAGCCTCTACCTCTCCAATCAGTGTTAAACAATATCCTCTAATCAAAGAAGCTAAGGATGGGATAAGGCCCAATATTCAGAAATACCTGGCTCTTGGGGTCCTAAGGCCCTGTCAATCGGCCTAGAATACCCCCCTGCTACCAGTAAGAAAGCCAGTAACTGGGGACTACCGTCCTGTTCAAGACCTAAAAGAGATCAAAAACACACTGCAGGACATTCACCCCACGGTACCCAATCCACATAATTTGCTTAGCACTCTGAATCCGGAGAGGTAATGGTACACTATGCTGGACTTAAAAGATGCTTACTTCTGCTTGCCACTACATAAGGACAGTCAGTTACTGTTTGCTTTCGAGTGGATAGACCCAGAAACAGGAACATCTGGCCAACAAACCTGGATTAGACTCCCACAGGGGTTCAAAAACTTCCCCACTTGAACTCTGGTGTGATTTCCCTTAGAAAATGAGTTCTGGTAATGAACTCAGAGAAGTATTGCCATAAATTTTGTTGGGATTTTAGGAGGCCATGCATGAGAGTCGCCCTTGGAAACTGAGATCTAGGCCCAGTGTGGCTTTCCACAGAGCACTGGGTATCTCAGCCAGAATATCACATGATTTTATTCTGAAAGACTTGGCAGCCATAGTTGAGATTCAAAACACACATAGACTTCACATTGTAGACCTCAATGGACCTAGCTTCATGTGACCTTTTGGGCACTCTTTGGGACGCCTTGCCTGTGAGAGTTATCCACAGCTTTCATTGAAATGAGCTTCCTCAAAATTTAATGGTGTGGTGGGTCAGGGTCTGCAGGAGAATACATCAACCAGGCTTCTATCTCACATAGCTTGCCCCCTTGACCATTGCAACCTGATTCTGAACATTGCCCTGAAACCTCTCCATATAACAAGATGCTTTTATATGAAGAGATCAAACATATAAGGGATTACGGGCTGCAGCACGTTAGTCACAAGCCATTTGGAAGCAATGGCAGATCCACATGGCCCCACCACAAATGTTTTATCACAAACCTGCACACCACAGCTCGTGCCCTCAATTGAGCAGTCTACAACTTACTGGCATCTCTGTTCTACACCATTTTCATGAAACCCAGTAAATCAAGGCATTATCTGGTACACTCATGATCAGCAACAGGGCATACAAAGGTTCTCCAGTGCCACCTGGTCATTAGAATTTCAAAAATTTCATGGTATTTATCTATCCATTTTTCAAGGTTGAAGTTGGAAGCACTGTATGTTTCAATTTATTCAGGAACCATTAAATGGTGAGGAACTTCATTTCAGTGAAATCTCTGGAGGACACTCACATGAATGTCTTCCCAAAGAGTAGCCAAAAGGTCAGATGAAGCCAGGCCCATTGAGGTCTACAATGTGAGGTCTATGTGTCTTTTGACTCTCAACTATGGCTGCCAAGTCTTTCAGAATAAAATCATGTGATATCCTAGCTGAGATACCTAGTGCTCTGTGGAAAGCCACCCTGGGCCTAGATCTCAGTTTCCAAGGGCGACTCTCATGCGTGACCTCCTTAAAATCATAACACAGTTCATGGCAATACTTCTCTGAGGTCAGTTCCAGAACTCAGTCTCTAAGGGGAAACACACCAGAGTTCCAGCCCAGGTTTACCTACACCTCTCTTCCAACCCTCACACAAATGACCACAATTAAAACCAAAACACTCCCACATCACCCTCATCTTATTCCATATAGACACTCATCTTAACTTCAAGCTGTAGGTTTCCATGAGGGATGCAGCCCAAAACAGTGTCCACAATAAGCTCCCTTGCCCTTCATTGGCCTAAGTCAGGGTGGCCTGGACACCCTTCATGTGAACCAGGAGTGATCATATAGGTGTGCCGTTAATACTGCTCTGCTTCTCCAATTTGATGCCTTCTGACTGTGAGGTTTAGATTCTTAATGTGAATTGGAGGCCAGAGAAAACACAAGCACCTCTAGGCTAGCCTCTGCAGGGCATTGAAGAACTCATTTGACCCAAAGGATACGGATTCTCACTTGATGGAGGTAAGGAACCTTACAGTGGAAGGTGAGAGAGTTCATCTACAATAACTGCTATTTTGGCCATTTTGGTTTTGGATGCACACATGGGATATTTCTTTACATCCATCAGGTGCTGACAATGTAAGCCACAGCCTCACATAGGGCCAAGAGGCTGATTCAGACACACCCCTTTCCAAAGCAATTAAGCAGAGAGTCACAGGTGAGGCCTATTCATTTCCATTTGAAAAATATTTTCTTCAGGCTTCACAGAGGTGTTGCCTGAGGCATCAACCTTCCTGACTTACTGGGGAACAGAACAAAAGGTAAGCAAAAGGCCTAAAGCACAGTTTCTCCACTGAGACTTTACTGGTCACACTGATATCTGAGTTTTATAAGATGCTCACCATTTCCTTCAGCTATCCAGTACATGTCCATGTCACAGAGCTTGGAGGTGGTACATATCTTGGACACCAAACCATGAGCCTATTCTTGAGAGTGGCCAGAATTTAGGAAGAAAACCGGAAGTATGGTCTATCTTGCATACATCCCCCTTAAGGACCTGATGACCATCTCTCCACCCAGTCATTTCTCAGCTGGCTATAAGTCTTATCTATTGGGATATCCCTGATGAAGAGGATTACACTAAAATTCCATTAAATCCCTTCCATACATAGATAATGGAAACAAACATTATGTTTGTAGGGACACGTGAGCCACATGCAGGTTGGTTAGCCTAGATTACTATGTTTGCCTGGCGGACTGTGAAAGCCATAAACAGTCACAGCTGTGTGGGGGAAAGCCGACTTCTTCTGTAAGTCATGGGGATGTCAGCATACAGGGACTTCCAGATGGAACCCAAACTCCTCATCAAATTTTGTACACAATATTGGCATTATTACCAATTAGATAACCAAACCTGATGGCCCACAGAGGGGTCTCTAGATCCTCAAATTATGTGTGACCTTTTTAACTTCTACAAGTGCTCAAAAGGGTGAAAGGAGATTCCCCTATGTGGAGGCTTTTTCCCTCCTTTGCTCACATCCTGAACTATGCTTCTCCAATACATGCTCACCCTCAGCCTTCTACTCCAGACTCTCTGCTGTCACTCCCACATCAGCAACTTGATTTCTCTCCTACAATTAATAGATCAAAAACCCAAACCTCCGCTGGATCTCAGACCACTGCCCCCTTCCTGAGGTAGCAGCTACTGAGGTACCCCTCCACTCACTCACTCCTCTCTTTTCTTGTCAGTGGCCACACTGGGTCCCAACAGGTCCTCTTACCAGCTAAACAAAATTTCAAACCAGCTGAGGTGAACCCACATACCAGTTTCCAAGATGTAATGAAAATGGCCTTTAATGTTGCTTTGTCATCACTGAAAACGGTTACTAAAAATTTAAAGTCCCTTCCAGGCTTTTTGGTATACTCACTCCCGTTTCCCCCTCTGTTCTACATGTTCTACTGCTCATGTTTTTGTTGCTAGGAAAATCCCAAAACCCTTGCCCATTATTCTTTTACATCTCTCCTTCCTCATTCTCAGATCCAAGGAGCTGCTCTCAGCCCTGCTTCCCTGTCTTCCTCCTCTGTACCAGGCCCATGGAAAAGTCAAGCAGTATTAACGGCAGGCCTATTTGATCATTCTTGGTTCACAGGAATGGTGTCCAGGCCACACTGACTTTAGGTGAATGAGGGGGAAGGGAGCTTATTTTGGACACCAACTTGGGCTGCACCCTTCATGGTAACCTCCAGTCAGAGGTTATGATATGGAAGAAGATTTGGGCCATGTGGCAGTATTTTGGTTTTAATTTTGGTCATTTGTGTGGTGGTTGGAAGAGATGACTGGGTCCACCTGGGCTTTTTCTCTGGTGTGATTCCCCTTAGAGACTGAGTTCTGGAACTGACCTCAGAGAAGTATTGCCATGAATTGTGTTGGGATTTTAAGAGGCCACACATGAGAGTCGCCTTGGAAACTGAGATCTACGCCCAGGGTTTATTTGCACAGAGCACTGGGAATCTCAGGCAGTATATCATATGATTTTATTCTTAAGGACTTGCCAGCCATAGGTGAGAGTCAATACACACATGGAGCTCACATTGTAGACCTCAATGGGCCTGGATTCATGTGACCATTTGGGCACTCTTTGGGAAGCCTTGCCTGTGATAGTTCTGCAGAATTTTCATTGAAACGAGCTTCCTCACCATTTAATGGTTCCTGAATTAATTGAAACCCACAGAGCCTCCAACTGTATTATTGAAAAATGGCTAGATAAATACCAGGGAATTTTTGAATTTCCCATGACCAGGTGGCACTGGAGAACCTGTGGATGTCCTGTTGCTAATCAAGAGTATACCAGACAGTGCCTTGACTGACTGGGTTTCATGAAAATGGTGTAGAACAGAGATTCTAGTAACTTGGAACCTGCTGAGTAGTGGGCCTAGAGCAGTGGTGTCCAGGTGTGTAATAAAACATCTGTGGCGGGGCCATGTGGATCTTCCATTGGCTTCTGAATGGCTTGTGACTGACATGGTGCAGCCAGGAGTCCCTTATATGTAAAGACATCTTGTTATATGGAGAAGTTTCAGGGCAATGTCCAGAATCAGGTGGCTATGGTCAAGGGGGCAATGTCTGTGGGATAGAAGCCTGTTGGTGCATTCTCCTGCAGACCCTGACCCACCACACGTGACAGAACTCCCTCCAGCACCGTGTCCCAGTTGAACTCCTTGTATTTTGTTAAACAAATAACAAACTCCCTATGCAGCAGCAAGAAAGACAATGAAAATTGGAGGATGACCAAAGGGCTTCACAGTCCACACGGGGAGACACTTTTCCCCAATGGCCATAGTTTAACTACAAAAATAGAACTCATCACTGATGCACCATGTTTATTGGAAAATAAGAAAACATGTCCTCCAGGTCACATAGATGCAGATCCAGCTCTGATGGTCTCACTACAAAGGAAGCTAAAGCTCCTGACAACAACATATATTTCAAGGACCCATCCTCAGAGGCAGTTACTCAAGAAGTCTTTAGGCCAGCAGAGCTCCATGTTTGTGGAGGGTTTACCCTGTCCCTTACTTTTTGAAACTCATCTACTACCTCCAAGTATGTGAATTCCTGAGCATTTTCCATTCCAGATATGTATTCACAGATTTTCTAACACTTCCCCTCTCATTGTGTCTTACTTGGGCCCAAGGTAATGTTAAGGCTTTGTTCTGGATGAAAGTGAGAAGATGTTTGTGTAGCACATACTTGCATACTCATAGATTCATTTTCCTATTTTCCATTGAAATACAGAATCCCTGACATGAACATATACCCTACTAGACTCTGACTAATAATCCTAAAATGATGTAGAAAAATAACCCAAGCAGAATAGAAATACAAGCAGTTCAGAGGATGCATGCTGTATAGTTGGACTTGCCTTTTGCATGATAAAGGGTAGGTGTTAAATATGTAGACAATTTTTAATTGAAATAGTTCTCCATGTGTTTTTAAAGTAAACAAATATGTGAATTCCTGTCTCCCTTGCTTTGTAGCCAATTCAACACATGTATTTTTATATGCACATTTAGATTCCTACATGGTATCACATGCACAATTTGTGAGGTGGCTGATGGAAGATACAACTTATGAGAAGAGATCACTCCTCCTAAACGCAGTTGGAACTGAAAATACAACCTATGGGTGAGCTTCCTAGTATTACAATATTATACATAAATACATGTTCAGTAAAATGAATATTTTTGCATCTGTGGATGATATATATTTCATAATGAATTTCGATTTGCATATATTTCTACCTTTTAATATCTGTGGGGTTCTTTTGTATATATGTGTGTGTGTGTGTGTGTATATATATATATATATATATATATATATATATATATATATATTTTTTTTTTTTTCCAGATTTTTCAAAATATGAAATATATATGTCTTATTTTACACTCCCTAAATTCACTCATATTCATGTATGTGGATTTATAATCAACTTTTCACAAGATTATTCTCAGAATTATTCATCCACCTGAAATACATATTTATTTTCTAGTACTGAAAACTAACTTCAGTGAATGGTGCATACAAATCCTAATTATTCTACAGTAACTGACCCTGTTTAACAACAATCCAAGTAGATTACTATGGGACATGATGTTTGTTTTGACGTTCATTTTCATTCAAACATGGTACATTACTATTTCTTCAGGTTATGCATATCATCGGATATGTATTTCATTCACAAGTTAGCAAAATTATTTGCATTTGTTTCACTTTCAATCACTTCCTATTCAGAACACATGAATTCCTCTATGTTTGTTGACTGGTATTTTTATGAGACTTCTTTCCAAACACAATATTTTCCAAATCCATAATCAGTTTTGAAGCAAAACTCACACACCCTTCATGAGAAAACATAACTCTAATATTACCATTAGATGTATAACTCGTTGGAATGAATGATTGTATATCAATATAAGATTTCTTATATATTTTAAGATATCAATTCAATCCATTATTTAAAGTGGAACTAGTTATATTATTTATTCACTGTATGGTGTATTCATACATTATCTCTATATTCATAGACAATGTGTACACCTCTCTGTACCCCCAATACTAATTAATTCATCTTCAAAATATGGCCCTCAGAAAAGGTGGAAGAAATACTCATGTCACCTGATCTACATATACATTTTATCAGAGTAATATTCTGGACACAAAATACAAAGGTCACACTTATGATTGTACCAATGCCTAAATGGAAAGTGAGAAAGGATTACTACAATCATCCATGTGATGTTGCCTAATGCTCTCAAATGTCAGTCCTATTGGTGAGTACATATTTGTTTCTTCCTAAGATTGTGTATTCAAACTCAACCCTGTTGAAAATGTCTAATCCTCTCACTGACTTTATACTTAGCCTGATTTCATAATGTCTCTATTGATATCTGCTTTCCTACATATTTTCCCCTGTTCATCATTGTGACTGACTCTTAACTTGTGTTGACATTTACATTCACTGTCTAACCAAAACCGTATTGCTAAAGAACTTTTTTTCCAAATTCTATATTCACTCTTCTTCCTAATCCTTCCGACTATCAGTTTTTGAATGGATGTTCTCTTCTATATTCAATCATCCAAGTAAAGGTCGTGCGAGCATCGGAGGAAGAGACTACCAAGAGAATACATCATGCAACAACAAAGGGTTTATTTGGGGTCCAACATGCTGGGGCTCAGAGCTCACTTAATTAGAGCAGAGAGCCCTGAGAAGAGCTTATGGAGAGTTTATATACTTTTCTTGGAGAGGGCAGAAAGGGAAGTTTATTGATGGTTCAGGGTGAGTGGGTGGTTTGCATTCAACCGGGTGAGGGAGTACATTCTGCAGTTTGGCCGTTGGGGACAGCACATTCTGGGACAAGATTAGGAAACATTTCTCAACATTTCAACAGTGTTTTGTTAAGTGTACAGAAAAACAGGAAGTGACAAGTATATATTTTATTGACCTTTCATTCCCCACTTCTTCTGGCAACTTTTAATCATAAAAATGATCATTGGGGGATGTCACATTCTATGTTTGCTAGTGGGGTATTACCATTAGTTTAACTTGTCCAATTTGAGCTTGGAGAAAATAAATTACATGGTTGAGGAAACAGGATTTTATAGTTAGCAATAATATGAGGATTATTATTGGACGGGCCGGAGTTGATAAAAACGTAGTTAACCAGGGGGACTGTGTAAACCAAGACTCAAACCACCATTTTTGGGCCTCTCTCTCTCCTTGACTCTCTTCAAGGCATCTTTTTAATTTACTCATAGATTATTTTACAACTCCATTATGGTCGACATTAAAAAAACATTCTTCCCTCAATGCAGCACAAAGGCCCCCTTCTCTAGTGAAAAAGAGATCCAACCCTCTACTGTTCTGTAAAACAACTTCAGAGAGAAAGGTTAAAGATTCCTGCAAAGCTGTGATGGAGGTTACTAATATCTTTAAGTTTTTATATATTCCTGCTCCTAATTGGGTCATTCGTTGTGTCCCATGGACCACGGCAGTGGTTCCTCTGCCCAACCCTGAAGCAACTCCTATTTGCAATGGAATGGCTAAGGTGAGAGATATATGTTTTCAGAGGAACCGGATTGTATGCCCCCCTATTTGAACTTCAAATGAATCTGTGTCATAATAGAGCACTCTGGGAAACATCCGCACCATTACACATTTAATCACATCTGTTGACAATTTCATTAAAACACAAACAATGTTTAAGTATATAGAATTAAACTGTTGTAGGGACGGACAAGGCAAGGCACCAAAGATAGCACCAAAGACAGGGAAACAGTCTTATTTGGTTGCAACCAGATTCAGAGGGCATTGCTTCTGTTGTAATCAATTAATCCCATGAAACCTAAGTTTATGTAGTTTCAGAATTTTGTACCCAACATGAAAGGGAAGGGGCTCAGAAGTTCATAGTCTTCAGAAGTTCACAAAAGGCAGTTTTTTTTCTGTTTTTTCCTTAGGTCTGGGCAAGTTAAATTTTCAAGAACACCTGGGAGGGGGAGAGCTTTTTCTTCCCTTTCTTTTTTCCCCCTGCCAGCTTTTTCCATGGAGCCCAGTTTGTAACTTCTTTATCTTAGAAATGTAGCAATGTCTGTGAAGCCCCAGCTCAAGGCCAGGAGCCTTGTTCACATATTTTGTGAAAAACTAGTGAGGGTGTGTCTAGCTCAGGAGTGCTGATTTTTTAGCCAGTTGCCAAGTAGACCAGGTCAACACAAAAAGAGAAAGTTTATGTACACTGAAGTCTTTTATAGCGACTCTTTTCCTGAAAGTCCCATAGGCAGCC
Organism: Callospermophilus lateralis; assembly: GCF_048772815.1. Taxonomy (NCBI): domain Eukaryota; kingdom Metazoa; phylum Chordata; class Mammalia; order Rodentia; family Sciuridae; genus Callospermophilus; species Callospermophilus lateralis. The sequence continues at coordinate 324,460 of NW_027514474.1, forward strand.
ATGGTGAAGACTTCTGGAGAAGGTCAGACTGTGAGGTGGAGATTCTTTATGTGAATTGGAGTCATGAGAATACCCAAGCATAAATGGGCTAGCCTCTTCCGGGATTTGAAGAACCCATTTGACCCAAAGGGTTCCTATTCTCACTTGATGGAGGTCAGGAACCTTTCTGAAGAAGGCTAAGACTTCATCCACAATGACAGCAATTTTGGCCATTTTGGTTTTGGATGCACACTTTGGATCTTTCTTCAGATCCATCAAGTGCTGAGAATCTAAGCCACAGCTTCACACAGGGCCAAGAGGCTGATTCAGACACATCCCTTTCCAAAGCAATTAAGCATTGAGACAAAGGTGATGCCCACTCATTTCCATTTGAAAAGTGTTTCTTCATGGTTCACAAAGGGTGTGCCTGAGGCAAGAGACTTTCCTGACATTCAGGTCAACATATCAGTAGGTAAGCAAAAGGCCCAAAGCAGGGTTTCTCCCTGAGACTTGTGTGGTCACACTGATATCTGAGTTTTCTGACATGCTGGCCATTCCCTTCAGCTATCCAGTACATGGCCATGTCACAGAGCTTGGAGGTGGTACACATCTTGGACACAATACCATGAGCCTATTTTGGAGAGTGGCTAGAATTTATGAAGAAAACCAGAACATAGAAAGATAGCAGGTGTTGCCCAAAGATAAGGCAAGCTGCAGTCCATTGATAAATTACGCAGGATGAATGCTGGGAAGTGTTCTACAAGACAGGACACATTCATTGAAGCATTTCCTTTTCTAATATCTACAACCACAGACACAGTGGGATATTCAGACATAGAAAGACTCGCCTTGCCAAAGGACTTACTAGAAACAGTTCACTCTAAACCAAACAAACCGCCTTTCCTATCCTCAGAACTTGAGACAAAACCACAAAACCACATCCACACCCACAAAGGCACCTCCTTTCCCCAAGTAGGTCTGTGACTAGGCGCAGTGTCCTCAGACTGGTGGGCCATACTATGTTCCCCTGAAATGGACTGTCCTGTCTCAGTTCTGGTCTCCTTGGCCAACTGTGTGAAGTTGTCAGGAGCCAGTATTGAGCCACTAACTGCTTTCTCAGGAAATCCCCTCTTCTGAGCTATCCTGGCATTTGACCATTCTCACATTGGTAGGTGCCAAGAAAGACTGACTCTGTTCTTGGTAAATCCAAACAAGTGAGAACACTGGTACTGGGACTGGGACTGTCTCTGTGTTCCTGGCTTCCTGGATTCCACGTTCAGAGATTTCTATCACCAAGGGAGTGAGGTGAAGTCACTTCCTTCAGAAACTGAATGAGGACACACTGCCTTGGCAACCAATTTGTCCTAACAGTTGCTTCCATAGTCCCATGGAGGCTGCCCATATTTCCTGTGACACTTTCACAAGTTAGAATGATATATTAACCATAGGCACCCAAATAGAGCTCTCCACACAGGCCTGATTTGGCCCATCTTCTTTACATTAAGAAGAGAGAGGCAGATTCAGACACAACTCTTCATCCTGACCAAGTTGTTTGCCATGGAAGAAGACTTTTGCTCACTCAGGTCCTTCATCGCTGACTATATCTTGTGCAGAGATCATTTCTGCATGGACTTTTGAGGTTCTTAGTAAGTCAAAGATCCCATACATTCCTGTATTGTAAGACCAACCCTGTTCATGCTCTTCTGTAAAGTTAGGTTGAGGGAACAGTGTATGGTTTGGATTAATAACATTTTCAATTTGGGTTAGGAATCATTCTACTGGATGAAAAATGGTATTGGGAACTGCGATATGTATAAGACTATAGAGGTGAAATATATGTATGAAAACATAAATCCAAGTATTATTTGATGCCCAGAGGGCATTGGGCCCTTGATTGGGATACTTAGCTTTGAATTATGTTCTGCACAGATGTCTCAGATAAATCCATATACAATGGCATAGGACCATGTACCATGGTCCTATATACAAATAGGTCCATATATACACACATCATAAACTCTGGCTGGAGTTTTCGATGAGGGGCGCAGCCCTAGACAGTGTACAAAATAAGCTACCTTGCCCCTCATTTGCCTGATGTCAGGGTGGAATGGGCACCCTTCCTGTGAACCAGGAGTGATCAAATAGGCCTACCGTTAATAATACTCTGCTTCTTCAATTTGAGGCGTTCGGATTGTGGTGTTTAGATTCTTTATGTGAATTGGAGTGATGATAAAAGCCAAGCACCTATGGGCTAGCCTCTGCAGGGCTTTGAAAAACTCATTTGACCCAATGTATCCCTATTCTCTCTTGATGGAGGTCAGGAACCTTACTGAAGAAGGCTAGAGACTTCATCCACAATGACAGCAATTTTGGCCATTTTGGTTTTGGATGCACACATGGGATCTTTCTTTAGATCCATCAGGTGCTGAGAATCTAACCCACTGTCTCACACAGGACCAAGAGGCTGATTCAGACACATCCCTTTCCAAAGCAATTAAGCAAAGAGCCACAGGTGATGCCCATTTATTTCCATTTGAAAACTGTTTTCTTTAGGCTTCAAAAAAGTTTGGCCTGAAGAAAAGACCTTCCTGACATTCAGGGAAACATAACTATATGTAAGCAAAAGGCCCAAAGCAGGGTTTCTCAACTGAGTCATTTCTGGTCACACTGATATCTGAGTTTTCTGACATGCTGGCCATTCCCTTCAGCTATCCAGAACATGGCCATGTCACTGAGCTTGGAGGTGGTACAAAACCATGAGCCTATTCTGGAGATTGGCCAGAATTCAGGAAGAAAACAGGAACTTAGGAACATATTAGGTGTTGCTCATCCCTAAGGCAAGCCACAGTCCATTCATAAATTGGGCAGGATGAATGCTGGGAAGCATTCTACTAAACAGGGCACATCCATTGATGCATTCTCTTTTCTACTGTCTACATCAATGGACACAATGGGATACACAGACATGGAAAAACTCACCTTTTCAAATGACTTACTAGATCAGCCCACTCCAAAACAAACAAACCTCCTTTTCTAATTATTCTCAGAACATGAGAAAAAACTACAAACTCACACCCACACCCACAAAGGCATCTCCTTCCCCAAAGTAGGTCTGTGACTGTCCGGAATGTCCTCTGACTGGTGAGCCATACAATGTTACCCCAAAATGGCCTGTCCTGTCTCAGATCTGATCTCGTTGGCCAACTCTGTCAGGATCCAGCAGTGAGCCACATCCTGCTTTCTCAGGAAAGGTCCCTTTTCAGAGCTCTCCTGGCTTTTAGCCATCCTCACATCAGTAGGTACCAAGAAAGACTGACTCTGTCGTTGGTAAATCCAAATAAGTGAGCCCACGTGGACTGGGACTGGGACTTGCTCTGTTTGCTTGGCTTCCAGGATCCCATGTTCAGAGAGTTCCATCACCAAGGAAGTTAGGTAGGTTACTTCCATCAGGAACTGTATTAGGTCACTGCCTTGGCAACCACTTTGCCCTAACAGTTGCTTCCAAGGTTCGCATGAAATGGAGGCTGCCCCTACTTCCTGTGACACTTTCACAAGTTAGAATGGTATATCAACCATTGTCCCCCAGGAACAGCTCTCTACACAGACCTGGTTTAGTCCATCTTCTCTACAATAAAAAGATAGATGTTGATTCAGACATATCCCTTCATCCTGACCAGGTTGTTTGCCTTGAAAGATGACTTTTTCTCTCTCGGGTCCTTCCCAGCAGCCTACATCTTCTACAGGGATAAATTCTGCATGGAACTTTGAGGTTCTCAGTAGATGGAATATGCCCTCCATTCCTGTATTATAAGACCAACTCTGTACCTCCTCTTCTGTAAAGTTAGATTGAGGGAAGAGTGTATGGTTAGGGTTAATAACATGTACAATTTGGGTTAGGAATCATTCTTCGGGATGAATAATGTTATTCTGACCTGTGATATTTATTAGAATATATAGGTGAAATATAAGTAGGTAAACAGAAATCTAGGTAAGCTTTGGAGACCAGAAGGGCATGGGGCCCTTGATTGGGATACTTAGCTTTGAATTATGTTCTGCAAAAATGTCTCCAATAAATCGATATACAATGGCATAGGTCCTTGTACCTTGGATGATTGAATGTAGAAGAGAACATCCAGTAAAAAAGAGATAGTCAATATGATTAGGAAGATACTCAATAGGTTTAGAAAGAAGAATGAGGTTAGGATTTGTACCAAAAGTTCTTTAGCAATAGGGTTTCAGTTAGAGAGTGAATGTAAATGTTAGCACATGTGAAGAATCTGTCACAATGTTGAACTGGGGAAAATATGTAGGAAAGCAGATATCAATAGAGATTTTAGGATATCAGGCCAATTATAAAGTGAGTGATAGGATTAGACATTTTCAACAGCCTTGAGGTTGAATATATAATCTTAGGAAGAAAGAAATATGTAGTCACCAATAGGATTGACATTTGAGAGCAATAGATGTTTTTCATAATCCATGCTCACTTTCCATTTAGGCTTTGGTAAAAACATAAGTTTGATCTTTGTAGTTTTGTCCAGAATATTACTGTGATAAAATGTATATGTAGATCAGGTGACATGAGTATTTCTTCCACCATTTCTGGGTGCAATATTTTGAAGACATATAAATTAGTATTGGGGATACAAAGAGGTGTACGTTTTTCTATCAATATAGAGATAATGCATGAATAGACCATACTGTGAATAAATAATATAAGTACTTCCAACTTTAAATAAAGGATTGAATTGATATCTGAAAATATACAGGAAATCTTATATTGATATACAATCATTCATTCCAACCCGTTATACATCTAATGGTAATATTAGGGTAATGGTTTATCATGAAGAGTGTGTGAGTTTTGCTTCAAAATGATTAAAGAAATCGAAAATAATGTCTTTGGAAAAAAGTCTCATGAAAAGTCCAGCCAGGAAACCTGGAGGAATACATGTGTTCTGAAGCAGGAAGTGATTGATAGAGAGACAAATGCCTATAAATTTGTGAAGTTGTGGATAAATATATATCCTATTATGTGCATAAACTGAAGAAATAGTAATGTACCAGTGTTGAATAAAAATGAACGTCAAAATAAACATTTTGTATCATAGGAATCTACTTACATTGATGTTAAACTGGGTAAGTTACTGTAGAAATATTAGGATTTGTATGCACCATTCACCGAAGTTAGTTTTCAGTACTAGGAAAAAAATATGTATTTCAGGTGGATGCATATTTCTGATAATAATCATGTAAAAGTTGATTGTAAATCCAAATACATGAACATGAATGAATTTAGGGAGTGTATAATAAGACACATATATTTCATATTTTGAAATATCTGGAGATTATATATATATATATATATATATATATATATATATATATATATATATTTATTTATATATATATATATACAAAACACCCACACAGACTTTAAAAAGTAGCAATATATATGCCAATTGAAATTCATCATTAAATATATATCATCCACAGACCCAAGCTATTTATTTTACTAAACATAGATTTATTTATAATTTTGTTAAACTAGGAACCTCACCCATAGATTGAATTTTCAGTTCCAACTGTGTTTAGGAGGAGTGATCTCTTCTCACAATTTGTATCTGGCAAGTCAGCTATCTCACAAGAATGTACGTGTGATAATAGGTAGGATTCTGTATGTGCATGCAAAAATACATGTGCTGAATAGGCTACAGAGAAAGCAAGACAGGAATTCACATATTTGTTAACTTTAAAAACACATGGTGAACTATTTCAATTAAAAATTGACTAGATTTATAACACCAACCCTTTATCATGCAAAATGAAAGTCCAACTATACACCATGCCTCCTCTGAACTGCTTGTATTTCTATTCTGTTTGGGTTATGTTTCTCCATCATATTAGGATTAGTAGTCAGAGTCTAGTAGGGTATGGGTTAGTGTCAGGGTTTCAGTATTTTGAATGGAAAATTAGATAAGGAATCCAATGTGTATGCAAATATGTGCTATACAAAAATCTTCCCACTCTCATCCAGAACGATGACTTGACATTGCCTTCCCCCCAAGTAAGACACAATTAGAGGAGAAGAGTTAGAAAATCTGTGAATACATATCTGGAAAATCCTCAGGAGTTTACAAACTTGGAGGTGGAAGAGGAGTTTCCAAAAGTAAGGGACAGGGTTGATAGACCCAACCTGATCTTTTATTAAAATTGGGAGCCATCTTGCCACAAAGCGATGAAAAGCTAATTTTGGGTTTACTATAAATTACTGCAATTTCTGAACCCATTTGGAATGTCTGCCCGTGCCTTTAACTCACCCATGCCTATCTCTCTGACCTGATAGCAGCCCTCTCTGAAAGTTTAGTGACACATCATAATTTTTGGCCTTCCCTGGCCAGACAACGACTCTCTCTGAGGTCTAATGGTCATCATTATTTCTGATGTTGGGGCCAGCAAAAAAAAAAAAAAAAAGAAAAGTAAACTACATTTAGTGTGATGCTTGTCAAAGTTCTGTTATCTGTAATCCCCCTTTTGTGTAACTTTCTGGGCTATATAGCTGGGCTGTAGGAAAGGTGGGGTTGCTGTCTTGTTCCCGCCGTTTTGTGAGGGAGAGGCAGGCCGCCGGCCGGTTGAAATAATAAATTTGCCTTAATTTGATTTTAATTGGAGTCAGTGGTCTTTACTTTCATCCTGGTCTAACATTTTGCAGTTCCGCAGCAAGATGACCATGCCAGTACAGATCACAAGACCAGACTGTTGGAAATTCTGAAGCTGGCCTTCCCTCCAGGGCCCCCGGCTACAGAGCCACTCTAGGGGATGCGCAACTTGAGATGTTTCAACGACTTGGAGTGAGACTTTGGTCCAGGGAGCACTGCAATGAACCACTGGACTATAACTATTAGCAAGCACCTGGTGGAGGAGGCCTCCATAGGTAAGTGGCACCTTTATAACATCTGATATCTGGTTAAGGGAGATCTCTTCTGATGACAGAGAGGAGGCCTGGAGAGGCTCACATATACTCCTGTCCGGGACTGTAACGAGAATCATGCTGTCCTTTGTTCTGTTATGTAGGGAATTCTTCTGGATGGGTAGAGAGGTGTGGATGGGCATGCACGCGGTCCTACCCAGGAGCTTTAGCAAGACATTGCAATGCTCCTCTGCTTTTTTTTTTTTTTTTTGGTGCCTGGTTTCTGTTTTTTTTTTTCTGTTTTGTTCTGTGTTCTATATGTTTTTTGTTTGTTTGTTTTTGTGCGTTTTGTTGTGTGATTTCTGTGGTAAAAACTTAAAGATATTGGACGTGAAAATGGGTAATAAAGCAAGTAAGCGTGACACCTTTTTGGACTGTGTTTTAAGGAACTGCGATGAACTTTACCTCCCTTTGTTAAGCAGGATAAGAGAAGCCCCTAGCTGGCTGCCTGGAGCACACCCACTGCACAAGGCAATGCCTGCTGCAGAGCTAAAAACTGAGTATCTCACAGGTTAAGAAGTGAAACTCCTTTAAAACCACTTGTACCTCCAGATCAAAAGATTCACAACCTTTGGGCAGAGTCCCATGTGTTTCTCCTTTGTTAGCAAAGCAATAAACCTCCCTTTTTCTTTTTCTCAAAAACCCTGTCCTCATTATTAAATTGGCATTAATTGGCTTCAAGGTCAGGAACTGAACTTTAAGTTTCAAATTTTGATAAACCACACCACCCCCGCCCCGGAACTTTTTGAGAGCTGACTACTGATATGTTAGGAGATGGAGCATGATTGGGGTGGAACCGAACCAGAGGAGCTAATCCTGTAAGTTAAAGGAGGGACCGAGGGACTTCCAGCAGCTGCTGAAGCCCTGTTACTTCAGGGAATTCCCTCCTTCCTTCCCTGCACTGTAAGCATTATGTAACATCTGTCTTCTTAAAAAAGAGAAAAAGAAAAAGGGGATACTAAATTCAGTAAAGTCACCATGGAGACCCTTGATTTTACATTTCAGGTTGCCCCTCTGTAAAAACATGTGGTCCCCTTGTGGGGACTTCTATGGTGCCACTGGTGTAGGAGATTTTTCTCTTATCTGCTCTGTTTTAAAGGCTTCTGTCTGTCGGCCATAGTCTGGAGCTCCCTTCTGTCTGTCTTGTGTCTTTGTTTCTGGCCCTTTAAGACATGTGCAATAATGTGTTGATATTTTAAATTGTTTCTTGGGAATGATCTTAGCTGAATGTGTGTCTAAATGATGATGTTTTATTGTAACAATCTGGTATCTGAATGTGTTTTTGAAGCATTGCACAATCTTGCAGGTAAAAGTCGGGTTTAGGTAATTGTTTAGTTTATGATTTCAGATAATTTATGCCAGAGAACTTAAATACTTAGGATGGAAAACTAAAGAACTCTCCTTCCAAGTTGGCAAGTAACTTCCCAATCATTCAGTCTTTTATTTCACCTATTTTGAATTGGGTAGCCTGGGAAAATGTCACTGTGCGTACCAGTGCATTAATTTGGACAAAGATAGTAAATCATTTTATGGTATCTGTTGACAAAACAAGATGTAAAGATATAAAATTTTGTGAATTGTATCTTAAACTTGTTTCATAATTTTCAACATCCTAACCTGAAAATTATGGTTAAAATGCCTTAGGCCTGTTGTGTCTGCTCTGAATAGCAGTTTTTTCCTGCTCCTTCCTGACCTCAGCCAGGACTTATTTTGAAATGCAAATAAAAGAATCCTGCAAGCTCAGCAGGAGACTGATCTGAGGCCTAACCAGAAAAAAAAGGCAAATTGTATGGTTTTTACTAATTACTGTCCAGTCGTTTTTTCTAGGACTCTTATTTTTTTCCTTAGATACTTTATTTAGTTTTTTTAGCTCATGATTTTGATCCTACAGACCTAAGTTAATGTTTTTCTGATCAGTTCTATCTTTGACCAACTGTGGAGTTTTTGAAACATTGCAATGCAGATTTCATCTGCGAAAAGCTATAAGGCCTTTACTATTTTTATGTGTGCACACTTCTGTTATGTGTTGTATGTCTATATATACATATATGCATATATCAAACATATGATACAAAAATTTACATATATAAAGAACGCTCATAAAAAAACGCTCATAAAAACAAATTTTAAAAAGTGGATCCAAGGATCCTTAATTCACGTTATTTAAATGGTTCAGTTTAAATTGGATAAACAGATAAAAATAAATGTCTTTAAATTTAAGCTTACAAGTTTTTCTAGGTGTTCAGATATCTAATAAAATATTAATGTCTACAAAATATCTAATATAACTTGGTTGTAGGACTTTTCCTTCAACAAAAAAAAATGGTTTACAATCTTCAATACATTTGTCTAATATTTTGATAAATAAGTAAATTAAATTTCATATGAGATTACTCATTCATGAGTACTTTTGTTAGATATCTGATTGATTAACTAAGGTCTGTACAAGTTTGTACTAAATTCTGTATAAGATTGTAAAAATCAGTCATGTGTTAAAGAGACAAAAATTTCTTAAAACATAAGTTTACCCATAACATTGTGTTTATTAAGTTTTATTTTTTCTAGAGCTAGCAACCATAAAAATTAAACAACTGATTAAATAAGAACTGTTATTTTAGAGAACTGTACTGCCATTATTTTAAAAGCTAAACTTGGTTAATGTGCAAACATCAATGTAATTATGATGCTATTAATGTGCTCATATCTTACATGTACAAGTCTGTAAGGTAGAAACTTAAAAGAGCATTATATCATGCTGGCGTTCTTAAGTTGTGTGGTAAAAATATATATTGGGAATTTATTTATCTGTTATCATAAAGATAAGTAAAGTTTTATGTTACTTTTTACATTTGGGAACAATTTAAATGTATTTTTAAGTTAATGAGAGCCTAATCTATGTAAAGGTTAAAAACTTTCAGCCTTTCTTTAATTCATGTTTTAAATGTGATATCATACGGTGTTAGCTAATGTTCATGTGACCTAAAAAAATTTATGTAAACTTTGTAAAATGATATTTAAAAAAAAAGATCAGCTTCAGAACTAAAACCCTTAAGATTTATAAAGAGACCTGCCTTACCTGAGATAAGGCTCTGTGTCCCATCTTACTACATGTGAGAATGACTATGAAAACAGTAGGTTAGATTATGTTTCATTTAAAGTTTTGTTCAAAAGTTGTTTTTTTTTCTGTCAAGATTACTAGGATCTGTAACAGGGGATATAATTTATAACTAAGCAAAAAATTCAGGGTAGCTATTATGCAAACTAAGTATATTTACTCTTGTTAAAAAATTTTATTTTATAATTTACTTATAAGTGATCTAAAGATTCTCTGTTAGTGTTTTACAGAATTGTTGCTTTAAGAACACAACATGGGTTAATTTAAGATAATAAGTCATCACCTACAAGACAAACAGAATAACACAGATCCCAATTAATAAAAAGATAAATAATTATAAAGTTATAGACATTAAAGCCCTGTACTCTTAACATAAGGCAGTTAAAATTTATTTGCTGGATATTTAAGATTAGGATTTAAAATTAAAGTTAAATGAAAAGGGACAAGAAAACTAATATTTGGCTCTTGCCCTCTGAGTCAGTCTGAATCCAGGGAACAGGGGACTTCTCTAAAGAGCTTTTCAACTCTGGGCCATATAACCTCCCCATCAGGGGGATTAATGAGACCACTGGAGAACAGAAAGCCAATCAGTGCATTTGCTAAGAAGAGGAGAGTCATCAGAGAAGGAAGACATCCCTGATGCTGCCGAGGGAAGCCACATGGTCAAGGAAGACCTGGACCCACCTAGCCCAAAAGGCACTAGCAGAACTGAGAAGCTGCTCTCAAGTCTCCCCAGGAATGGCATCCATAAAAGCTCAGCTGACTGTTACCAATAGATAGAAACAAAAGACAGTTTGACTGCTTCATCTTAAACACTTAGCAAAGACAGTTGAAAGCAGAATACAGCCATTCCTGGACATTTTAAATAATAATAATAATAATAATAATAATAATAATAATATTTTAATGTATACACTTTATATTAGCCTCCCAAAATAAGTAAGACTGGAGGTTACAAAGAAGGATTCTCAGACAGGAATGCCTGATAACTATAAAAAGACACTATCAAGAGGAGCTGCCAGAGGCAGAAGTTTTTAGTTTAAGGCCTCAGATATTTCTAACCTACACGGTTAGGCTTGGTGTTGGCTAGTATGATTATCCAGCACTGAGTAACAGAATTGAAGGTTTTTCTATTAGACACAGAGGTCATTCTAGTAAACTGATTTTGCAAGATCAGATGACATTAAATTATTAAACTGTATCTTATTGGGAGGGACAACTGTAACACTAAATGTTAAGTATTAAGTTGACAGTCCTGATAACTGGGGATATTAAAGACTGGTGAGGGAACTTCTGTACAGTGACATGTTCTAGCTGCTGCAACATTTATTCAGTACTCATGTTTTTTGTTTCTCTCATAGAAGAACCCATCCCCAGATGACTTTACAACCTGTTCTTCCCCAATGAGACTTCAAACCGAACTGACCTCTAAAAGGCAACTCATGTCCCTCATGCTGTTCCCCCTCACGTCACCCTCTCTCAGCTCAGAAGAAGCCAAAATGAGTAATGCCTCTCCTCTTACAACAGTGGAGCCAAAAGTAAATAGACTATCAATATACGTAATTAATTAAGTCAGGTAAAATCACGGAGACCGGTTTTGGGTGATTTGAAAAAATAGGGAGACTGTTGCATCAGAGAATAAAATTCCCTCAGTGCTCTTCACCTACCATATGAAAGATATGAAAGGGACACATTAGAAAAGGGGGGAATGATAGACCCAACCTGATCTTTTATTAAAGTTTGAAGCCATCTTGCCACAAAGCCAAGAAAGGATAATTTTTCTTAACTATTAATTACAGCAAATTTCGAACCTGTTTGGAATGCCTGCCCGTGCCTTGAACTCACCCATGGCTGGCTCTCTGACCAGATAACAGCCCTCTCTGAAACTTTGTTGACACCTCATAAATATTGGCCTTCCCTGGTCAGATGACACTCTCTGAGGCTCTAATGGTCCCCATAAATTCTGATGTTTGTGTCAGCAAAAAAAAAAAAAAATGTAAACTACCATTAGTGTGATGCTTGTCAGAGTTCTGTTATCCGTAACCCCCCTTTTGTGTAACTTTCTGGGCTATAAAGCTGGGCTGTAAGAAAGGTGGGGTTTCTCTCTTCTTTCCGCCATTTTCGGAAGGAGAGGCACCAGGGTGGTGGAAATAATAAGCTTGTTTTAATTTGATTTTAATTGGAGTCAGTGGTGATTTCTTGCATCCTGGTCTAAAAGGTAAACACTCCACAAACATGGAGCTCTGCTGGCCTAAAGACTTTTTGAGAAACTGCCTCTAAGGATGGGCACTTGACATATATGTTGTTGTCAGGAGCTTTTGCTTCCATTCTAATGAAACCATCAAAGCTGGGTCTGCATCTATGTGACCTAGAGGACATTGTTTCTTATTTTCCAAAGAACATGAGGCAGAAGTGCTGACTTCTCTCTTTGTAAGTAAACTGTGGCCACTGAAAGCTAATTGTCTCCGCATGTGGATTGTGAAGCCATTAGGTCATCCTCCACTTTTCATGGACTTTCTTGCTGCTGCACTGGGAGTTTGGTATTTGCTTCACGAAATGCAAGGAATTCAACTGGGACACAGTGCTTGAGGGAGTCCTCTCACGTGTGGTGGGTAAGGGTCTGCAGGACAATGCACCAACTAAGCTTCTATCCCACATAGATTGCCCCGTTGACCATAGCAACTTGATACTGAACATTGCCCTGAAACATCTCCATATAACAAGATGCCATTTATGGAGAGGTTTCAGACATATAAGTGATTCCTGTCTCCACCATGTCAGCCACCAGCCATTTGGAAGTCAATGGCAGATCCACATGGCCCGACCACAGATATTTTACCACACACCTGCACACCACAGCTCTGGGCCCACTACTCAGCAGGCTCCAACATACTGGCATCTCTGTTCTACACCATTTTCATGAAACCGAGTCAATCAAGGCACTCTCTGGTATACTCATGATCAACAACAGGACATCCAAAGATTCTCCAGTGCCACCTGGTCATGGGAATTTTAAAAATTTCATGGTATTTATCTAGCCATTTTTCAAGGATGAAGTTGGAGAAACTGTGGGTTTCAATTCATTCAGGAACCATTAAATTTTGAGGTAGCACATTTCAAGAAATGCTCTGGAGAACTCGCAGAGGCAAAGCTTCCCAAAGAGTGGCCAAAATGACACATGAAGCCAGGCCCATGAGGTCTACAATGTTAGGTCCATGTGTGATTTGACTCTCAACTATGGCTGCCAAGTCTATAAGAATAAAATCATGTGATATCCTGGCTGAAATTCCCAATGCTCTTACGAAAGCCACCATTGGCTTAGATCTCAGTTTCCAAGGGCGACTCTCATGCATGGCCTCCTAAAATCCCAACAAAATTCATGGCAATACTTCTCTGAAGTGAGTTACATAACTCAGTCTCTAAGGGGAATGACACTAGAGTTCATGTTCAGGTGGACCCAGGCATCTCTTCTAACAACCACACAATTGACTGCTGGGAGCCATCAGCCAAGTAGGTATGACAATTTCCTTGCCAGCGTACCCCCATGTTTCCTTAGTGGAAGGACTCATGGAAATAGGACATTTTGCAGGACATTGCATGTAAGGTGACCTTGCTGAAGGACCAGGGCGGATCCATGTTTAGGGTGTTCCTGGTTTGGCATAATAGGAGATTAGGGTGTTCCCCCTTTAGAATAGGGCGGTTTAGCATAATAGGAGATTAGGGTGTTCCCCTTTAGAATAGGGTGTATCCTGCTGCTGAGTTCCTCTTGATTCTTAGGATCAGACAGTATATTTGGGAGACAGAATCCCAGGAGTAGTGGATTTGGGCAGAGAGTGGATTTGGGCAGGAACGTGGATTTCCCCAGAACGTGTTTGTAGACGGCCGGTGTGAGTTCGGGAATAAAGAATTGCTGTTTGAATCTACAAGCTGTGTGGAGACTCGTGATTTGTGCCCAGCCAGAGACTGCGGCATTTGATGGCTCGTACGCGGAACGCCTGAAGCTTGGGGGTAAGTGAAATTGCTCGCCCCTGAGGGAAGGCGAGAGAATGGGTGACCATTTCAAAAAACAATGTGTTCTTCTTTTGATTTATTTTGTTTTTCTTTCAAGCTGCCTATCTCTAGAAATTTCTCAGGCAAACTGGATGACTAAAGGTTTGATGTTTGTCGGCCCTGAGGAAGAGAAAATTGATACAACGATTTTTTATTCCGTTTTTGTTTCATTCAGATTCGGTTTTGTTTTGTGTTATCTTATTGGGTTGCGTTATCTTTATAGTAGATTAAAACAAACTGAAAATATGTTAAGCAAATTGTCAGAGGTTCAGAACATGGAGAAAGACATTTTAGATCAAGCAAAAGAGAAGGTCTCTCGAGCTAGTCAGACAGAGGAAGAAAATTTAAAGGATAAGGGGTTGTTAGGAAAAAGGCCACAACAGGAGGCTGTTACTAACTCTGCTTTATCACAAGAGGGTTTAATTCAACCAACAGGCCCACCGATAGAGACAGCTGAGTGGCCCTCAAACCCCGTAGTTGATAATTGGGATTCTGAGACAGGACCTCAAATATTAGCATGCCCTGTACTTGAGCAGGCAGGAGGGCAGTGAATTCACCATGCTTTAGATTTTAAAACAGTGAAGCAGTTAAAGGAGGCTGTAACAACCTATGGTCCCCAAGCTCCCTTCACGGTAAGCATGGTCGAGTCCATTACTAACTTGGACATGACGCCAGCAGATTGGGCTAGCATGTGTAAATCTGTGCTAAATGGAGGACAATATTTGTTATGGAAGGTTGCCAATGAGGAATTATGCGCAGAGACAGCTAGGCGAAATGCAGCAGCCGGTTACCCTCAAAGAAATCTAGAAATGTTGCTAGAGAAAGGACCTTATGAGGGTCAGCGCCAACAAATTGAATATGATCCTGCTATATATGCACAAATTGCTGCAGATGCAGTTAGGGCATGGAAGACTTTACAAGGACATGGAGATTTACAAGGCCAGCTACCTAAGGTAATACAGAGTGGTAATGAACCTTACGCTGACTTTGTAGACAGGCTAATTCAAATGGCTGCCAAAATTTTGGGGGATACAGAACAAGCAATGCCATTAATAAAACAACTGGCTTATGACCAAGCAAATCGTTGCTGCAGAGAGGTTATTAGACCATGGAGACATGAAGATTTAAACACATATATTAAATTATGTAGAGATATTAATGAACAAGAGCAAGTCTTGGCAGCTGCAGTACAACAGGCTTTTGATGCCAGGCCAAAAACATGCTATGATTGTGAAAAAACAGTACATTTTAAAAGGAGTTGCCTCATAGGAGGAGGATTTAACAAAACTAGTTATCAAAGAAATAGAATACCAGGTATTTGCCCACGATGCCGTAGAGGGAGACATTGGGCTAATGAATGCCCTTCTCAAACTACCATAGAGGGTACTCCCTTAACAAAAAACGGACAAGGACCAGGTATTTACCCATGATATCGTGGAGAAAGGCATCAGACTCCATTGCCAAAAAACGGACCAAGGGGCCCAATGCTCCGGGGCCCACAACCACAAATATACGGGGCAGTGGAGGAACCCAGCAACACCATTAGAGTAGTGCCCAGGACACAGTGTCCATTAAATCCCTCATCAGACAAACCCGAGGGAGCGCAGGGTTGGACATCTGCGCCTCTGCCAGAGCAGTACTAACTCCAGAGATGGGAGTTCAAATCATTCCTTCAGGAATAAAAGGACCTCTTCCCCAAGGGACAGTAGGCTTATTATTGGGACGTAGTTCACCTACATTAAAAGGACTTAAGATAAGTCCTGGGGTAATTGATCTCGATTATGTAGGTGAAATAAAAATTATAGCTAGTTCTCCAAGAGGTATATCAGTAATTTCACCTGGAGATAGAATAGCACAGTTGTTAATAATACCCATCCTACATAATAAATTTCCTAGTCATAGTGTAAAAATAGGTTCCAGGGGATTAGGCTCCACAGGTGTAGATTGGGCTATGTTGTCTTTAAATTTAGATTCTCGCCCAATGTTAAAACTAAATATTCAAGGACACGACTTTAATGGGCTACGGGACACAGGTGCAGACCTTAGCATCATATCTAGTCAGGAATGGCCAAAACATTGGCCATTACAACAAGCCACTCAAACGCTTCGAGGCCTAGGAGTGGCTGCTAATCCCCATAGAAGAACAATGTTATTATATTGGAAGGATCCTGAAGGTTGTGAGGGAACTATACAGCCATATGTATTGGATCATCTTCCTATAAATTTATGGGGACGAGATGACCTAGATCAATTAGGTTTGAAGTTAACAAATAACATCAATCCTAATGCGCCCACTACTAGGGCTAGACAAGGTTTTAGGAAAGAAAAAAGATTAGGAAAACAAGGACAAGATATAGCAGCACCAATTCAAATAGATCAAGGAACAGAAAGACATGGGTTGGATTTTCAGAAAGGGCCACTGAGACAATAAAAATTACTTGGAAATCAAAAAGACCAGTGTGGGTTCCTCAGTGGCCCCTGACTAAAGAAAAGATACAAGTAGCCCATGATCTGGTCAAACAACAATTAGTGGAAGGACATATACAACCTTCCATATCTCCCCATAATACTCCCATTTTTGTCATTAAAAAAAATCTGGTAAATGGAGATTATTGCAAGATTTAAGAGCCATTAATAATGAGATGGTTATTATGGGACATGCTCAATCAGGGATTCCTCAATTGTCTGCTTTGCCAAAAACCTGGCATGTTTTAGCCATAAATATTAAAGATTTTTTTTTCAATTCCAATTCATCCCGAGGATAGTCCACGCTTTGCATTTACTATCCCTGCATTAAATCATGAAGGTCCTGATCAGAGATATGAATGGAAAGTACTCCCTCAAGGGATGGCTAACAGTCCAACTATGTGTCAAATATATGTTAATAAAGCAATCCAGCCACTTAGAAATCAAAATCCTGAACTACAAATATTTCACTATATGGATGATGTATTATTGGCACATAAAGATAAAAACATAGTGCTGGAATGTTATGCAACACTTACAAACTTATTAAAAAATTATAATCTAGAGATAGCAATAGATAAAGTACAATTAAATTTTCCAATTAATTATTTAGGAGTTCTATTATCCTCAACCATGGTCCGTCCACCAAAAATTCAAATACAAGTAGATCAACTCAAGTCACTTAACGACTTTCAAAAGTTATTGGGAGACATAAATTGGATAAGGCCTTATCTAGGCATACCAACAGGAGAGTTGGGACCTTTATTTGATATTCCAAAAGGTCCATCAGATCCAAACTCACCTAGCATGTTAACTCCTAAAGCAAGAAAGGCATTGAAAATTCTTGAAACATATATGGAAAATATACATTTGGATAGAATTGATATAGGTTTGCCTTTATTATTTATTGTACTACCAACAAAAAATATTCCTACAGGAGTATTTTGGCAAGAAGGTCCATTATTGTGGATACATTTATCTTATTCACTTAACACTATTCTTACTAGGTATCCTGAGGCTGTAGGACAATTAATACTCAAAGGAATAAAAGCAGCGAAGGGAGTGTTTGGAATTTTTTCCAATAAAATTATTACTCCATATACTATGGATCAAATTGATGAGTTAGCTAATGAGTTAAATACTTGGGCAATAATCATGTGTAAATCTAATGTTTGATTTGATAATCACTTACCATCTAATCCTTTGTTGTCTTTTTGGTCTAAGCATCCTGTAGTTTTTCCAAAAATGACAAGAAAAACCCCTATTATGAATGCTCCAAATATATTCACTGATGGGCCAAATAATGGTACAGCAGCAGTAGTTACCCCTGATCAAACTTTTACATTTTAATACCAAAACAATCAGCTCAAAAGGTAGAGCTTAATGCAGTTTTACAAGCCTTTTTAATGTTTAAAGATTCTGTATTTAATTTATTTTCTGATATTCAGTATGTAGTTAATGCTATAGTATCTCTTGAAGATGCTGGTAGGATTTCCCCTTCTTCTACTGTTTTCTCTTTGTTTTCCACTATACAAAGTCTAATCTGGGACAGAAAAGATCCATTCTTTATAGGACATATTAGAGCACATACAGGATTGCCTGGAGCCCTTAGTTTGGGCAATGATTTAGCAGATAAAACTACACATGACATACATATTTTCTCTACACTAGAAGAAGCTACGAATTTTCATAAAAAATTCCATGTTAATGCTAATACTTTACAAAAGCGTTTTAAAATAACTAAGGAACAATCCAGACATATAATAAAACAATGTCAAAATTGTGTGACCTTTTTACCACAAGTTAATCTTGGAGTCAATCCTAGAGGACTGATACCTAACCATATTTGGCAGATGGACGTCACACACTTGCCAGAATTTGGAAAATTAAAATATTTACATGTTACAGTTGATAGTTCTTCCGGATTTTTGATGGACTCCCTTCATGCCGGAGAAAAATCTAAAGATGTTATAGCTCATTGCTTACAAAATTTTGCCACTGTGGGCGTTCCTAAACTGTTAAAAACTGATAACAGTCCTGGCTATACCTCTACCTCTTTTAAACAATTTTGCTCATCATTTGGTATTACTCATATAACAGGAATTCCATACAATCCACAGGGACAAGGCATAGTTGAAAGAGATCATCAAACTATTAAAAGGTACTTATTAAAGCAAAAAGAGGGAATTGGAAAGGGGTATATATCCCCCAAAGATAAACTTAAAATAACGCTTTTTACTCTAAACTTTTTAAATTTGGATTCATCAGGACTTAGTGCTGCAGAAAGACATATGTATCCAAAAAATGTGCATAAGCCTAAAGTTCTTTGGAAAGATATTCTAACAGGACAATGGAAAGGTTCTGACCCAGTGATTGTCTGGAGTCGGGGCTCTGTCTGTGTGTTTCCACAGGGAGAACAGCAACCTATTTGGATTCCTGAAAGACTGACTAAAACGATTTCTACAGATCGAAAAGAAGATGATTTGACTCAAATCCATAACAGCTGATATCCAGAACTCCAGCTTGGCCATTCTTACATCTGCAACAGTGATTAACCAGGATTCTTTTTTCAATACCTATTTATTATTGCATTTTCCACATCATAAGGCTCTATTTTTATTTTTTGAGCTCATACAAACCTAGGTTAATGTTTTTCTGATCAGTTTCATTTTTTGACTGTGGAGTTTTTAAACATTGCAATGGAGATTTCACCTAGGTAAAGCTACAAGGCCTTTATTATTATCTTATGTGTTGTACATTTGTTTGCACATTTGTGTTTTGTGTTGTATGTCTGTGTGTGCGTATGTCCATATTTCATATATGAGGAGCGCTCATTAGAATATGGATCCGAATTATTTTTGTTATTCACGTGATTTAAATGGATTAATTTAAATTAGGTAAACAGCTGTTAAGGATTGTTTTTAAAGGTGGTTAACAGATCTGCTTGTTTACTAATTTAAATCAGGTAAACAGCTGTTAAAGATTGTTTTTTAAGGAGGTTAACAGATCTGTTTGTTTACTTTCACCTTTCCTTTTCATTATATTTAATAATTCTTTTCAGGATAATGTCTGTTTAGCATCATTGCCAGAATTCCTATCTTCATCCCAATGAATATAACTCAACAAGTATGCTCAATCAAGGAGTCAACTTACTTTAGGAGGAAACGGACTTTGCGAGGAGACGGACAGATTGATAGATTCCTCCACTTTGAACTGCTTACAGAACTTGCCTAGACTATGTAACTATCGTTTGGTACAGCGAATTGTGGTAATGCTGGCATATCTTTGCTGATGGTGTCACCAGTGATTTTTGCTGATGGTGTCACCAATAATGCAATTTTTCCTCCGTCATGAAGGCATCTTAACCACCTTCAAATTAACCTTTTAAAGCCTTTTAATTATCATCTATACTGTACTTTTAAATGAACTTTTTCACCACCTACAGCTTCACTATTTTAAATGAGGCTTAGATTCTGTTTAAATTGCTTAATGTTAGTTTACTTGGCTGCCCTTCAACCAAAGGCCTTTTTTACTCCATTAAGAAGCTTTGTCTTAATCTGCCATGTACAAATACCTTTTTTCTTCCTTCTTCCTTTCTCAAGATTTTAAAGTAAGTCTAGTTTCCTCAAAATCTATTTAAATGGCATTTTACAACTTTTTACATTACCACACAGAGATTATCTCATCTAGAAACACTTCTTTTTCCATTAACCTCTTATATTAAAATATATTTCCACATCTTGAATCTTTTTCTATCTCTTTTTTAACCATTAACCCTTTTTATAAATTCAAATTTTGAAACAACTGTTATAAAATTCCTGATTCAGACAAATTACTCCACTTTAATAGGATGAAATACTTTCATGTTTTTTTTTTTTATGGTACCATAATACTATAATTGAAACCCAACTGAAACTTATTATACTCTTTGTATATAAATTACACCTGATAGAATCTTAACACTTAGTAACCTTGTTTTGGCAAAGACACAGACCAAAGCAATATTAAACCTTTTTTCAATTTACCAATTTATGAAAACACACATAATTTTTAAATATATTACCTTATGGATCTTAATAAGTAAAGAGTACTTGATTTTATATTTAGTGGTTGATATTTTAACACTTTAGCTTTGTAAATTAATTAGAACTTTGTAGAAACCAAGATCTTAGATAAATGTAGTAAACAGAATTAGCCATCTATTTCTTGAAGAAAAATCCTTCTACAGGATACCATGATGGTCCCATTGATATACTTAATAACTCGTCTTTAAAAAGCCATGGACATTCTCTTGCCTTCCCTCAGGGGCGAGCAATTTCACTTACCCCCAAGCTTCAGGCGTTCCGCGTACGAGCCACCAGATGCCGCAGTCTCTGGCTGGGCACAAATCACGAGTCTCCACACAGCTTGTAGATTCAAACAGCAATTCTTTATTCCCGAACTCACACCGGCCATCTACAAACACATTCTGGGGAAATTGACGACGTTCTCTGCCCAAATCCACTCTCTGCCCAAATCCACTCTCTGCCCAAATCCACTACTCCTGGGCTTCTGTCTCCCAAATATACTGTCTGACCCTAAGTACTCAAGAGGAACTCAGCAGCAGGATATGCCCTATTCTAAAGGGGGAACACCCAAATCTCCTATTATACTAAACCAGGAACACCCTAAACATGGATCCGCCCTGGTCCCTCAGCAAGGTCACCTTATATGCAATGTCCTGCAAAATGTCCTATTTCCATGAGTCCTTCCACTAAAGAAAATTGGGGGTACGCTGACAAGGAAATTGTCTTCTTCTAGTGTAGAGAAAATATGTATGTCGTGTTTAGTTTTATCTGCTAAATCATTGCCCAAACTAAGGGCTCCAGGCAATCCTATATGTGCTCTAATATGTCCTATAAAGAATGGATCTTTTCTGTCCCAAATTAGACTTTGTATAGTGGAAAACAAAGAGAAAACAGTAGAAGAAGGATTCCTCCACTTTGAACTGCTTACAGAACTTGCCTAGACTATGTAACTATCGTTTGGTACAGCGAATTGTGGTAATGCTGGCATATCTTTGCTGATGGTGTCACCAGTGATTTTTGCTGATGGTGTCACCAATGATGCAACTTTTCCAAAGGAACTGTCAATTGGCTTGGTGTCGTGGCATTTCTGTATCCTCCTCCCTTCTGCTAGTGATGGTCTAAATTTGGGGGCCAATGGCTATATGCTGGACCGGTAGTCAGTGACGGGTATGATCCAATTGCAGTGGTATCAACCTAAGACAGGAGGCTGACGACTAAAGGTCAGTTGCCTAAAGGTCAGTTTTCTGATGACGGTTAAGAACCATATGTTGAATTGGACAACCTACCAGGCACGGTCCTTAAGCCACATTAACCTCTCTCCCCCACTGGCACCAAGGCCAAATTTGGGGGCCAACAGAGGTGAGGCAAAGAACCTCACCCTCCCACTGGTGCATAGACCTATCCACAAGTATGGCTGTATGCTGGACCAGTAGTCAGTGACGGGTATGATCCAGTTGCAGTGGTATCAACCTAAGACAGGAGGCTGACGCCTAAAGGTCAGTTTTCCAATGATGGGAAAGAACCATATGTTGAACTGGACAACCTACCAGGCACGGTCCTTAAGCCACATTACTTGTTGTTTAATCAATCAGAAGGGGGAAGATGCTGGGAGCCATCAGCCAAGTAGGTATGACAATTTCCTTGCCAGTGTACCCCCATGTTTCCTTAGTGGAAGAACTCATGGAAATAGGACATTTTGCAGGACATTGCATGTAAGGAGACCTTGCTCAAGGACCAGGGCGGATCCATGTTTAGGGTGTTCCTGGTTTAGCATAATAGGAGATTAGGGTGTTCCCCCTTTAGAATAGGGCAGTTTAGCATAATAGGAGATTAGGGTGTTTCCCTTTAGAATAGGGTGTATCCTGCTGCTGAGTTCCTCTTGAGTTCTTAGGGTCAGACAGTATATTTGGGAGACAGAAGCCCAGGAGTAGTGGATTTGGGCAGAGAGTGGATTTGGGCAGAGAACGTGGATTTCCCCAGAACGTGTCTGTAGACGGCCTGTGTGAGTTCGGGAATAAAGAATTGCTGTTTGAATCTACAAGCTGTGTGGAGAATCGTGATTTGTGGCAAGCCAGAGACTGCAGCATCTGACCGCAATTAAAACCAAAACAGTCCCACATGACCCTCATCTTCTTCCATATAGACACTCATAATAACCTCTGACTAAAGTTTTCAATGAGGAGTGCAGCCTTAGACATTGTCCAAAATAAGCACCATTGCCCCTTGTTTGCCTAAAGTGAGGGTGGCCTGGACACCCTTCCTGTGAACCAAGAGTGATCAAATACGCCGGCTATATAACTGCTCTGCTTCTCCTGAATGAGGCTTACTGACTGTCTGGTATAGATTCTTTATGTGAATTGGTGTCATGAGAAAACCTAAGCACATATCGGCTAGCCTCTGCAGGGTTTGAAGAACTGATTTGACCCAAAGGATCCATATTCTCACTTGATGGAGGTCAGGAAGCTAACAGAGGAAGGCGAGTACCTTCATCCACAATAACTGCTCTTTTGGCCATTTTGGTTTGGATGCACACTGGGAAACTTTCTTTAGATCCATCAGGTGCTGAGAATCTGAGCGACTCTCTCACACAGGGCCAAGAGGCTGATTCAGCCACATCCCTTTCCAAAGCAATTAAGCAAAGAGCCACAGGTGATGCCCATTCATTTCCCTTTAAAAACTGTTTTCTTCAGGCTTCACAAAGGGGTGGCCTGAGGCAAAGACCTTCCTGACATTCAGGACAATAGAACAATAGGTAAGCAAAAGGCCCAAAGCAGGGTTTCTCCACTGAGACTTTACTGGTCACACTGATATCTGAGTTTTCTGAGATGCTCGCCATTCCCTTCAGCTATCCAGTACATGGTCATGTCACAGAGTTTGGAGGTGGTACATATTTGGAAACAAAACCATGAGGCTATCCTGGAGAGTGGCCAGTATTCAGGAAGAAAAGAGGAGCTTAGGAAGGTAGTAGGTGTTGCCCATCCATAAGGCAAGCCGCTCTGCATTCTTAAATTGGGTGGGATGAATGCTGGGTAGCTTTCTACTACACAGGACACAACCATTGATGCATTCGCTTTTCAAATGTCTACAACCACGGATACAGTGGGATACAAAGACATAGAAACATTCGTGTTATCAAACGACTTTCTCGAAACATTCCAGTCTAAACAAATAAACCGCCTTTCCTACCTATTCTCAGAACCTGAGACAAAACCACACACTAACTCAGACACCCACAATGGCACCTCCTTTCCCCAAGTATGTCTGTGACTATCTTGAGTGTCCTCTGACTGGTAGGCCTTACTATGTTCCCCCCAAATTGCGTGTCCTGTCTCAGATCTGGTCTTTTTGGCCAACTCTTTGAAGTTGTCAGGAGTCATGGTTTAGCCACTCCCTGCTTTCCCAGAAAAGGCCCCTCTTCAAAGCTCTCCTGGCATTTGGCCATCATCACATAAGTAGGTACCAATAAAGACTGACTCTGTCCTTGGTAAATCCAAACAATTGAGACCACAGGGACTGGGACTGGGCCTTGCTCTGTGTGCCTGGCTTCCTGGATCCCAAGTTCAGAGAGTTCCATCAACAAGAAAGTGTGGTAGGTCACTTCCTTCAGGAACTGAACGAGGTCACTGCCATGGCAATCACTTTGTTCTAACAATTGCTTCCAAGGGTCCCATGAGATGGAGGCTGCCCCTACTTCATGTGACACTTTCACAAGTTAGAATGGTATATCAACCATAGGCACCTGGGAACAGCTGTCCACACAGGCCTGGTTTGGTCCATTTAATCTACATTAAGAAGAGAGAGGCTGATTCAGACACATTCCTTCATTCTGACCAGGTTGTTTGATATGTAAGTTGACATGGAGTTGACTTTTGCTCTCTCAGGTCCTTGATAGGTGAAAAGGTCGGTCGAATGTTGGAGGAAAAGACCACCAAGAGACTGTCTCATGCCACAGCCAAGGGTTTTTTGGGGGTCCAGCATGCTGGGGCTCAGAGCTCACTCCAGAGGAGCAAAGAGCAAAGAGCCCCGAGAACAACTTGAGCAGGGTTTATATACATTCTTTAGAGAGGGCATGGACTTTACATACATTCTAGCCTCCTTTTGCAAATCATCATATACCATGGAAAAATCAAATAACAACTCTAAAACATGATTAGCACATTCATTGGCGGACACACGTCGGGCAGGGGTGATTGGTCAGCCCTGAGAATGGGTATACATTTAAACTGATTCTTTGAAGCCCTGAGATGTATATGTGCTGAGCTTCACGGTTTCTGGGAAGGGGTTGTTTAGTAACTAGGTGGTCAGGGAAGATTTCAACACACATCTAATGGGCAGTTCCGGGAAATGTCTTAACTGCCACAGGAATTTCAGGTTCTGAGTGCAGCTTGTAAACTTTATAAAACCTGGTTCTTTACCTTTCAATTTCAATTTCTTTTATTATTTAATTTCCCACTGCGTTTTCTGAAAACTTTTAATCTTAAAAATAATGAATCATAATTATTGCGGGGTCTCACATTCTATTTCTGCCAGTGGAGCATATTTCTGTCTGATTACAATGAGTTTTACATGCCCAATCTGAGCCTGGAGAAAGGTAAATATGCTATTAAGCAAACAAGTTCCCACAGCTA
The DNA here is from genome assembly GCF_048772815.1 of Callospermophilus lateralis. NCBI lineage: Eukaryota > Metazoa > Chordata > Mammalia > Rodentia > Sciuridae > Callospermophilus > Callospermophilus lateralis. Next base: position 349,735 of record NW_027514474.1, read on the forward strand.
GCAACACCATAAGGATGATCAGGGGTCCTGCTAAGGCTGACAGGAGTGTAGTTAACCAGGGGGACTGGGTAAACCATGACTCAAACCACCCTTGTTGAATATCCCTTTCTCTCTGGTGCTCTTAAAGGCATTTTCTCAATTTACTCAAGGATTCTTTTACAACTCCAGTATGGTCAGGATAAAAACAACATTCTTCTCTCAGTGCAGCCCAGAAGCTCCCCGCCCTCATGAAGAGGAGGTCTAATCCTCACCTGTTCTGTAAAACCACTTCAGAGAGAGAGGTTAAGGATTTCTGAAAAACTGTGATGCAGGTCTCTAACGTCTTCAAGTCTTGAGATATTGCTGTTTCTAATTGGGCCATTTGTTGTGACCCACGGATCATATCAGCTGTTCCTGTACCCACTCCTGCAGCAGCTCCTATCCCCAATAGGATGGCTAGAGTAAGGGACACAGGCTCCCAGCGAAATCGGGTTTTCTTGTCCCCTTAGTAGACCTTCAAATGTTTCTGCATCATGATAGAGCACCCTGGGGAGTTTCTGCACCAATACACAACATTTTAGAGAGCTGTCCAATACCTGGGATGAAATGCAAGGAGTTCTGACTATGTGGAGTTCAGTACCATAAAGGTTCCTTTATTTAGTTCCCAGGGGGAGGAGTCACCTGTACTCTGGACTGGAGAAGTAGGCAAAAACGGAAACTGGGAAGTATGAGATGATAGAGGGGTTCTGGTAGATCTAGGCATGGGTCCTCCACAGGGTTGGGCCTGTTTGCGACTTTGGAAATCAGCTGGGCACACGTAAAAATCAAGACTGGCTAGTTTACACCTGGGCTGGGGGAGATGACATCCATAATTCATGGGGTAAGGTGGTCTATGTTGCCCTGGTTTGGGTTTGAGTGGGATCTGTGTGGGGTCCTCTATGTCAGGGAGATCCCAGTCAGAGAGGCCTATGGCAAGCTGACAAATGTCCGGGTGGAGAGATGGCCACCAAGTCCATAAGGGGGCTCTATGTGAAATAGACCACACTACTTGCCCAGTAGGATTTATAACTTGCCATTGTTGCTGAACAGGCTGATGGAAATTAGGACTGCTGGTGGTCAGGGGAAGAATCCATAGCCCTACCCACAAGACGGACACGCAACTTGAGAGGGTTACCAGTCTGTTCCAATTTCCAGCCGGAGTCTGGACAGGGCGCAGGCTTGAGATGGGAGACATTGATCCAGGAAGTGATCCCATCCACTTTCACCACTGTAGGTGTTATAAGCAGCACCTGGTATGGTCCTTTCCAGCGGGATTCCAGGGATGACACCTGATGCCGTCTCACGTAGACAAAGTCTCCAACTTGATATTGATGTGGGGTTCCCTCATCTCCAGGCTGATAAGCAGTGGCCAACTGTTTCCACAGGTATTGCTGGGTGTTGGGTTTGTTCAAGAGCTTTAAGTCTGTCAAGCAAGTGGGTGTGAAAGGAATCATTAAGTCTCAGAGTTGGGATTAGGTCCCTTACTGGAGGAGGGGCACCATAGAGTATTTCATAAGGGGTTAAGTTACACAAAGAGGCAGAGAGGTTATTTCTTGCATGAAACAGTGCATAAGGTAGGAGCATAATCCAATTTTTTATGCCGGTTTCCAAGCTTAATTTTGTTAAGTTCTCTTTGATGGTTCTATTCATCCTTTGAACCTGTCCTGAGCTCTGGGGTCTATAAGCACAATGTAACTTCCAATTAATCCCCAGGGTCCTGGTGAATCCCTGACTTACCTGGGCTTCGAATGTTGGTCTGTTATCAGACCCTAGTACCTTAGGCAGGCCGAACCTTGGAAAATGTCTTCTAGGATCTTTTTGACCACTTTTTGTTCTCCCCGTTGTGGAAAAAGTTAAAAGAGTCACTCCATTTAGGGCTGCCAATTAAGCTTCCTAATCTGCTCTTCTGTTTCCAACCGCGACGGGCTCGTTTTCCTTCTGGTGCCCTGGACAGTGCACTATAGCTAGGTCCTTAGGGCCCTGCACTGCTGAGAGAAGTTGGAGGATCTCATCTTTGTTCTTTATTTCTTTCCCAGTGGAGGTTAATAGCCACCTTTGCTGGTAAGTAGCCCCCTGCACATTTGCAGTGACAAATGTGTATATGGTGGCCCTTTTGCCTGTTGCTAGTTCCAATGGTTTCGTAAGGGCAATCAGTTCTGCTTTTTGGGCTGATGTCCCTTCTGGGAGACCAGAGAACAAGATGACATTAGTTTCGCTAACTACTGCTGCTCCAGCCCGCTGCTTACCGTCTTGGAGGAAGCTGGTGCCCTCCGTAAACCATACGACTTCAGGGCGAGGCAGTGGCTGATCCTTCAAGTCTCGTTGTATACTGTTTTCCTCTGCCAGTATGTGTTGACACTCATGAGCGACGGGTCCTGATGATACTTCTGGCAGCAGTGTAGCCGGGTTGAGTGGAGCAGGGGGTCCCAACATTATTCTGCCTTTGTCAAGCAAGAGGCTCTGGTAGTGGTTTATTCTGAAGTTTGATAGCCACCTTTCTGGAGGCTGACAGATGATGCTCTCCAGGGCATGGGGGGCTATAATGGTTAGCTTCTGTCCCAAGTTCATATACGAGCATCTTTTATTAGAAGGGCTGCCACTGTTATAGCTCTTAAGCAATGGAGCCACCCGCTAGCCACTGGGTCCAATTTTTTTGATAAGAATGCTACGGGCCTTTTCAAAGGTCCCAAAGTCTGAGTGATCACTCCCAGTGCTATTCCTTTCTTTTCCTCGATGTAGAGAGTGAAGGGTTTTTCTACATCTGGGAGTGCTAAGGCCGGAGTAGATAGCAGCACCTTTTTTGACATTATAAAAAGCTTATTGTGCTCAGGGTTCCATTGGAAGTAGGCATCCCCCTTTATCAGCGGGTATAAAGGGGCAGCCAGAGATGCAAACCCAGGAATCCATAACCTGCAAGAGTCGGCAGTCCCAAGAAACTCTCTGAGTTGTCTCTTATTATATGGGGGCGGTATCTGCACAACAGTTTGTTTTCTGCGCTCAGTGAGCCATTGTTTGCCACCCCTAAGAGAATAACCAAGGAAGATTACTTCTTGCTGACAAATTTGGACCTTATGGCAGAAGCCCTATATCCAAGCCGAGCAAGCTCAGATAATAGTGCTTGGGCCCCAGACTCATAGTTCTCCTTGGTGTCGGCTGACAATAGGAGATCATCCACATATTGGAGTAGGGTGACTTCGGGGTGTACAGTTCTGAAGTCGTTGAAGTCCCTGTGGAGGGCTTCATCAAAGAGAGTGGGGGAGTACTTGAACCCCTGTGGGAGTCTAGTCCAGGTTACTTGGCCAGATGTTCCAGTTTCTGGGTCTATCTACTTGAAAGCAAACAGGAACTGACTGTCCTTATGTAGGTGGAAAGCAGAAGTAAGCATCTTTTAAGTCCACCACAGTGTACCATTCCCGCTCCAGATTCAGAGTGCTAAGCAAATTATATGGAGTGGGTACTGTGGGGTGAATGTCCTGCACTCTGTTGTTAATTCTCTTAGGTCTTGAACAGGACGGTAGTCCCCAGTTCCTGGCTTTCCTACTGGTAACAGGGGGGTATTCCTGGCTGATTTACAGGGCCTTAGGATACCAAGAGCCAGGTATTTCTGAATATGGCGCCTTATCCCATCCTTAGCTTCTTTGCTTAGAGGATATTGTTTAACACTGATTAGAGAGACAGAGGCTTTTAATTCTACTACTATTGGAGGTTGTTTTATGGCAAGACCTAATCCAGCAGTTTCTGCCCAGGTATTAGGATAATCTTTTATACATTTCTGTGCTAGTTTGCCTGTTTGATCAGTCCTAGGGAGCGAGAAGAGTTGTTGTTCATCTTCTGTGGACATAGTCAAAGCCGTGACTATGGGAGTTTTTACTGAAGGCTTTAGAAACTTCACTTGGGGACCATCAGAGTTAAAGGTTATTCTATCCCGGAGTTTGGTAAGCAGTTCCCTGCCCATCAATGGGGCTGGGCATTCTAGGACTACTAGGAAAGAGTGGTGGACTTTTCCCTTTCCTACATCCATAATACTCTTAGTTGTCCAAGCCCGATATCTACTGCCATTAGCCCCTTGAACAAGAGACCCTTTATTTGATAGGGGGCCAAGTGGGGTCTTAAGGGCTGAGTATACTGCTCCTGTATCCACTTCAAAGTTCACTAGAGTCACCTCCACTTCAAATGTTACCCTGAGCTCGGGGAGGAGATCTGAGCCCCGACATTCCTAGTCCTCTTCTAGAGTCAGCATGGCGGGCTGGGGTGGCTGCTTCTTTTTGGGGCACTCTATGGCCCAGTGTCCTTTTTCTTTAAAGTAGGCACATTGATCTGAGGCCAGGGGCAGCCTTTGGCATGGGACCAGGTATCCCTTCCTGTCTTCCTGCTTTTTAACTTCTGGCGTATTTGCTGCTGTGAACAAAACCTTAGCCAATGCTTTAGTCTGCCTTTTGCTCATTTCATCCTCCTTTTGTTCTCTTTCGTTCTCTCTCCTCTGTTTCCTCTCCTCCTCAGTTTCTCTCTTATAATATACTTTCTCAACCTCTCTGAATAAATCTCTTAAAGTCATATGTTGTAATCCATCTAGACCTTGTAAATCTCTCCTAGTATCTGGGGCAGCCTGCTCGATAAAGGCCCTTCCAACAGATGCTCTTTGGTCCTCTGCCTGAGGGTCAAAAGGAGTATATTTCTTAATGCTTCCATAATTCTCTCAAGAAACATAGAGGGAGACTCATTAGGCCCTTGGATAATCGCTCTTACCTTGGCCAAATTAGTCAGCCCTCTGGCGGCCGCTCGGAGACCTGCTATTAGAGCCTGGCAATAAGTGGAAAGATGCTACCTACCTTCAAAGGTTTTGGGGTCCCAGTTGTGTCGTTTCATTGGCCCGTAAGGATGGAGAGGGAGCATCACAGGGGCTTCCGAGTTTTCTATTATCCATTGCTGGCGGTTTTCTTTAGTTGGCCCAGCTTCCTCCAGGGTCGTAGGGGCAGCTGCTACTGCAGGGAAGTCCCCTGGAGGGCTTGGGTCCGGACTAAATGCCTCTAGTGGTGGAGAGGCTGAGTCAGCGTCGGGAAGATCATCAAGATCATGTTGGGGGTTGTGGAGCAAGGGTAGAGGATAAGGAGGGGGAGGAGTGTCCAGTCTTGTGACTCAGGGAGAATGAAGGGAAGAGGGGGAGGAGTGGAAGTTTTGAATTATAGGATCGTGGGGGAAGGGTTATATGGCTGTTGATCTGGGTGGACACGTGGCCCCGGCTGAAAGACAATATCTCTGACTTTTTGGGTTAGAGGGAAGTGGAAGGATCATTCTGGGGGACATCCAACTCTGAGGATGGGCTGTTAAGGACTGTAAACAAGTCAGGATGGCACCTGTTATTTTGCCAGAGAAATGTTAGAGTCTGTAAACAAGTCTTCATGGTGCCTGGCAAAATGCCAGAGGGAGTGGTTTGTGAAGTAACAAAAGCGAGCCATTAAGTGTGGAGATTCTTTATTGGTTGACTCCTGTATCTATTTTATGCTAATTTGATTAGCTGTGTAAAATGTATAAATATCGCTCAGATCCTACAATAAACGGCTCTCATTCCTGCTGCATCAACGTACACAAGTTATTCATCACCCTCCCGGTTATTCTGCTGCAGCCGGACTGCGGCAGATGGTGGCCCTTTACGGGGAGCCCCGGGACACTCGGGGGAAAGTGACAAAAAAAAGCTGCCTGTCCATAGATAGGACGGGAGCAATCTGCTCGTCCCTAGGCAGATAGGGCGAGAGGAAAAATGGACATTTTGAGAAAATGGAGAAGATTGATGCAGTATGTTTGTGTCTTGTTTTGTCTTGAAATGTTGTATTGTCTTTGTGACGAAAATTATGGAAGGGGTGAGAAGTAAATTGATAAGGGAGAAAGGCACCCCAGTGGAACCAAGAATAATTAGGGCATGTGTTGATAAAAGCCCAGAAACTCTAGTCAGAAAGAAAAAGAAAGTTCAGAAGAACAAAGATTATCAGGACGAAAGTTGCAACAAAAGGCTATTACTGAATTCTTTTCGTTACCGGAGGGTGCGTGAAACGACAAGGTGGCTGCCACCTGCCCAAGCCGATCATGGCGCAGCAAGAATTTTCCAAGTGGCAGTTGCTGGCTCTTCCCCGCCCCCCTGCCCGGGGGAGCGGATGGCCACTAGGAGCCCAAATGTAGACCTGACCTGGAGGCACAGTCTCACAGGCTCTTGCTCCATGTGCCTGGAAGAAGTTTGAGTCTGGGACTCTCCCCAGGGCCATCTGGGGCTGCCCAGGATGCTACAGCTGGCAGAAGACGCTACTGGTATCCCTGAAGTTTGATCATCTCCAAGGCCAGTAACTACAATGGGTCTCCCACACCAGAAGACTGATGAGTAATGAGTACTATTAAGGCTTATTTCAAATGTAAAAAAACCTTGAGATAATGTACTAAATTGTTCCAAAGGTTGGTTTCTTAGTGAAATGCTACAGAATTTTCTTTAGCCATCTGGAGTTCCTGCCTTCGTTCCAGTGCTGGTGAAAACAAAGGTGAAAGAATTTACATTGTTGCTGAGAACCAGAGGAAACCTCGGCTGAGAACCCGAGGAGACTTCGGAGTATTGCTGTTTCTGCTGCTACAACTTAAGCTAGCTGCCTGCAGAACTTACCTGGACTGTGATTTACCTGGACTGTGAGTTAATCTATTGAGACACTGCTTTATCTCGACTGAGATAACCAACTGTAATCTACAACAAATTTAACTCAATATCTTTGCTAATGGTGTCATTGCTGGTATAATTTTTCCAAGGGCTTCTTGCATGGAGCCATCAATTGGCTTGGAATTGTAACATTTTGTATCCTCCCTTTCTGTTTCTAGCAGGTTATTTATGGTGTTTCTGTAAAAAACACTATGGTCGTTATTTAAATTAAACAAAAGGGGGAAATGTTAAGGTCTGTAAACAAGTCAGGATGGCACCTGTTATTTTGCCAGAGAAATGTTACAGTCTGTAAACAAGTCTGCATGGTGCCTGGCAAAATGCCAGAGGGAGTGGTTTGTGTAGTAACAAAAGCGAGCCATTAAGTTTGGAGATTCCTTATTGGTTGACTGCTGTATCTATTTTATGCTAATTAGATAAGCTGTGTAAAATGTATAAATATCGCTCAGATCCTACAATAAACGGCTCCTATTCCTGCTGTATCAACGTACACAAGTCATTCGTCACCCCCCGGATATTTTGCTGCAGCCAGACTGCGGCAATGGGCGATTCTGAAGCACAGAGAGTCTACCAGGTACAGCGTTTTACTGAAAAAAAAAGATTCTGGGCCCTTGAGCGGACATCAGTCCAATGATCAAGGGTAAGGTACAGAGGTGTGCAAGTACTTTGTCCCATAATGGGAATTATTCAAACAGGGACAGTGAATACACAAACAAGACACAGACAAAGACAAACAGTAAACGTTTAACATGAGTCCAAGATAAAGATTAGAACTGAGTAACTGGCAAAACCTGATGGGTTAGACAATAAAGACAGACAGTAAACTCAACATGAGTTTCTGACAATGAACAAAACTGAGTAGCCGGCAAAACCAGATGGGCTGTCAAACCGAATCCTGAAGCAAAATATAACTGAGTTGAGGAAACTACTATTCCTCGAATTCCCGAGTCCTCTGGAGTGTCCCCCAGGGACGTGGCCTGTGGCTCTGTTAAACATCTGTCAGCCACCTTCAGAGAGAGCTTACGCTCTTCACTGACAGCCACTTAGCCAAGCCCTGACCTGAAACCTGAAACCAGAAAGAGGCACCTTACTTACCCCGAGAGTTGGGGTAAGTAAGGTGGGGTCTTTCGTCCGCCGCTGCCAGATGTCTCACGTGGGGCCTCCAGATGAAAAGATGGGGCGAATGTCGGAGGAAAAGACCACCAAGAGACTGTCTCATGCAACAGCAAAGGGTTTATTGGGGGTCCAGCATGCTGGGGTTCAGAGCTCACTTCAGAGATGCAAAGAACAAAGAGCCCCGAGAACAACTTGAGCAGAGTTTATACACATTCTTTAGAGAGGGCAGGGACTTTACATACATCATAGCCTCCTTTAGCAAATCATCATATACCACGGGAAAATCAAATAACAACTCTAAAACATGATTAGCACCTTCATTGGTGGGAAAACATCGGGCAGGGGTTATTGGTCAGCCATGAGAAGGGGTATACTTTTAAAATGATTGGTTGAAGACCTGAGATGTATATGTGCTGAGCTGCACGGTTTCTGGTAAGGGGTTGTTAAGTAACTAGGTGGTCAGGGAAGATTTCAACACACATCTAATGGGCAGGTCTGGGAAATGTCTTAACTGCCACAGATTTTCAGGTTCTGAGTGCAGCTTGTAAACTTTACAAAACCTGGTTCTTTTGTTTGAATTTTAATTTCTTTTATACTTTCAGAACCTTACAAAGAAAGGTGTGAGACTTCATCCACAATGACTGCTCTTTTGGCCATTTTGGTTATGGGTGCATGCATGGGATCTTTATTTAGATCCATATGGTGGTGATAATCTAAGCCACAGCATCACTCAGAGCCTAGAGGCTGATTAAGACACACCCATTTCCAAAGCAATTACTTTTCTTAGGTCAGTTACAGAACTCAGTCTCTGAGCGGAATCACACCAGAGTTCAAGCCCAGGTGGACCCAGTCATCTCTTCCAACCGCCACACAAATGACCACAATTAAAACCAAAACACTCCCCCAAGGCCCTCATCTTCTTCCATATAGACACTCATCATTCCCTCTCGCTGGATGTTTACATGAATGGCACAGCCCAAGAGAGTGTCCAAAATAATCTCCCTTGCCCCTCATTAGCCTAACCTCAGGGTGGCCTGGACACCCTTCCTGTGAACCAGGATTGATCACATAGGTCTGACGTTAATGCTGCTCTGCTACTCCAGTTTGAAGCCTACTGAATGTCAGGTATTGTTTCCTTATGTGATTTGGAGTCATGAGGAAACCCAAGCACCTCTGCAGGGCTTGGAAGAACTCATTTGACTCAAAGGATCCCTACTATCACTTGATGGAGGTCAGGAACCTAACAGAGGAAGGTGAGAGACTTCATCCACAATGACTGATCTTTTTGTCATTTTGGTTTTGGATGCACACATTAGATCTTTCTTTAGATCCATCAGGTGCTGATAATCTAAGCCACAGCCTCACACAGAGCCAAGAGGCTGATTCAGACACAACCATTTTCAAAGCAATAAAGCAAAGAGCCACAGGTGATGCCCATTCATTTCCATTTGAAAACTGTTTTCTTCAGGCTTCACAAAGGAGTGGCCTGAGGCAAAGAACTTCCTAACATTCAGGGCAACAAAACAATAGGTTTGCAAAAGGCCCAAAGCAGGGTTTCTCCACTGAGACTTTCCTGGTCACACTGATATCTGAGTTTTCTGAGATGCTCGCCATTCCCTTCAGCTATCCAGTACATGGCCATGTCACAGAGCTCGAAGGTGGTACATATCTTGGACACAAAACTATGAGCCTATTCTGGAAAGTGGCCAGAATTCAGAAAGAAAACAGAAACTTAGGAAAAGAGTAGGTGTTGCCCATGGATAAGTCAAGCTGCAGTCCATTTCTAAAATGGGCAGGGTTAATGCTGGGAATCTTTCTACTAGACAGGACACATTCACTGATAGATTCTAATTTCTAATGTGTACAACCATGGACACAGTGGGATACACAGACACAGAAACACTCACCTTGTCAAAGGACTTTCTAGAAAGAGTCCACTCCAAACTGCACAAACCGCCTTTCCTACCTATTCTCAGAACATGAGACAAAACCACAAACCCACTCCCACACTCAAAAAGGCACCTCCTCCCCAAGTAGGTCTTTGACTATCCAGAGTGTCCTCTGACTCATGGGCCATACTGTCTTCCCCTAAATTGTCCTGTCCTGTCTCAGATCTGGTCTCCTTGTCCAAGTCTGTGAAGTTGTCAGGAGCCTGTGCTGACCACTACCTGCTTTCTCAGGAAAGGCCCCTCTTCAGAGCTCTACTTGCATTTGGCCATCCTCAAATCACTAGGTACCAAGAAAGACAGACTCTGTCCTAGGTAAATCCAAACAAGTGAGACCACTGGGAATGGGACTGGGACTGGCTCTGTGTGCCTGGCTTCCTGGATCCCAAGTTCAGCGAGTTCCATCACCAAAGAAGTGAGGTAGGTCAATTCCTTCAGGAAGGGAATGAGGTCACTGCCTTGGCAACCACTTTGACCTAACAGTTGCTTCCAAGGGTCCCTTGAGATGGAGGCTGCCCCTACTTCCTGTGACACTGTCACAAGTTACAATGGTATATCAACCACAGGCACCAAGGAGAAGCTCTCCACACAGGGTTGGTTTGGTCCATATTTTTATATGATGAGGAGAGAGGCTGATTCAGACACATACCTTCATCCTGATCAGGTTGTTTGCATTGGAAGATGACTTTTGCTCTCTCAGGTCCTTCATAGCTGCCTACATCTTCTCCAGGGATCATTTCTGCATGGACCTTTGATGTTCTCAGCAGGTGGAAGATCCCCTACATTCCTGTATTGTAAGACCAACTCTGTCCCTGCTCTTCTGTAAAGTTAGATCGAGGGAAGAGTGTATGGTTAAGGTTAATAATATATTCTATTTGGGTTAGAAATCATTCTGCAGGATAAATAATGCTATTGGGAACCTGCGATATTCACAAGAATATATTCATAAAATATAAGTATGAAACCAGAAATATAGGAATGATTTGAAGCCCAGAAGGACATTGGGCCCTTTAGTGGGATACTTAGCTTTGAATTTTGTTCTGCACAGATGTCTCAGATGAATCAATATGCAAAGGCATAGGACCTTGTACCTTGGAAGATTGAATGTCCAAGAGAACATCCAGTCAGAAATAAATAGTTGGTAGGATTAGGAAGATAGTCAGTAGGTTTAGAAAAAAGAGTGAGTATAGGATGTGGACAAAACGTTCATTAGCAATAGGGTTTCAGGTAGAGAGTGAACATAAATTTGAGCACATATGAAGAGTCAGTCACAATGATGAACTGGGGAAAATATGTAGGAAAGCAGATATCAATAGAGACTTCAGGAAATCAGCAAAGTATAATGTGAGTGAAAGGATTAGACACTTTCAACATGTTTGAGGTTGAATATATAATCTTAGAAAGAAAGAAATGTGTAGTCACCAATAGGATTGACATTTGAGAGCATTAGGCAACCTGGACATGGTTGTTTTAAGTAATCCATGCTCACTTTCCATTTTGCTTTGGTTAAAGATTAATAGGTATTTGTCACTTCCTGTTTTTCTGTATGCTTAACAAAACACTGTTGAAATCTGGAGAACTGTTTGCTCATTTTGTTCCCAGAATGTGCTCTCCCCAACTGACAAACTGCAGAATGTACTCCCTCACCCGGTTGGACGCAAACCGCCCACTCACCCTGACCCATCAATAAATTTCCCTCCCTGCCCTCGCCAAGGAAAGTATAAAAGCTCTGTTAAAGCTGTTCTCAGGGCTCTCTGCTCTATTCAAGTGAGCTCTGAGCCCCAACATGCTGGACCCCCAATAAACCCTTTGCTGTTGCTGAGTGAAAATGGTATACTGTTCTGTACTTAAAAGATGCTTTCATTTGCTTGCCTCTGCTTAAAGATAGTCAGTTGCTGTTTGCTTTCGAGTGGGTAGACCCAGAAACCAGAAAGTCCGGTCAACTAACTTGAACTAGACTCCCACAGGGGTTCAAAAACTCCCCCACTCTCTTTGATGAAGCCCTCCACAGAGATCTCAACAACTTCAGAACTATGCACCCTGAAGTCACCCTGCTTTTATATGTGGATGTCCTGCTACTGGCAGCCAACACCAAGGAAAACTGTGAGTCTGCGTTCCAAGCACTATTATCCGAGCTTGCTCAACTCGGATATAGAGCTTCAGCCAAAAAGGCCCAAATTTGCCAGCAAGAAGTAATCTTCCTGGGGTATTCCATTAGGGGCGGTAAATGATGGCTCACTGAGCCCAGAAAACAAACTGTTGGGCAGATACCACCCCCATCTAACAGGAGACAAAACAGAGATTTTCTTGGACTGCTGGCTTTTGCAGGTTATTGATACCTGGGTTTGTGTTCTCAGCTGCTCCTTTATACCCGCTGTTAAATGAGAAGTCCCAATTCCAATGAACCCTTGAGCACCAGCAAGCTTTTGATAACATCTAAGGACACTGACACTGAACTCCTCAACTTCACTGAGTCCAGCCTGCAATTTCAGAAAGCCCTACACTACATTAAAAATATACATCAACTCACTCACCTTGGTTCAAAGAAACTGCAGCCATTCCTGAAGGATCAAGGACAGAGTTTTCGACTAACTCACTCACAGCGAAAGGAAATAACTGAACAGGTAACAAAAGCCTATCGGTTCTGTCAATTGGTTAAAGCTTACCCTTCCAAGCTTCCTGCAGGAAAGCACCTACGAGGAACCAGACCAGGACAATTCTGGGAAGTGGACTTTACTGAAATTAAGCCAGGAAGATATGGGCATGAATATCTCCTAGTCTTTGTAGATATATTTTCAGGATGGATTGAAGCCTTTCCCCCCCCCCCCAAAAAAAAAAAAAAAAAAAAAACACGGCACAAATGGTGGTCAAGAAGATCCTGAAAAATATTAAGATATTTTTCCAAGACACGGCCTTCCTAAGGTAATAGGATCTGATAATTGAACGGCATTCATGGGCCAGGTAAGTCAGGGGTTAGCCAGGACCCTGGGGATCAGTTGGTAGTTACATTGTGCTTATAGACCCCAGAGCTCAGGACAGGTTAAAAAAAAATAAATAGAACCATTAAAGAGACCTTAACGAAATTAAGCTTAGAGACCAACATAAAAGATTAGACTATGCTCCTGCCGTATGCACTATTTCATGCAAGAAATACCCCCTCTGTTTCTTTGTGTAAACTCACCCCCTATGAAATTCTCTATGATGCCTCTTCTGCAGTAAGGGACCTAACCCCAACTCTAAGACCTAAACATCCCTTCCACACCCCCTTGCTTGACAGACTTAAATCTCTTGAAAGAACTCAGCAATACCTGTGGAAATAGCTGGCGACTGCTTTCCAACCTGGGGATGAGGGGACTCCACATCGATATCAAGTAAGAGACATCATCTACATAAGACGACACTAGGTGTCATCCCTGGATGCTACTTATAACACCTACAGCGGTAAAAGTTGACAGAATCACTTCCTGAATCCATGCCTCTAATCTCAAGCCTGCACCCTGTCCAGACTCTGGCTGGAAACTGGAAAAGACTGGTAACCCTTTCAAATTGTGTATTCGTCATGTGGATAAGGCTATAGACTCTCCCCTTGGCCATGAGTAGACCTAACGCGCATCAGCACGTTCAGCAGCAATGGCTGATCACAAATCCTACTAGACAAGAAGTATGGTCTACCTCACATACAGCCCCCTTAGTGATCTTGTGGCCATCTCTCCACCCAGATATTTGTCAGCTGGCTATAGGTCTTTCTTATTAGGATATCCCAGATGAAGAGGATCCCACTAAAATTCCATTAAATCCTTTCCGTACAATAGATAATGGAAACAAACATTATGGATGTAGGGACATGCGAGCCAGATGCAGATTGGCTAGCCTAGATTAGTATGTTTGCCCCGCAGACTATTAAAGCCTCAAAGAGCCATGGCTGTGTGGGGGAAAAGCCGAAATCTTCTGTAAGTCATGAGGATTTCAGCATAGATGGGTTGCCTGGTGGAACCCAAAATCCTCATTAAATTCAGTACACAGCATTGGCCATATTACCAATTAGACAACCAAAACCAAACCCCCAGAGAAGTCTCTAGATCCTCAAATTCTGTGTGACCTTTTTAACTTCTGCAAGTGCTCAAAAGGGTGAAAGGAAATTCCCCTATGTGAAGGCCTTTTCCCTCTTTCGCTCACATCCTGAACTATGCTTCTCCAATAGATCCTCACCCTCAGCCTTCTGCTCAAGACTCTCTGCTGTCAGTCCCAGCTCACCAACCTGATTTCTCTCCTCCAATTACTAGATCAAACACCCAAACCTCTGCCGGTTCTCAGACCATTGGCCCCTTGCTGAGGTAGCAGGTACTGAGGTACCCCTCCACCCACTCACTCCTCTCTTCTCCTGTCAGTGCCTGCACCGGGTCTAACCAGGTCCTCTTACCAGCTAACACAAAGCTCAAACCAGCTTAGGAGAGCCCTCAGACCCCTATCGAAGATGTAATGAAAATGGCCTTTAAAGTTCCTTTGTCATCACTAAAAACAGGTTACTTAGAATTTAAAGTACCTCACAGGCTTTTTGGGATACTCACTCCTGTCTTCCCCTCTGCTCTACCTGTTCTACTGCTCAAGTTTTAGTTGCTAGGAAAATCCCAAACCCCTTTCTCATTATTCTTTTACATCTCACCTGCCTCATTCTCAGATCCACGGAGCTGCTCTCACACCCCGCCTTCCCCATCTTCCCCCTCTGTACCAGGCCCAGAGAAAAATCTTAACTGAACTTCTTCAGAAGTCTTCACCATGGCTGACATTAGGACTTCCAGCAAAAGAGTCCCTACAAAAGAGTTCAGTGTAGATAAACTCCCTTTTTTTCTGTTGCCCTGTTCTACTTAGCCACTGGCTGGAAAAATCAGCACTCCTAAGCTAGATACCCCCTTAATAGTTTTTCACACAATATGTGAACAAGGCCTCTGGCCTTGAGCTGGGGCTTCAAAGAGATGGCTACATTTCAAAGATAAAAAATTACCAGCTGGGCTCCATGGTAACAGCTGCAGGGGGATAAAAGAAAATGAAGAAAAAGCTCTCTCCCTCCCAGGTGTCCTTGAAAAGTTAACTTGCCCAGAACAGAGGAAAAAACAGAAAAAAATTTCTTTTTGTGAAGTTCTGCACACTGTGAACTTCTGAGCCCCTTCCCTTTCATGCTGGGTACAAAATTCTGAAACTACATAAACGTGGGGTTAAGGGAGTTAATTGATTACAACAGAAGCAATGCCCTCTGAATCCAGTGGCAACCAAATAGGACTTTTTCCCTGTCTTCGGTGCTATCTTAGGTGCCTTGCCTTGTCCACCCCTACAACAGTAAAATCTATATACTTAAATATTTTTTATGTTTTCATGAAATGGTCAACAGATGTGATTAATTGTGTAATGGTGCAGATGTTTCCCAGAGTGCTCTATAATGATGCAGATTCATTAGAAGTTCAAACAGGGGGGCATACAACCCGGTTCCGCTGCGAACATATTTCTCTCACTTTAGCCTTCCTATTAGGAATAGAAGTTGCTGCAGGGGTGGGCACAGGAATCACTGCCCTGTTCCATGGTACACAACAAATGACCCAATTAGAAGCAGCAATAGACCAAAACTTAAAGATATTAGAAAACTCCATCACAGCTTTACAGGAATTTTTATCCTCTCTCTCTGAAGTAGTTTTACAGAACAGTCAAGGGTTGGACCTCCTCTTCATGAGAGACGGGGGCCTTTTGCTGCATTGAGGGAAGAATGTTGTTTTTATGGCAAACATACTGTAGTTGTAAAAAAATATATGAGTAAATTAAAAAGACACCTTGAAGAGGGTCAATGAGAGAGAGAGGCACAAAAAGGGTGGTTTGAGTCTGGTTCATACAGTACCCCTGGTTAACTTCGCTTCTATCAACCCTGGTCGGTCCAATAATAATCCTCATATTATTGCTAACTATGAAACCCTGTGTGCTCAAACTTGTAATTTGTTTTCTCAAAGCTCAAATTGGAGAATTTAAACTTTTGGTAATTCCCCACTTGCAGACATAGAATGTGACACCCACCAATGATCACTTTTATGATTAACAGTAGCCAGAAGAAGTGGGAAAAGAAAGGTTAATAAAATAGGTACTTGTAATTTCCTGTTTTTTCTGTATGCTTAACAAAACACTGTTGAAATATTGAGAACTGTTTGCTAATATTGTTTCCAGAATGTGCTGTCCCCTAACTGCCAAATTGCAGAATGTATTCCCTCACCCGGTTACACGCAAACCGCCCACTCGCCCTGACCCATCAATAAACTTCCATCCCTGCCCTCTCCAAGGAAATTATATAAGCTCTGCTTAAGCTGTTCTCAGGGCTCTCTGCTCTGTTCGTGTGAGCTCTGAACCCCAGCATGCTGGACCCCCAATAAACCCTTTGCTGTTGCATGAGACAGTCTCTTTGTGGTCTCTTCCTCCCATGCTCGCACAAACATTACTTGGATGATTGAATGTAGAAGAGAAAATCCAGTCGAAAAGGGATAGTCAGTAGGATTTAGAAGATAGTCGGTAGGTTTCGGAAGAAGAGTGAGTATAGGATTTGGAACAAAAGTTCTTTAGCAAGAGGGGTTCGGTTAGAGAGTGAATGTAAATGTCAGCACATGTGAACAGTCAGAATAATGAACTGGGAAAAATATGAAGGAAAGCAGATATCAATATATCAGGCAAACTATAAAGTGAGTGATACGATTAGACATTTTCAAGAGGGTTGACTTAGAATATATAATCTTAGGAAGAAACAAATATGTAATCACCAATAGGATTGACATTTGAAAGCATTAGGCAACCTTGACATGGATGTTTTTTGTAATCCCTGCTCACTTTCCATTTAGGCTTTGGTACAATCATAAGTGTGACATTTGCGGGGTTTTGTCCAGAATATTACACTGATAAAATGTATATGCAGATCTGGTGACATGAGTATTTCTTCCACCATTTCTGGGAGCAATATTTTGAAGACATATAAATGGGTATTGTGGGTACAAAGAGGTGTACACTGTGTCTATGAATATAGAGATAATGCATGAATGGACCATACAGTGAATAAATAATATAAGTGTTTCCACATTAAATAATGGATTGAATTGATATCTGAAAATATATAAAAAATATTATATTGATATACAATCATTCATTCCAACCAGTTATACATATAATATTAGTATTAGGGTTATGGTTGATCATGAAGATATGTTAGTTTTGCTACAAAAGTGATTATGGAAATCGAAAATAATGTGTTTGGAAAGAGTCAGTCACAATGCTGGCCATATGTGAACAAGGCCTCTGGCCTTGAGCTGGGGGTTCACAGAAATGTCTATATTTCTAAGATAAAGAAGTTACAAACTGGGCTCCATGGTAACAGCTGGCAAGGAAAAAAAGGGAAGAAAAATGCTCTGCCCCTCCCAGGGGTCCTTAAAATGTTAACTTGCCCAGAATAGAGAAAAAAAACATGCTTTTTGTGAACTTCTGCAGACTGTGGAATTCTGAGCCCCTCCCTTACATGTTGGGTACAAAATTGTGAAACAACCTACACTTGGGGTTCAGTGGATTAATTGATTACAACAGAAGCAATGCCCTCTAAACCGTTAAATGGTGAGGAAGCTCATTTCAATGAAAGCTCTGGACAACAGTCCAAATAGGACTGTTTCCCTGTCTTCAGTGCTATCTTAGGTGCCTTGCCTTGCCTTGTCCGTCCCTTTTCTCATGAAAAGACCAGTCAAGAAATATGGAGAAATACATGTGTTCTGAAGCAGGAAGTGATTGATAGTGAAAGAAATGCCTATAAATTTCCTAACTTGTGGATGAAATATATATCCTATGATGTGCATAAATTAAAGCAATAGTAATCTACCAGTGTTGAATAAAAATGAACGTCAAAATACACATCATGTCTGATTGGAATCTACTTGCATTGATGTTAATCTGGGTCAGTTACTGTAGAAATATTAGGATTTGTATGCATCATTCACTGAATTATTTTCAGTACTAGGAAACAAATATGTATTTCAGGTGAATGAATATTTCTAAGAATAACCTTGTGAAAAGTTGATTATAAATCCACATACATGAATATGAATGAATTTGGTGAGTGTAAAATAAGACACACATTTCATATTTTGAAAAATCTGGAGAGTGTATATATAAATATATATATATATATATATATATATATATATATATATATATAGATAGATAGATATAGATATAGATATAGATATAGATAGATAGATATAGATAGATATAGATAGATATAGATATATAGATAGATAGATAGATATAGATAGATATAGATAGATATATAGATCTAGATATATAGATATATAGATACACACACACAGAGATACATTAAAAATAGCAATATATATGCCAATCAAAATTTATAATGAAATATATATCATCGACAGATCCAAAAATATTTATTTTACTGAACATGGATTTATGAATAATATTGTTCAAGTAGAAAGCTCACACATAATTTGAATTTTCAGTTCCAACATCGTTTAGGAAGAGTGATCCCTTACAATTTGTATCTGCCAAGTTAGCCACCTCACAAGAATGTGCGTGTGGTCCCAGGTAGGATTCTATGTGTGCATATAAAAATACAGGTGGTGAATAGGCTACAGAGAAAGAGAGACAGGAATTCACAGAATGGTTTACTTTAAAAAAACATGTAGAACGATTTCAACAAAAAATTGACTAGATTTATAACTCCTACCATATTTAAGGCAAAAGGCAAGTCCAACTATACACTATGCCTCCTGTAATGCTTGTATTTTTATTCTGTTTGGGTTATTTTTCTCCATCTTATTAGTATTAGTAGTCAGAGTGTAGTAGGTTACGGGTTAGTGTCAGGGATTCAATATTTGGAATGGAAAATTAGAAAATGAATCCAATGTGTATGTAAATATGTGCTACAAAAAAATGTTCCCACTCTCATCCAGAATAATGCCTTGACAGTACTTTCACCCCAACTAAAACACCATTAGAGGAGAAGAGTTAGAAAGCCAGTGAATACATATCTGGAATGGAATATGCTCAAGGTTTTGAAACCTTGGAGGTGGTAGAGGAGTTTCCAAATGTAAAGGACATGGTAAACACTCCACAAATATGGAGCTCTGCTGGCCTAAAGACTTCTTGAGAAACTGCCTGTGTGGTTGGGCACTTGAAATATATGTAGTTGTCAGGAGCTTTAGCTTCCCTTGTAGTGAGACGATCAAAGCTGGGTGTGCATCTATGTGACCTGGAGGACATGGTTTCTTATTTTCCAATGAAAATGAGGAAGCAGTGCTGAATTCCCTTTTAGTAGGTAACCTGTGGACACTGGGGGCTAAGTTTCTCCCCGTGTGGACTGTGAAGCCATTTGGTCATCCTGCAATTTTTGTGGTGTCTCTTGCTGCTGCACTGGGAGTTTGGTATTTGCTTCACAAAATACAAGGAGTTCAACTGTGTCACAGTGCTGGAGGGATTTCTGTCTGAGTGGTGGGTCAGGGTCTGCAGGAGAATGCACCAACCAGGCTTCTATCCCACATAGTTTGCTCCCTTGACCATAGCAACCTGTTTCTGAACATTGCCCTGAAATCTCTTCATCTAACAAGATGCCTTTACAAAGAAGGGTCTACTGTCTGCACCATGTCAGTCACAAGCCATTTGGAAGCCAAAAAAAGATCCATATTGCCCCACCACATGTTTTATCACACACCTGCCCAGCACTGTTCTAGCCCCACTACTCAGCCGGCTCCAACTTACTGGCATCTCTGTTCTACACCATTTTCATGAAACCCAGTCAATCAAGGCACTGTCTGGCATACTCAAGATCAACACCAGGACATCCAAAGGTTCTCCAGTGCTACCTGGTCATGGGAATTTGAAAAAAATTATGGTATCTATCTAGCCATTTTTCAAGGATGATGTTGGAGGCACTGTGGGTTTCAATATATTAAGGAACCGTTAAATGGTGAGGAAGCTCATTTCAATGAAATCTCTGGAGAACTCTCACAGGCAAGGCTTCCCAAAGAATGGCCAAAAGGTCACATGAAGCCAGGCCTATTGAGGTCTACAATGTGAGGTCCGTGTGATATTTGACTCTCAACTATGGCTGCCAAGATTTTCAGAATAAATTCATTTGGTATCCTGGATGAGATTCCCAGTGATATGTGGAAAGCCAACCTGGGCCTAGATCTCAGTTTCCAAGGGCGACTCTTATGCGTGGCCTCCTAAAATCCCAACACAATTCATGGCAATACTTCTCTGATGTCAGTTCAAGAACTCAGTCTCTAAGAGGAATCACACCAGAGTTCAAGGCCAGGTGGACCTTGTCATTTCTTCCAACCACCACACAAATGACCACAATTAAATCCAAAACACTCCACACGGCCCTAATCTTCTTCCATATAGACACTCATCATAACCTTTGGCTGGAGTTTTCCACTAGGGGTGCAACCAAAGACAGTGTCCAAAAAATGCTCCCTTGCCTCTCATTTGTCTAAAGTCACTGTGGCCTCGACATCATTCCTGTGAACCAGGAGTGATCAAATAGGCCTGCCATTAATACTTTTCCACTTCTCCAACTTGAGGTCTCTGACTGTGGGGTTTAGATTCTTCATGTGAACTGGACTCATGAGAAAACCCAAGCACCTATGGGCTACCCTCTGCAGGGCCTTGAAGAATTCATTTGATCAAAGGATCCCTATTCTCACTTGATGGAGGTCAGGAACCTTACAGAGGAAGGCGAGAGGCTTCATCCACAATGACTGCAATTTTTGCCATTTTGATTTTGGATGCACACATGGTATCTTTCTTTACATCCATCAGGAGTTGAGAATATAAGCCACAGCCTCACAGAGGGCTAAGATGCTGATTCAGACACATATCTTTACAAAGCAATTAAGCAAAGAGCCACAGGGGATGCCCATTCATTTCCATTTGAAAACTGTTTCTTCAGGCTTCACAAACGTGTGGCCTGAGGCAATGACCTTCCTGACATTCAGGGCAAAAGAACAATAGGTAAACAAAAGGCCCAAAGCAGGGCTTCTCCACTGAGACTTTCCTGGTCACACTGTATGGAAACAGAAATCTAAGTAAGATTTGAAGCCCAGAAAAGTATGAGGCCCTTGATTGGGAGACTTAGCTCTGAATTATGTCCTGCACAGATGTCTCAGATACATTAATATACATTGGCATTGGACCTTGTACCTTGGGTGATTGAATGTCGAAGAGAACACCAATTTAAAAAAGGATAGTCAGTAGGATTTGGGAGATAGTAGGTATATTCAGAAAGAAGAGTGAGTATAGGATTTGGACCAAAAGTTATTTAGAAATTGGGTTTCAGGTAGAGAGTGAATGTAAATGTCAGCACACATGAACAGTCAGTCAAAATCATGAACCTGGGAAATTATGTAGGAAAGCATATATCAGTAGAGACTTTTGGATATCAGGCAAAGTAAAAGTGAGTGATAGGATTAGACATTTTCAACAGGGTTGAGTTTGAATATATAATCTTAGGAAGAAACACATATGTAGTCACCAATTGGATTGACATTTGAGAGCATTAGGCAACCTGGACATGGATGTTTTAGAAATACATGCTCACTATAAATTTAGGCTTTGGTACAATCAGAAATGTGACCTTTGCATTTTGTGTCCAGAATACTACTGTGATAAAATGTATATGTAGGTCAGGTGACATGAATAATTTTTCCACCATTTCTGGGAGCAATATTTTTAAGGTGTATAAATGAGTATGGGGGTACAATTGGTGTACCCTGTGTCTATGAATATATAGAGATAATGCAAGAATAGACCATACTATGAATAAATAATATAACTGGTTCCACTTTAAATAAAAGATTGAATTGATATCGGAAAATATACAGGAATTCTTATATTGATATGCAATCATTCATTCCAACCAGTTATACTTCTAATGGTAATATTAGGGTTATGTTTTATTATGAAGAGTGTGTGAGTTTTGCTTCAAAAGTGATTATGGAAAACGAAAATAATGTGTTTAGAAAGAAGTCTTATGAAAAGACCAGTCAAGAAACAAGGAGGAATACATGTTTTCTGAAGCAAGAAGTTATTGAAATTGAAACAAATGACTTTAAATTTGCTAACTTGTGGATGAAATATATATCTTATGATGGGCATCAACTGAAGAAATAGTAATGTACCAGTGTTGACTAAAAATAAACATCACAATACACATCATGTCTCATAGGAATCTACTTGCATTGATGTTAAACTGTGTCAGTTACTGTAGAAATATTAGGATTCGTATGCACCATTCACTGAAGTTGGTTTTCAGTTCTAAGAAACAAATATGTATTTCAGGTAGATGAATTTTTCTGAGAATAAACTTTTGAAAATTGGTTTATAAATCCACATACAGTGAATATGAATGAACTTAGGGAGTGTACAATAAGACACATATATTTCATATTCTGAAAATTAAAAGTAGCAATATATATGCCAATCAAAATTCATCATGAAATATATATCATCCAATGATCCAAAAATATTCATTTTACTGATCATAGATTTATTTATCATGTTGTTTATCTACGAAGCTCACCCATAGGTTGAATTTTCAGTTCTAACTGGGTTTAGGAGGAGTGATCTGTTATCCCAATTTGTATCTGCCCAGTCAGCCACCTCACAAGAATGTACATGTGATAACAGGTATGATTCTACATGTGCATATGAAAATACATGTGCTGAATTGGCTACAGAGAAAGGGAGAGAGGAATTCACCTATTTGTTAACTTTAAAATCACATGGAGAACTATTTCAACAAAAAATTGAGTAGATTTAATACTACTACCCTATATAATGTAAACGGCAAGTCCAAGTATACACCATGCCTCCTCTGAACTCCTTTTATTTCTATTCTGTTTGGGTTATTTTTCTCCATCATATTTGAATTAGTAGTCAGAGTCTAGTAGGTTATGGGTTAATGTGAGGGTTCAGTATTATGAATGGAAAATAGGAAAATAAATTCAATGTATATGTAAATATGTACTACATAAAAATCTTCCCACTCTCATCCAGAACAATGACTTGACTTTACCTTCGCCCCAAGTAAAGCACAATTAGAGTTGAAGAGTTAGAAAATCTGTGAATACATATCTGGAATGGAATATGCTTAAGAGTTTACAACCATGAAGGTGGTAGAGGAGTTTCCAAAAGTAAGGGACAGGAAAAAATACTCCACAAACATGGAGCTCTGCTGGACTAAAGACTTCTTGAGAAACTGCCTCTGAGTTTGGGCACTTGAAATATTTGTTGTTTTCAGGAGCTTTAGCTTCCTTTGTAGAGAGACCATCAAAGCTGGGCATGTATCTAAGTGACCTGGAGGACATGGTTTCTTATTTTCTAATGAACATATGGGAGCAGTGCTGAATTCTCTCTTTGTAGGTAAACTGTGGCCACTGGGGGCTAAGTCTGTCTCCGTGTGAACTGTGAAGTCTTTTGGTCATCCTCCACTTGTCGTGGTGTTTCTTGCTGCTGCAATGTGAGTTTGGTATTTGCTTCACAAAATACAAGGAGTTCAACTGGAAAACAGTGTGGAGGGAGTTCGGTCATGTGTGGTTTTTCAGGGTCTGCAAGAGAATGCACAGAACAGGCTTCTATCCCACATAGTTTTCCCCATTGACCATAGCAACCCGATTCTGAACAATGCCCTGAAACCTCTCAATATAAAAAGATGCCTTTACATAAAAGGGTCTGCTGGCTGCACCATGTCAGTCACAATCCATTTGTAGGGTAATGGCAGATCCCCATGAACCCACCATGCATGGTTAATCACACACCTCCCCACCACTGCTCTAACCCCACTACTTAGCGTGCTCCAACTTCCTGGCATCTCAGTTCTACACCATCAAGGCACTGTCTAGTACACTCTTGATCAGGAACAGGACATTAAAAGGTGCTCCAGTGCCACCTTGTCATGGGAAATTTAAAAATTTCGTGGTATTTATCTATCCATTTTTCAAGGATAAAATTTTAAGCACTGTGGTTTTCAATTCATTCAGGAACCATTAAATGTTTAGGAAGCTCATTTCAATGAAAGCTCTGGAAAACTCTCCCAAGCACGGCTTCTCAAAAAGTGGCCAAAAGGTCAAATGAAGCCAGGCCCATTTAGGTCTACAATGTGAGGTCTATGTATGTTTTGACTCTCAACTATGGCTGGCAAGTCTTTCAGAATAAAATCATGGGATATCCTGTCTGAGATTCCCAGTTTTTTGTGGAAAGCCACCCTGGGCATAGATCTCATGTTCCAAGGGCGAATGTCATGTGTGGTCTCCTAAAACCACAACACAATTCATGGCAATATTTCTCTGAGGTCAGTTCCAGATCTCAGTCTCTAAGTGGAATCACAGCAGAGTTCAAGCCCAGGTGGACCCAGTCATCTCTTCCAACCGCCACACAAATGACCACAATTAAAACCAAAACACTCCCACATGGCCCTCATCTTCTTCCATATAGACACTACTCATTACCTCTGGCTGGAGTTTTCCATGAAGGGCAAAGCCCAAGACATTGCCCGTCTTTTCCCTAAAATCAGGGTGGCCTGAACACCCCTCCTGTGAACCAGGAGGGATCAAATATGCCTTCCATTAATACTGCTCTGCTTCTCCAATTTGAGGCCTACTGACTGTCGGGTATAGATTCTTTATGTGATTTGGAGACATGACAAAACACAAGCATGTATGGGCTAGCCTCTGCAGTGCTTTGAAGAACTCATTTGTTTCAAAGGATCACTATTCTCACTTGATGGAGGTCAGGAACCTAACAGAGGAAGGCGAGAGACTTCATCAACAATGACTGATCTTTTTCCATTTTGGTTTTGGATGCACAGATGGGATCTTTCTTTTGATCCAACAGGTGCTGAGATCTAAGCCACAGCCTCACACAGGGCCAAGAGGATGATTCAGACATATCCATTTCCAAAGCAATTCACAAAGAGCCACAGGTGATGCCCATTCATTTCCATTTGAAAACTGTTTTCTTCAGGCTTCACAAAGGAGTGGCCTGAGGCCAGGACCTTCCTCACATTCAGTGGAAGAGAAGAATTGGTAAGCAAAAGGCCCAAAGCAGGGTTACTCCACTGAGGCTTTCCACGTCACTCTGGTATCTGAGTTTTCTGAGATGCTCGCCATTCCTTTAGCTATTCAGTACATGGCTATGTCACAGAGCTTGGAGGTGGTACATTTTTTGGACACAAAACCATGAGCCAATTCCGGAGAGTGGACAGAATCAGGAAGAAAACAGGACCTTAGGAAAATAGTAGGTGTTGCCCATCCATAAGGGAAGCGACAGTCCATTCATCAATCGGGCAGGATGAATGCTGGGAAGCTTTCTACTAAAGAGGACACATCAATTGATGCATTCTATTTTCTAATATCTACAACCATGAACACAGTGGGATACACAGACAAAGAAACACTCACCTTGTCAAAAGAATTACTAGAAACAGTCCACACCAAACCAAATAAACCTCCTTTCCTACCTTTTCTTAGAACATGAGACAAAACCACAAACTCACACCCACACCCACAAAGGCACCTCCTTTCCCCAAGTAGGTCTGTGACTATCCATAGTGTCCTCTGACTGGTGGGCCATACTACGTTTCCCTGAAATGGCCTGTCCTGTCTCAAATCTGATCTCATTGGACAACTCTGTGAAGTTGTCAGGAGCCAGCGGTGAGCCACTACCTGCTTTCTCAGGAAAGGCCCCTCTGCAGAGCTCTCCTGAAATTTGGCCATCCTCATATCAGTAGGTACCAAGAAAGATTGACTCTGTTCTTGGTAAATCCAAACATGTGAGCCCACTGGGAATGGTACTGGGACTGGCTCTGGGTGCATGGCTTCCTGGATCCCAATTTCAGAGAGTTCTATCACCAAGGAAGTGAAGAAGGTCACTTCCTTTATGAACTGAATGAGGTCACTGCTTTGGCAACCAATTTGTCCTAACATTTGCTTCCAAGGTTCTCCTGAGAACGAGGCTGCCCCTACTTCCTGTGACACTTTCACAACTGTGAATTGTATATCAACCATAGGCACCCGGGAACAGCTCTCCACACAGGCCTGGTTTGGTCCATCTTGTCAACATTAAGAAGAGTGAGGCTGATTCTGACACATCCCTTCATCCTGACCAGGTTGTTTGCCATGAAAGATGAGTTCTGGTCTCTCAGGTCCTTCATAGCTGCCTACATCTTCTCCAGGGATCATTTCTGCATGGAACTTTGAGGTTCTCAGTAGCTAGAAGATCCCCTACATTTATATATTGGAAGACCAATTCTGTCCCTCCTCTTCCGTAAAGTTAGATTGAGGGACCATTGTATGGTTAAGGTTAATAACAGGTTCCATTTGGTTTAGAAATCATTCTGCGGGATGAATAATGGTATTGTGATTTTGCAATATTTACAAGAATATATAGGTGAAATATAAGTATGAACACAGAAATTTAGGTAATTTTTAAAGCCCAGAAGGGCATTGTGCCCATGATTTGGATTCTTAGCTTTAAATTATGTTCTGCACAGGTGTCTCAGATAAATCAATATACAATGTCATAGGACCTTGTCCCTTGGATGATTGAATGTCAAAGACAACATCCAGTCAAAAAGGGATAGTTGGTGGATTAAGATGATAGTCGGTAGGTTTATAATGAAGAGTGTGTATAGGATTTGGACCAAAAGATCTTTAGCAATACGGGTTTGGGTAGAGAGTGAAAGTAAATGTCAGCACATTTGAAGAGTCGGTCACAATGATTAACTGGGGAAAAATATAGAAAAAAAGATATCAATGAAGACATTCGGAAATCAGGCAATGTATAAAGTGAGTGATAGGATTAGACATTTTCAACAGGGTTGAGGTTGAATATGTAATTTCAGGAATAAACAAATATATATTCACCAATAGGATTGACATTTGAGAGCATTAGGCAACCTGGACATGGATGTTTTTAGTAATCCATGCTCACTTTCCATTTAGGATTTGGTACAATCATAAGTGTGACCTTGCTTTTTGTTTCCACAATATTACTGTGATAAAATTTATATATAGATCAGGTGACATGAGTATTCCACCATTTTGAGGAGCAATATTTTGAACACGAATAAATTAGTATTGGGGGTACAAATAGGTGTAGTCTGTGTTATATGAATATAGAGAAAATGCATGAATAGACCATACTGTGAATAAATAATATAACTGGTTCCAAATTTAAATAATGGATTGAATTGATATCTGAAAATATATAGGAAATGTTATATTGATATTCATACATTCATTCCAACCTGTTATACATCTAATGGTAATATTAGTGTTATGGTTTATCATGAAGTGTGTGTGACTTTTGCCTCAATAGTGGTTATGGAAATCCAAAATTATGTGTTTAGAAAGAAGTCTCATGAAAAGACTAGTCAAGAAACATGGAGGAATACATGTGTTCTGAAGCAGGATGTGATGGAAAGTGAAAAAAAATTCATATAAATTTGCTAACTTGTGGATTAAATATATACCCTACGATGTGCATAAACTGAAGAAATAGTAATTTACCAGTGTTGAAAAAAAATGAACGTCAAAATACATATCATGTTCCATAGGAATCTACTTGCATTGATGTTAAACATGGTCAGTAACTGTAGAAATATTAGGATTTGTATGCACAATTCACTGTAGTTAGTTTTCAGTACTAGGAAACAAATATGTATTTCAGGTGGATCAATATTTCTGAAAATAATCTTGTGAAAAGTTGATAATAAATCCACATACATGAACATGAATGAATTGAGGGAGTGTATAATAAGACACATATATTTTATATTTTGAAAAATCTGGACAGTAAATATATATATATATATATATATATATATATATATATATATACCTACACACACACACACACACACACACAGACATTTAAAAGTAGCAATATATGCCAATCGAAATACATCATGAAATATATATCATCCACAAATCCAGAAATCTTCATTTTACTGAACATAGATTTATGTATAATGTTGTTCAACTAGGAAGCTCACCCATAGTTTGAATTTTAATTTCCAACAGCGTTTAGGAGGAGTGATCTCTTCTCACAATTTGTATCTGCCATGTCAGCAACCACATAAGTATTTACTTGTGATACCAGGTAGGATTGTATATGTGCATATAAAAATACATGGGCTGAATAGGGTACAGAGAAATGGAGACAGGAATTCACATATTTGTTAACTTTAAATACACATGAATAGAAGGAGGGACAGAGCCAACAACCGCACCTGCAAGGTAGGCGGACCATCCACCCACCGGTAGAACAGGCCTAGCGGCCCGCCAATCGTAAAAGACACATCGCACTGGTTGGGGAAAGGGCAGAGCCACTGCCCGGCTGCAAGGTACGCGGACCTGCGACCCACAGGCAGAACAGGCCCAGAAAACCGCGGTGGGGCAGAGGCGCCCCTTGCGACGTCAAGGTTGGTGAACAGCAACCCACCGGCAGAACAGGCCCAGCGGCCTTCAGAGGGGCAGAGACGCCCCCCGCGCCTGCGAAGTAGGTGGACCTGCGAACATGGACAGACCAGGCCCAGGGGCCCGACAGGGTGGTAGACACATCACCAGGTTGGGGGAGGGTCCGAGCTGCCGCCTGTGCCTGCAAGGCAGGTGGACTTCTGACCCACTGGCACAAGAGGCCCTGTGAGTTGCCAGCGTGTTAGACACATCACCCCGGTTTGGGAAGGAGTAGAGCCGCCACCCGCGGCTGCAAGGTAGACCGACCTTCAACCCACAGACAGAAGAGGCCCAGCGTCATGCGGAGGGGCAGAGCCGACAACCGCACCTGCAGGGTAGGTGGACCTGTGACCCACTGGCAGAACAGGCCCAGCGCCAGCAGAGGGGTAGAGCTGCTGCCCGCTCCTCCAAGGTAGGAAGACCTGCTACCGACAGGCAGAACAGGCCAAGCAGCCTGCTGGTGAGGTAGGCACATTGCCCGATTTGGAGGAGGGGCAGAGCCACGGCCTGCGCCTGTGAGGGAGACTTTGCAACTATAAAAGAGCAGTATAAATATTTAGGGGTAAAATTCAATAACACAACAATTTGAACAAACAGAAAGATACGCGAACAGTATGAAAAGACAAGGAAAGAAAGGACAACAAGCAATGAAGGTCAACTCAACATTAGAAGAGGTAATACCTGCAGCAGATGGAATGTCAGATAAAGAATTCAAAACATACATGCTTCAGATGATCTGGAGTCTCAAGGAAGTCATTAGAACGCAAAATCAGACAATGAAAGATCACTTTGACAATGAATTACATAAACAAATCCAAGAAGCAAAAGATCAACTATACAGGGAGATAGAGGTTATAAAAAACAAACAAACAGAAATCATAGAAATGCAGGAAGCAATAAACCAACTTAAAAACTCAATTGAGAATACTACCAGCAGAGGAGATCACTTAGAAGATGGAACATCAGACAATGTATTTCAACTTGAAAAGAACCGAGACAGCTAGCAAGACTGTTAAGAAACCATGAGCAGAACATCCAAGAAATATGGGATAACATAAAGACACCAAACTTAAGAATCATTGGGATACAGGAAGGTATAGAGGTCCAAACCAAAGGAATGAGAAATCAATTCAATGAAATAATATGGGAAAAGTTCCCAGACTTGAAGAATGAGACAGAATCCCAAATCCTAGAAGCCTACAGGATGCCGAATGTGCAAAATCATAAGAGATCCACATTTAGACATATTATAATGAAGATGCCAAACATACAGAATAAGGAGAGGATTTTAACAGCTACAAGAGAATGGAAGCAGATTACATTTAGCGGTAATCCAATCATTATAACAGCTGATCTTTCGACACAGACTCTGAAAGCTAGAAGATCCTGGAATAACATTTTTCCAAGGTGAAAGAAAATGGGTTTCAACCAATAATTGTTCATCCAGCGAAATTAAGCTTCAGGATGGAAGATGAAATTAAAACCTTCCATGATAAACAAAATTTAAAAGAATTTGCAGCTAGAAAACCATCTCCTCAAAACATCCTCGGCAAAAGATGATCGGAAGAGGAAATAGAAAATAACAATGAAAACCAACAGTGGGAGGTAGTACAGTAAAGGGGGGAAAATAATCAAAGAAAAACAAACCATGCTTAGTAACATAAATAAACAAATATGGCTGGAAGAACAACCCATATCTCAATAATAACCATAAAAGTTAATGGCTTAAACTCACAAATTAAGAGACACAGGATAGTAGAATGAATCACAAAACAAGACCCAACAATATGCTGCCTACAGGACACGCAATTGATTGGAAAAGACGTACATAGACTGAAGGTGAACAGTTGAGAAAAATCATATCACTCATATGGACTTCAGAAACAAGCAGGAGTGTCCATACTCATATAAAATAAAATAGATTTCAAGCCAAAGTTAATCAAAAGGGATAAAGAGGGACACTACATACTGCTCAAGGGAACCATACACCAACAAGACATAACAATCATAAATGTATATGCCCCAAACAATGGTGCAGCTATGTTCACTAAACAAACTCTTCTCAAGTTCAAGAGTCTAATAGACCACCATACAATAATCATGGGAGACTTCAACACACCTCTCTCACTACTGGACAGATCTTCCAAACAAAAGTTGAATAAGGAAACAATAGAAATCAATAACACAATTAATAAATTGGACTTAATTGACATATATAGAATATACCACCAAACAACAAGCAGTTACACTTTTTTCTCAGTAACATATAGATATCTCTCAAAAATACATCATAAATTATGTCACAGGGCAACTCTTAGAAAATATAAAGGAGTACAGATAATACCAGGCATCTTATCTGATCATAATGGAATGAAACTGAAAATCAATGGTAAAAGAAGGAAGGAAAAGTCATCCATCACTTGGAGAATGAACAATAGACTATTGAATGATCAATGGGTTATCGAAGACATCTAGGAGGAAAATAAAAAATATCTTAGAGATAAATGAAAAGACAGACTGAACATATCAGAATCTAGGGGACACATTGAAAGCAGTTCTAAGAGGAAAATTCATTGCCTGGAGTACTTTCCTAAAAAAGGAAAAAGACAACAAATAAAAGATCTCATGGTTCATCTCAAAATTCTAGAAAAACATGAGAAAACAACAGCAAAAGAAGTAGAAGGCAAGAAATTGTTAAAATCAGAGCTGAAATTAATAAAATTGAAACAAAAGAAACAATTGAAAAATTGACAAAACTAAAAGTTGATTCTTTGAAAAAATATATAAAATCGACAGACCCTTAGCCATGTTAAGGAAGAGAAGAAGAGAGAGAACTCAAATTACTAGCATACGGGATGAAAATGGCAATATCATAACAGACACTTCAGAAATACAGAAGATAATCAGAAATTATTTTGAATCCTTATACTCCAATAAATTAGAAGATAGTGAAGGCATCAATAAATTTCTTAAGTCATATGATCTGCCCAGATTGAGTCAGGGGGATATAGATAACCTAAACAGACCAATATCAATTGAGGAAACAGAAGAAATCATCCAAAGACTACCAACTAAGAAAAGCCTAGGATTGGATATGTATACAGCAGAGTTTTACAAAACCTTTAAAGCGGAACTAATACCAATAGTTTTCAAGATATTTCAGGAAATAGAAAAAGAGGGACAACTTCCAATTTTATTCTAGGAGGCCAATATTACCCTGATTCCTAAACCAGACAAAGACACTTCAAAGAAACAAAACTACAGACCAATATCTCTAATGAACCTAGATGCAAAAATTCTCAATAAAATTCTGGCAAATCAGACACAAAAACATATTAAAAAAATGTGCAACATGATCAAGTAGGATTCATCCCTTGGATGCAAAGCTGGTTCAATATATGGAAATCAATAATTGTTATTCACCACTTCAATAGACTTAAAAATAAGAACCATATAATCATCCCGATATATGCAAAAAAAAACATTCGACAAAGTACAGCAACCCATTCTGTTCAAAACTCTAGAAAAACTAGGGATAATAGGAACATACCTCAATATTGTAAAAGCAATCTATGCTAAGCCTCAGGCCAGCATCATTCTAAATTGATAAAAACTGAAGGCATTCTCTCTAAAATCTGGAACAAGATAGGGATGCCCTCTCTCAACACTTCTGTTCAACATAGTTTTCGAAACACTGGCAAGAGCAATTAGAAAAATGAAAGAAATTAAAGGCGTAAAAAAAAGGAAAAGAAGAACTTAGATTATCACTATTTGTAGCTGACATGATTATGTACCTAGCAGACCCAAAAGGGTCTACAAAAACCTATTAGAGCTAATAAATGAATTCAGCAAAGTGGCAGGATATAAAATCAACAAGCATAAATCAAAGTAATTCCTGTATATCAGTGACAAATCCTCTGAAATGAAAATGAGGAAACCACTCCACTCAGAATATCCTCAAAAAAATAAAATACTTGGGAATCAACCTAACAAAAGAGGTGAAAGACTTACACAATGAAAACTAAAGAACCCTAAAGAGAGAAATAGAAGAAGATCTTAGAAGATGAAAAAATGTACCCTGTTCATGGATACGCAGAACTAACATCATCAAAATGGCGATATTCCCAAAAGTTCTCTGTAGGTTTAATGCAATGCCAATCAAAATCACAACGGCATTTCTTGTAGAAATAGATAAAACAATAATGAAATTCATATGGAAAAATAAAAGACTTAGAATAGCAAA
The DNA here is from genome assembly GCF_048772815.1 of Callospermophilus lateralis. Classification (NCBI taxonomy): domain Eukaryota; kingdom Metazoa; phylum Chordata; class Mammalia; order Rodentia; family Sciuridae; genus Callospermophilus; species Callospermophilus lateralis. Next base: position 382,288 of record NW_027514474.1, read on the forward strand.
AACAATGCTAAGCAGGAAGTGTGAATCAGGCAGTAGAGCGATACCAGACCTCAAACTATACTACAGAGCAATACTAACAAAAAGAGCATAGTACTGGTACCAAAATAGGTGGTTGGACTAATGGTACATAATAGGGGACACAGAAACAAATCCACAAAACCACAACTATCTTATATTTGATAAAGGGGCTAAAAGCATGCAATGGAGGAAGGATAGCATCTTCAAAAACTAGTGCTGGGAAAACTGGAGTTCCATATGTAACAAAATGAATCTGAATCCCTTTCTCTCGCCATACACAAAAGTTAAGTCAAAATTAATCAAACAGCTTGATATCAAATCAGAGACACGGCTTCTGATAGAAGAAAACCTTGGCTACGATGTACATACTGTGGGGTCGGGCTCCAAATTCCTCAATAGGACACCCATAGCACAAGAGTTAATAACTAGAATGAACAAATGGGACTTACTCAAACTAAATAGATTTTTCTCAGTAACAAAAACAATAAAAGAGGTAATTAGAGAGCCTACATCCTGGGAACAAATCTTACTCCTCACACTTCAGAGAGAGCCCTAATTTCCAAAGTATACAAGGAACTCAAAAAATTAAACAATAAGAAAACGAATAATGCAATCAACAAATGGGCCAAGGACCTGAACAGACACTTCTCAGAGGAGGACATACAATCAATCAACAAGTCCATGAAAAAATGTTCACCATCTCTAGCAGTCAGAGAAATGCAAAACAAATCCACCCTAAGATACCATCTCGCTCCAGTATGAGTGGCAGCCAATATGAAGTCAAACAACAACAAGTGGTGGCGAGGATGTGGGGAAAAGGGTACACCTGTACATTGCTGGTGGGACTGCAAATTCGTGCAGCCAATTTGGAAAGAAGTATGGAGATTTCTTGGAAAGCTGGGAATGGAAACATCATTTGACCCAGCTATTTTTCTTCTCAGTCTATTCGCTAAAGACCTAAAAAGAGCATCGTACAGGGAAACTGATAAATCGATGTTCCTAGCAGCACAATTCACAATAGGAAGACTGTGGAACCAAACTCGGTGCCCTTCAAAAGATGAATGGATAAAAAAAAATTGTGGCATTTATACACAATGGTGTATTATTCTGCATTAAAAAATGACAAAATCATAAAATTTGCAGAGAAATGGATGGCATTAAACAGATTATGCTAAGTGAAGAGAGCAAAAGCCTAAAAAACAAATGCCAAATGTTTTCTTTGATATAACGAGAGTAACTAAGAACAGAGTTGGGAGGAAGAGCATGAGAAGAAGATTAACATTAAACAGGGGTGACAGGTGGGAATGAAAGGAAAGAGAAGGGAAATTGCATGGAAATGGAAGGAGATCCTCATGGTTATACAAAATTAAATACAAGAGGAAATGAGAAGAAAGGGGAATAAAACAAGGGGAAGAAATAAATTACAGTAGGTGGTGTAGAGAGAGAAGATTGGAGGGAAGGGGATGGGAGATAGTAGATAGGAAAGACAGCAGAATACAACAGACACTATAGCAATATGTAAAACAGTGGATGTGTAACCAATGGGATGCTGCGATCTGTATACGGGGAAAAATGGAAGTTCATAACCCACTTGAATCAAAGTGTGAAGTATGATATGTCAAGAACTATGTAATGCTTTGAAGATCCAACAATAAAAATTAAAGGAAAAAAAACTCATGGAGAACTATTTCAATAAAAATTGACTAGATTTATAACACCTACACTTTATCATGCAAAAGGAAGTCCAACTATACACCATGCCTCCTCTGAACTTCTTGTATTTCTATTCTGTTTGGGTTATTTTTCTCCATCATATTAGGAATAGTAGTCTGAGTCTAGTAGGGTATGCGTTAGTGTCAGAGATTCAGTATTTCGAATGGAAAATAGGAAAATGAATCCAATGTGTATGCAAACATGTGCTACATGAAAATCTTCCCACTCTCATCCACAACAATGCCTTCACGTCACCTTCGCCCCAAATAAGAAACAATTAGAGGAGAAGAGTTAGAAATTCTGTGAATATATATATCTGGAATAGAAAATGCTCAGGAGTTCACAAACTTGGATGTAATAGAGGAGTCTTCCAACGTAAGGGACAGGGTTAACACTCCAGAAATATGGAGGTCTGCTGGCCTAAAAAAATTCTTGAGATACTACCTCTGAGGATGGGCACTTGAAATATATGTTGTTGTAAGGAGTTTTAGCTTCCTTTGTATAGAGACCATCAAAGCTGGGTCTGCATCTATGTTTCCTGGAGGACACTCTTTCTTATTTTCCAATGCACATGAGGCAGCAGTGCTGAATTCTCACGTTGTAGGTAAATTGTGGCCACTGGGGGCTAAGTGTCTCCCCGTGTGGACAGTGAAGCTTTTTGGTCATTCTCAACTTTTCGTGGTTTTTTCCTGCTGCTGCACTGGGAGTTTGGTATTTACTTTATGAAATACAAGGAGTTCAACTGGGACACAATGCTGGAGGGAGTTCTGTCACGTGTGGTTTTTCAGGGTCTGCAAGAGAATGCAACAATCAGGCTTCATTCCCACATAGCTTGCCCCCTTGTCCATAGCAACCTGATTCTGCACATTGCCCTGAAAACTATCCATATAACAAGATGCCTTTACATTCAAGGGTCTCCTGACTGCACCGTGTCAGTGTCAATCCATTTGGAAATCAATGGCAAATCCACATGGCCCCACCACAGATGATTTATCACACACCTGCACACCACAGCTTTGGCCCCACTACTCAGGAGGGTCCAACTTACTGGCAACTCTGTTCTGCACAATTTTCCTTAATCCCATTTAATCAAGGCACTGTCTGGTACACCACAAACTCACACCCACACCCACAATGGCACCTCCTTCCCCCAAGTAGGACTGTGACTATCTGGAGTGTCCTCTGACTGGTGGGCCATTATATTTTCCCCCCGAAATGGCCTGTCATGTCTCAGATCTGGTCTCCTTTGCCAACTCTGTAAAACTGTGAGGAGTCAGCGGTTAGCCACTACCTGCAATCTCAGGAAAAGAACCTCTTCAGAGCTCTACTGGCAATTGGCCCTCCTCACATCAGTAGTTACCAAGAAGGTCTGACTCTGTACTTTGTAAATCCAAAAAAGTGGGCCCACTGGGACTGGTACTGCGACTGGCTCTGGGTACCTGGCTTCTTGGATCCCAAGTTCATAGAGTTCCGTCACCAAGAAAGTTAGGTAGGTCACTTCCTTCAGGAACTGAATGAGGTCACTGCCTTGGCAACCACTTTGTCCTAACAGTTGCTTCCATGGGTCCCATGAGATGGAGGCTGCCCCTACTTCCTGTGAAAATTTGACTACTTAGAATGGAATATCAACAATAGGCATGTGGGAACAGCTGTACACGCAGGGCTGGTTTGGTCCATCTTCTCTATATTAAGAAGAGAGAGGCTGATTCAGACACATCCCTTTTTCCTGTCCAGGTCGTTTGCCATGGAAAATGGCTTTTGCTCTCTCAGGTCCTTCATAGCTGCCTACATTTCTCCAGGGATCATTTCTGCATGGAACTTTGAGGTTCTCAGTAGTTTGCAGATAACCTACATTCCTTTATTGTAAGGCGAACTCTGTCCCTGCTCTTTTGTAATGTTAGATTGAGGCAACAGTATAGAACTCAATAACACAATTAATAACATAGACTTAATTGACATATACAGAATAAATCACCCAACATCAAGCAGTTACACTTTTTTATCAGCAGCACATGGATCCTTCTCAAAATAGATCATATATTACATCACAGGGCAACTGTTAAACAATATAAAGGAGTAAAGATAATGCCATGCATCTCATCTGATCATAAAGGAATGAAACTGAAAATCAATGATAAAAGAAGTAAAGAAAAATCATGCATCACTTGGAGAATAAACAATAGGTTACTGAATGATCAATGGGTTTTAGAAGACATGAAGGAGGAAATTAAAAAATTCTTAGAGATAAATGAAAACACAGACACAACATATCAAAATCTATGGGACACATTGAAAGAAGTTTTAAGACGAAATTTCATTGCTTGGAATTCATTCCTTAAAAAAAGAAAAAAAACCAACAAATTAATGATCTCATACTTCATCTCAAAACCCTAGAAAAAGAAGAAGAAAACAACAGAAAAAGAAGTAGAAGGCAAGAAATAATTAAAACCAGAGCTGAAATTAATGAAATCGAAACAAAAGAAACAATTGAAAAAATTGACAAAACTTAACGTTGGTTCTTTCAAAAAATAAATAAAATCGACAGAACCTTAGACATTTTAATGAAGAGAAGAAGAGAGAGAACTCAAATTACTAGCATACGGGATGAAAAAGACAATATCACAACAGACACTTCAGAAATACGGAAGATAATCAGAAAATATTTTGAATCCTTATACTCCAATAAAATAGAAGATAGTGAAGGCATCGATAAATTTCTTAAGTCATCTGATCTGCCCAGATTGAGTCAGGAGGATATAGACAACCTAAACAGACCAATATCAACGGAGGAAATAGAAGAAACCATCCAAAGACTATCAACTAAGTAAAGCCCAGGACCGGATGTGTATACAGCGGAGTTTTAAAAAAACATTTAAATAGGAATTAATACCAATACTTTTCAAGCTATTTTAGGAAATAGAAAAAGAGGGAGAACTTCCAAATTCATTCTACGAGGCCAACATCACCCTGATTCCTAAACCAGAGAAACTCACTATAAAGTAGCAAAACTACAGACCAATATCTCTAATGAACCTAGGTGCAAAAATCCTCAATAAAATTCTGATGAATCGGATACGAAAACATATCAAAAAATTGTGCACCATGAGCATGTAGGATTCATCCATGGGATGCAAGGTTCGTTCAATATACAGAAATCAATAAATGTTATTTCCCACATCAATAGACTTAGAAATAAGAACTATATGATCATCTCGATAGATGCAGAAAAAGCATTCAACAAAGTACAGCATCCCTTTATGTTCAAAACTCTAGAAAAACTAGGGATAACAGGAACCTACCTCAATACTGTAAAAGCAATCTATGCTAAGCCTCAGGCTAGCATGATTCTGAATGGAGAAAAATTGAAGGCATTCCCTCTAAAATCTTGAACAAGACAGGGATGCCCTCTCTCACCATTTCTGTTCAACATAGTTCTAGAAACACTGGCCAGAGCAATTAGACAGACAAAAGAAATTAAAGGCATAAAAATAGGAAAAGAAAAACTTAAATTATCACTATTTGCAGATGACATGATTCTATACCTAGCAGACCCAAAAGAGTCTAAAAAGAAACTATTAGAGATAATAAATGAATTCACCAAAGTGGCTGGATGTAAAATCAACATGCACAAATCAAAGGCATTCCTGTATATCAGCGAAAAATTGTCTGAAATGGAAATGAGGACAACCACTCCATTTACAATATCCTCAGAAAAAATAAAATACTTGGGAATCAACCTAACAAAACAGGTGAAAAACTTATACAATGAAAACTACAGAACCCTAAAGAGAGAAATAGGAGAAGATTTTAGAAGATGGAAAAATATACCTTGTTCATGGATAGGCAGAACTAACATCATCAAAATGGCGATATTACCAAAAGTTCTCTATAGGTTTAATGCAATGCCAATCAAAATCCCAACGGCATTTCATGTAGAAATAGAGAAAGCAATCATGAAATTCATATAGAAAAATAAAAGACCCAGAATAGCAAAAATAATGCTAAGCAGAAAGTGTGAATCAGGCGGTATAGCGATACCACACATCAAACTATACTACAGAGCAATAGTAACACAAAGAGCATGGTACTGGTACCAAAACAGGCGGGTGGACCAATGGTACAGAATAGAGGACACAGAAACCAATCCAAAAAACTACATACTATCTTATATTTGATAAAGGGGCTAAAAGCATGCAATGGAGGAAGGATAGCATCTTCAACAAATGGTGCTGGGAAAACTGGAAATTCATATGAAAAAAAATGAAACTGAATCCCTTCCTCTCGACATGCACAAAAGTTAACAAAAAATGGATCAAGGAGCTTGATATCAAATCAGAGACACGGCGTGTGATAGAAGAAAATGTTGGCTACGATCTACATACTGTGGGGTCGGGCTCTAAATTCCGCAATAGGACACCCATAGCACAAGAGTTAATAACAAGAATAAAGAAATGGGACTTAATCAAACTTAATTTTTTTTCTCAGCAGAAGAAAGAATAAGAGAGGTAAATAGGGAGCCTACATCCTGGGAACAAATCATTACTCTTCACCCTTCAGATAGAGCCCTAATATCCAGAGTATACAAAGAACTCAAAAATTAGACAATAAGATAAAAAATAACCCAATCAACAAATGGCCCAAGGACCTGAACAGACACTTCATAGAGGAGGAATACAATCAATCAACAAGTACATGAAAAAATGCTCACCATCTCTAGCAGTCAGAGAAATGCAAATCAAAACCACCATAAGATACCATCTCACTCCAGTAAGATTGGCAGCCATTATGAAGTCAAACATCAACAAGTTTTAGTGAGGATGTGTGTAAATGGGTACACATGTACATTTCTGGTGGGGCTGCAAATTGGTGCAGCCAATTTTGAAAGCGGTATGGAGATTTCATGGAAAGCTTGAAATGGAACCCACCACTTGACCCAGCTACTACTCTTCTCGGTCTATTTCATAAAGACCTAAAAAGAGCATGGTACATGGACACTGCTACATTGATGTTCATAGCAGCACGATTCACAATAGCAAGAGTGTGGAACCAACCTAGATGCCCTTCAATAGACGAATGGTTAAAAAATGTGGCAATAATTCACAATGGAGTTTTGCTCAGCATTAAAAAATGACAAAATCATAGAATTTGCAGGGAAATGAATGGCATTCGAGCAGATTATGCTAAGTGAAGGAAGCCAATCCCTAAAAAACAAATGCCAAATATCTTCTTTGATATAAGGAGAGTAACGAAGAACAGAGTAGGGATAAAGAGCATGAGAAGAAGGTTAACATTAAACTGGGATGAGAGGTAGGAGGGAAAGGGAGAGAGAAGGGAAATTACATGGAAATGGAAGAAAACCCTCAGGGTTATACAAAATTACGGACAAGAGGAAGTGAGGGGAAAGGGAAAAATACAAGGGGGAAAAATAAATTACAGTATAGGTGGTAGAGAGAGAAGATGGGAGGGGAGTGGAGGGGAGGGGGGATAGTAGAGGATAGGAAAGGCAGCAAAATGCAACAGACACTAGTATGGCAATATGTAAATCAATGGATGCGTAACTGATATGATTTTGCAAACTATATACGGGATAAAAATGGGAGTTCATAACTCACTTGAATCAAAGTGTGAAATATGATATATCAAGAACTATATAATGTTTTGAACAACAAACAACAAAAGTTAAAAAAACACATGGAGAACTATTTCAACAATAAATTGACTAGATTTATAACTCCAATTCTACATAATGCAAAAGGCAAGTCCAATTATACACCATGCCTCCTCTGAAATGCTTGTATGTCTATTCATTTTGGGTTATTTTTCTCCATTATATTAGGATTAGGAGTCAGAATATAGAGTCTAGTAGGGTATGGGTTAGTGTGAGTGATTCAGTATTTCGAATGAAAATTAGGAAAATGAATCCAATGTTTATGCAAATATGTTCTAAAAATAATCATCCCTCTCTCATTAAGAACAATGCCTTGACATTACCTTCGCCCCAAGTTAGACACAATTAGAGGAGAAGAGTTAGAAAATCTATGAATACTTATCTGGAATGGAATATGCTCAGGAGTTCACAACTTTGGGGGTGGTAGAAGAGTTTCCAAAAGTAAGGGACAGGGTAAACACTTCACAAACATGGTGCTCTGCTGACCGGAAGACTTATGAGAAACTGCCTCTGAGTTTGGGCACTGGAAATATATGTTGTAGTCAGGAGCTTTAGCTTCCTTTGCAGTGAGACCATCAAAGCTGGGTCTGCATCTATGTAACCTGGAGCACATGTTTTCTTATTCTTTAATGAACATGAGGCAGTAGTGCAGAATTCTCTCTTTGTATGTAAACTGTGGCCAATGGGGGCTCAGTGTCTTCCTGTGTGGACTCTGAAGCCATGTGGTCATCCTCCATTTTTCATGGTCTTTCTAGCTGCTGCAATGGGAGTTTGGTGTTTGCTTCACGAAATACAAGTAGTTCAACTGGGACACAGTGCTGGAGGGAGTTCTGTCATGTGTGGTGGGTCAGGGTCTGCCAGGAGAATGCACCAACCAGTCTTATATCCAACATAGACTTCCCCCTTGTCCCTAGCAACTTGATTCTGAACATTGCCCTGAAACCTCTCCATATAACAAGATTCCTTTACATGCAAGGGTCTGCTGGCTGCACCATGTCAGTCAAAAGCCATTTGGAAGCCAATGGCCAATCCACATGACACCAACACAGATGTTTAATCACACACCTGCCCACCACTGTTCTAGGCCCACTACTCAGCAAATTCCAACTTACTGGCATCTCTGTTCTACACCATTTTCATGAAACCCAGTGATTCAAGGCACTGTCTGGTACACTCATGATCAGCAACAGGACATCCAAAGGTTCTCCAGTGCCACCTGGTCATGGTAATTTCAAAAATTTCATGGTATTTATCTAGCCATTTTTCAAGTATCAAGTTGGATGCACTGGTTTTTCAATTCATTCAGGAACCATTAAATGGTGAGGATGAAAGCTCTGGAGAACTCTAAAAGGCAACGCTTCCCAACGAGTGGCCAAAATGTCACATGAAGCCTGACCCATTGATGTCTACTCAATGTGAGTTCAGTATGTGCTTTGACTCTTTAGTATGGTTGCCAAGTCTTTCAGAATAAAATCGTCTTATATCCTGGTGGAGATTCCCAGTGCACTGTGGAAAGACACCCTGAGACTAGATCTCAGTTTCCAAGGGCGACTCTCATGTGTGGCCTCCTAAAATCCCACCAAAATTAATGGCAATACTTCCCTGAAGTCAGTTCCAGAACTCAGTCTCTAAGGGGAATCACACCAGAGTTCAGGTCCAGGTGTACCCAGTCATCTCTTCCAACCAGCACACAAATGACCACAATTAAAACCAAAACACTGCCACATGGCCCTCATCATCTTCCATATAGACACTCATCGTAACCTCTGGATGGAATTTTCCATGAGGGGCGAAGCCCAAGACAGTTTCCAAAATAAACTCCCTTGCCCCTCATTTGCCTAAAGTCAGGGTGACCTAGACACCCTTCCTGTGAATCAGGAGTGATCAAATAGGCCTGCCGTTAATACTGTTCTGATTCTCCAATTTAATCCTACTGATTGTAGGTATAAATCCTTTATGTGAGTTGGAGGCAATAGAAAACCCAAGCACACATGGGATCTTTCTTTAGATCTATCACCTTCTGAGAATCAAATCCCCAACCTCACACAGGGCCAAGAGGCTGATTCAGACACATCTCTTTCCAAAGCAATTAAGCAAAGATCCACAGGTGATGCCCATTCATTTCCATTTGAAAAATGTTTTCTTCAGGCTTCAGAAAGGGGTGGCCTGAGGCAAATACCTTCCTGACATTCAGGGCAACATAACCATAGGTAAGCAAATGGGCCAAAGCAAGGTTTTTAAACTGAGACTTTACTGGTTACACTGATATCTGAGTTTTCTGAGATGTTCCCATTCCCTTCAGCTATCCATTACATGGCCATGTAACAGATTTTGGAGGTGGTACATATCTTGGCCACAAAACCATGAGCCTATTCTGGAGAGAGGCCAGAAATCAAGATGTGTAGAGGACCTTAGGAAGATAGTAGGTGTTGCCCATCCATAAGGCAAGCCACAGTCCATTTATAAAGTGGGCAGGATGAATGCTGGGAAGCTTCCAACTAGACAGGAAACCTCCATTGATGCATTCTCTTTTCTAAAGACTACAACCACGAACACAGTGGATACACAGACATAGAAACACTCGCCTTGCCAAACGACTTCCTAGAAACAGTCAACTCCAAACCATACAAACCACCATTCCTACCTATTTTCAGAACATGAGACAAAACCACAAACTCACATCCACATCCACAAAAGCACCTCCTTCCCCCAAGTAGGTCTGTGACTATCTGGAGTGTCCTCTGACTGGTGGGCCATACTATGTTGCCCCAAAATGGCCTGGCCTGTCTCAGATCTGTTCTTCTTAGCCCACTCTACAAAGTTGTCAGCAGGCAGCATTGAGCCAATACCTGCTATCTAGGGAAAGGCCACTTTTCTGAGCTCTACTGGCATTTGGCCATCCTCATATCATTTGGTACCAAGAAAGACTGACTCTGTCCTTGGTAAACCCAAACAAGTTCGACCACTGGGACTGGGACTGGGACTGGCTCTGGGTGCCTGGCTTCTTGGATCCCAATTTCAGAGAGTTCCATCACCAACGAAGTTAGGTAGGTCACCTCCTTCAGGAACTGAATGAGATCACTGCCTTGGCAACCACTTTGTCCTAACAGTTGCTTTCATGGGTCTCATGAGATGGAGGCTGCCCCTACTTCCTGTGACACTTTGACAAGTTTGAATGGTATATCAACAATGGCCACCCGGGAACACCTCTCCACGCAGGTCTGGTTTGGTCCATCTTCTCTACATTAAGAAAAGAGAGGCTGATTCATACACATCCCTTCGTTAACACAAGGTGTTTGCCATGGAAGATGGCTTTTGCTCTCTCAGGTCCTTCATAGCTGCCTACATCTTCTCCAGGGATCATTTCTGCATAGAAATTTGAGGTTCTCAGCAGGTGTAAGATCCCCTACATTGCTGTATTGTAAGATGAACTCTGTCCCTGCTCTTTTGTAATGTTAGATTGAGGCAACAGTGTATGGTTAGGGATAATAACAGGATCGATTTGGTTTAGGAATCATTCTGTGGGATGAATAATGGTATTGGGAACCTGCAATATTTATAGGAATACAGAGGTGAAATATAAGTATGTAAACAGAAATCTAGGTGAGATTTGAAGCTCAGAAGTGCATTGGGCAATTGATTGCGATACATAGCTTTAAATTACGTTCTGCACACATGTCTCAGATAAGTCGATATACAATGCCATAGGACTTGTACCTTGGATGATTGAATGTAGAGGAGAACATCCACTCAAACAGGGATAATCAATAGGATCAGGAAGATAGTCGGTAGATTTTGGAACAAGGGTGAATTTAGTATTTGTATCAAAAGTTCTTTAGCAAATGGGTTTTGGTTAGAGAGTGAATATCAATGTCAGCACATGTGAAGGGTCAGTCACAATGATGAACTGGGGAAAATATGTAGGAAAGCCGATATCAATAGAGACATTAGGAAAACAGGCAAAGTACAGGGTGAGTGATAGTATTAGACATTTTCAACAGTTTTGAGGTTGAATATATTAGGAAGAAACAAATATGTAGTCACCGATAGGATTGACATTTGAGAGCATTATGCAAGCTGGACATGGATGTTTTTAGTAATCCATGTTCAGTGTCCATTTAGGCTTTGGTACAATCACACGTGTGAATTTTGCATTTTGCGTCCAGAATATTACTGTGATTACATGCATATTTAGGTCAGGTTACATGAGTATTTCTTCCTCTATTACTGGGAGCAATATTTTGAAAACGTATAAATTAGTATTGGGGGTACAAAGAGGTGTACCCTGTGTCTATGAATATAGATAATGCATGAATAGACCATACTGTGAATAAATAATATAACTGGTTCCACTTTAAATCATGGATTGAATTGATATCAGAAAATATATAAGAAATCTTATATTGATATACAATCATTCATTCCAAACAGTTATACATCTAATTGTGAAATGATAGTTATGGTTTATCATGAAGGGTGTGTGAGTTTTGCTTAAACAATTATAAAGAAAATCGGAAATAATATGTTTGGAAAGAAGTCTCACGAATAGACCAGTTAAGAAACCTGGAGTAATGCATGTGTTCTGAAGCAGGAAGTGATTGAAAGTGAAACAAATGCCTATAAATTTGCCAACTTGTGCAAGAAATATATACCCTCTGATGTGCATAAACTGAAGAAATAGTAATGTACCAGTGTTGAATAAAAATGAACATCAAAATACAAATCATGTCCCATAAGAGTCTACTTGCATTGCTGTTAAACTGGGGCAGTTACTGTAGAAATATTAGGATAATGCCGCAGTCTTGCTGGGCACAATCAGGAGCCACTTGTCAAAAGAAACTAACTTTATTTTTAAAACCACACACGCCAAACAAAACAGCCTCTCAGGAAAAACCCTCAGAGCCCCAACTGCCACCACTGGCTTCCCAAAAGCCTCTTCCTCCCACACAAGCCTCTCTCCACCTCCCACAATCCTCCTGCTCTTGAGGCTGATTGGCTAGGTCATGTGGGCAAAGCCAAATAAGTCCCCTAATGAGCAACTCCGTGGTCTGAAAGGGCAGGGAAACAGCCCAATGAGCATCACCGCAGAGGAGCCAATCAGCTAGATGTTGCTGTGAGCCAATCATCAGCCAGCAGCTGGAAGTTTGCTGGCTTCTGGAATTTTGCTGGGGCCCCTTCGGATGTGGCTCTCAACATCTCCCCCTCTCTGTTTAAACAACACACATGTGGCTTAGGGACAGTGCCTGCCTTAGGTTGTCCAATAGTACATATGGTCCTTACCCGTTAAGTTGGTACCATTGCAATTGGATCTTACCCATCACTGACTACCGGTCCAGTTTACAGCAACACCTGTGGAGAGGTCTTTGTACCACAGGGGGTGGTGAGGTTCTTTGCCTCACCTCTAATGGCCCCCAAACATTAGCTGGACGATAATGACACACAGAAGAGAGGAAGATACACCAAGCCAATTGACGGCTCCTTTTGGAAAAATTGTACCACCGATGACAACATCAGCAAATATACCCGAACACTACCACAAGTCGCTGCACAAACAGGTAGTTTACAATGCATACAGGAGAGTTCTCAATGTGTCTAGGCAAGTTCTGCAAGCATTTCAGTGATGGCTATTGCAGAAGCTGTAGATTGGTTTTATCTTTGATTTCACCAGCACTGGGATGAAGATAGGAATTCTGGCAATAATGGCTAAAGAAAAATTATGTAACATTCCAGAAGGCACTGAAAGAAAACAATTTTCTTAACTATTTACATTGTCTTGAAGATAATTATTAAATATAATGAAAAGGAAAGGTGAAAGAAAGGAAACAGATCTGTTAACCTCCTTTTTTTCAAATTTTAAAACAAACCTCAACAGCTCTTTACCCAATTTAAATTAAACCATTTAAATAATGTGAATAAAAAAATATTTGGATCCATTTTTTTTATGAGCGCTCATCATATATCATATATGGACATACGAACATTCAAACATATAACACAAAACACAAGTGTGCACACATAATATAATACATACAACACATAACCTAATAGTAAAGGCCTTATAACTTTTTACACGTGAAATCTCCATTGCAATGTTCAAAAACTCTTTTGTCAAAAAATAGAACTGATCAGCAAAACATTAAACTAAGTCTGTATGAGCTCAAAAAACAAAATAGAATGTGGGAAAGGGCAATAATAAAATAGATAATGAAAAAAGCATCCTGGTTCTATCTCAGATGTAAGGATAGTCAAACTGGAATTTTGGATATCAGCTGATAAGGCCTTGAGTCAAATCATCTTCTTTTTGGATGTGCCCTGATATGTCTTATAAAGAATAGATCTTTTCTGTCCCAGATTAGACTTTTTATATTGGAAAGTAAAGAGAAAACAGTAGAGAAAGGAGAAATCTTACCAGCAACTTCAAGGGATACTATAGCATTAACTATATACTGACTATCGGAAAATAAATTAAATACAGAATATTTAAATATCTCAAAAGCTTGTAATACTGCATTAAGCTCTACCTTTTGAGCTGATTGTTTGGGTACTAAAAATTTATAAGTTTTATCAGGTATAACTATTGCTGCTGTACCATTATTTGATACATCAGTGAATATATTTGAAGCATTCATGATAAGTGTTTTTCTTCTCAATTTTGGAAAAATTACAGGATGCGATGACCAAAAAGACAATAAAGGGTTAGATGGTAAGTGGTTATCAAATGAAACATTAGATTGTGCCATGATTATTGCCCAAGTATTTAACTCATTAGCTAACTCATCAATTTGATTCAGAGTATATGGAGTAAAAATTTTATTGGAAGAAATTCCAAACACTCCCTTTGCTGCTTTAATTCCTTTGAGTATTAATTATCCTAAAGCCTCAGGATACCTAGTAAGAATAGTGTAAGGAGAATAAGATAAATGTATCCATAATAATGGACCTTCTTGCCAAAATACTCCTGTAGGAATATTTTTTGTTGGTAGTACAATAAATAATAAAGGCAAACTTATATCAATTCTATCCAAATCTATATTTTCCATATATGTTTCATTGATTTTTAATGCCTTTCTTGCTTCAGGTGTTAACATGCGGGGTGAATTTTTATCTGATAGACCTTTTAGGATATCAAATAAAGGTCCCAACTCTCCTGTTGGTATACCTAGATAAGGCCTTATCCAATTTATGTCTCCTAATAACTTTTGAAAGTCGTTATGTGATTTGAGTTGATCTACTCGTATTTGAATTTTTGGTGGACTGACCATCGTTGAGGATAACAGAACTCCTAAATAATTAATTGGAAAATTTAATTGTACTTTATCTATTGCTATCTCTACATTATAATTTCTAATAAGTTTGTAAGTGTGGCATAACTTTCTAGCAATGTGTTTTTAGCTTTGTGTGCTAATAATACATCATCCATATAGTGAAATATTTGTGTTCAGAATTTTGATTTCTAAGTGGCTGGATTACTTTGTTAACATAAATATGACACATAGTTGGGCTGTTAGCCATCCCTTGAGGGAGTACTTTCCATTCATATCTCTGATCAGGACCTTCATGATTCAGTGCAGGGATAGTAAAAGCAAAACATGGACTATCCTTAGGATGAATTATAATTGAAAAAAAAAACAATATTTAATATCTATAACTAAAACATACCAGGTTATTGGCAAAGCAGACAATTGAGGAATTCCTGATTGAGCAGGTCCCATAATAACCATCTCATTATTAATGGCTCTAAAATCTTGCAATAGTCTCCATTTACCAGATTTCTTTTTGATGACATAAATGGGAGTATTTTGGGGATATACAGTCGGTTGTATATGTCCTTCTGCTAATTGTTGTTTTACCAGGTCATGGACTGCTTGTATCTTTTCTTTAGTCAGGGGCCACTGAGGAACCCATACTGTCTTTCTGATTTTCAGGTAATTTTTATTGTCTCAGTGGCCCTTTCTGAAAATCCAACCCATGTCTCTCTGTTCCTTGATCTATTTGTATTGGTGCTGCTATGACTTATTCTTGTTTTTCTAATCTTTTTTCTTTCCTAAAACCTTGTCTAGTCATAATAGTGGCTGCATTTTGGTTGATGTTATTTGTTAATGTCAAACCTAATTGATCTAGGACATCTCGTCCCCATAAATTTATGGGAAGATGATCCAATACATATGGCTGTATAGTTCCTTCACATCTTTTAGGATCCTTCCTATCTAATACCATTTTACTTCTATGGGGATTAGTCGCCACTGATAGGCCTCGAAGCGTTTGAGTGGCTTGTTGTAATGGCCAATGTTTTTGCCATTCTTGACGAGAGATGATGCTAATGTCTGCACCTGTATCCAGTAGCCCATTCAATTCATGCCCTTGAATATTTAGTTTTAGCATGGGGCGAGAATCTAAATTTAAAGAAAGCATAGCCAAATCTACACCTGTGGAGCCTAATCCCTTGGAACATCTTTCTACAGTACGACTGGAAAATTTATCATACAGGCTGGGTATTATTAGTAACTGTGCTATTCTATCTCCTTGTGAAATTACTGATATGTCCTTTGGAGAACTGGCTATAATTTTTATTTCACCTTCATTATCGGGATCAAACACCCCAGGACTTATCATAAGTTCTTTTAGAGTAGAAGAGCTGCATCCCAATAATAAGCCCATGGTTCCTTTGGGAAGAGGTCCTTTTACCCCTGTGGGAATGATTTGAACTCCCATCTCTGGAGTTAGTACTGATCTGGCAGAGGCGCAGATGTCCAACACTGTGCTCCCTCTGGTTTGTCTGATGAGGGATCTGATGGACAATGTGTCCTGGGCACTACCCTGATGGGGTTGCTGGGTTCCTCCAGTGCTCTGTATATTTGTGGTTTGGGGCCCCGGAGCATTGGAACCCCCTGTCCATTTATTTGGCAATTGAGCCCAATGCCTTTCTCCATGATATCGTGGATAAACACCTGGTCCTTGTTCATTTTTTGATAATTGAGTACCCTCTATGGTGGTTTGAGAACAGCACTCATTAGCCCAATGTCTCCCTCTATGGCATTGTGGCCAAATACCTGGTATTCTACTCCTTTGATACCTAATATTGTTAAACCCTCCTTCTATGGGCCAATTCCTTTTAAAATGTCCTGTTTCTTCACATTGGTAGCATGTTCTTGGTCTGGCATCTAAAGCCTGTTTTACTGTAGCTGCCACAATTTATCCTTGTTCATTAATGTATCTGGCAACTAAAGCCTGTTTTACTGCAGCTGCCATGACTTGCTCTTGTTCATTAATGTCTCTACATAATTAAATCAATGTGTTTAAATCTTAATTTTTCCATGGTCTAATGATATCTCTGCAACAACGATTCGCTTGCTCATAAGCCAGTTGTTTTAGTAATGGCATTGCTTGTTCTGTATTCCCAAAAACTCTGGTAGCTCTTTGAATAAGCCTATCTACAAATTCAGCATAAGGTTCATTAGCTCCTTGTATTACCTTAGATAATTGACCTTGTAAACCTCCATGTTCTTGTAAAGTCTTCCATGCCTTAATTGCATCTACACCAATTTGTGCACATACACCATGATCATATGCAATTTGCTGCTGCTGATCTTCATAAGGTCCCTTTACTAACAACATATCTAGATTTCTCTGAGGATAACCAGCTCCTGCATTTCGCCTAGCTGTCTCCTTTCAACATTCCTCATTGGCAACCTTCCATAACATGCATTGTCCTCCATTTAGCACAACATTACACATATTAGCCCAATCCACTGGCTTCATGTTCAAGTTGTTAATGGATTCGAGCATGATTACATTGAAGGGTGCTTGAGGACGATAGGTTGTTACAGCCTCTTTTAGCTGCTTCACTGTTTTGAAATTTAAAGCATGGTAAACACGCTGCCCTCCTCCCTCAAATACAGGGCATGTTAATATTTGAGATCTTGTCTCAGGATCCTAACTATCAACTGCGGGAGTTGGGGGCCTCCCAGCAAAAGAAAGTGGCCTTGTTAGTTGGACACTTATGTCATCTGGTGATAGAAAGGTGTTAGTAGCAGTCTCCTGTTGTAAATTTCCCCTGATGTTTTTTACTGTTTTACACTTTCTTTCTCTGTCTAACTAGCTTTAGAGGCCTTCTCTTTTACTTGAATTTTTTCCTCTGTCTGACTAGTTCGAGAGACGTTCTCTTTTACTTGAATAGTTTCCTCTATCTGACTAGCTCGAGAGACCTTCTCTTTTACTTGAATTTTTTCTTCTGTCTGACTAACTTGAGACACCTTCTGTTTTACTTGAATCAATATGTCTTCTTCTTCCTCTACCATCGACTGAACTGAAGGCTTTGAACTAAGCAAACAAGATATGAATGTCCACAATGGCAATGTGCCAACTGGCAGAATCCCTGGGCTTTTCTTTTCTATTCTTTTTAAATCTGCACCATGATGGTTCCATTGTGATATATTTAACAACTCCTCCTTAAAAAGCCATGGTCTACATTTTTGTATTGTATCAACAATTGCCATGACTGCTTTTGATTTTACTGGGATGCCTCCTTCCTCTAACAATTTACTTAACACTTTTCTGGTTTGTTTTTTACTAATTTTTGATCCCATATTTCTACTATAATACAAACCAACAAGATAACACCAAACAAAAAAAGAGATAGAACGAAATAAAAATGGAACAACAAAAAATTATTATAGCCTTTCTCCCTATCTGTTCCTCAGACACAAATAGTTTTTCCTCAGATGTGAGCAGTTTTTCTTCCATCTCACTCATCTCCAGGGACAGGCAACTTAAAACAAAAGAGGAATCATAAAATGGCTACCCATCCTCTCGCCCTGCCCTCAAGAGCGAGCAGTTTACCTTATCAGTTACCCTCAGTCGCTCCCCATATGAGCCACCAAATGCCGCTGTCTGGCTGGGCACAATCAGAATCCACTTGTCAAAAGAAACTAACTTTATTTTTAGAACCACACACGCCAAGCAAAACAGCCTCTCAGGAAAAATCCTCAGAACCCCAACTCCCAACACCAGCTTCCCAAAAGCCTCTCCCTCCCACACAAACCTCTATCCACTTCTCACAATCCTCCTGCTCTTGAGGCAGATTGGCTGGGTCACGTGGGCAGAGCCAAAAAAGTACCCCAATGAGCAGCTCCATGGTCTGAATGGGCAGGGAAACAGCCCAATAAGCATCACCGCAGAGGAGCCAATCAGCTAGATGTTGCTGGGGCTGCTGTGAGCCAATCATAAGCTGGAAGTCTGAAAGGCGGGGAAACATCTCAATGAGCATCTCCAATGAGCATCACCACAGAGGAGACAATGAGCTAGAAGTTGCTAAGGCCGCTGTGAGAAAATCATCAGCCTGCAGCTGAAAGTTTGCTGGCACCTGGAAGTTTGCTGTGGCCCCTTCGGCTGTGACTATCAACAGGATACGTATGCACCATTCACTGAAGTTAGTTTTCAGTAATAGAAAACAAATATGAATTTCAGGTGGATGAATATTTCTGAAAATAATCTTGTGAAAAGTTGATTATAAATCCACATACTTGAACATGAATGAATTTAGGGAGTGTAAATAAGACACATATATTTCATATTTTGAAAAATCTGGAGAGTGTGTATGTGTGTATACACACACACACACACACAAATTTTAAAATGTAGCAACATATATGCCAATCGAAATTCACCATGAAATATACATCATTCACAGATCTAAAAATATTCAATTTACTTAACAGGGATTTATGTATAATGTTGTTCTCCTTGGAAGCTCACCCATAGGTTCAATTTTCAGTTCCAACAGCATCTAGGAGGAGTGATCTCTTCTCAAAATTTGTATCTGCCAAATCAGCTACAGCACAAAAATATACACGTGATAAAAGGTAGGATTCTTTATGTGCATATAAAATAGATGTGCTGAATAGGATACAGAGAAAGGGAGACAGGAATTCACATATTTGTTAACTTTAAAAACACATGGAGGACTATTTCAATTAAAAATTGACTAGAATTATAACACCTACTTGCAAAAGGCAAGTCCAAATATATACCATGCCTTCTCTGAACAGCTTCTATTTCTTTTCTGTTAGGATTCTTTTTCTCCATCATATTAGGATTAGTAGTCAGATTCTAGTACAGTATGGGTTAGTGTCAGGGATTCAGTATTTCAAATGGAAAATAGGAAAATGAATCCAATGTGTATGCAAACATATGCTAAACAAAAATCTTTCCACTCTCATCCAGAAAAAATGCCTTGACATTACCTTCGCCCCAAGTAAGACACAATTAGAGGAGAAGAATTAGAAAATCTGTTAATACATATCTGGAATGGAAAATGCTCAGGAGTTCACAACCTTGAAGGTGGTAGAGGAGTTTCCAAAAGTAAGGGAAAGGGTAAACACTCCAGAAACATGGAGCTCTGCTTGCCTAAAGACTTCTTGAGAAACTGCCTCTGAGGTTGGGCACTTGGAGTTTGGTATTTGCTTCTTGAAATACAAGGATTTCAACTGGGGCACAGTGCTGGAGGGATTTCTGTCACATGTGGTGTGTCAGGGTCTGCATATAAATGCACCAACCAGGCTTCTATCGCACATGCTTGCCCCCTTGACCATAGCAACTTGATTCTGAACATTGCCCTGAAAAATCTCCATATAACAAGATGCCTTTACATATAAGGGTCTGCTGGCTGCAGCATGTCAGTCACAAGCCATTTGGAAGCCAATGGCAGATCCACATGGCCCCAACACAGATGTTTTATCACACACCTGCACATCACTGCTCTAGGCCCCAACTCAGCAGTCTCCAAATTACTGGCATCTCTGTTCTACACCATTCTCATGAAGCCAAGTCAATCAAGGCACTGTCTTGTACACTCATGATCAACAGCATAAGATCCAAAGTTACTCCAGTGCCATCTGGTCATGGGAATTTAAAAAATGTCATGGTACTTATCTAGCCATTTTTAAAGGATGAAGTTGGAGGCACTGTGGGTTTAAATTTATTCAGGAACCATTAAATGTTGAGGAAGTTTATTTCAATGAAAGTTCTGGAGAACTCTCAGAGGAAAGTCTTCCCAAAGAGTGACCAAAAAGTCACATGAAGCCAGGCCCATTGAGGTCTACAATATGAGGTCCATGTGAGTTTTGACTCTCAACTATTGCTGCCAAGTCTTTCAGAATGAAATCATGTGATATCCTGGCTGAGATTCCCAGTGTTCTGTGGAAAGCTACCCTGGTCCAAGATCTCAGTTTCCAAGAGCGACTCTCATGCATGGCCTCCTAAAACCCCAACACAATTCATGGCAATACTTCTCTGACGTCAGTTCCAGACCTCAGTCTCTAAGGGTATCACACCAGAGTTCAAGCCCAGGTGGACCCAGTCATCACTTCCAACCACCACACAAATAAACACAATTAAAACCAAAAGACTCCCACAAGGCCCTCATCCTCTTCCATATAGACACTAATCATAACCTCTTGCTGGAGTTTTCCATGAGGGGCGCAGCCCAAGACAGTGTTCAAAAGAGCTCCCTTGCCACTTATTTTCCTAAAGTCAGCGTGGTTTTTTACCATTTTTGTTTTGGATACACACATGGAATCTTTCTTTAGATCCATGAGGTGCTGAGAATCTAAGCCACAGCATCACACAGGGCCAAGAGGCTGAATCAGACACATCCTTATCCTAAGCAATTAAACAAAGAGCGACAGGTGATGCGCATGCATTTCCATTTGAAAACAGTTTTCATCAGTCTTCCCAAATGGGTGGACTGAGGCAAAGACCTCCTGACATTCAGGTCAACAGAACAATAGGTAAGCAAAAGGCCAAAAGAAGGGTTTTTCCACTGAGACATTACTGGTCACACTGATATCTGTGTTTTCTGAGATGCTCCCATTTCCTTCAGCTATCCAGTACATGGCCATGTCACAGAGCTTGGAGGGGTACATATCTTGGACACAAATCCATAAGACTATTTTGGAGAGTGGCCAGAATTTAGGAAGAAAATATGAACTTAGGAATTTAGTAGGTGTTGCACATCTATAAGACAAGCCACAGTCCATTAATAAATCGGGCAGGATGAATGCTGGGAAGCTTCCTAATAGACAGGACACATCCTTGATGCATTCTCTTTTCTAATGTCTTCAACCATGGACACAGTGGAATACATAGATAAAGAAACACTCACCTTGTCAAACGACCTACAATAAAGAGTCCACACCAAACCAAAAAAAAACCCACCTTTTCCACCTATTCTCAGAAGATGAGACAGAACCAAAAACTCACACCCACACCCACAAAGGCACCTCCTTTCCCCAAGTAGGTCTGTGACTATACAGTGTGTCCTCTGAATGGTGGGCCATACTATGTTACCCCAAAATGGCCTGTCTTGTCTCAGATCTGTTTTCTTTGACCAACTCTGTGAAGTTGTGAGGATCCATTGGTGAGCCACTTTCTGCTTTCTCAGGAAGGGCCCCTCTTCAGAGCTTTTCTGGCATTTGGCCATCCTCACATCAGTAGGTACCAAGAAAGACTGACTCTGTCCTTGGTAAATAAAAACAAGTGAGACCACTGGGACTGGTACTGGGACTGGCTCTGTGTGCCTGGTTTCCTGGATCCCAAGTTCAGAGATTCCATCACCAAGAAAGTGAGGTAGGTCACTTCCTTCAGGAACTGAATGAGGTCACAGCCTTGGCAACCACTTTGTCCTAACAGATGCTTCCAAGGGTCCCATGAGATGGAGGCTGCACCTACTTCCTCTGACATTTTCATAAGTTAGAATGGTATATCAACCATAGGTACTGGGGAACAGCTCTCCACAGAGGCTTGGTTTGGTCCATCTTCTCTACATTAAGAAGAGAGATTCTGATTAAGACACAACCCTTTATCCTGACCATGTTTTTTTGCCATGGAAGATGACTTTTGCCCTCTCAGGTCGTTCATAGCATCCTACACATTCTCCAGGGATTATTTCTACATGGACCTTTGAGGTTCTCAGCAGGTGGAAGATCCATACATTCCTGTATTGTAATACCAACTCTGTCTCTGCTCTTCTGTAAAGTTAGATTGAGGAACAGAGTATGGTTAGGATTAATAACATGTTCAATATGGGTTAGGAATCATTCTGCTTGATGAACAATGTTATTGGAAACCTGCGATATTTACATGAAAATATAGGTGAAATATAAGTATTGAAATATAAATCTAGGTAAGATTTGAATCCTAGAAGGGAATTTGGCCTTTGAGTGAGATACTTAGCTTTGAATTATGTTCTGCACATATGTCTCAGATAAATTGATATGCAATGGCATAGATCCTTGTACCTTCGATGATTGAATGTAGAAGAGAGCATCCAGTTAAAAAAGGGATTTTTGCTAGGATTAGGAATACAGTCGGTAGGATTACGAAGAAGATTGAGTATAGAATTTGGACCAAAAGTTCTTTAGCAATAGGGTTTCTGGTAGAGATTGAATATAAATGTCAGCACATGTGAAGAGTCAGTCACAATGATGAACTGGGGAAAAAAGTAGGAAAGCAGATGTGAATAGAGAGTAGGAAATCAGGCAAATTATAAAATGAGTGAGAGGTTTAGACAGTTTCAACAGGGTGAGATTGAAAATGTAGTCTTAGGAAGAAACACATATGTAATCACCAATAGGATTGACATTTGAGAGCATTAGGCAACCTGGACATGGATGTTTTTAGTAATCCATGTTCACTTTCCATTTAGGCTTTGGTACAATCATAAGTGTGACCTTTCCATTTTTTGTCCAGAATATTACTGTGATAATGAGGTGACATGAGTATTTCCTTCACCATTTCTGGGAGCAATATATTGAAGATTTAAAATTAGAATTGGGGGTACAAAGAGGTGTACCCTGTGTCTATTAAGATAGAGATAAAGCATGAATAGACCATACTGTGAATAAATGATATAACTGGTTTCACTTTGAATAATGGATTGAATTGATATCTGAAAGTATACAAGAAATCTTATATTGATGTACAATCATTCATTTAAACCAGTTTTACATCTAATGGTAATATTAGTGTTATGTTTTATCATGACGGGTGTGTCAGTTTTGCTTCAAAAGTGATAATGGAAATCGAAAATAATGTGTTTGGAAAGAAGTGTCACAAAAAGAGAAGTCAAGAAACATGGAGGAATACATGTGTTCTGAAGCAAAAGTGATGGAAAGCAAAACAAATGTGTATATATTTGCTAAATTGTGGATGAAATATACATCCTATGATGTGCATTAACTGGAGAAATAGTAATGTACCAGTGTTGAATAAAAATGAACGGCAAAATACACATTATATCACATAGGAATCTTCTTGCATTGATGTTAAACTGGGTCAGTTACTGTATAAATATTAGAATTTTATTTTGGTGTTATAATACAATTTATTTTAGCACTAGCATGCCACAGAATGTAGAAGAAAGAGCAATGGATTTTTAGTTATAACACTAATAATCTAGCATTTAATGATTATTTTGGGGAGTCTAGAATTTACATAAGGCTATGCAACATAATTTTTTTGTATTTAACATTCATAAAATCTTGGAATTTTGGTAATATTTCTCCTTTTTTTATTTTTTCAGTTGTTGATAGACCTTCATTTTATTTATTCGTATGTGGTGCTGAGAATATAACCCACTGCCTCACACATGCTAGACAAGCATGTTAACACTGAGTCACAAACCCAGCCCCTCCACTTTTATCTTTTCATCAAACACTCCTCTCCCTCTTCTTTACTCACTTTCTTCCTCATTTTCCCCCTTCTCTCTCTTCCTTTTTCATTTTCCCTCCATAAGTATTTTTCTCTCATAGCATTACAAACAGTACTATGCTATGAAATTTACATTTAAAACTGTTTTATAGTCATTCTTTTTTCTTGAGAAAATTTAAAAATTATAACCACCTGATAAATATATTACAATACATTTATTATGCATATGTATCTATATTCATGCATATGTTTTATATATATATATATATATATATATATATATATATATATATACATATATATTTAAAAGTACTTTGATTAGCCTGTTAGAAATAATATAGACCAAGTCTTTCTTAATTCTCAAGTCTTCCAGAATTAACATCTTACAGTGAAAATCAAATAAACATATTTAAGTAAACAGGTATCATTCTTATTTATCAATACTGATAATTTAAGGTTTTTATATCACATTTAGCTGTAATATGGCATATTAACTCTTTTGAATTAGAGAATTTTTTTTTGAACAACCTATTATTTAAGGACCATATGCACTGACATTTTAAATGGCTTTCTTGTGATTTCACTTTCTATCAACTGCATATTAATTGCCAAATACTTGTTTTAGTAATTTTCATATTCATAATTGATATAAAGTCAATTGATTAATTCTTTTTGTAAGGAGTTACTAATTACAGTAGGGACAGTATTAATAATTCTAAATCTTTGTAAAAATGGTACAAAAATATTTTCATGCAATATTATGTATAATTGCATGCTCTAAATGTTTGATTGTTGATACATATAATAAAGAGCTTTTGATGAGTCTCTTCCCCAGTAAAACAGAAAATGCAAAGATATAGTTGGGTATGTATGTCCAAACAAACATATGGAAAAATACACATTATCATCTAGAAACTATTAAATAAAAGATGAAAAGAACAATCCAACACATTGTACCAACTTGTCAGATGAAGTAGTATTCTGGAAGAATAGCCTAAGTCTAGACCTGGTCCATGTCAAAATATTCACAAAAAAATAAAATATGAAAAATATAGGAAATGCTATGATTTTTTCTTGAAGGTAAGTGGATTATCCTTTAATCTCAATTATGTGCATTTTTAAAAGCCAGTTTTCTGGTAAAATAAATTTGTGATAGTTACAAGTACACAAAACAAAGTTTCTGCTTAGCAAAATGAATGCATCTCAACTCTTTTTTAGCTGATTTCTTCCCACTCAACTTTAAACCTTTATTTATTTATTTTTTATTGGTTGTTCAAAACATTACAAAGCTCATCCTATATCATCTTTCATACATTTGACTCATTTGGGTTATGAACTCCCAATTTTCCCCAAATACGAGTTGCAGAATCACATCGGTTACACATTCACATTTTTACAAAATGTCATATTAGTGACTGTTGTATTCTGCTACATTTCCTATCCCCTACTATCCCCTACTATACCCCCTCCCATCCCCTCCCATCTTCTTTCTCTACCTCATCTGCTGTTGTTCACTTCTCTCCCTTGCCCCACCTTTCCCCAATTTTCCCTACCCCATTGTTTGAAGATGCTATCCTACTTCCATTGCATGCTTTTAGCCCCTTTTTCAAATATAACAAAGTTGTAATTTTGAGGATTGGTTTCTGTGTCCTCTATTCTGTACCATTGTTCCACCTGCCTATTTTGTTACCAGTACCACGCTGTTTTTGTTACTATTGCTTTTAGTACAGTTTGAACTCTGGTATCACTATAACTCCAGATTCATATTTTCTGTTTAGAGTTGCTTTTGCTATTCTGGGTCTTTTGTTTTTCCATCTTCTAAGATCTTCTTCTCTCTCTCTCTTTAGGGTTCTGTAGTTTTCAGTATATAAAACTTTCACGTCTTTTGTTAGGTTGATTCCCAAGTATCTTATTTTATTTGAGGATATTGTGAATGGAGTGGTTTTCCTCATTTCCATTTCAGAAGTTGTGTTGCTGACATACAGGAATGCCTTTCATTTATGCGTGTTAATTTTATATTCTGCCACTTTGCTGAATTCATTTATTAACTCTAGCCGTTTCATTGTAGACCCTTTGGGGTCTGTTAAATATATTTTCATGACATCTGCAAATAGCGATAATTTAAATACTTCTTTTCCTATTTTTATGCCTTTAATTTTTTTTGTCTGTCTAATTGTTCTGGCTAGTATTTCAAGAACTAAATTGAATAGAAGTGGTGATAGAGGGCATCCCTGTTTTGTTCCAGATTTTAGAGGGAATGCCTTCAGTTTTTCCACATTTAGGATGATGCTAGCCTGAGGTTTAGCATATATAGCTTTTACAATGTTGAGGTAAGTTCCTGTTATCCCTAGTTTTTCCAGTGTTTTGAACATAAAGTGATGCTGAACTTTGTCAAATGTTTTTTCTGCATCTATTGAGATGATCATATGGTTCTTGTCTTTATGTCTATTGATGTGGTGAATGGCATTCATTGATTTCCGTATATTGAACAAGCCTTACATCCCAGGGATGAATCTTACTTGATCATGGTGCACAATTTTTTTGATATGCTTTTGTATTCGATTCGCCAGGATTTTATTGACAAGTTTTGCATCGAAGTTCATTAGAGATATTGGTCTGTAGTTTTCTTTCTTTGAAGTGTCTTTGTCTGGTTTCGGGATCAGGGTGATTTATCCTCATAGAATAAATTTGGAAAAGCTCCTTCTTTTTGTTTTTCTTGAAATAGCTTGAAAAATATTGGTATTAATTCTTCTTTAAAGGTTTTGTAGAACTCCGCTGTATACCCATCCGGTCCATGGCTTCTTTTGGTTGGTAGTTTTTGATGGCTTCTTTCATTTCTTCCTTTGTTATTGGTCTGTTTAAATTGCGTGTGTCTTCCTGACTCAATCTGGGCAGATCTTATGACTTAAAAAATTCATCGATATCTTCACTATCTTCTATTTTATTGGAATATAGTGTTTCAAAATACTTTCTAATTATCTTCTGTATTTCTGTAGTGTCTGTTGTGATATTGCCTGTTTCATCCCGTATGTTAGTAATTTGAGTTCTCTCTCTTCTTCTCTTCATTAGCATGGCTGTGGGCCTGTCAATCTTATTTATTTTTTCAAAGAACCAACTTTTAGTTTTATCAAATTTTTTAATTTTTTTTTGTTTCAATTTTGTTGATTTCTGCTCTAAATTTAATTATTTCTTGTCTTCTACTACATTTGCTGTTGTTTTGCTCTTCCTTTTCTAGGTTTTTGAGGTGTAGTGTGAGTTCATTTATTTGTTGATTTTTTTCTTTTTTTGAGGAAAGAACTCCAAGAAATGAACTTCCCTCTTAAACTGCTTTCATTGTGTCCCATCGATTCCGGTATGTTGTGTCTGTATTGTCATTTGTCTCTAAGAATTTTTTTTATCTCCTCCATTATGTCTTCTGTAACCCATTGATCATTCAGTAGCATGTTGTTCATTTTCCATGTGATGTAGGATTTTTCCTTCCTTCTTTCATCATTGATTTCCAGCTTCATTCCATTATTATCAGATATAGTGCATGGTATAATCTCCATGCTTTTATATTTACTAAGAATTGCCCTATGGCATAATATATGGTCTATCTTTGAGTAGGATCCATGTGAAACTGAGAAGAACGTGTATCCACTTGATGATGGCTGATATATTCTATATATGTCGTTTAAGTCTAGGTTACAAATTGTGCTGTTGAGTTTGATAGTTTCTTTATTCAGTTCTTGTCTAGAGAATCTCTCTAATGCCGAGAGTGGTGTCTTGAAGTCACCCATAATTATTGTGTTGTAGTCTATTTGGCTATTGAACTTGAGGAGAGTTTGTTTTATGAACATTGCAGCTCCATTGCTTGGTGCATACAAATTCATAATTGTTATGTCTTGTTGGTGGATGGTTTCTTTTAACAGAATATAGTGTCCTTCTTTATCCCTTTTGATTAACTTAGGTTTGAAGTTGATTTTATTCCACATGAGTATGGCCACTCCTTCTTGCTTCTGAGGGCCATGTGAGTGGTATGATTTTTCCCAACCTTTTACCTTCACCCTGTGTATGTCTTTTCCTATCATATGAGTCTCCTTAAGGCAGCATATTGTTGGATTTATTTTTTTTGATCCAGGTTACTAGCCAATTCTCTTGATTGGTGAATTTAGGCCATTAACATTTAAGGTTACAATTGAAATATGATTTGTTCTTCCAATCATGTTTATTTATTTATTATGTTTTAGTTTGGCTAGTTTTTACTTTTTTGGTTATTTTCCTCCCCCTTTACTGAGATACCTCCTGTTGTTAGTTTTCGGCACTATTTATCAATTCCTCTTCTTGTAGTAGTTTGCTCAATATGCTTTGCAGTGCTGGTTTTCTGGCTGCGAATTCTTTTAGCTTTTGTTTATTGTGAAAGACTTTAATTTTGTTTTCAAATCTGAACCTTAATTTTGCTGGATACAGTATTCTTGGTTGGAATCCATTATTTTTCAGCATTTGAAATACATTGTTCAAGGATCTTCTCGCTTTCAAAGTCTGTGATGAAAAATCAGTCATTAACCTAATTGGTTTTCCCCTGAATGTAATCTGCCTCCTTTCTCTTATAGTGTTTAATATTCTCTCCTTTTTCTGTATGTTGGCTATCTTCATAATTATATGTCTTGGAGTTTGTCTATTATGATTTTGAATGTTTGGGGTTCTGTAGGCTTCCAGGATTTGACAACCCGATCCATCTTTCATCTCTGGGATGTTTTCTAGAATTATTTTATTTAATATGTTCTCCATTCCTTTGGTTTGAATCTCTATGCCTTCTTCTATCCCAATGACTCACATTTTTTATGACATCCAATATCTCTTGAATAGATTGCTAGTGGGATTTAAGCCTCTTTTCTGTGTTGATTATATTCTTTTCAAGTTGATAAACTTTGTCTTCATTATCTGATATTCTGACTTCTGCTTGATCTAGTCTATTTGTAATATTCTCGTTTGAGTTTTTAATTTGGTTAATACTTTCCTGCATTTCTAGTATTACTGTTTGATTTCTTTTAAGATCTCTATCTCCTGGTAAAGCTCGTTGTTTGCCATTTGAGTTTGTTTGTTTAATTCATTTTCAAAATATACTTTTATTGCTTGGACTTGCTGCCTCATGTCTTCTCTAATATTCCTTTCCATCTGAGTTAGGTATGCCTTAAGTTCTTTCCCTATCCCTGTTTCTGATGCTTCTAGGTCCTCCTGTAGAATTAAGTTGTCCTGCATTGTTTGTACTCCTTTCTTTCCCTTGTTTTTTCATGATGCTCATGTTACTTTCCAGCTCTATTTGATTGCTGTGTTTCTGTTTTATTCTATAGATTGGTTTCGGTGTTGTGTATCTCTGTTGTCTCTCCTTTGTGTTGGTAGACTATGCCTGCTAAAGTGGATTCCACTTGTAGGGAATTCCGAAGGCCAAGCTCCAGTGACGTCACCCCTCTGCTTTGGCGGGCCCAGGCTCCTTGCCGAAATGTTCGAATACGGGGATGGAACTGGACTGTCTCCAGTTGGTTTCAGCTCTAGGTCACTGGCGGGTGGGCAATCACTAGCCACCCAGTGGCGCAGTCAGTCTCCTGCGCGCCGGTGTTCTCCAGACGCCCAGTCACGCGGACAGCAGGTGGACTGTCACCTGCGCTTCTGTGTTCTCCAGCTTCCCAGTCACAAGAGCCTGGCCTCTAGTCCCCTGGTTTCTCCTGCTAGTCCTGGTTTCTCCTGCTAGACTAGATTTCCCCTGAGTGATGCTTCTCTGCAGTTCAATCTGTATTCTCGGCCTGTCATTTGTTGGGTGTGGAGGGTGTCTATTGGAACCCAGACACTCTATTGTTTTGAGGATCAGTCAGACCGGATCTCCGGTTGCACATTTGGCTCGTTTTTCAGACCCAATTACCAGATCTCAGTGCTAAAAATCTTTCTTATAGGTTTTGGTGCACCCCCATTTTGCTGTAAGTTCTTAACAAGATAGTTTTTTGTGGTTCTATCTCGTTATTCACCTGTGCAGTGGCGCGTTACACTGGTTGTGATGTACTCTATTCGTGGCCATCAGGCAATGATGAAATATTATGCTTTGTATGCAGCATTTACTGAAGTTAGTTTTCAGTATTAGGAAACAAATATGTATTTCAGGTGAATGAATAATCTGAATTTCTGAGAATAATCTTGTGAAAAGTTGATTATAAATCCACATACGTGAATATGAATGATTTTAGGGAGTGTATAATAAGACACATATATTTCATACTTTGAAAAATCTGGAGAGTGATATATATATATATATATATATATATATATATATATACACACAGAAACACACTCACAGACATTAAAAAGTAGCAATATATATGCCAATCGAAATTCAAAATGAAATATATATCCTTCACATATCCAAAAAAATACATTTTACTGAAAATGGATTTATGTATAATGTTGTTCAACTAGGAGGCTCACCCATAGGTTGAAATTTCAGTTCCAAAAGGGATTAGGAGGAGTGATCTCTTCTCACAATTTTTATCTGCCAAGTCAGCCACCTCAGAAGAAAGTCAGTGTGATACCAGGTAGTATTCTATATGAGCATATAAAAATACATGTGCTGAATAGGTGACAGAGAAAGGGGAGAGGAATTCACATATTTGTTAACGTTAAAAACACAGGGAGAAATATTTCAATAAACATTGACTATATTTATAACTCCAACCCCATATAATGCAAAAGGGAAGTCCAAGTATACACCATGCCTTCTCTGAACTGTTTGTATTTCCATTCTGTTAGGGTTACTATTCTCCATCATATTAGGATTAGTAGTTAGAGTCTAGTAGGTTATGGATTAGTGTCAGAGATTCAGTATTTTGAATAGAAAATAGGAAAATAAACCCATTGTGTTTGCAAATATGTGTGATACAAAAATCTTCCCACTCTCATTCAGAACAATGCCTTGACATTACCTTCTCCCCTAATAAGACACAATTAGAGGAGAAGAGTTAGAAAATCTGTGAATACATATCTGGAATGGAATATTCTCGGTGTTCACAAGCTTGGAGGTGGTAGAGGAGTTTCCAAAAGTAAGGGACAGGGTAAACACGCCACAAACATGGAGCTCTGCAGGCCTAAAGACATATTGAGAAACTGCCTCTGAGTTTGGGCACTTAAAATGTATGTTGTGGTCTGAAGCTTTAGCTTCCTCTATAGTGAGAGCATCAAAACTGGTCTGCATCTATGTGACCTGGGGGACATGGTATCTTATTTTCCAATGAACATGAGGCAGCAGTGATGAATTCTCACTTTGTAGGTAAACTGTGGCAACTGGAGTCTAAGGGTCTCTCTGTGTGGAGTGCGAAGCTAATTGATCATGCTCTACTTTTCTTAGTAGAGCACTGGGAGTTTGTTATTTGCTTCACAAATACAAGGAGTTCAACTTGGTCAGAGTGCTGGAGGGAGTTCTGTCACATGTGGTGCCTCGGGGTCTGCAGGAGAATGCACCAGTCAGGCTTCTATTTCACATAGTTTGCCCCCTTGACCATAGCATCCTGATTCTGAACATTGCCCTGAAACGTCTCCATATAACAAGATGCCTTTACATATAAGGGTCTGCTTGCTGCACCATGTCAGTTACAAGCCATTTGGAAGCCAATGGCAGATCTACATGGCCCCAACACAGATGTTTTATCACACACCTGCCCACCACTGTTCTAGGCCCACTACTCAGCAGGCTCCAACTTACTGGCATCTCTGTTCTACACCATTTTTAAGAAACGCAGTCAATCAAGGCACTGTCTGGTATACTCATGATCAGCAACTGGACATCAAAAAGTTCTCCAGTGCCACCTGGTCATGAAAATTTCAAAAATTCCATGGTATTTCTCTAGCCATTTTTCAAGGATGAAGTTGGAGGCACTATGATTTTCAATTCACTCAGGAACCATTAAATGTTGAGGAAGCTCATTTCAATGAAAGCTCTGGAGAACACTCACAGGCAAGGCTTCCCAAAGGGTGGCCAAAAGGTCACATGAAGCCAGGCCCATTGAGGTCTGCAATGTGAGATCATGTGTGTTTTGCCTCTCAACTATGGCTGCCAAGTCTTTCAGAATAAAATCATGTGATATTCTGGCTGAGATTCCTCGTGCCTTGTGGAAAGCCTTTCTGGGCACAGATCTCACTTTCAAAGGGCGACTGTCATTCATGGCCTCCTAAAATCCCAACACAACTCATGGCAATAATTCTCTGAGGTCAGTTCCAGAACTCAGTCTCTAAGGGGAATCACACCAGAGTTCAAGACCAGGTGGAGCCAGTCATCTTTTTCAACCG
The DNA here is from genome assembly GCF_048772815.1 of Callospermophilus lateralis. Lineage (NCBI taxonomy): Eukaryota > Metazoa > Chordata > Mammalia > Rodentia > Sciuridae > Callospermophilus > Callospermophilus lateralis. The sequence continues at coordinate 414,704 of NW_027514474.1, forward strand.
CCACACAAACTTCCAAAATTAAAACCCAAACACTCCCACAAGGCCCTCAACTTCTTCCATATAGATACTCATTATAAACTCTGGCTGGAGGTTTCCATGAGGGATGCAGAACAAGATAGTGTCCAAAGTTAGCTCCCTTGCCCCTCATTTGCCTAAAGTCGGGGTGGCCTGAACACCTTCCTGTGAACCTGGAGTGATCAAATAGTGTGCCGTTAATACTGCTCTGCTTCTCCAATTTGAGGACGACTGACTGTGGGGTTTAGATTCTTTATGTGAATTGGAAGCATGAGAAAATGCAAGCACCTTTGGGCTTGCCTCTTCTTGGCTTTGAAGAATGCATTTGACCCAAAGAATCCCTCTTCTCACTTGATGGAGGTCAGGAACCTTACAGAGGAAGGCAAGAGACTTCATCCGCAATGACTGATCTTTTGATCATTTTGGTTTTGGATGAACACATGGGATCCATCAGGTGCTGAGAATCTAACCACAGCCTCACACAGGGCCAAGAGGATGTTTCAGACAAATCCATTTCCAAAGCAATTAAGCAAAGAGCTACAGGTGATGTCCATTCATTTCCATTTGAAAACTTTTTTCTTCAGGCTTCACAAAGAATTGGCATGTGGTAAATACCTTCCTGATATTCAGGGCAACAGAACAATAGGTAAGCAAAAAGCCCAAATCAGGGTTTCTCCACTGAGACTTTCCTGGTCACACTAGCTACCCACTACATGGCCATATAACAGAGCTTTTAGGTGGTAAATATCTTGGACACAAAACCATGAAGCTATTCTTCAGAGTGTCCAGAATTCAGAAAGAAAACAGAAACTTATGAAGATATCAGGTGTTGCCCTTTGATAACAAAAGCCACAGTCCATTTATAAATTGGGCAAGATGAATGCTGGGAAGCTTTCTACTAGACAGGACACATCCTTTGATGCATTCTTATTTCTAATGTCTACAACCACGGACACAGTGGGATACACAGACATAGAAGCACTCGCATTGCAAAACGACTAACTAGAAACAGTCCACGCCAATCCAAACAAACAGTCTTTCCTACCTATTCTCAGAACATGAGACAAGACCATGAACATACACCCACACCCACAATGGCACCACCTTTGCTCCAAGTAGTTCTGTGATTACCCAGAGTGTCCTCTGAATGGTGGGCCATACTATATTTCCCCCAAATGGCCTGTCCTGTCTCAAATCTGGTCTCCTTGGCCAATTCTGTGAAGTTGTCATTAGCCATGGGTGAGCCACTACCTGCTTTCTCAGGAAAGGCCCCTCTTCAGAGCTTTTCTGGCATTTGAACATCCTCACATCTGTAGGCACTAAGAAAGACTGACTCTGTCCTTGGTAAATTGAAGCAAGTGAGACCACTGGGCCTGGGACTGCGACTGGCTCTGGGTGCCATTCTTCCTGGATCCCAAGTTCAGAGAGTTCCATCACAAAGGAAGTGAGGTGAGGTCACTTCCTTCAGAAACTGAATGAGGTCACTGCTTTGGCAACAACTTTGTGCAAATAGTTACTTCTAAGGGCCCATGAGATGGAGGCTGTTCCTACTTCCTGTAACACTTTCAAAAGTTAGAATGGTATATCAACCATAGGCACCTGGGAACACCTCTTCACACAGGCCTGGTTTGGTCTATCTTCTCTACATTAAGTTGATAGAGGCTGATACAGACACATCCCTTCATCCTCACCAGGTTGTTTGCCATGGAAGATGACTTTTGCTCTCTCGGGAACTTCACAGCTGCCTACATCTTCTCCAGGGATTATTTCTACATGGACCTTTGATGTTCTCAGCAGGTGGAAGATTCCCTACATTCCGGTATTTAAAGAGAAACTCTGTCCCTCCTCTTCTGTAAAGTTAGATTGAGGTAACAGGGTGTATTTAGGGTTAATAACATGTTCGATTTGGGTTAGGAATCTCTCTGCCGGATGAATAATGGTATTGGGAACCTGTGATATTTACAAGAATATATAGGTGAAATATAAGTATGAAAACAGAAATGTAGGTAACATATGAAGCCAGAAGGGCATTGGGCCCTTGAGTGGGATACTTAGGTTTGAATTATGTTCTGCACATGTGTCTCAGATGAATTGATATAAAATGGCATAGGACCTTTTACCTTGAATGATTACTTGTTGAAGAGAACATCGAGTTAAAAAGTGATAGTCAGTAGGATTAGTAAGATAGTCAGTAGGTTTATAAAGAAGAGTGAGTATAGGATTTGGACCAAAAGTTCTTTAGCAATAGAGTTTCGGGTAGAGAGTGAATGAAAATGTCACCATATGTGAAGTATGAGTCACAATGATGAACTAGGGAAAATATGTAGGAAAGCAGATATCAATAGAGATATTAGGAAATCAGGCAAAGTGTAAAGTGAGTGATAGAATTAGACATTTCCAACAGGCTTGAGGTTGAATATATAATCTTAGGAAGAAACAAATATGTAGTCATCAATAGGATTGACATTTGAGAGCATTAGGTAACCAGGACATGGTTTTTTTTTGGTAATCCATGCTCACTTTCCATTTAGGCTTTGATACAATCATGAGTTTGACCTTTGCTTTTTGTGTCCAGAATATTACTGTGATAAAATGTATATATATAGATAAGGTGACATCAGTATTTCTTCCACCATTTCTGGGAGCAATATTTTGAAGAGGTACAAATTAGTAATGGGGGGACAAATAGGTGTACACTGTGTTTATGAATATAGAGATAATGCATTAATAGACCATACAGTGAATAAATAACATAACTGGTTCCAACTTTAAATAATGGATTGAATTGAAATGTGAAAATATACAGGAAATTTTATATTGATATGCATACATTCATTCCAACCAGGTTTACATCTAATGGTAATATTAATGTTATAGTTTATCATGAAGAGTGTGTGAGTTTAGCTTCAAAATTGATTATGGAAATCGAAAATAATGTGTTTGGAAAGAAGTCTCATGAAAAGACCAGTCAAGTAACATGGAAGAATTCATGTGTTCTGAAGCAGGAAGTGAAACAAATTCTTATTAATTTGCTAACTTGTGGATTAAATATATGTCCTATTATGTGCAAAAACTGAAGAAATACTAATGTACCAGTGTTGAATTAAAATAAAGGTCAAAATAGACATTAAGTCCCATAGGAATCTACTTGCATTGATGTTAAACTGGGTCTGTTACTGTAGAAATATTAGGATTTGTAAGCACCATTGATTGAAGTTAGTTCTCATACTGGGAAACAAATATGTATTTCAGGTAGATGAATATTTCTGAGAATAATCTTGTGAAAAGTTGATTATAAATCCACATACATGAACATGAATGAATTGATGGAGTGTATATAAGAGACATATATTTCATATTTTATAAAATCTGGAGAGTGTGTGTGTGTATATATATATATATATATATATATATATATATATATATATATATACAGAAAAACACAAAAATACATTAAAAAGTATCAATATATATGCCAAACGTAATTTATCAGTAATATATATCATCCACAGATGAAAATATATTTATTTTACTGAACATGGATTTATGTATAAATTGTTCTACTGGGAAGCTCACCCATAGTTTTAATTTTCAGTTCCACCAGCGTTTACGAGATCTCTTCTCACAACTTGTTTCTGCCCAGTCAGCCAACTCAAAAAAATGTACGTGTGAGACCACGTAGGATTCTATATTTGCATATAAAAATACATGTGCTGAGTAGGCTACATAGAAAGGAAGACAGGAATTTACATATGTGTTAACATTAAAAACACATGGAGGACTATTTCAATTAAAAATTGAGTAGATTTAGAATACCTACCCTCTATCATGCAAAAAGGAAGTCCAACAATACACCATGCCTGCTGTAAACTGCTTGTATTTTCATTCTGTTTGGGTATTTTTCTCCATCATATTAGGATTAGTAGTCAGAGTCTAGTAGGGTATGAGTTAGCGTCAAGAATTCAGTATTTCAAATGGAAAATTGTAAAATGAGTCAATGTGTATGCAAATGTGTGCTACACAAAAATTTTCCCACTCTCATTCAGAACAATGCCTTGACATTACCTTCACCCCAAGTAAGACACATATAGAGGAGAAGAGTTAGACAATCTTTGAATACATATCTTAAATGAAAAATGTTCAGGAGTTCACAACCTTGGAGTTGGTAGAGGAGTTTCCAAAAGTAAGGGACAGTGTAAAATCTCCACAAACATGGAGATTTACCAGCCTAAAGACTTCTGGAGAAACTGCCTCTAGGTTGGGCACTTGAAATATATGTTGTTGTCAGGAGCTTTAGCTTCCTTTCTAGTGAGACAATCAAAGCTTGGTCTGCACATCTGTGACCTGGAGGACATGGTTTATAATTCTCCAATGAACATGAAGCAGCAGTGTTGATTTCTCTCTTTGTAGGTAAATTATGGCCACTGGGTCTAAGTGTCTCCCCATGTAGACTGCTAAGCCATTAGGTCATCCTCCACTTTTCAAAACGTTTCTTGATACTGCACTCGGAGTTTGGTATTTGCTTCATGAAATACAAGGAGTTCAACTGGGACAAAGGGCTGGAGGAAGTTCTTTCACGTGTGGTGGGTCAGGGTCTGCAGGAGAATGCACCAACAGGGCTTGTATACCACATAGGTTGCTCCCTTGACCATAGAAACCTGATTTTGAACATTGCCCTGAAACCTCTCTATATAACCAGATGTCTTTACATACATGATCTGCTGGCTGCACCATGTCAGTCTCAAGCCATTTGGAAGCCAATGGAAGATTCACATGACCCCACCACAGATGTTTTATCACACACTTGCTCACCACCGCTCTGGGCCCATTACTCAACAGGCTTCAAATGACTGGCATCTCTTTTCTACACCATTTTCATGAAAACCAGTCAATCAACACACTGTCTGGTACACTCATGATCAGCAACTGGACATCCAAATGTTCTCCAGTGCCACCTGGTCAAGGAAATTTCAAAAATTTCATGGTATTTATCTAGCCAATTTTCAAGGATGAAGTTGGAGACACTGTGGGTTTCAATTCATTCAGAAATTATTTAATGGTGAGGAAGCTCATTTCAATGAAAGCTCTGGAGAACTCTCACAGGCAAGGCTTCCCAAAGAGTGGCCAAAAGGTCACATGAAGCCAGGCCCATTGAGGTCTACAATTGAGGTCCATGTGTGTTTTGACTATCAAATATATCTGACAAGTTTTTCAGAATAAAATTGTGTGATATCCTCCTGAGATTCCCAGTGCTCTGTGGAAAGCGACACTGGGCCTAGATCTCAGTTTCCAAGGGTGACTCTCATGCGTGGCCTCCTAAATCCCAACACAATTCATGGCAATATTTCTCTGAGGTAAGTTCCAGAACTCAGTCTCTAAGGGGAATGACACCATAGTTCAAGCCCAGTTGGATCCAGTCATCTCTTCCAACCGCCACACGAATGACCACAATTAAAACCAAAACACTCCCACATGGCCCTCATCTTGTTAAATATAGACACTCATCATAAACTCTGGCTGGAGGTTTCCATGCGGGACGCATCCCAAGACAGTGTCCAAAATATTCTCCCTTGTCCCTCATTTGCCTAAAGTCAGGGTGGCCTGGACACCCTTCCTGTGAACCAGAAGTGATCAAATAGGCCTGCCGTTAATACTGCTCTGCTTCTCCAATTTGAGCCCTATTGACTCTCAGGTATAGATTTTTTTATGTGATTTGGAGTCACGAGAAAACACAAGCACCTCTGCAGGACTTTGAAAAACTCATTTGACCAAAAGGATCCCTGTCTCACTTGATAGAGGTCTGGTACCTAACAGAGGAAGGCAAGAGACTCATCCACAATTACTGAATTTTTGCCATTATGGTTTTGATTGCACACATGGTATCTATCTTTAGATCCATCATGTGCTGAAAATTTAAGCCACAACCTCATACAGGGCTAGGAGGCTGATTCAAACACATCCCTTTCCAAAGCAAAGAACCACAAGTTATTCCCATTTATTTCCATTTTAAAACTGTTTTATTCAGGCTTCACAAAGGGGTGGCCTGAGGCAAAGACCTTCGTGACATTCAGGGCAACAGAACAATAGGTAAGCAAATGAACCAAAATATGGTTTCTTCACTGAGCGTTTACTGGTCACAATGATGTCTGAGTTTTCTAAGATGTTCCCATTTCCTATAGCTATCAAGTACATGGCCATGTCACAGAGCTTGGGGATGGTATGTATCTTGGACACAAAACTATGAGGCTATTCTGGAGAGTGGCCAGAATTCAGGAAGAAAACAGGAACTTAGGAAGTTAGTAGGTGTTGCCCATCCATAAGGAAAGCCACAGTCCATTCATCAACTAGGCCTGATGAATGCTGGAAAGTTTTCCACTAGACAGGACACATACATTGATACATTCTCTTTTCGAATGTCTACAACCATGGACAGAGTGGGATACACAGACATAGAAGCACTCGCCTAGTCAAACGACTTTCTAGAAACAGTCCACTCCAATCAAAACAACAGCCTTTCCTACCTATTCTCAGAACATGAGACAAAACCACAAACTCACACCCACACCCACAAAGGCACCTCCTTAACTCAAGTAGGTCTGTGACTATCTGGAGTGTCCTCTGAATAGTGGGCCATACTATGTTCCCCTAAAATGGCCTGTACTGTCTCAGATCTGGTCTCCTTGGCCAACTCTGTGAAGTTGTCAACAGCCAGCGGTGAACCACTACCTGCTTTCTCAGTAAAGGCCCCTCTTCAGAGCTCTTCAGGCATTTGGCAATCCTCATATCAGTAGGTACCAAGGAAGACTGACTCTGTCCTTGGTAAATCCAAACAAGTGAGACCACTGGGATTGGGACTTGGACTGGCTCTCGGTGCCTGGCTTCCTGGATCCCAAATTCAGAGATTTCCATCACCAGGAAAGTGAGGTGAGGTCACTTCCTTCAGGAACTGAATGAGGTCACTGCCTTGGCAACCACTTTGTCCTACCAGATTCATCCAAGGTTCCCATGAGATGGAGGCTGCCACTACTTCCTGTGACACTTTCACAAGTTAGAATGGTATATCAACCATAGGCACCTGGGAACAGCTCTCCACACAGGCATGGTTTGATCAATCTTCTCTACATTAAGAAAGGAGAGGCTGATTCAGACACATCCCTTAATACTGACCAGGTTGTTTGTCATGGAAGATGACTTTTGCTCTATTAGGTCCTTCATAGCTGCCTGCAACTTCTCCAGGGTATCATTTCTGCTTGTACCTTTGATGTTCTCAGCAGGTGGAAGAGCCCCTACATTACTGTATTGTAAGACAAACTCTCTCCCAGCTCTTCTGTACAGTTAGTTTGAGGGTACAGTGTATGGTTAGAGTAATAACAGGTTTGATTTAGGTTAGAAATCATACTGAGGAATGAACAATGGTATTGGGAACTCGCGATATTTACGAGAATATATAGGTGAAATATAAGTATGAAAACAGAAATCTAGATAAGATTTGAATCCAAGAAGGGCATTGGGCTGTTGATTGGGATACTTAGCTTTGAATTATATTCTGCACAGATGTCTCAGATAAATTTATATACAATGGCATAGGACCTTGTACCTTGGATGATTGATTGTCAAAGAGAATTTCCAGTCAAAACGGGATAGTCGGTAGGATTAGGAAGATAGTTGGTAGGTATAGAAAAAAGAGTGAGTATAGGATTTCGAACAAAAGTTCTGTAGCAATAGGGTTTCAGATAGAGAGTGAATGTAAATTTCAGCACATGTAAAGAGTCAGTCACAATGATGAACTCAGGAAAATATGTATGAAAGCAGATATCAATGGAGACATTAGGAAATCAGGAAAAGCATAAAGTGAGGGTTAGTATTAGTCATTTTCAACAGGGTTGAGGTTGAATATATAATCTTAGAAAGCAACAAATATGTAGTCACCAATAGGATTGATTTGCGAGCATTAAGCAACCTGGACATGGATGTTTTTAGAAATCCATGCTCACTTTCCATTTAGGATTTGGTGAAAGGTTAATAAGATAGGTACTTGTCACTTCCTGTTTTTCTGAATGCTTAACAAAACACTGTTGAAACCTTGAGGACTGTTTGCTAATTTTTTCCCAGAATGTGCTGTCCCCGACTGCCAAACAGAGAATGTACACCCTCACCTGTTTGCACGCAAACTGCCCACTCGCCCTGACCCATCAATAAGCTTCCCTCCCTGCCCTCTTCAAGGAAAGTATATAAGCTCTGCTTAAGTTGTTCTCATTGCTCTCTGCTCTATTCAAGTGAGCACTGAGCCCCAGATTGCTAGACTCCCAATAAACTCAGGGTAACTTTTGATGTGGAGGGGACCCCAGTAAACTTTGAAGTGGATACAGGGGCAGTATACTTAGTCCTTAAGGCCCCACTGGGCCCTCTATCAAATAAAAGCTCTCTAGTTCAAAGTGCTAACACCAGTAAATATGGGAATTAGACAACTAAGAAAACCATGGACATGAGGAAAGGAAAAATCCATCACTCCTTCCTAATAATCCCAGAATGCCTGGCCCCATTGATGGGCAGAGATCTGCTCACCAAGCTCCGGGCCAAAATGACTTTTAACCATCAAGGCCCCAAAATGATATTTGTAAATCCTTTAGTATAAACTCCTATATTCACGGCTTTAAATATGTCAGTAGAAGATGAACAGCAACTCTTCACACCCCCCAAGACTGATCAAACAGGCAAGCTACCCCAGAAATGGATAACAGATTACCCAGATGCCTGGAAAAAAACTGCTGGGTTAGGACTAGCCATGAAACAACCTCCAAAAACAGTGGAGTTCGAAACCTCAGCCTCCCCAATCAATGTCAAAAAATATCCTCTGAGCAAAAAAGCTAAAGATGGGATAAGGCCCCATATTCAGAAATATCTGGCCTTAGGGTCCTAAGGCCTTGTCAATCATCCTAAAACACTCCCCCGCTACCAGTATAAAAAGCCAGGAGCCAGGGACTATCCCCCATTAAAGACATAAGAGAGACCTACAACAGAGTGTAGGACATTCACCCCAGTGTACCTAATCCGTACAATCTGCTTATCACTCTGAACCCTGAGAGGAAATGGTATACTGTTCTGGACTTAAAAGATGTTTTCTTTTGCTTGCCTCTGCATAAATATAGTCAGTTGCTGTTTGCTTGCTAGTGGGTAGACCCAGAAACTGGAACGTGTGGTCAACTAACTTGGACTAGACTCCCCAAAATGGTTGAAAAACTCCCCCACTGTCTTTGATGAAGCCCTCCAAAGAGATCTCAACAGCTTCAGAACTACGCACCCGGAAGTCACCCAGCTTCAATACGTGGATGACCTGCTACTGGCACCCAACACCAAGGATATCTGTGAATCTGGGACCCAAGCAGTATTATGTGAGCTTCCTCAACTCGGGTATAGAGCTTCTTCCTAAAAGGCCCAAATTTGCCAGCAAGAAGTAATCTTCCTGGGCTATTCCTTTAGGGGCAGTAAACGATGGCTCACTGAGCCCAGAAATCAAACGGTTGTGCAGAAACCACCCCCATCTAACAGCAGACAACACAGAGAGTTTCTTGGGACTGCTGGGTTTTGCAGGTTAAGGATTCCTGTGTTTGGGTCCTTAACTTCTCATTTACACCCGCTGTTAAAGGTAGATGCCCAATTCTAATGGACCCCTGAGATCCAGCAAGCTTTTGATAACATCTAAGGACACTGACACTGTACTCCTCAACTTCACTGAGCAAAGCCTGAAATTTCAGAAAGCCCTACACTACGTTAAAAATGTACATCAGTTCACTCACCTTGGTTCAAAGAAATTGCAGGCATTCCTGAAGGATCAAGAACAGAGTTTTCCACTAACCGACTCACAGTGAAAGGAAATAACTGAACAGGTAAAAAAAAGCCTGTCGGGTCTGTCAATAGGTTAATGCTTATACTTCCAAGCTTCCTGCAGGAAAGCACCTACGAGGAACCAGACCAGGACAATTCTGGGAAGTGGACTTTACTGAAATTAAGCAAGCATGGTATGGACTTAAATATCTCCTACTCTTTGTAGATATATTTCAGGATGGATTGAAGCCTCCCCCCCCCAAAAAAAAAGGCGCAAATGGTGGTCAAGAAGATCATGAAAGATATTTTTCCAAGGTACGGCCTGTCTAAGGTAATAGGGTCTGATAATGGACCAGCGTTCATGGCCCAGGTAACTCAGGGGTTAGCCAGGACCCTGGGGATTAATTGGAAGTTACATTGTGCTTATTGACCCCAGAGTTCAGGACAGGTAAAAAAATTAAATAGAACCATTAAAGAGACCTAAACGAAATTAAGCTTAAAGAGTAGCATAAAAGATTGGACTATGCTCCTGCCTTATGCACTATTTCATGCAAGAAATACTCCCTCTGTTTCTTTGTGTAACCTCACCCCCATGAAATTCTCTATGGGGCCCCATCTCCAGTAAGGGACCTAACCCTAACTCAAAGATCTAACGATCCCTTCCACACCACCTTGCTTGACAGACTTAAAGTTCTGGAAGGAACTCAGCAATACCTGTGGAAACAGCTGGCCACTGCCTACCAACCTGCTGAAGAGGGTACTCCACATCTATATCAAGTAAGAGACTTTGTCTACATAAGACAACATCAGGTGTCATCCCTGGAACCCGGCAGGACAGGACCATACCAGGTGCTACTTATAACACCTACAGTGCTAAAGTTAGACTGAATCACTTCCTGGTTCCTAATTCTCATCTCAAGCCTGTGCCCTGTCCAGAATCTGGCTGAAAAATGGAAAAGACTGGTAACATTTTCAAATTGTATATTCGCCATCTGGATAAGACTATAGACTCTCCAATTGGTCACCAGTAGTCCTAACCCTCATCAACCCGTTCAGCAGCGATGGCTGATCACAAATCCTACTAGACAAGAAGTATGGTCTATCGCACATACAGCCCACTTAGGGACCTGGTGGCCATCTCTCCACCAAGAAATTTGTCAGCTGGCTATACGTCTTTCCTATTGGGAAATCCCTGATGAAGAGGATCCCCAAAAATTCCATTAAATACTTTCCATTCAATAGATAATGGAAACAAACATTATGGATGTAGGGACACGCGAGCCAGATGCAGGTTGGCTAGCCTAGATTACTATGTTTGCCTGGCGGACTACCAAAGCCAAAAACAGCCACGACTGTGTGGGGGAAAAGCCAACTTCTTCTGTAAATAATGGGGATGTGAGGATACAGGGGCTACCTGGTGGAAGCAAAACTCCTCATCAAATTCAGTACACAGCATTGGCCATATTACCAGTTAGATAACAAAAACCGATGGCCACCAGAGGGGTCTCTAGATCCTCAAATTTTGCGTGACCTTTTCAACTTCGACAAGTGCTCAAAAGTGTGGAAGGAAATTCCCCTACGTGTAGGCCTTTTCCCTCCTATGCTCAAATCCTGAACTATGCTTCTCCAATAGATACTCACCCGCAGCCTTCTTCCCCAGACTCTCTGCTGTCACTCCCACATCAGCAACCTGATTTCTCAGCTCCAGTTACTAGATCAAAAACCCAAATTTCCGTCGGTTCTCAGACCATTGCCCCTTGCTGAGCTTGCAGGTACTGAGGTACCCTTCCACCCTCTCACTCCTCTCTCCTCCTGTCAGTGCCCACAACGGGTCCCACCAGGTCCTCTTACCAGCTAACCCAAAGCTCAAACCAGCTAAGGAGTGCCCTCAGACGCCTATCAAAGATGTAATTAAAATGGCCTTTAAAGTTGCTTTGTCATCACTGAAAACAGGTTACTAAGAATTTAAAGTCCCTCACAGGCTTTTTGGGATACTCACTCCCGTCTTCCCCTCTGCTCTACCTGTTCTACTGCTCAAGTTTTGTTGCCAGGAAAATCCCAAACCCCTTTCCCATAATTCTTTTATATCTCTTTTTCCTCATCCTCAGATCCACAGAGCTGCTCTCATCCCCTGCCTTCCCTGTCTTCCCCTCTGTACCAGGCCCACAGAAAAGTCTTAAATGACCTTCTCCAGAAGTCTTCACCATGGCTGACTTTAAGCCTTTCAGCAACACAGTTCCTATAAAAGAGTTCAATGTAGATAAACTTCCTCTATTCGTGTTGCTCTGTTCTACTTGGCCACTGGCTGGAAAAATCAGCACTCCTAAGCTAGACACCCCCTTAGTAGTTTTTAACAAAATATATGAAGAAGGCCTCTGGCCTAGAGCTGGGGATTCATAGAGATGGCTACATTTCTAAGATATAGAAGTTACCAACTGGGCTCCATGGTAACAGCTGGCAGGGAGGAAAAGAAAAAAAAGAAGAAAAAATCTCTCCCCCTCCCAGGTGTCCTTAAGAAGTTAACTTTCCCAGAACAGAGGAAAAAAAACAGAAACAAAAACTGCTTTTTGTGAACTTCTGCAGACTGTGAACTTCTGAGCCCCTTCCCTTACATGCTGGGTACAAAATTCTGAAACAACCTAAACTTTGGGTTCAGGGATTAATTGATTACAACAGAAGCAATGGCCTCTAAATCCGGATGCAACCAAATAAGACTGTTTCCCTGTCTTCTGTGCTATCTTAGGTACCTTGCCTTGTCCATCTCTACAGCAGTACAATTCTATACACTTAAACATTGTTTATGTTTTCATAAAATGGTCAACAGATGTGATTAATTATGTAATGGTGCAGATGTTTTCCAGAGTGCTCTATCATGATGCAGGTACATTTAAATATCAAATAGGGGGGCAAACAACCCGGTTCTGCCAGGAACCTGTATCCCTCACTTTAGTCATCCTATTATGAATAGGAGTTGCTGCAGGGGTGGGCACAGGAACCACTGCCCTGGTCCATGGGACACAACAAATGACCCAATTAGAAGCAGTAATAGACCAAAACTTAAAGATATTAAAAACCTCCTTCACAGCTTTACACGAATCTTTAACCTCTCTCTCTGAAGTTATTTTACAGAACAGTCGAGGGTTGGACCTCCTCTTCATGAGAGAAGGGGCCTTTGTCCTGCATTGAGGGAAGAATGTTGTTTTTATGCCGACCATACTGGAGTTGTAAAAGAATCTATGATTAAATTAAGAAGATGCCTTGAAGAGCATCAACAAGAGAGAGAGGCCCAAAAAAGGTGGTTTGAGTCTTGGTTCACAAAGCCCCCTCATTAACTACGTTTTCATCAGCCCTGGCCAGTCCATTAATAATCCTCATATTATTGGTAATTGAAGGACCCTGTTTGATCAACCGTGTAGTTTCCTTTCTCCATGCTCAAATTGGACAAGTTAAACTTATGGTAATCAGAAAACAATATACCACACTAGTAAACATAAAATGTGACAACCCCAATGATCATTTTTATGATTAAAAGTAACAAAAAGAAGAAGTGGGGAATGAAAGGTTAATAAAATAGGTACTTGTCACTTCCAGTTTTTCGGTATGCTTAACAAAACACTGTTGATGTCTTGAGAACTGTTTGCTAATCTAGTTCCCTGAAAGTGCTGTACCCAACTGCAAAACTGCAGAATGTACTTCCTCACCCATTTGGACGCAAACCGCCCACTCGCCCTGACCCATCAATAAACTTTCCTATCTGCCCTCTCCAAGGAAAGTATATAAGCTCTGCTTAAGCTGTTCTCAGGGCTCTGTGCTCTATTCAAGGGAGCTCTGACCCCAGCATGCTGGACCCCCATAAATCCTTGGCTGTTGCATGAGACAGTCTCTGGTAGTCTCTTCCTCCGACACTCGCCTGACCTTTACATTGGTAAAATAATAAGGGTCATCTTTGCTTTTTGTGTCCAGAATATTACTGTGATAAAATGTATAGGTAGATAAGGTGACGTGAGTATTTCTTCCACCATTTCTGGGAGCAATATTTTGAAGATGTATAAATTAGTATTGGGGGTACAAATAGGTATATCCTGTGACTCTGAATATAGAGATAATGCATGAATAGACCATAATGTGAATAAATAATATAATGGGTTCCAAATTTAAATAATGGATTCCATTGGTATCTGAAAATATACAGGAAATCTTATATTGATATACATACATTCATTTCAACCACTAATACATCTAATGTTAATATTAGGATTATGGTTTATCATGAAGAGTGTGTGAGTTTTGCTTCAAAAGTGATCATGGAAATTAAAAATAATGTGTTTGGAAAGAAGTCTCATGAAAAGCCCAGTCAAGAAACCTAGAGGAATTTATGTGTTCTGAAGCAGGAAGTGATGAAAGTGAAACAACTGCCTATAAGTTTGCTAACTTGTGGATGGAATATATATCCTATCATGTGCATAAATTGAAGAAATAGTATTGTACCAGTGCTGAATAAAAATGACCTTCAAAATACACATCATGTCCCACTGGAATCTACTTGCATTGATGTTAAACTGGGTCAGTTACTGTAGAAATAATAGTATTTGTATGCAAAATAAACTGAAGTTAGTTTTAAGTACTGGAAACAAATATGTATTTCAGGTGGATGAATATTTCTGTGAAAAATCTTGTGAAAAGTTTATTATAAATCCATATACATGAACATGAATGAATTTAGAGAGTGTATATAAGACACATATATTTCTGGAGAGTATATATATATATATATATATATATATATATATATATATATATATACACACACACACACACACACACATACACACACACACAAAATACACACACACACACAGACATTAAATTAGCAATATATATGCCAATCGAAATTTATCATGATATATATATCATCCACAGATGCAAAAATATTTCTTTAATTGAACATGGATTTATGTATAATGTTGTTCAACTAGGAAGCTCACCTATAGGTTGAATTTTCAGTTCCAACAGCGTTTAAGAGGAGTGATCACTTCTCACAAATTGTATTTGCCAAATCAGCCACCTCACAAAAATGTACATGTGATACCAGGTATGATTCTATATGTGCATTTAAAAGTACATGTGCTAAATAGGATACAGAGAAAGGGAGACAGGAATTCACATATTTGTTAACATTAAAAACACATGGAGAACTATTTAAATTAAATATTGTCTAGATTTATAACACCTACCATTAATCATGCAAAATACAAGTACAACTATACACTATGATTTCTCCTAACTGCTTGTATTCCTATTCTGTTTGTGTTATTTTTCTCCATCATATTAGGAGTAGTAGTCAGAGTCTAGTAGGGTATGGGTTCATGTCAGAGATTCAGTATTTTGAATGGAAAATTGTAAAATGAATGCAATGTGTATGTAAATATGTGCTACAAAAAAATGTTCACACTCTCATCCAGAACATTGCCTTGACATTGCCTTTGTTCCGAGTAAGACACAATTAGAGGAGAAAAGTTAGAAAATCTGTGAATATATATCAGGAATGAAAAATGCTCAGGAGTTCACAACCTCCGAGGTGGTAGAGGAGTTTTCAAAAGTAAGGGACAGGGTAAACATTTCTCAAACATGGAGCTCTGCTGGTGTAAAGACTTCTTGAGAAACTTCCTCTGAGGTTGGGCACTTAAAAATATATGTTGTTGTTAGGAGCTTTAGCTTAATTTGTTGGGAGACCATCAAATCTGGGTGTGCAACAATGTGACCTGGAGGATATTGTTTCTAATTTTCCAATGAACATGAGGCAGCCATGCTGAATACTCTCTTTGTAGTTTAACTATGGTCACTGGGTTGTAAGTGTCTCCACGTGTGGACTGTGAAGCCATTTGGTCATTCTCCAATTTTCGTGGTGTTTCTCACAGGTGCACTGGGAGTTTGGTATTTACTTCATGAAATACAAGGAGCTAAACTGGGACACAGTGCTGGAGAGAGTTCTGTCCCGTGTGGAGGGTCATGGTCTGCATGAGAATGCACCAACCAGGATTCAATTCCACATTAGTTGCCCCCATTTCCATAGCAACCTGATTCTGAACATTGTTCTGAAACCTCTCTATATAAAAAACACCTTAGCATAGAAGGGTCTGCTGGCTGTACCATGTCAGTCACAAGCCTTTGGGAAGCCAATGGCAGATCCACATGTCACCACCACACATGTTTTATCACACACCTTCACACCACTGCTCTAGGCCCACTAATGAGCAGGATCCAACTTACTGGTATCACTGTTCTACACAAATTTCATGAAACCCAGTAAATCAAGGCACTGTCTGGTACACTCATCATCAGCAACAGGACATCCAAAAGTTCTCCAGTGCCACCTGGTCATGGGAATTTCAAAAATTTCATGGTATTTATCAAGCCATTTGTCAAGGATGAAGTTGGAGGCTCTGGGGGTTTCAATTCATTCAGGAACCATTAAATGTTGAGGAAGCTCATTTCAATGAAAGCTCTAGAGAACACTCACAGGCAAGGCTTCCCAAAGAGTAGCCAAAAGGTCACATGAAGCCAGGCCCATTGAGGTCTACAATGTGAGGTCCATGCGTGTTTTGACTCAACTGTGGCTGCAAAGTCTTTCAGAATAAAATCATGTGATATCCTGGCTGAGATTCCCAGTGCTCTGTGGAAAGCCACTCTGGGCCTAGATCTCAGGTTCCAAGGGCAACTCTCATGCATGGCCTAGTAAAATTCAAACACAATTGATGACAATGCTTCTCTGAGGTCAGTTCCAGAACTCAGACTCTAAGGGGAATCACACCAGAGTTAAAGCCCAGGTAAACCCAGGCATCTCTTCCAACTGCCACACAACTTACCACAATTCAAAACAAAATTCTCCCACATGGCCCTTATCTTCTTCCATGTAGACCCTCATCATAACCTCTGGATGGAATTTTCCATGAGGGGCACAGACCAAGACAATGTCCAAAATAACCTACCTTTCCCCCGATTTGCCTAAAATCAGTGTGGCCTGGAAACCCTGACTGTGAACGAGGAGTGATCAAATAGGTCTGCCATTAATACTGCTTGGCTTCTCCAATTTGAGGCCTACTGACTGTGGGGTTTAGATTCTTTATGTGAATTGGAGTAATGAGAACACCCAAGCACGTATGGGCTAGCCTCTGCAGGGCTTTGAATAACTCACTTGACCCAAAGGATCCCTATTCTCACTTGATAGATGTCAGGAACCTTTGAAAGGAAGGCGAGAGTCTTCATCCACAATGACAGCTTTTTTGGCTATTTTGGTTCTGTATGCATCCATGGGATCTTTCTTTAGATCCATCAGGTGCTGAGAATCTAAGCCACAGCCTCACACAGGGCCAAGAGGCTGATTCAGACACATCCCTTTCCAAAGCAATTAAGCAAAGAGCCCTAGGTGATGCCCATTCATTTCCATTTGAAAACTGTTTTCTTCAGGCTTCACAATTTGGTGGCCTGAGGCAAAGAACTTCGTGACATTCATAGCAACAGAATAATAGGTAAGCAAAAGGCCCAAAGCAGGGTTTCTCCACTGAGATTTAGTGGTCACACATATATCTGATTTTTCTGAGATGCTCACAATTCACTTGAGCTATCCAGTACATGGCCATGTCACAGAGCTTGGAGGTGGTACATACCTTAGAGACAAAACCATGAGACTATTCTGGAGAGGGGCCAGAATTCTGGAAGAAAACTGTAACTTAGGAAGATTGCAGGTGTTACCCATTGATAAGGCAATCTGAACTCCATTCATAAATTGGGCAGGATGAATTCTGGGAAGCTTTCTACTAGACAGGACACATCCATTGATGCATTCTTTTTTTCTAATGAGTACAACCACGGACACAGTGAGGTAAACAGACATAGAAACACTCGCCTTGTCAAATGACTTACAATAAACAGTTCATTCCACAGCACATAAAGCGCCTTGCCTACCTATTCTCAGAAAATGAGACAAAACCACAAACCAACACCCACAAAGGCAGCTCCTTCCCCCAAGAAGGTCTGTTACTATCCGGAGTGTCCTCAGACTGGTGGGCCATATTATTTTCCTCCTAAATGGCCTGAAATGTCTCAGATCTGGTCTCCTTGGCCAACTCTGTGAAGGTGTCAGAACCCAGAGGTGAGCCACTACCTGCTTTCTCAGGAAAGGCCCCTCTTCAGAGCTTTACTGGCATTTTGCAATCCTCACATCAATACGTACCAAGAAAGACTTACTCTGTCCTTGGTAAATCCAAACAAGTGAGACCACTGGGACTGGGACTGGGACTGACTCTGGGTGCCTGGCTTCATGAATCTCAAGTTCTGAGATTTCCTTCACTAAGGAAGTGATGTGAGGTCACTTCCTTCAGGAACCGAATGAGGTCACTGCCTTGGCAACCACTTTGTCCAACCAGTGGCTTCCAAGTCTCACATGAAAAGGAGGCTGTCCCTAATTCCTGTGACACTTTCACAAGTTAGAATCTTATATCAACCATAGGCACCCGGGAACAGCTACCCACACAGGCCTGGTTTGGTCCATCTTCTCTACATTAAGAATAGAGAGGCTGATTCAGACAGAAACCTTCATCCTGACCAGGTTGTTTGCCATTGAACATGACTTTTGCTCTCTCAGGTCCTTCATAGCTGCATATATATTCTCCAGTGATCATTTCAGCATGGAACTTTGAGGGTCTCAGTAGGTGGAAGACCCCCTACATTTCTTTACTTTAAGACCAACTCTGTCCCTTCCCTCTGTAAATTTAGATTGAGGGAACAGTGTATGGTTAGGGTTAACAACATGTTTTATTTGTGTTAGGAATCATTCTGCTGGATGAATAATGGTATTGGGAACCTGAAATATTTATAAGACTATGTATTTGAAATATAAGTATGAAAAGAGAAATCTAGGTAAGATTTGAAGCCAGGAAGGGCATTGGGCCCTTGATTATGATATTTAGCTTTGAATTACATTCTGCAATGTGGTCGCAGGTAAATCTACATACAATGGAATAAAACCTAGTACCTCAGATGCCTGAATGTCGAAGAGAACATCCAGTCAAAAAGGGATAGTCAGTAGGATTAGGAAAATAGTAGGTTTAGGTTGAAGAGTGAGTCTTTGAGTTGGAAATATAGTTCTTTAGCAATAGGGTTTTGTTTAGAGAGTGAATGAAAATATCAGCACATATGAAGAGTCAGTCACAATGATGAACTGGGGAAAATATGTAGGAAAGCAGATATAAAATAGAGACATTAGGAAATCAGTCAAAGTAAAGTGAGTAACAGGATTAGACATTTTCAACAGGGTTGAGGTTGAATATATGATATTAGACGAAACAAATATGTAGTCACCAATAGGATTGAAATTTGAGAGCATTAGGCGACCTGGACATGGATGGTTTTAGTAATATATATTCACGTTCAATTTAGGTTTTGGTACAATCATAAGTGTTACCTTTACATTTGTGTCCAGAATATTACTGTGATAAAAATGTATATGTAGATAAGGTGATATGAGTATTTCCTCCACCATTATGGGGAGCAATATTTTTACAACCTATAAATTAGTATTGGGGAAAAAAATAGGTGTACCCTGTTTTGATGAATATAGAGATGATGAATGAATAGACCAAACTGTGAATAAATAATATAACTGGACCCAACATTAGAAATTGGAAATGGAATAAATTGATATCTGAAAATATACAGGAAATCTTATATTGATATTGGCATACATACATTCATTACAACCAGCTGTACATCTAATGGTAATATTAGTGTTACGGTTGATCATGAAGAGTGTGTGAGTTTTGCTTCAAAATTGATTATGCAAATCGAAAATAATGTGTTTGCAAAGAAGTCTCATGAAAGACCAGTCAAGAAACATGGAGGAATACATGTGTTCTGAAGCAGGAAGTGATTGAAAGTGAATCAAAAGTTTTAAATTTTGAAATTTTGGATGAAACATTTATCCTATGATGTGCATAAACTGAAGAAATAGTACTGTACCAGTGTTGAATAAAAATGAATGTCAAAATACACATCATGTCCCATAGGAATCTACTTGCATTGATATTAACCTGGGTAAGTTACTGCAGAAATATTAGAATTTGTATGCACCTTTCATTGAAGTTAGTTTTCAGTACTAGTAAACAAATATGTGTTTCAGGGGGATGAATATTTCTGAGAATAATCTTGTAAAAATTTGATTATAAATCCACATACATGAATATGAATGTATTTAGGGAGTGTATAATAAGACACATATATTTTATATTTTAAAAAATCTGGAGATTGTATATATATATATATATATATATATATATATATATATATATATATACACACACACACACACAAACACAAAACACACACAGACATTAAAGAGTAGCAGTATATATGCCAATCGAAATTCATGGTGAAATATATATCGTCCACTGATCCAAAAATATTAATTTTACTGAACATGGATTTATGAATAATGTTGTTCAACTAGGAAGATCACCCATAGGTTGAATTTTAAGATCCAACAGCATTTACGAGGAGTTATCTCTTCTCATAATTTTTATCTGCCACGTCAGCCTCCAAACAAGTATGTACATGTGATACCAGCTAGGATTCTATATGTGCATATAAAAATACATTTGCTGAATAGGCTACAGAGAAAGGGAGATAGAAATTCACATATTTGTTAACTTTAAAAACACATGGAGAACTATTTCAATTAAAAATTATCTAGATTTATAACACCTACCCTACATAATGCAAAAGGCAAGTCCAACTATACACCATGCCTTCTCTGTACTGCCTGTATTTCTATTCTGTTTGGGTTATTTTTCTCCATCATATTAGGATTAGTAGTCAGAGTCTAGTAGGGTATGGGTTCGTGTCAGGGATTCAGTATTTTTAATGGGAAATTGGAAAATGAATCCAATGTGTATGCAAATATGTGCTACACAAAAATCTTCCCACTCTCATCCACAACAATGCCTTGACATTACCTTCACCCCAGGTAAGACACAATTAGAGGAGAAGAGTTAGAAAATCTGTGAATACTTATCTGGAATGGAATATGCTCAGGAGTTCACAACCTTGGAGGTGGTAGAGCAGTTTCCAAAAGTAAGGGACATGGTAAACACTCCACAAACATTGAGCTCTGCTGGCCTAAAGACTTCTTGAGAAACTGCCTCTGAAGCTGGGCACTTGAAATATATGTTGTATTAAGGAGTTTTAGCTTCTTTTGTAGTGAGGCCATCAAAGCTGGGTCTGCATCTATATGACCTGGAGAACATGGATTCTTATTTTCAAATGAACCTGAGGCAGCAGTGCTGAATTCTCTCTTTGTAGGTAAAGTGTGGCCACTGGAGGCTAAGTTTCACCCCGTGTGGACTGTGAAGCCATTTGGTTCTCCTCAAATTTTTGTGGTGGTTCTTGCTGCTGCACTGGGGCTTTTGGTTCTTGCTGCTGCACTGGGCTTTTTGAACAAGTTCAACTGGGACACAGTGCTAGAGGGAGTTCTGTCACATGTGGTGGGTTAGGGTCTGAAGGAGAATGAAACAACCAGGCTTCTTTCTCACATAGCTTGCACCCTTGACCATATCAACCTGATTCTGATCATTACCTTGAAAGCTCTCCAAATAAAAAGATGCCTTTACAAATAAGGGTCTGCTGGCTGCACCATGTCAGTCACAAGACATTTGGAAGCAAATGGGCTAATCACATGGACCCACCACAGATGTTTTATCACACACGTGGCTACCACTGCTCTAGGCCCACTACTCAGCAGGCTCCAACTTACTACCATCTCTGTTCTACATTATTTTTATAAATTCCAGTCAATCAAGGCACTCTCTGGTACACTCATGATCAGCAGCAGGACATCCAAAGATACTCCAGTGCCACCTGGTCATGGGAATTTCAAAAATTTCAAAGTATTTATCTAGCCATTTTTCAAGGATGTAGTTGGGAGGCACTGTGGCTTTCAAGAACCATTAAATGTTGAGGAAGCTCATTTCAGTGAAACTCTGGAGAACTTTCATAGGCAACGCTTCCCATAGAGTGGCCAAAAGGTTACATGAAGCCAGGCCTATTGAGGTCTACAATGTGAGTTCCATGTGTGTTTTGACTCTCAAGTATGGCTGCCAAGTCTTTAAGAATAAAATCATGGGATAATTTGGCTGAGATTCCCAGTGCTCTGTGGAAAGCCACCCTGGACCTTGATCTAAGTTTATAAGGGCGACTCTCATGCATGGCTTCCTAAAATCCCAACTCGATTCATGGCAATACTTCTCTGAGGTCACTTCCAGAACTCAGTCTCTAAGGGGATTCACACCAGAGTTCAAACCCAGGTGGACCCAGTCATCTCTTCCAACTGCCACACAAATGACCACAATTAAAACCAAAATAGTCCCACATGGCTCTCATCTTCTTCCATATAGACACTCATCATAACCTCTAGCTGGAGGTTTCTATGAGGAGCGCAGGACAAGACAGTGTCCAAAATACGCACTCTTGCTCGTCATTTCCATAAAGTCAGAGTGGCCTGGACACCCCTTCTGTGAACCAGAAGTGATCAAAAAGGCCTACCATTAATACTGCTCAGCTTTTCCAATTTGAGGCCTACTGACTGTGGGGTTTAGATTCTTTATGTGCATTGGGGTCATGAGAAAACCCAAGCACCTATTGGCTAGCCTCCGCAGGGCTTTGAAGAAGTCATTTGACCCAAAGGATTCCTATTCTCACTTGATACAGGTCAGGAACCTTACAGAGGAAGGCAAGAGATTTTATCCACAATGACTGCTCTTTTGGCCATTTTGGTTTTGGATGCACACATGGCATCTTTCTTTAGATCCATCAGGTGCTGAGAATGCAAGCCACAGCCTCACACACAGCCAACAGACTGGCTCAGACACATCCCTTTCAAAAGCAATTACTCAAAGAGAGACAGGTGATGCTCATTCATTTCCATTAGAAAACTGTTTTATTCAGGTTTCACAAAGTGGTGCCTTAGGCAAAGACCTTCCTGACATTCAGTGCTACAGAACAATAGGTAAGCAAAGGCCCAAAGCAGGGATTCTCCACTGAGACTTTCATGATCACACAGATATCTGAGTTTCCTGAGATTCTCGCCATTCCCTTCAGCTATCCAGTACACGGCCATGTCACAGAGCTTTGAGGTGCTACATATCTTGGTCACAAAACCATGAGTCTATTCTGGAGAGTGGCCAGAATTCAAGAAGAAAACAGAAACTTAGGAAGACAGCAGGTCTTGCCCATCAATAAGGCAAGCCTCCATCCTTTCATAAATTGGGCAGGATGAATGTGGGGAAGATTTCTCCTAGACAGGACACATCCATTGATGCATTTTCTTTTGTAATGTCTACAACCATGGACACAGTTGGATACACAGACATAGAAACACTTGCTTTGTCAAATGACTTACTAGAAACAGTCCATTCTAAACCAAAGAAACAGCCTTTCCTACCTATTCTCAGAGCATGAGACAAAACCACATACACACACTCATTCCCACAAAGGCACCTTTTTCCCCCAAGAGGGTCTGTGACTATCAAGAGTGTCCTCTGCCTTGTGGGCCATACTATGTTCCCCCGAAATGGCTTCTCTATTCTCAAATCTGGACTCCTTGGCCCACTCTGTGAAGTTGTCAGGAGCCAGTGGTGAGCCAATACCTGCTTTCTCAGGAAAGACCCCAATTCAGATCTTTCCTGGCATTTGGCCATCCTCACAACTGTAGATACCAAGAAAGATTGACTCTCTCTTTGGTAAATCCAAAAAGTGAGACTTCTGTGACTGTTATTGGGCCTGACTCTGGCTGCCTGTTTTCAGGGATCCCAAGTTCAGAGAGTTCCATCACCAAGAAAGTGAGGTAGGTCACTTCCTTCATGAAGTGAATGAGCTCACAGCCTTGGCAACCACTTTGTCCTAACAGTTGCTTCCAAGGGTCCCATGAGATGGAGGCTGCCCCTACTTCCTGTGACACTTTCACAATTTAGAATGGTATATCAACCATTGGTACTGGGGAAAAGATCTCCACACAGGCCTGGTTTGGTCCATTTGCTCCATATTAAAAAGAGAGAGGCTTATTCAGACACATCCCTTCATAGTGACCAGGTTGTTTGCCATGGAAGCTAACTTTTGCTCTCTCAGGTCCATCATAGCAGTCTACATCTTCTTCGGGGATCATTTCTGCATGGATCTTTGATATTCTCAGCAGGTGGAAGATCCCCAACATTCCTCTTTTGTAAGACCAACTCTGTCCCTGCACTGCTCTAAAGTTAGATTGAGGGAACAGTGTATGGTTAGGGTTAATAATATGTTCAATTTTGGTTAGAAATCATTCTGCTGGATGAATAATGGTATTGGAAACCTGTGATATTTACAAGAATATATAGGTAAAATATAACAGAAATCTAGGGAAGATTTGAAGCCAAGTAGGGCATTGGGCCCTTGAGTGGGATACTTAGCTTTGAA
Organism: Callospermophilus lateralis; assembly: GCF_048772815.1. Taxonomy (NCBI): domain Eukaryota; kingdom Metazoa; phylum Chordata; class Mammalia; order Rodentia; family Sciuridae; genus Callospermophilus; species Callospermophilus lateralis. The sequence goes on from NW_027514474.1 coordinate 439,043, forward strand.
TTATATTCTGCACAGATGTCTCAGATAAGTCAATATACAATGAAATTGGATCTTGTACCTCGGATGATTGAATAACAAACAGAACATCTAGTCATAAAGGAATAGTCCGTAGGATTACCAAGGTAGTCAGCAGGTTTATAAAGAAGAGTGAGTATAGTATTTGGACCAAAAGTTCTTTACAAATAGGGTTTCGGGTAGAGAGTGAATGTAAATGTCAGCACATGTGAAGAGTCAGTCACAATGATGAACAGGGGAAAATATGTAGGAAAGCAGACATAAATAGAGACATTAGGAAATCAGCAAAAGTATAAAGTGTGTAATTGGTTTAGACATTTTCAACAGGGTTGAGTTTCAATATATAATCTTAGGAAGAAACAAATATGTTGTCACAAATAGGATTGAATTCGAGAGCATTCGGTAACCAGGACTTGGATGTTTTTTTGTAATCCATGTTCACTTTCCATTTAGGCTTTTTTAAAATCATAAGTGTGACCATTGCATTTTGTGTCCAGAATATTATTGTGATAAAATGTATGTGTAGATCAGGTGACATAAATATTTCTTCCACCGTTTCTGGAGCAATGTTTTGTAGACGTATAATTTAGTATTTGGGGTACAAATAGGTGTACCCTGTGTCTATGAATATGCAGATTATGCATGAATAGACCATACTGTGTATAAATAATATAACTGGTTCCACTTTAAATAATGGATTGAATTGATATCTGAAAATATAAAAGAAATCTCATATTGATATGCAATCATTCATTCCAACCACTTATACATCTAATGGTAATATTAGGGTTATATTTTATCCTGAAAAGTGTGTGAGTTTTGCTTCAAACGTGATTATGGAAATCAAAAATAATGTGTTTGGAAAGAAGTATCATGAAAAGAATAGTCAAGAAACCTGGAGGAATTCATGTGTTCTGAAGCAGGAAGTGATTGAACGTGAAACACATGCATATAAATTTGCGAACTTTTGAATGAAATATATACAGTATGATGTGCATAAGCTGCAGAAATACTAATGTAGCAGTGTTGAATAAAAATGAACATCAAAATACACATCATGTCCCCTAGGAATCTATGTGCATTGATATTAATCTGGGTCAGTTACTGTAGAAATATTAGGATTTTTATGCACCATTTACTGAAGTTAGTTTTCAGTACTAGGAAACAAATATGTATTTCAGGTGGATGAATATTTCTGAGAATAATCTTGTGGAAACTTGATTTTAAATCCATATAAATCGCAAAACATTATAAACAAAAAACACACACAGACATTAAAATGTAGCATAGTATATGCCAATTGAAATTCATCTTGAAATATATATCATCCACTGATCCAAAACTATTTGTTTAATGAACTTGGATTCATGAATAATGTTGTTCAACTAAGAAGCTCCCCCATAGTTTGAATTTTCTGTTCCAACAGTGTTTAGGAGGAGTGATCTCCTAAATGTGTATGCAAATATGTGGTACACAAAAATATTTCCACTCTCATCCAGAACAATGACTTGATATTACCTTCGCCCCAAGAAAGACACAATTGGAATAGAAGAGTTAGAAATTCTGTGAATACATATCTGGAATTAAAATGCTCGGGAGTTCACAACATTGGAGTTTGCAGAGGAGTTTCCAAAAGTAAGGGAGAGGCTTGATAGACCCAACCTGATTTTTTATTAAAATTGGGAACCATCTTGCCACAAAGCCGTGAAAAGATAATTTTGGCTTTACTCTAAATTACTGCAAATTCTGAACCTGCTTGGAACGCCTGCCCGTGCCTTGAACTCATCCACACCTGGCTCTCTGACCAGATAACAGTACTTTCTGAAACTTTAGTGACACCTCATAAATATTGGCCTTCCCTGGCCAGACAACAACCCTCTCTGAGGCTCTAATGGTCCTCATTATTTCTGATATTGGGGCCAGCAAAAAAAAAATGTAAACTACCATTAGTGTGATGATTTCAAAGTTTTGTTATCTGTAACCACCCGTTTGTGTAACTTTCTGGGCTATATAGCTGGGCTGTAGGAAAGGTGGGGTTGCTGTCTTGTTCCTGCCATTTTGGGAAGGAGAGGCAGCCCAGCCTGTTGAAATAATAAGCTTGCCTTAATTTGATTTTAATTGGAGTCAGTGGTCTTTTCTTGCATCCTAGTCCAAAATTTTGGAGTTCCCCAGTTAGATGACCCTGCCCGAGCAGATCACAAAACCAGACTGCTGAAAATTCTGAAGCTGGCCTTCCCTCCAGGGCACTGGGCTGGAGAACCACTCTAGGGGGTGCACAACTTGAGATGTTCCAAGGCCTTGGAGTGAGCCGTCAGTCTGGGGAGCACTGCAGTGAACCACCACACTAAAACTATTATCAAGCCCCTGGTGGAGGAGGCCTCCATAGGTAAGTGGCGCCTTTATAACATCTGATATCTGGTTAAGGGAGATCTCTTCTGATGACAGAGAGGTGGCCTGGGGAGGCTCACATACACTCCTGTCCAGGACAGTACTGAGAATCATGCTGTCCTCTGTTCTGTTCTGTAGGGAATTCCTCTGGAAGGGTAGAGAGGTGCCGATGGGCACACACACGCTCCTACCCTGGAGCTTTAGCAAGATGTTGCATTGCTCCTCTGTTTTTCTGTTTCGGCACCAGGATTCTGTTTTTCTGTGTTTTGTTCTGTGGTCTATATGTTTTTTGTTGTTTGTTCTTGTGCGTTTTTTTGTTTGATTTCTGTGGTAAAATTTTAAGGATATTGGACGTGAAAAAGGGTAACAAATCAAGTTAGCCTGACACCCTTTCGACTGTGTTTTAAGGAACTGTGATGAACTTTACCCACCTTTGTTAAGCAGGAAGAAAGAAGCCCCTAGCTGGCTGCCTGGAGCACACCCACTGCACAGGGCAATGCCTGCTGGGGAACGAAGAACTGAGTATATCCCAGGTTAACAAGTGAAACTCTTTAAAATCCCTTGTCCCTCCAGATCATGAGAGTCACAACATTTTGGCAGAGTCCCCTTGTTTTTCCTTTGTTAGCAAAGCAATAAACCTCCATTTTCTTTTTCTCAAAACCCTGTCCTCATGATTAAATTAGCATTAATTTGCTTCAGGGTCAGAAACCGAACTTTAAGTTACAAATTTTGATACCCGGCCCCATCCCAGAACTTTTTGAGAGCTGACGACTGAAATGTTAGGAGATGGAGCATGCTTGGAGTGGACCCGAAACAGAAGAGCTAATCCTGTAAGTAAAAGGAGGGACTGAGGGACCCCAGCAACTGCCAAAGCCCTGTTGCTTCAGGGAATTCCCTCCTTCCTTCCCTGCACTGTAAGCATTATGACACCTCTGTCTTCTTTTAAAAGAGAAAAAAAAAGGGGGACACTAAATGCAGGAAAGTCACCATGAAGACCCTTGATTTTACATTTCAGGTAGCTTCTCTGTGAAAACATCTGGTCCCCTTGTGGGGACATCTGTGGTGCCACTGGTGCAGGAGATTTTTCTCTTATCTGCTCTGTTTTAAAGGCTTCTGTCTGTCAGCCATATTCTGGAGTTCCTTTCTGTCTGTCTTGTGCCTTTGTTTTTGGCCCTTTAAGACATGTGCAATAATGTGTTTATATTATAAATTGTTTCTTGAGAATGATCTTAGCTGAATGTGTGTCTAAATGATGATGTTTTATTGTAAAAATCTGGTATCTGAATGCGTTTTTTGAAGCATTGCACAATATTGCAGTTAAAAGTCGGGTTTAGGTAATTGTTTAGTTTTTGATTTCAGATAATTCATGCCAGAGAACTTAAATACTTAGGATGGAAAACTAAAGAACTCTACTTCCAAGTTGGCAAGTAACTTCCCAATCATGCAGTCTTTTTTTCTCCAATTTTGAATTGGGTAGCCTGGGAAAATGTCACTGTGTTTACCAGTGCATTAATTTGGACAAGGATAGTAAATCATAGTATGATATCTGTTGACAAAACAAGATGTAAAGATATAAAATTTTGTGAATTGTATCTTAAACTTGTAGCATAATTTTCAACATCCTAACCAGAAAATTATGGTTAAAATGCCTTAGGCCTGAGGTGTCTGCTCAGAATAGCAGTTTTTTCCTGCTCCTTCCAGACCTCAGCCAGGACTTCTGTTGAAATGCAAATGAAAGTCTCCTGTAAGCTCAGTAGGAGACTGATCTGAGGCCTAAGGGAAAAAAATGGTAAATTGTATGGTATTTACTAATTACCGGCCAGTCATTTTTTCTAGGACTCATAATTTTTTCTTAGATTCTTTTTTTTTTGAGTTTATGATTTTGATCCTACAAACCTAGGTTAATGTTTTTCTGATCAGTTTTATCTTTGACCAACTGTGGAGTTTTAAAAACATTGCAATGGTGATTTCACCTGTGAAAAGCTACAAGGCCTTCACTATTATTAGGTGTGCACACTTTTGTTATGTGTTGTATGTCTATATATATATATATATATATATATATATATATATATATATATATATATATATATACACATATGTCCGTATATCATTCAAATGATACACAAATTAACATATATAAGGAGCACTCATATAAAAAAGCGCTCATAAAAACAAATTTTAAAAAGTGGACCACAGATCTTTAATTCACATGGTTTAAATGTTTCAATTTAGATTGGATAAACAGATAAATATAAATGTCTTCAAATTTATGCCTATAAGTTTTTCTAGGTGTTCAAAAATCTAATAAAATATTATTGTCTACCAAAGGTCTATATGACTTTGTTCTAGGACTTTTCCTTCAACCAAAAAATGGTTTACACTGTTCAATACATTTGTCTAATATTTTGATTAAAAAGTAAAGTAAATTTGATTTGGATTTACTCATTCATGAGTGTTTTTGTTTGATATCTGATTGATATACTAAGGTCTATCAATTTTTAGTACAAAATCTGTATAAAATGTTTACAATCTTATACAGACTTTCTACTAAAGTCTGTGTAAGATTGTAAAAATTAGTCATGTGTTAAAGAGACAAAAATTTCTTAAAACATAAGATTACTCATAACATTGTGTTTATTAAGTTTTATTTTTTCCAGAGCAAGCAACCATAAAAATTAAACAACTGTTTAAAACAGAACTGTTATTTTAGAGCACTGTACTGCCATTTCTTTAAAAGATAAACTTGGTTAATGTAGAAACATCAATGTAACTGTGATGCTATTAATGTGCTCATATCTTCCAGTTATACAACTCGATAAGGTAGAAACTTTAAAAGAGCATTATATCAAGCTGGTGTTCTGAAGTTGTATGGTAAATAAAATATATATTGGGGATTTATTTACCTGTTATCAATAAGATATGTAAAGTTTTATGTTACACTTTACATTGTGCAACAATCTAAATGTATTTTTAAATTAATGAGAGCCCAATCTATTTGAATGTTAAAAACATTCAGCCATTCTTTAATTCATGTTTCAAAAGTGATATTATATGGTGTTAGCTAATGTTCATGTGACCTCAAACAATTTATGTAAACTTTGTAAAAGGATATTAAAAAACGAAGATCAGCTTTAGAACTAAAACACTTAAGATTTATAAAGAGCCCTGTCTTACCTGAGATAAGGCTCTGTGTCCCATCTTACTACATGTGAGAATGACTACGAAAGCAGTAGGTCAGATTTTATTTCATTTAAAGTTATGTTCAAAAGTTTTGTTTTTTTCTTTTTTTTTTTTTCTCTCAAGTTTACTAGGATCTCAAACAGGGAATATAAAGTATAACTCACCCAAAAAATTCAGGGTAGCATTACATTAACTAAGTATTTTTACTCTTGTTAAAAAAATTTGTTTTTTAATTTGCTTATAAGTGATCTAAAGATTCCCTGTTGGTGTTTTAACTATGGCTGGAATCTTTCAGAATAAAATCTTGTGATATTATGGCTTAGATTCCCAGTGCTCTGTGTAAAGTCACCCTGGGCCAAGATCTCAGATTCCAATGGTGAATCTCATGTGTGGCCTCCTGAAATCCCAACACAATTCATGGCAATACTTCTCTGAGGTCAGTTACACAACTCAGTCTCTAAGGGGAATCACAACAGAGTTCAAGCCCAGGTGGACCCAGGCATCTCTTCAAATTGCCACACAAATGATGACAATTAAAACCAAAACACTCTCACATGGCCCTCTTCATCTTTTTATATAGACACTAATCATAACCTCTAGCTGGAGGTTTCCATGAGGGGCACAGCCCAAGACAGTGTCAAAAATAATCTCCCTTGTCCCTCATTTGCCTAAAGTCAGGGTGGCCTGGACAACTTAGTGTGAACCAGAATTGATCAAATAGGCCTGCCGTTAATGCTACTCCACTTCTCAAATTTGAGGCCTACTGACTGTGGGGTATAGATTTTTAGTGTGAATTGGAGTTATAAGAAAACCCAAGCACATATTGTCTCCCCTCTGCAGCCCTTTGAAGAACTTATTTGACACAAATGATCCCTATTCTCACTTGATGGAGGTCAGGAATCTTACAGAGGAAGGCGAGAGGCTTCATCCACAATGACTGATCTTTTTTCCATTTAGGTTTTGGATGCCCACATGGGATCTTTCTTTAGATTCATCAGGTGCTGAAAATCTAAACCACAGGCTCACACAGGGCCAAGAGGCTGATTCATACACATCCATTTCCAAAGCAATGAAGCAAAGAGCCACAGGTGATGCCCATTCATTTCCATTTGAAAACTGTTTTCTTCAGGCTTCACAAAGGGGTGGCCTGAGGCAAAGACCTTTCTGACATTCAGAGCAACAGAACAATAGGTAATCAAAAGGCCCCAAGCAGGGATTCTCCAAGGAGACTTTCCTTGTTACTCTAATATGTGAGTTTTCTGAGTTGCTCGCCATTCCCTTCAGCTATCCAGTACATGGCCATGTCACAGAGCTTGGAGGTGGTACATATCTTGTACAAAAATACATGATACTAATCTTGAGAGTGGCCAGAATTCATGAAAAAATGGAAAATTAGGTAGATAGCAGGTGTTGCCCATGGATAAGGCAAGCCTCAGTCCATTCATTAATTGGAAAGGATGCATGCTGGGAAGCTTTCTACTAGACAGGACACACCCAATGAGCTATTTTTTTCTAATATCCACAAAGAAAAACACAGTGGGATACACAGACATAGAAACAGTCTCCTTGTCAAATGACTTACTGGAAACAATCCACTCCAATCCAAACATCCTCCTTTTTTACCTATTCTCAGAACATGGAAAAAAACCACAAACACAAACCAACACCCACAAATGCAACTCCTTCCCCCAAGTAGGTCTGTCACTATCTGGAGTGTCCTCTGACTGGTAGGCCATACGATGTTCCCCACAAATGGCCTTTCTGTCTCAGATGTGGTCTCCTTGGTCAACTCTGTGAAGTTGTCAGGAGGCAGTGGTGAGCCAATTCCTGTCCTCTCAGGAAAGACCCCTCTTCAGAGCTTTCTTAGTATTTGGCAACCCTTACATCAGTAGGTACCATGAAAGACTGACTCTGTCCTTAGTAAATCCAAACAAGTGAGCCCACTGCAACTGGGACTTGGACTGGCTCTGGTGCCTGGCTTCCTGGATCACAAAATTCAGAGAGTTCCATCGCCAAGGAAATGAGGTGAGGTCACTACCTTCAGGAAATAAATGAGGTCCCTGTCTTGGCCACTACTTTGTCCTAACAGTTGCATCCTAGTGTCTCCTGACATGGAGGCTGCCCTACTTCCTGTGATACTTTCACATATTAGAATGGTATAGAAACCATAGTCACCTGGGAACAGCTCTCCACACAGGCCTGCTTTGGTCCATCTTCCCTGCATTAAGAATAGAGAGGCTGACTCAGACACATCCTTTCATCCTGACCATGTTGTTTGCCATGGAATATGACTTTTGTTCTCTCAGGTCTTTCATAGCTGCCTACATCTTGTCCAGGGATTATTTCTGCATGGATTTTGAGGTACTCAGCAGGTGGAAGATCTCCTAACTTCCTGTATTGTAATATCAACTTTATCCCTGCTCTTCTGTAAAGTGAGATTGAGGGAACATTGTATGGTTAGGGTTAATAGCATGTTCCATTTGGCTTAGGAATCATTCTGCTGGATGAATAATGGTATCGGGAACCAGCAATATTTATAAGAATATAGAGGTAAAATATAAGTATGAAAACAGAAATCTAGGTAATATTTGAAGCCCAGAAGGATTTGGGCTCTTGATTGGGATCCTTAGCTTGAGTAATGTTTTGCACCGAGGTGGATGCAAATCGATATACAATGGCATAAGACCCTGTACCTCAGATGACTGAATGTAGAAGAGAACATCCAGTGAAAAAGGGATAGTGTGTAGGATTAGAAAGATAGTCAGTAGGTTTAGGAGGAAGAGTGAGTCTAGGATTTGGACCAAAAGTTCTTTAGCAATAGGTTTCGGTTAGAGAGTGAATATAAATGGCACCATATGTGAAAAGTTGGGCACAATGATGAACTGGGAAAAATATGTAGGAAGGCAGACATCAATAGAGACATTAGGAAATCAGGCAAAGTATAACGTGAGTGATAAGATTTGACATTTTCAACAGGGTTGAGGTTGAATACATAATCTTAAAAAGAAACAAAAATGTAGTCACCAATTGGATTGACATTTGAGAGCATTAGGCAAACTGGACATGGATGTTTTTAGTAATCCATGTTCACATTCCATTGAGGCTTTATTGCAATCATAATGGTGACCTTTACATTTTGTGTCCAGAATATTACTGTGATAATATGTATATGTAGATCAGGTGACATGAGTATTTCTTCCACCTTTTCTGGGAGCAATATTTTGAAAACATATAAATTAGTACTGGGGATACTAAGAGGTTTACCCTGTGTTGATGAAAATAGAGATGATGCATTAATAGACCATACTGTGAAAAAATTATGTGACTGGTTCCAAATTTACATAATGGATTGTTTTAATATCTGAAAATATAGACGAAATCATATAATGATATATGTACATTCATTCCAACAAGTTATATATCTAATGGTATTATTAGGGTTACCGTTTATCATGAATAGTGTGTGAGTTTTGCTTCAAAAATGATAATGGAATCGAAAATAATGTGTTTAGAAAGAAGTCTAGTGAAAAGACCAGTCAAGAAACATAGAGGAATATATGTGTTCCAAAGGAGGAAGTGATTGAAAGTAAACCAAATATTTATAAATTTGTGAACTTGTGAATGAAAGGATATATTTTATGATGTCCATAAACTGAATAAATAATAACGTACCAAGTTTGAATAAAAATGAACTTTAAAAAACACATCATATCCAATAGGAATGTATTTGCATTGATGTTAAACTTGGTCAGTTAGTCTAGAAATATTAGGATTTGTAAGAACCCTTCCCTGAATTTAGTTTTCAGTACTAGGAAACAAATATGTATTTCAGTGGATGTATATTTCTGAGAATAAACTTGTTAAAAGTTGATTATAAATCCACATATATGAATATGAATGAATTCAGGTGGTGTATAAGAAGACATATATTTCATATTTTGGAAAATCTGGAGACTATATATATATATATATATATATATATATATATATATATATAGAGAGAGAGAGAGAGAGAGAGAGAGACAAACACACACACATTATAATGTCGCAATATATATGTCAATCGAAATTCATCATGAAAAATAACTCATCCGCATATCCCAAAATATTCATTTTACTGAACATGGATGTATGTATAATGTTGTTCATCTAGGAAGCTCACCCATGGGTTGAATTTTCTGTACCAATAGCGTTTATGAGGAGTGATCTCTTCTCACAAATAGTATCTGCCAAGTCAGCCACCTTACAAGAATGTACGTGTGAAACCAGGTAGGATTCTATTTGTGCATATAAAAATACATGTGCTTAATAGGCTACAGAGAAAGGGAGACAGGAATTCATATATTTCTTAACTTTAAAAACACATGGAATAGTGTGTAGTGTCCCTCTTTATCCCTTTTGATTAACTTTGGCTTAAAAAAAAGAATTTTATTGAGAATTTTTGTATATATCTTTGTCAGGAATATTGCTCTGAAGATTTCTTTCCTTGATGTGTATTTGTCTGATTTTGGTATGTGAGTGATAATAGCCTCATGGAATGAGTTTGGAGGAGTTCCATCCTTTTCTATTTTATGGAATAATTTGAGGAATATTGTGATGAATGCTTCTTTGAATGTCTTGTAGAACATGGCTGAGAATCTGTCTGTTCCTGGGCTTTGCTTGATTGGTAGGCTGTTGACAGCAACTTCTATTTCATTGCTTGAAATTGATTTGTTTAAATTGTTCACGTCCTACTAATTAAGTTTGGGTATATCTCTAAAATTTTATTGATGTCATCATGGTATTTTAATTTATTAGACTATAAATTTTCAAATTAGTTTTCAATTATTCTCTGTATTTTAGTTGTGTACTCTGTAAAAGTTCCTTTATAATCCTTAATTTTAGTAATTTGAGGTTTTTTTTTCTTCATTAGCTTGGTTAAGGAAGTGTCAATTTTATTTATTTTTCAAAATTAAATTTTGTGTTGTGTCAAAAAAAATAACACATGGAAAATTATTTCAATAAATTGAATAGATTTATAACTCCTACCTTATATTATGCAAAAGGCAAGTCCAACTACACACCATGTCTCTTCTGAAATGCTTGTATCTATTCTGTTTGGCTGGTTTTTCTCCATTATATTAGTATTAGTGGTAAGAGTCTCGTAGGGTATATGAATGTTTCTTAGAATAATCTTGTGAAAAGATAATTATAAATCCACATTCATGAATATGAAAAATTTAGGAAGTGCAAAATAAGACACATATATTTCATATTTTGAAAAATTTGGAGAGTATATCTATATTTATATCTATATATCTATATCTATATCTATATCTATATCTATATCTATATATATATATATATACACACACACACACACACACACACACACACACACATAACACTCACAGACATTAAAAAGTACTAATATAAATGCCAATCGAAATTCATCAGTAAATATATATCATCCACAAATGCAAAAAATATTTATTTTACTGAACATGAGTTTATATATAATGTTTTTCTAATAGGACGCTCTCCTATAGGTTGAATTTTCATTTCCAAAAGCATTTAGGAGGAGTGAACTCTTCTCACAATTTGTATCTGCCAAGACAGCCACCACACAAAAATGTACGTGTGATACCTGGTAGGATTCTATATATGCATATAAATATACATGTGTGAATAGGCTACAGAAAAGGGAAACAAGAATTCACATATTTGTTAAGTTTAAAAACACATGGACAATATTTCAATTAAAATTTGACTAGATTTATAACTCCAACCTTATATAAGGCAAATGTCAAGTCCAACTATACAACATGTCTCCTCTGAAGTGCTTGTATTTCTATTGTGTTGGGTTAATTTTCCCGATTATAGTAGGATGAATAGTCTGAGTCTACTAGGTATGGGTTAGTGTCAGGGATTCAGTACTTCGAATGAAAAATTGGAAAATGAATCCAATGTGGATGTAAAGATACGCTGCACAAATATCCTCCCGCTCTCATCAGAACAATGCCTTGACATTACCTTCACCACAAGTAAGACACAACTAGAGGAGAAGAGTTACAAAATCAGTGAATACATATCTGGAACGGAAAATGCTAAGGAGTTCACATTCTGGAGGTGGTAGAGGAGTTTCAAAAAGTAAGGGACAGGGTAAACACTCCACAAACATGGAGCTCTGCTGGCCTAAAAACTTTTTGAGAAACTGCCTCTGAGCTTCCGCACTTGAAATATATGTTGTTTTCAGGAGATTTGGCTTCCTTTGTAGTGAGACCATCAAAGCTGGGTCTACACCTATGTGACCTGGAGGACATGGTTTCTTATTTTCCAATGAACAAGATGTAGCAGTGCTGAATCCTCTCTTTGTAGGTAAACTGAAGCCACTGGGGACTAAGTGTCTCCCCGTGTGGACTGTGAAGCCATTTGGTCCTCCTCCATTTTTTGTGGAGTTTTTGCTGCTGCACTGTGAGTTTGGTATTTGTTTCATGAAATACTAGGAGCTAAACTGGGACACAGTGCTGGAGGGAGTTCTGTCACGTGTGGTGGGTCAGGGTCTGCAAGAGAATGCACCAACTAGGCTTATATCTCTCACAGCATTCCCCATTGCCCCCTTTTCCATATCAACCTGATTCTTAATTTTCCTCTGAAAACTCTCCATATAACAAGATGCCTTTACATATAAGGGTCTGCTGGCTGCACCATGTCAGTTACAAGCCATTTGGAATCCAATGGTAGATCCACAAGGCCCTTCCACGAATGTTTTATCAAACACCTCCCCACCACTGCTCTAGACCCACTACTCAGCAGGCTACAAACTACTGGCATCTCTGTTCTACACCATTTTCATGAAACTCAGTAAATCAAGGCACTGTCTGGTATAATCATGATCAGCAAAAGGACATCCAATGTTTCTCCAGTGCCACCTGGTCATAGGTATTTCAAAAATTTCATGGTATTTATCTAGCCATTTTTCAAGCATGAAGTTGGAGGCACTGTGGGTTTCAATTCATTCAGCAAAGATTAAATGGTGAGGAAGCTCATTTCAATAAAATCTCTGGAGAACTCTCACAGGCAAGGCTTCCCAAAGAGTGGACAAAAGGTCACATTAGGCGAGGCCCATTGAGGTCTATAATGTGAGGTACATGTGTGTTTTGACTCTCAACTATGGCTGCCATTTCTTTAAGGATAAAATCATGTGATATCCTTGCTGAGATTCCCAGGCCTCTGTGGAAATCCACCCGGGGCCTAGGTCTCAGTTTCCAAGAGCGACTTTCATGCATGGCCTCTTAAAATCCCAACAAAATTCATGGCAATGCTGCTCTGAGTTCAGTTCCAAAACCCAGTCTCTAAGGGGAATCACACCAGAGTTCAAGCCCAAGTGGACACAGTCATTTATTCCAATGCCACACAAATGAGCAACATTAAAACCAAAACACTCACACATAGCCCTAATCTTATTCCATATAGTCAATCATCTTAACATCTGGCTGGAGGTTTCCATGAGGGGCGCAGCCCAAGACAGTGTCCAAAATCAGCTCGTTTGCCCCTCATTTGCCTAAAGTCAGGGTAGGCTGGACACCATTTCTGTGAACCAGGAGTGAAGAAATAAACCTGCCATTAATACTTCTGTATTTCTCCAATTTGAGGTCTACTGATTTTAGGTATCAATTCTTTAGGTGATTTAGAGTCAAGCGAAAACACAAGCACCTCTGCAGGGCATTGAAGATCTCATTTGACCCAAATAATCCCTATTCTCATTTGATGGAGTGCAAGAACCTAACAGAGGAAGGCAAGAGACTTCATCCACAATGAATGATATTTTTTGCCATTGTGGTTTTGGAAGCTCACATGGGATCATTCCTAAGATCCATCAGGTGCTGAGAATCTAAGCCACAGCCACACACAGGTCCAAGAGGCTGATAAAGACACATCCCTTTCCAAAGCAATTAAGCTAAGAGCCACAGGTGAGGCCCATTCATTTCCATTTGAAAACTGTTTTCTTCAGGCTTCACAAAGGGGTGGCCTGAGGCAAAGACCTTCCTGACATTCAGTGCAACACAACAATAAGTAAGCAAGAGGCCCAAAGCAGGGTTTCTGCACTGAGACTTTCCTGGTCACACTGATATCTGAGTTTTCTGAGATGCTCGCCATTCTCTTCAACTATCCAGTACATGGCCATGTCACAGAGCTTGGAGGTGGTACATATTTTGGACACAAATCCATGAGCCTATTCTGGAGAGTGGCCAGAATTCAGGAAGAAAACAACAACTTAGAAAGATAGCAGGTGTTGCACATCGATAAGACAAGCTGCAGTCCATTCATATATTGAGCAGGATGAATTATGGGAAGATTTATACTAGACAGGACACATCCATTAATGCATTCTCTTTTCTAATGTCTACAACAACGGACACAGTGGGATACACAGAAACAGAAACACTCGCCTTGTCAAATGACTTACTAGAAACTGTCCACTCCAAACCAAACAAAACGCCTTTCCTATCTATTCTCAGAACATGAGACAAAACAACAAACCCACACCCACTCCCACAAAGGCACTTCCTGCCCCCAAGTAGGTCTTTGACTATCCGAAGTATCCTCTGACTGGTGGGCCATACTATGTTCCCCCGACATGGCCTGTCTTCTCTCAGATCATGTTTCTTTGAACAACTCTGTGAAGATGTCAGGAAAAAGTGGTTAGTCACTACCTGTTTTCTCAGGAAAGGTCCATCTTCAGAGCTCTCCTGGCATTTTTCCATCCTCACATCATTAGGTACCAAGAAAACTGACTCTGTCCTTGGTAAATCCAAACAAGTGAGCCCACTGGGCCTGGGACTGGGACTGCCTCTGGGTGCCTGGCTACTTGGATACCAAGTTCAGAGAGTTCCATCACCAAGGAAATGAGGTATGTCACATTCTTTGGAACTGAATGAGGTCACTGCCTTGGCAACCACTTTGTCCTAACAGTTGCTTCCAAGGGTTACATAAGATGGAGGTTTCCCCTACTTCCTGTGACACTTTCATAAAGTAGAATGTATATCAACCATTGGCACCCGGGAACAGCTCTCCACTCAGGCCTGGATTGTTCCACCTTGTCTACAATAAGAAGAGAGAGGCAGATTCAGACACATCCCTTCATCCTGACCAGGTTGTTTGCCATGGAAGATGACTTTTGCTCTCTCAGGTGCTTCATACCTGCCTACAACTTCTCCAGGTATCATTTGTGCATGGACATTTGAGGTTCTCATCTGGTGGAAGATCCCCAACTTCCCTGTATTGTAAGAACCCCTCTGTCCCTGCTCTTCTGTAAAATGATTGAGGGAAGAGTGTATACTTGGGGTTAAAAACAGGTTTGATTTGGTGACGAATGATTCTGTGCAATGAATAATGGGATTGGGAACCTGCAATATTTACAAGAATATAGAGGTGAAATATAAGTATGAAAAAAGAAATCTAGGTATGCTTTGAAGCCCAGAAGGGTTTTGCCCTTGATTGGGATACTTAGCTTTGAATTATGTTCTGCAAAGATGTCTCAGATAATTTGATATACAATGGCATAGGACCTTGTACATTGGATGATTGAATTTAGAAGAGAACATCCAGTCAAAAAGGGATATTCAGTAGGATTAGGAAGATAGTCGGTAGGTTTAGGAAGACGAGTGAGTATAGGATTTGGACCAAAAGTTCTTTAGCAATAGACTTTTGGTTATAGAGTGAATGTAAATGTCAGCACATATGAAGAGTCAGACACTATGTTGAACTGGGGAAAATATGTAGAAAAGCAGATATCAATGGAAACATTACGAAATCAGGCAAAGTATAAAGTGAGGGATAGAATTAGACATTTTCAACAGGGTTGAGTTTCAATATATAAATTAGGAAAAAACAAATATGTAGTCACCAATAGGAGTGACAATTGACAGCATTAGGCAACCTGGACATGGATGTTTTTAGAAATCCATGTTCACTTTCCATTTAGGCTTTGGTACAATCATAAGTGTGACCTTTCCATTTTTTGTCCAGAATATTACTGTGATAATGAGGTGACATGAGTATTTCTTTCACCATTTCTGGGAGCAATATATTGAAGATGTAAAATTAGAATCGGGAGTACAAATAGGTGTACCCTGTTTCTATGAACATAGACAAAAACCAAGAATAGACCATACTGTGAATAAATAATATAAATTTTTTGAACTTTAAATAATGAATTGAACTGATATCTGAAAAATAAAAGGAAATTGTATATTGATATACAATCATTCATTCCAACCAGTTCTATATCTAATGGAAATATTAGTGTTTTGGTTTATCATAAAGAGTGTGTGAGTTTTGCTTCAAAATGATTATGGAAATTCAAAATAATGTGTTTGGAAAGAAGTCTCATGAAAAGACCAGTCAAGAAACCCTGACAATACATGTGTTCTGAAGCAAGAAGTGATTAATGTTGAAACAAATGCCTATTAATTTGTGAACTTGTGGATGAAATGTATATCCTATGATGTGCAAAAACTGAAGAAACAATAATGTACCAGTGTCGAATACAAATGAATGACAAATTACATATCATGTCCCATAGGAGTCTACTTGCATTGATGTTAGACTGGGTCAGATACTGTAGAATAATTAGGATTTGTATGCACCCTTCACTGAAATTAGTAGTCAGTACTAGGAAACAAATATGTATTTCAGGTGGATGAATATTTCTGATTATAATCTTGTGAAAAGTTGATTATAAATCAACATACATGAACATGAATGAATTTAGAGAGTGTATACAAGACACATATATTTCATATTTGGAAAACTTTGGAGAGTATATCTATATCTATATCTATACACACACACACACACACACACACACACACACACACACACACAAACACTCACAGACATTAAAAAGTACCAATATAAATGCCAATCGAAATTCATCAGTATATATATATCATCCACAGATGCAAAAATATTTATGATTCTGAACATGAGTTTATGTATAATGTTGTTCTTCTAGGACGCTCTCTTATAGGTTGAATTTTCATTTCCAACAGCATTTAGGAGGAGTGAACACTTCTCACAATTTGTATCTGCCAAGACATCCACCTTACAAAAATGTACGTGTGATACCTGGTAGGATTCTATATATGCATATAAATATACATGTGTGAATAGGCTACAGAAATTGGAAACAAGTATTCACATATTTGTTAAGTTTAAAAACACATGGAGAATATTTCAATTAAAATTTGACTAGATGTATAACTCCTACCTTATATAATGCAAATGTCAAGTCCAACTATAGAACATGTCTCCTCTGAAGTGCTTGTATTTCTATTGTGTTGGGTTAATTTTCCCCATTATATTAGGATGAATAGTCTGAGTCTACTAGGTATGGGTTAGTGTCAGGGATTCAGTACTTCGAATGAAAAATTGGAAAATGAATCCAATGTGTATGTAAATATATGCTGCACAAATATCCTCCTGCTCTCATCCAAAACAATGCCTTGACATTACCTTCACCCCAAGTAAGACACAATTAGAGGAGAAGAGTTACGCAATCAGTGAATACATATCTGGAATGGAAAATGCTCAGGAGTTCACAACCTTGGAGGTGGTTTAGGAGTTTCCAAAAGTAAGGGACATGGTAAACACTCCACAAACATGTAACTCTGCTGGCCTAAAAACTTTTTGAGAAACTGCCTCTGAGCTTCCGCACTTGAAATATATGTTGTTTTCATGAGATTTGGCTTCCTTTGTAGTGAGACCATCAAAGCTGGGTCTGCATCTATGTGACCTGGAGGACATGGTTTCTTATTTTCCAATGAACAAGATGAAGCAGTGCTGAATCCTCTCTTTATAGGTAAACTGAGGCCACTGGGGACTAAGTGTCTCCCCGTCTCCCCGTGTGGACTGTGAAGCCATTTGGTCCTCCTCCACTTTTTGTGGTGTTTAGGCTGCTGCACTGTGTGTTTGGTATTTGTTTCACGAAATACTAGCAGCTAAACTGGGACACAGTGATGGAGGGAGTTCTGTCACGTGTGGTGGGTCAGGGTCTGCAAGAGAATGCACCAACAAGGCTTCTATCTCTCACAGCTTGCCCCATTGCCCCCTTGTCCATATCAACCTGATTCTTAATTTTCCTCTTAAAACTCTCCATATAACAAGATGCCTTTACATATAAGGGTCTGCTGGCAGCACCATGTCAGTTACAAGCCATTTGGAATCCAATGGTAGATGCACATGGCCCTACCACGGATGTTTTATCAAACGCCTCCCCACCACTGATCTAGACCCACTACTCAGCAGGCTCCAAATTACTGGCATCTCTGTTCTACACCATTTTCATGAAACTCAGTAAATCAAGGCACTGTCTGGTATACTCATGATCAGCAACAGGACATCCAGTGTTTCACCTGGTCATAGGAATTTCAAAAATTTCATGGTATTTATCTAGCCATTTTTCAAGCATGAAGTTGGAGGCACTGTGGGTTTCAATTCATTAGGCAAACATTAAATAGTTAGGAAGCTCATTTCAATGAAATCTCTGGAGAACTGTAACAGGCAAGGCTTCCCAAAGAATGGACAAAACGTCACATTAGGCCAGGCCCATTGAGGTCAACAATGTGAGGTCCATGTGTGTTTTGACTCTCAATTATGGCTGCCATTTCTTTAAGAATAAAATCATGTGATATCCTTGCTGAGATTCCCAGGCCTCATTGGAACTCTCCCTGGGGCCTAGGTCTCAGTTTCCAAGAGCGACTTTCATGCGTGGCCTCTTAAAATCCCAACAAAATTCATGGCAATGCTTCTCTGAGTTCAGTTCCAAAACCCAGTGTTTAAGGGGAATCACACCAGAGTTCAAGCCCACGTGGAACCAGTCATTTTTTCCAATGCCACACAAATGAGCAACATTAAAACCAAAACACTCCCACATGGCCCTCACCTTATTCCATATAGTCAATCATCTTAACCTCTGGCTGGAGGTTTCCATGAGGGACGCAGCCCAAGACAGTGTCCAAAATCAGCTCGTTTGCCCCTCATTTGCCTAAAGTCAGGGTAGCCTGGACACCGTTGCTGTGAACCAGGAGTGAACAAATAAGCCTGCCGTTAATACTTCTGTGTTTCTCCAATTTGAGGCCTACTGATTTTAGGTATGGATTCTTTAGGTGATTTAGAGTCATGCGAAAACACAAGCACCTCTGCAGGGCTTTAAGAACTCATTTGATCCAAAGAATCCCTATTCTCATTTGTTGGAGTGCAAGAACCTAACAGAGGAAGGCAAGAGACTTCATCCACAATGAATGATATTTTTTTCCAATTTGGTTTTGGAAGCTAACATGGGATCATTCTTAAGATCCATCAGGTGCTGAGAATCTAAGTCACAGCCACACACAGGTCCAAGAGGCTGATAAAGACACATCCCTTTCCAAAGCAATTAAACAAAGAGCCACAGGTGAGGCCCATTCATTTCCATTTGAAAACTGTTTTCTTCAGGCTTCACAAAGGGGTGGCCTGAGGCAAAGACCTTCCTGACATTCAGTGCAACACAACAATAAGTAAGCAAGAGGCCCAAAGCAGGGTTTCTGCACTGAGACTTTCCTGGTCACACTGAAATCTGAGTTTTCTGAGATGCTCGCCATTCTCTTCAGCTATCCAGTACATGGCCATGTCACAGAGCTTGGAGGTGGTACATATTTTGGACACAAATCCCTGAACCTATTCTGGAGAGTGGCCAGAATTCAGGAAGAAAACAACAACTTAGAAAGATAGCAGGTGTTGCACATCGATAAGACAAGCTGCAGTCCATTCATATGTTGGGCAGTTTATGGGAAGTTTTATACTAGACAGGACACATCAATTAATGCATTCTCTTTTCTAATGTCTACAACAACGGACACAGTGGGATACACATAAACAGAAACTCTCGCCTTGTCAAATGACTTACTAGAAACTGTCTGCTCCAAACCAAACAAACCGCCTTTTCGATCTATTCTCAGAACATGAGACAAAACAACAAACCCACACCCACTCCCACAAAGGCACCTCCTTCCCCCAAGTAGGTCTGTGACTATCCAGAGTGTCCTCTGACTGGTGGGCCATACTATGTTCCCCCGAAATGGCCTGTCTTCTCTCAGATCTTGTTTCCTTGACCAACTCTGTGAAGATGTCAGGAAAAAGTGGTTAGCCACTACCTGTTTTCTCAGGAAAGGTCCATCTTCAGAGCTCTCCTGGCATTTGGCCATCCTCACATCATTAGGTACCAAGAAAACTGACTCTGTCCTTGGTAAAACCAAACAAGTGAGCCCACTGGGCCTGGGACTGGGACTGCCTCTGGGTGCCTGGCTTCTTGGATACCAAGTTCAGAGAGTTCCATCACCAAGGAAATGAGGTATGTCACATTCTTTGGAACTGAATGAGGTCACTGCCTTGGCAACCACTTTGTCCTAACAGTTGCTTCCAAGGGTTACATAAGATGGAGGTTTCCCCAACTTCCTGTGACACTTTCATAAGGTAGAATGTATATCAACCATTGGCACCCGGGAACAGCTCTCCACTCAGGCCTGGATTGTTCCACCTTGTCTACAATAAGAAGAGAGAGGCAGATTCAGACACATCCCTTCATCCTGACCAGGTTGTTTGCCATGGAAGATGACTTTTGCTCTCTCAGGTGCTTCATACCTGCCTACAACTTCTCCAGGTATCATTTGTGCATGGACATTTGAGGTTCTCATCTGGTGGAAGATCCCCAACTTCCCTGTATTGTAAGAACCCCTCTGTCCCTGCTCTTCTGTAAAATGATTGAGGGAACAGTGTATACTTGGGGTTAAAAACAGGTTTGATTTGGTGACGAATGATTCTGTGCGATGAATAATGGCATTGGGAACCTGCAATATTTACAAGAATATAGAGGTGAAATATAAGTATGAAAAAAGAAATCTAGGTATGCTTTGAAGCCCAGAAGGGTTTTGCCCTTGATTGGGATACTTAGCTTTGAATTATGTTCTGCAAAGATGTCTCAGATAATTTGATATACAATGGCATAGGACCTTGTACATTGGATGATTGAATTTAGAAGAGAACATCCAGTCAAAAAGGGATATTCAGTAGGATTAGGAAGATAGTCGGTAGGTTAAGGAAGACGAGTGAGTATAGGATTTGGACCAAAAGTTCTTTAGCAATAGACTTTTGGTTATAGAGTGAATGTAAATGTCAGCACATATGAAGAGTCAGACACTATGTTGAACTGGGGAAAATATGTAGAAAAGCAGATATCAATGGAAACATTACGAAATCAGGCAAAGTATAAAGTGAGGGATAGAATTAGACATTTTCAACAGGGTTGAGTTTCAATATATAAATTAGGAAAAAACAAATATGTAGTCACCAATAGGAGTGACAATTGACAGCATTAGGCAACCTGGACATGGATGTTTTTAGAAATCCATGTTCACTTTCCATTTAGGCTTTGGTACAATCATAAGTGTGACCTTTCCATTTTTTGTCCAGAATATTACTGTGATAATGAGGTTACATGAGTATTTCTTTCACCATTTCTGGGAGCAATATATTGAAGATGTAAAATTAGAATCGGGGGTACAAATAGGTGTACCCTGTTTCTATGAACATAGACAAAAACCAAGAATAGACCATACTGTGAATAAATAATATAAATTTTTTGAACTTTAAATAATGAATTGAACTGATATCTGAAAAATAAAAGGAAATTGTATATTGATATACAATCATTCATTCCAACCAGTTCTATATCTAATGGAAATATTAGTGTTTTGGTTTATCATGAAGAGTGTGTGAGTTTTGCTTCAAAATGATTATGGAAATTCAAAATAATGTGTTTGGAAAGAAGTCTCATGAAAAGACCAGTCAAGAAACCCTGACAATACATGTGTTCTGAAGCAAGAAGTGATTAATGTTGAAACAAATGCCTATTAATTTGTGAACTTGTGGATGAAATGTATATCCTATGATGTGCAAAAACTGAAGAAACAATAATGTACCAGTGTCAAATACAAATGAATGACAAATTACATATCATGTCCCATAGGAGTCTACTTGCATTGATGTTAGAATGGGTCAGATACTGTAGAATAATTAGGATTTGTATGCACCCTTCACTGAAATTAGTAGTCAGTACTAGGAAACAAATATGTATTTCAGGTGGATGAATATTTCTGATTATAATCTTGTGAAAAGTTGATTATAAATCAACATACATGAACATGAATGAATTTAGAGAGTGTATACTAGACACATATATTTCATATTTGGAAAACTTTGGAGAGTATATCTATATCTATATCTATACACACACACACACACACACACAAACACAACACTCACAGACATTAAAAGTACCAATATAAATGCAAATCGAAATTCATCAGTAAATATATATCATCCACAGATGCAAAAATATTTATGTTTCTGAACATGAGTTTATGTATAATGTTGTTCTTCTAGGACGCTCTCTTATAGGTTGAATTATCATTTCCAACAGCATTTAGGAGGAGTGAACACTTCTCACAATTTGTATCTGCCAAGATATCCACCTTACAAAAATGTACGTGTGATACCTGGTAGGATTCTATATATGCATATAAATATACATGTGTGAATAGGCTACAGAAATTAGAAACAAGTATTCACATATTTGTTAAGTTTAAAAACACATGGAGAATATTTCAATTAAAATTTGACTAGATGTATAACTCCTACCTTATATAATGCAAATGTCAAGTCCAACTATAGAACATGTCTCCTCTGAAGTGCTTGTATTTCTATTGTGTTGGGTTAATTTTCCCCATTATATTAGGATGAATAGTCTGAGTCTACTAGGTATGGGTTAGTGTCACGGATTCAGTACTTCGAATGAAAAATTGGAAAATGAATCCAATGTGTATGTAAATATATGCTGCACAAATATCCTCCCGCTCTCATCCAAAACAATGCCTTGACATTACCTTCACCCCAAGTAAGACACAATTAGAGGAGAAGAGTTACAAAATCAGTGAATACATATCTGGAATGGAAAATGCTCAGGAGTTCACAACCTTAGAGGTTGTTTAGGAGTTTCCAAAATTAAGGGACATGGTAAACACTCCACAAACATGTAACTCTGCTGGCCTAAAAACTTTTTGAGAAACTGCCTCTGAGCTTCCGCACTTGAAATATATGTTGTTTTCATGAGATTTGGCTTCCTTTGTAGTGAGACCATCAAAGCTGGGTCTGCATCTATGTGACCTGGAGGACATGGTTTCTTATTTTCCAATGAACAAGATGAAGCAGTGCTGAATCCTCTCTTTATAGGTAAACTGAGGCCACTGGGGACTAAGTGTCTCCCCGTCTCCCCGTGTGGACTATGAAGCCATTTGGTCCTCCTCCACTTTTTGTGGTGTTTGGGTTGCTGCACTGTGAGTTTGGTATTTGTTTCACGAAATACTAGCAGCTAAACTGGGACACAGTGCTGGAGGGAGTTCTGTCACGTGTGGTGGGTCAGGGTCTGCAAGAGAATGCACCAACTAGGCTTCTCTCTCTCACAGCTTGCCCCATTGCCCCCTTGTCCATATCAACCTGATTCTTAATTTTCCTCTTAAAACTCTCCATATAACAAGATGCCTTTACATATAAGGGTCTGCTGGCAGCACCATGTCAGTTACAAGCCATTTGGAATCCAATGGTAGATGCACATGGTCCTACCACGGATGTTTTATCAAACGCCTCCCCACCACTGCTCTAGACCCACTACTCAGCAGGCTCCAAATTACTGGCATCTCTGTTCTACACCATTTTCATGAAATTCAGTAAATCAAGGCACTGTTTGGTATACTCATGATCAGCAACAGGACATCCAGTGTTTCTCCAGTGCCACCTGGTCATAGGAATTTCAAAAAATTCATGGTATTTATCTAGCCATTTTTCAAGCATGAAGTTGGAGGCACTGTGGGTTTCAATTCATTAGGCAAACATTAAATGGTTAGGAAGCTCATTTCAATGAAATCTCTGGAGAACTGTCACAGGCAAGGCTTCCCAAAGAATGGACAAAATGTCACATTAGGCCAGGCCCATTGAGGTCAACAATGTGAGGTCCATGTGTGTTTTGACTCTCAATTATGGCTGCCATTTCTTTAAGAATAATATCATGTGATATCCTTGCTGAGATTCCCAGGCCTCAGTGGAAATCTACCCGGGGCCTAGGTCTCAGTTTCCAAGAGCGACATTCATGCGTGGCCTCTTAAAATCCCAACAAAATTCATGGCAATGCTTCTCTGAGTTCAGTTCCAAAACCCAGTGTCTAAGGGGAATCACACCAGAGTTCAAGCCCACGTGGACCCAGTCATTTTTTCCAATGCCACACAAATGAGCAACATTAAAACCAAAACACTCCCACATGGCCCTCACCTTATTCCATATAGTCAATCATCTTAACCTCTGGCTGGAGGTTTCCATGAGGGACGCAGCCCAAGACAGTGTCCAAAATCAGCTCGTTTGCCCCTCATTTGCCTAAAGTCAGGGTAGCCTGGACACCGTTGCTGTGAACCAGGAGTGAACAAATAAGCCTGCCGTTAATACTTCTGTGTTTCTCCAATTTGAGGCCTACTGATTTTAGGTATGGATTCTTTAGGTGATTTAGAGTCATGCGAAAACACAAGCACCTCTGCAGGGCTTTAAGGACTCATTTGATCCAAAGAATCCCTATTCTCATTTGTTGGAGTGCAAGAACCTAACAGAGGAAGGCAAGAGACTTCATCCACAATGAATGATATTTTTTTGCCATTTTGGTTTTGGAAGCTAACATGGGATCATTCTTAAGATCCATCAGGTGCTGAGAATCTAAGTCACAGCCACACACAGGTCCA
The DNA here is from genome assembly GCF_048772815.1 of Callospermophilus lateralis. NCBI lineage: Eukaryota > Metazoa > Chordata > Mammalia > Rodentia > Sciuridae > Callospermophilus > Callospermophilus lateralis. The sequence continues at coordinate 463,489 of NW_027514474.1, forward strand.
AGAGGCTGATAAAGACACATCCCTTTCCAAAGCAATTAAACAAAGAGCCACAGGTGAGGCCCATTCATTTCCATTTGAAAACTGTTTTCTTCAGGCTTCACAAAGGGGTGGCCTGAGGCACAGACCTTCCTGACATTCAGTGCAACACAACAATAAGTAAGCAAAAGGCCCAAAGCAGGGTTTCTGCACTGAGACTTTCCTGGTCACACTGAAATCTGTTTTCTGAGATGCTCGCCATTCTCTTCAGCTATCCAGTACATGGCCATGTCACAGAGCTTGGAGGTGGTACATATTTTGGACACAAATCCCTGAGCCTATTCTGGAGAGTGGCCAGAATTCAGGAAGAAAACAACAACTTAGAAAGTTAGCAGGTGTTGCACATTGATAAGACAAGCTGCAGTCCATTCATATGTTGGGCCGGATGAATTATGGGAAGATTTATACTTGACAGGACACATCCATTAATGCATTCTCTTTTCTAATGTCTACAACAACGGACACAGTGGGATACACATAAACAGAAACACTCGCCTTGTCAAATGACTTACTAGAAACTGTCCGCTCCAAACCAAACAAACCGCCATTTCTATCTATTCTCAGAACCTGAGACAAAACAAGAAACCCAAACCAACTCCCACAAAGGCACCTCCTTCCCACAAGTAGGTCTGTGACTATCTGGAGTGTCCTCTGACTGGTGGGCCATACTATGTTCCCCCTAAATGGCCTGTCTTCTCTCAGATCTTGTTTCCTTGACCAACTCTGTGAAGATGTCAGGAAAAAGTGGTTAGCCACTACCTGTTTTCTCAGGAAAGGTCCATCTTCAGAGCTCTCCTGGCATTTGGCCATCCTCACATCATTAGGTACCAAGAAAACTGACTCTGTCCTTGGTAAATCCAAACAAGTGAGCCCACTGGGCCTGGGACTGGGACTGCCTCTGGGTGCCTGGCTTCTTGGATACCAAGTTCAGAGAGTTCCATCACCAAGGAAATGAGGTATGTCACATTCTTTGGAACTGAATGAGGTCACTGCCTTGGCAACCACTTTGTCCTAACAGTTGCTTCCAAGGGTAACATAAGATAGAGGTTGCCCCTACTTCCTGTGACACTTTCATAAGGTAGAATGTATATCAACCATTGGCACCCGGGAACAGCTCTCCACTCAGGCCTGGATTGGTCCACCTTCTCTACATTAAGAAGAGAGAGGCAGATTCAGACACATCCCTTCATCCTGACCAGGTTGTTTGCCATACAAGATGACTTTTTCTCTCTCAGGTGCTTCATACCTGCCTACAACTTCTCCAGGTATCATTTTTGCATGGACATTTGAGGTTCTCTTCATGTGGAAGGTCCCCAACTTTCCTGTATTGTCAGAACCACTCTGTCCCTGCACTTCTGTAAAATGATTGAGGAAACAGTGTATACTTGGGGTTAAAAAAAGGTTTGATTTGGTGATGAATGATTCTGTGCGATGAATAATGGTTTTGGAACCTGCAATATTTACAAGAATATAGAGGTGAAATATAAGTATGAAAACAGAAATCTACGTATGATTTGGAGCCCAGAAGGGTTTTGCCCTTGATTGGGATACTTAGCTTTGAATTATGTTCTGCAAAGATGTCTCAGATAATTCGATATACAATGGTATAGGACCTTGTACATTGGATGATTGAATTTAGAAGAGAACATCCAGTCAACGAGATATTCAGTAGGATTAGGAAGATATTCGGTAGGTTTAGGAAGAAGAGTGAGTATAGGATTTGGACCAAAAGTTCTTTAGCAATAGACTTTCGGTTATAGAGTGAATGTAAATGTCAGCACATATGATGAGTCAGTCACTATGTTGAACTGGGGAAAATATGTAGAAAAGCAGATATCAATAGAAACATTACGAAATCAGGCAAAGTATAAAGTGAGTGATAGAAGTAGACATTTTCAACAGGGTTGAGTTTGAAAATATAAATTACGAAAAAACAAATATGTAGTAACCAATAGGATTAACATTTGACAGCATTAGGCAACCTGGACATGGATGTTTTTAGAAATCCATGTTCATTTTCCATTTAGGCTTTGGTACAATCATAACTGTGACCTTTCCATTTTTTGTACAGAATATTACTGTGATAATGAGGTGACATGAGTATTTCCTTCACCATTCCTTGAGCAATATATTGAAGATGTAAAATTAGAATCGTGGTTACAAAGAGGTGTACCCTGTTACTATGAAAATAGAGAAAAAGCATGAATAGACCATACCGTGAATAAATAATATAACTTTATTGAACTTTAAATAATGAATTGAACTGATATCTGAAAAATTAAAGGAAATCGTATATTGATATACAATCATTCATTCCAACCAGTTATATATCTAATGGAAATATTAGTGTTTTGGTTTATCATGAAGAGTGTGTGAGTTTTGCTGCAAAATGATTATGGAAATTCAAAATAATGTGTTTGGAAAGAAGTCTCATGAAAAGACCAGTCAAGAAACCCTGACAATACATGTGTTCTGAAGCAAGAAGTGATTAAAGTTGAAACAAATGCCTATTAATTTGTGAACTTGTGGATGAAATGTATATCCTATGATGTGCAAAAACTGAAGAAACAATAATGTACCAGTGTCGAATACAAATGAATGACAAATTACATATCATGTCCCATAGGAGTCTACTTGCATTGATGTTAGACTGGGTCAGTTACTGTTGTTAATTAGGATTTTTATGCACCTTTCACTGAAATTAGTTTTCAGTACTACAAAACAAATATGTATTTCAGGTGGATGAATATTTCTGATTATAATCTTGTGAAAAGTTGATTACAAATCCACATACATGAACATGAATGATATAGAGAGTGTATATTAGACAAATATATTTTATATTTTGAAAAATTTGGAGAGTATATCTATATCTATATCTATACCTATATCTATCTATCTATCTATCTATATCTGTCTATCTATCTATCTATCTATATATATATATATATATATATATATACACACACACACACACACACACACAAACACATACACACACACAACACTCACAGACATTACAAAGTACCAATATAAATGCCAATCTGAATTCATCAGTAAATATATATCATCCACAGAGGCAAAAATATTTATTTTACTGAACATGAGTTTATGTATAAAGTTGTTCTACTAGGACGCTCTTTTATAGGTTGAATTTTCATTTCCAATAGCATTTAGGAAGAGTGAACACTTCTCACAATTTGTATCTGCCAAGACTGCCACCTAACAAAAATGTACGTGTAATACCTGGTAGGATTCTATATATGCATATAAATATACACGTGTGAAGAGGCTACAGAAGAGGGAAACAAGAATTCACATATTTGTTAAGTTTAAAAACACATGGAGAATATTTCAATTAAAATTTGACTAGATTGATAACCCCTACCTTATATAATGCAAATGTCGAGTCTAACTATACAACATGTCTCCTCTGAAGTGCATGTATTTCTATTGTGTTGTGTTAATTTCCCCCATTATATTAGGATGAATAGTCTGAGTCTACTAGGTATGGGTTAGTGTCAGGGATTCAGTACTTCGAATGGAAAATTGGAAAATGAATCCAACGTGTATGTAAATATATGCTGCACAAATATCCTCCCACTCTCATCTAGAACAATTCCTTGACATTACCTTCACCCCAAGTAAGACAAAATTAGAGGAGAAGAGTTACAAAATCAGTGAATACATATCTGGAATGGAAAATGCTCAGGAGTTCACAACCTTGGAGGTGGTGAGGAGTTTCCAAAACTAGGGGACAGGGTCAACACTCCACAAACATGGAGCTCTGCTGGCCTAAAAACTTTTTGAGAAACTGCCTCTGAGCTTCCGCACTTGAAATATATGTTGTATTCAGGAGATTTGGCTTCCTTTGTAGTGAGACCATCAAAGCTGGGTCTCCATCTATGTGACCTGGAGGACATGGTTTCTTATTTTCCAATGAACAAGATGAAGCAGTGCTGAATCCTCTTTTTGTAGGTAAACTGAGGCCACTGGGGACTAAGTGTCTCCCCGTGTGGACTGTGAAGCCATTTGTTCCTTCTCCCCTTTTTGTGGTGTTATTGCTGCTGCACTGTGAGTTTGGTATTTGTTTCACGAAATACTAGGAGATAAACTGGGACACAGTGCTGGAGGGAGTTCTGTCATGTGTGGTGGGTCAGGGTCTGCAAAAGAATGCACCAACTATGCTTCTATCTCTCATAGCTTGCCCCATTGTCCCCTTGTCCATATCAACCTGATTCTTAATTTTCCTCTGCTAACTCTCCATATAACAAGATGCCTTTGAATATAAGGGTCTGCTGGCTGCACCATGTCAGTTACAAGCCATTTGGAATCCAATGGTAGATCCACATGGCCCTACCACGGATGTTTTATCAAACACCTCCCCACCACTGCTCTAGACCCACTACTCAGCAGGCTCCAACATACTGGCATCTCTGTTCTACACCATTTTCATGAAACTCAGTAAATCAAGGCACTGACCGGTATACTCATGATCAGCAACAGGACATCCAATGTTTCTCCAGTGCCACCTGGTCATAGGAATTTCAAAAATTTCATGGTATTTATCTAGCCATTTTTCAAGCATGAAGTTGGAGGCACTGTGGGTTTCAATTCATTCAGCCAACATTAAATGTTGAGGAAGCTCATTTCAATGAAATCTCTGGAGAACTGTCACAGGCAAGGCTTCCCAAAGAGTGGACAAAAGGTCACATTAGGCCAGGCCCATTGAGGTCTACAATGTGATGTCCATGTGTGTTTTGACTCTCAACTATGGCTGCCATTTCTTTAAGAATAAAATAATGTAATATCCTTGCTGAGATTCCCAGACCTCTGTGGAAATCCACCCGGGGTCTAGGTCTTAGTTTCCAAGAGTGACTTTCATGCTTGGCCTCTTAAAATCCCAACAAAATTCATGGAAATGCATCCCTGAGTTCACTTCCAAAACCCAGTCTCTAAGGGGAATCACACCAGAGTTCAAGCCCACGTGGACCCAATCATTTATTCCAATGCCACACAAATGAGCAACATTAAAACCAAAACACTCCCACATGGCCCTCATCTTATTGCATATAGTCAATCATCTTAACTTCTGGCTGGAGGTTTCCATGAGGGGCGCAGCCCAAGACAGTGTCCAAAATCAGCTCCTTTGCCCCTCATTTGCCTAAAGTCTGGGTAGCCTGGACACCGTTTCTGTGAACCAGGAGTGAACAAATAAGCCTGCCTTTAATTCTTCTGTGTTTCTCCAATTTGAGGCATACTGATTTTAGGTATCGATTCTTTAGGTGATTTAGAGTCATGCGAAAACACAAGCACCTCTGCAGGGCTTTGAAGAACTCATTTGACCCAAAGAATTCCTATTCTCATTTGATGGAGTGCAGGAACCTAACAGAGGAAGGCAAGAGACTTCATCCACAATGAATGATATTTTATGATATTTTGGTTTTGGAAGCTCACATGGGATCATTCTTAAGATCCATCAGGTGCTGAGAACCTAAGTCACAGCCCCACACAGGTCCAAGAGGCTGATAAAGACACATCCCTTTCCAAAGCAATTAAACAAAGAGCCACAGGTGAGGCCCATTCATTTCCATTTGAAAACTGTTTTCTTCAGGCTTCACAAAGGGGTGGCCTGAGGCAAAGACCTTCCTGACATTCAGTGCAACACAACAATAAGTAAGCAAAAGGCCCAAAGCGGGGTTTCTGAACTGAGACTTTCCTGGTCACACTGATATCTGAGTTTTCTGAGATGCTCGCCATTCTCTTCAGCTATCCTGTACATGGCCATGTCACAGAGCTTGGAGGTGGTACATATTTTGGACACAAATCCATGAGCCTATTCTGGAGAGTGGCCAGAATTCAGGAAGAAAACAACAACTTAGAAAGATAGCAGGTGTTGCACATCGATAAGACAAGCTGCAGTCCATTCATATATTGGGCAGGATGAATTATGGGAAGTTTTATACTAGACAGGACACATCCATTAATGCATTCTCTTTTCTAATGTCTACAACAACGGACACAGTGGGATACACAGAAACAGAAACACTCGCCGTGTCAAATGACCTACTAGAAACTGTCCAATTCAAACCAAACAAACCGCCCTTCCTATCTATTCTCAGAACATGAGACAAAACAACTAACCCACACCCACTCCCACAAAGGCACCTCCTTCCCCCAAGTAGGTCTGTGACTATCCGGAGTGTCCTCTGACTGGTGGGCCATACTATGTTCCCCCGAAATGGCCTGTCTTCTCTCAGATCTTGTTTCCTTGACCAACTCTGTGAAGATGTTAGGAAAAAGTGGTTAGCCACTACCTGTTTTCTCAGGAAAGGTCCATCTTCAGAGCTCTCCTGGCATTTGGCCATCCTCACATCATTAGGTACCAAGAAAACTGACTCTGTCCTTTGTAAATCCAAACAAGTGACCCCACTGGGACTGGGACTGGGACTGCCTCTGGGTGCCTGCCTTCTTGGATACCAAGTTCAGAGATTTCCATCACCAAGTAAATGAGGGATGTCACATTCTTTGAAACTGAATGAGGTCACTGCCTTGGCAACCACTTTGTCCTAACAGTTGCTTCCAAGGGTAACATAAGATGGAGGTTGCCCCTACTTCCTTTGACACTTTTATTAGGTAGAATGTATATCAACCATTGGCACCTGGGAACAGCTCTCCACTCAGGCCTGTTTTGGTCCACCTTCTCTACAATAAGAATAGAGAGGCAGATTCAGACACATCCCTTCATCCTGACCAGGTTGTTTGCAATGGAAGATGACTTTTTCTCCCTTAGGTGCTTCATACCTGCCTACAACTTCTCCAGGTATCATTTGTGCATGGATATTTGAGGTTCTCATCAGGAGGAAGGTCTCCAACTTTCCTGTATTGTAAGAACCACTCTGTCCCTGCTCTTCTGTAAAATGATTGAGGGAACAGTGTATACTTGGGGTTAAAAACAGGTTTGATTTGGGATACGAATGATTCTGTGTGATTAATAATGGTATTGGGAACCTGCAATATTTACAAGAATATAGAGGTGAAATATAATTATGAAAAGAGAAACCTAGTTATGATTTGAAGCCCAGAAGGGCTTTGCCCTTGATTGGGATACTTAGCTTTGAATTATGTTCTGCAAAGATGTCTCAGATAATTCGATATACAATGGCATAGGACCTTGTACATTGGATAATTGAATTTAGAAGAGAACATCCAGTCAAAAAGGGATATTCAGTAGGATTAGGAAGATAGTCAGTAGGTTTAGGAAGAAGAGTGAGTATAGGATTTGGACCAAAAGTTCTTTAGCAATAGACTTTCGGTTATAGAGTGAATGTAAATATCAGCACATATGAAGAGTCAGTCACTATGATGAACTGGGGAAAATGTGTAGAAAAGCAGATATCAATGGAAACATTACAAAATCAGGCAAAGTATAAAGTGAGGGATAGAATTAGACATTTTCAACAGGGTTGAGTTTGAATATATAAATTAGGAAAAAACAAATATGTAGTCACCAATAGGATTGACAATTGACAGCATTAGACAACCTGGACATGGATGTTTTTAGTAATCCATGTTCACCTTCCATTTAGGCTTTGGTACAATCATAAGTGTGACCTTTCCATTTTTTGTCCAGAATATTACTGTGATAATGAGGTGACATGAGTATTTCCTTCACCATTTCTGGGAGCAATATATTAAAGATTTAAAATTATAATTGGGGGTACAAAGAGGTGTACCCTGTGTCTATTAAGATAGAGATAAAGCATGAATAGACCATACTGTGAATAAATAATATAACTTTTTTGAACTTTATATAATGAATTGAATTGATATCTGAAAAATTACAGGAAATCGTATATTGATACACAATCATTCATTCCAACCTTTTATATATCTAATGGAAATATTATTGTTTGGTTTATCATGAAGAGTGTGTGAGTTTTGCTTCAAAAGTGATTATGGAAATCAAAAATAATGTGTTTGGAAAGAAGTCTCATGAAAAGACCAGTCAAGAAACCCTGACAATACATGTGTTCTGAAGCAAGAAGTGATTAAAGTTGAAACAAATGCCTGTAAATTTGTGAACTTGTGGATGAAGTGTATAACTTAAAATGTGCAAAAACTGAAGAAATAATAATGTACCAGTGTTGAGTACATATGAACGTCAAATTACATATCATGTCCCATAGGAATCTACTTACATTGATGTTAGACTGGGTCAGTTATTGTAGAATAATTAGGATTTGTATGCACCATTCACTGAAGTTAGTTTTCAGTACTAGGAAATAAATATGTATTTCAGGTGGATGAATATTTCTGATTATAATCTTGTGAAAAGTTGATTATAAATCCACATACATGAACATGAATGAATTTAGAGAGTTTACATTAGACACATATATTTCATATTTTTAAAAATCTGCAGAGTGTACAGATATATTACACACACACACACACACACACACACACAAACACACAAAACACTGACAGATATTTAAAAGAAGCAATATAAATGGCAATAGAAATTCATCAGTAAATATATATCACCCACAGATGCAAAAATATTTATTATACTGAACATGAATTTATGTATAATGTCTTCTACTAGGAAGCTCCCCTATAGGTTGAATTTTCAGTTCCAACAGCGTTTAGGAGGTGTGAACTCTTCTCACAGTTTGTATATGCCAAGTCAGCCACCTCAAAATGTACGTGTGATACCTGCTAGGATTCTATATATGCATATAAATATACAAGTGTGAATAGGCTAAAGAGAAAGGGAAACAAGAATTCTCGTATTTTTTAAGTTTAAAAACTTATGGAGAACTTCTTCGATTAAAAATTGACTAAATTTATAACTTTTACCTTATATAATGCAAAAGGCAAGTCCAACTATAGAACATGCCTCCAATGAACTGCTTGTATTTCTATAGGTTTGGGTTATTTTTCTCTATCATATTAGGATGAGTTGTTTGAGTCTAGTAGGTATGGGTTAGTGTCAGGGATTCAGTATTTCAAAATGAAAATTGGAAAATGAATCCAATTTGTATGCATATATATGCTGCACAATTATCCTCCCACTCTCATCCAGAACAATGCCTTGACATTACCTTCACCCCAAGTAAGACACAATTAGAGGAGAAGAGTTAGAAAATCAGTGAACACGTATCTGGAATGGAAAATGCTCAGGAGTTCACAACCTTGGAGGTGTTAGAGGAGTTTCCAAAAGCAAGGGACAGGGTAAACACTCCACAAACATGGAGCTCTGCTGGCCTAAAAACTTTTTAAGAAACTGCCTTGAGATAGGGCACTTAAATATATGTTGTTGTCAGGAGATTTGGCTTCCTTTGTAGTGAGACCATCAAAGCTGGGTCTGCATCTATGAGACCTGGAGGACATGTTTTCTGATGTTTCAATGAACATGAGGCAGCAGTGCTGATATTTTTCTTTTTAGGTAAACTGTGGCCTCTGGGGTCTAAGTGTCTCCCCGTTGAACTGTGAAGCCATTTGGCCCTCCTACACTTTTTGTGGGGTTTTTGCTGCTGCACTGGTAGTTTGGTATTTGCTTCATAAAATAGAAGGAGTTCAACTGGGACACAGTGCTGGAGGAAGTTCTGTCACGTGTGGTGGGTCAGGGTCTGCAGGAAAATGCACCAACCAATCTTCTATCCCTCAAAGCTTGCCCCATTGCATCCTTGTCCATAGCAACCTGATTCTGAACATTGCCCTGAATCCTCTCCATATAACAAGATGCCTTTACTTATAAGGGTCTGCTGGCTGCACCATGTAAGCCACAAGCCATTTTTAAGCCAATGGAAGATCCAAATTGCTCCAACACAGAAGTTTTATCACACTCCTGCCCACCACAACTCTAGGCCCACTTCTTAGGAGCCTGAAACTTACTGGGACCTCTGTTGTACACCATTTTCATAAAACCCAGTCAAGCAAGGCACTGTCAGGTACATCCATGATCAGCAGCAGGACATCCAAAGGTTCTCTAGTGCAACCTAGTCATGGGAATTTCAAAAATTTCATGGTATTTATCTAGACATTTTACAAGGATGAAGTTGGAAGCACTGTGGGTTTCAATTTTTTCAGGAACCATTAAATGGTGAGAAAAATTATTTCTATGAAAGCTCTGAAGAACCCTCACAGGCAAGGCTTCTCAAAGAGTGGACAAAAGGTCACATTAAGCCAGGCCCATTGAGGTCTACAATGTGAGTTCCATGTGTGTTTTGACTCTCAAATATGGCTGCCAAGTCTTTCGAATGAAATCATGTGATACCTTGGCTGAGATTCCCAGTGCTCTGTGCAAAGCCACTCTGGGGCTAGATCTCAGTTTCCAAGGGTGACTCTCATACATGGCCTCTTTAATCCCAACACAATACATGGCAATACTTTTCTGAGGTCAGTTTCTGAACTCAGTCTCTAAGGGGAATCACACCAAAGTTCAAGCCCAGGTAGACCCAGTTATGTCTTCCAACTGCCACACAAATATCCACAATTAAATCCAAAACACTCTCACATGTCACTCATCTTTTCTATATACCCACTCATCATAACCTCTGGCTGGAGGTTTCCATGAGGGGTGCTGCCCAAGACAGTGTCCAAAATAACCACCCTTGCCCCTCATTTGTCTAAAATCAGGGTGGCCTGGACATCCTTCCAGTGAACCAGGAGTGATCAAATTGGCCGGCCATTAAGATGGCACTGCTTCTCCAATTTGAGGCCTACTGACTGTGGGGTTTAGAGTCTTTATGTGATTTGGAGTCATGAGAAAAATCAAGCACTTATGGGCTATCCTCTGCAGGGTTTTGAGGAACACATTTAAACCAAATGATCACTATTCTCACTTGATGAAGGTCAGGAACCTTACAGAGGAATGCGAGAGACTTCATCCAAAATGAATGCTCTTTTGTCCATTTTGGTTTTGGATGCACACATGGGATCTTTCTTTAGATCAATCAGGTGCTAAGAATCTAAGCCACAGCCTCACACAGGGCCAAAAAGCTGATTCAGACACATCCCTTTCTAAAGCAATTAAGCAAAGAGCCACAGGTGATGCCCATTCATTTCTATTTGAAAACTATTTCTTTTGACTCTACAAAGGTGTGGCCTGAGGCAAAGACGTTCTGACATTCAGGGCAACAGAACAATTGGTAAGCAAAAGGCCAAAAGCAGGGTTTCTCCATTAGAATTTTCTGGTCACACTCATATCTGAGTTTTCTTAGATGCTCCCATTCCTTTCAGCAATCCAGTACATGGCCAAGTCTCAGAGCTTGGAGGTGGTACATATTTTGGACACAAAACGATGAGACTATTCTGGAAATTGGCCAGAATTCAGGAAGAAAACAGGACCTTAGCAAGATTGTAGGAGTTGCCCACCCATAAGTCAAGCCACAGTCCATTCATAAATTGGGCAAGATGAATCTTGGGAAGCTTTCTACTAGTCAGGACACATACAATGATTCATTTTCTTTTCTAATGTCTAAAACCACGGACACAGTGGGATACACAGACAAAGAGACACTGGCCTTGTCAAACGACTTACCAGAAACAGTTCACTCCAAAACAAACAAACCGCCTTTCCTACCTATTCTCAGAACATGAGACAAAACCTCAAACCCACACCCACACACACAAAGGCAGCTCCTTCCCCCAAGTAGGTCTGTGACTATCAGGAGTGTCCTCTGACAGGTGGGCCATACTATGTTCTGATGAAATCACCTGTCCTGTGTCAGATATGGTCTCATTGGCCCAATCTGTGAAGTTGTCACTAGCCAGCTGTGAGCCACTTCCTGCTTTCTCAGGAAAGGCCTCTCTTCAGAGCTTTCCTGACATTTGTCCATCCTCACATCAGTAGGTACCAAGAAAGACTGACTCTGTCCTTGTTAAATCCAAACAAGTGAGACCACTGGGACTGGGAATGGGACTGGCTCTGCGTGCCTGGCTTCCCGGATCCCAAGTTCAGAGAGTTTCATCACCAAGGAAGTGAGGTGAGATTACTTCCTTCAGGAATTTAATGAGGTCACTGCCTTGGCAACCACTTTGTCCTAACAGTAGCTTCCAATAGTCCTATGAGATGGAGGCAGCCCTTACTTCCTGTGACACTTTCATATGTTAGAATGGTATATCAACCATAGGCACCCAGGAACAGCTCTCCACACATGCCTGGTATGGTCCATCTTCTCTACATTAAGAAGAGAGGCTTATTCAGACAAAACCCTTCATTCTGGAAAGGTTGTTTGCGATGGAAGATGACTTTTGCTCTCTCAGGTCCTTCATAGCTGCCTAATCTTCTCCAGGGATCAAATCTGCATGGACCTTTGAGGTTCTCAGCAGGAGGCAGATCCCCTACATTCCTGTATTGTAAGATGAACTCTCTCGCTGCTCTTCTGTAAAGTTAGATTGAGGGAAGAGTGTATGGTTAGGGTTATTAACATGTTCGATTTGGATTACGAATCATCCTGCAGGATGATTAATAGTATTGGGAACCTGCGATATTTATAAGATTATAGAGGTGAAATATAAGTATGAAAACAGAAATGTTGGTAAGATTTGAAGCCCAGAAGGGCATTAGGCCCTTGATTGGGATACTTAGCTTTTAATTACGTTCTACACAGATGTCTCAGATAAATTGATAATCAATGGCATAGGACCTTATACTTTGGATGTTTGATTTTAGAAGAGAACATCCACTCAAATTGAGATAGTCGGTGGGATTAGGAAGATAGTCGGTAGGTTTATAAAAAAGAGTGAGTATAAAATTTGGACAAAAATTTCTGTAGCAATAGGGTTTCGGTTATAGAGTGAATGTAAATGTCAGCACATGTGAAGAGTCAGTCACAATGATTAACTGGGGAAAATATGTAGGAAGGAAAATATCAATAGAGACATTATGAAATGAGGCAATTATATAGTGAGTGATAGGATTAGACATTTTCAACAGGGTTGAGATTGAGTACATAATCTAAGAAGAAACAAATATGTAGTCACCAATAGGAATGACATTTGAAAGCATTAGGCAACCTGGATATGGATGTTTTTAGTAAGCCATGTTCACTTTCCATTTAGGATTTGGTACAATCATTAGTGTGACCTTTGCATTTTGTGCCCAGAAAATTATTGTGATCAAATATATATGTAGATCATATGATATGTGCATTTCTTCCACCATTTCTGGGAGCAATATTTGAGGACACATAAATTAGTATTGTGGGTACCAAGTGGTGTACCCTGTGTCTACGGATATAGAGATAATGCATGAATAGACCTTAGTGTGAATAAATAATATAACTTTTTTCACTTTAAATAATGGATTGAATTGATATCTTAAAATATATAGGAAATCATATATTGACATACAATCATTCACTCCAACCAGTTACACATATAATGGTAATCTTAGGGTTATTGTTTATCATGAAGTGTGTGTGAGTTTTGTTTAAAAAGTGTTTATGGAAATCGAAAATAATGTGCTTGGAAGGAAGTCTCATGAAAAGACCAGTCAAGAAATATGGAGGAATCCATGTGTTCAAAGCAGGAATTGATTGAAAGTGAAACAAATGCCTATAACTTTGCTAAATTGTGGATGAAATATATATCCTGTGATGTGCATAAACTGATGAAATAGTAATGTACCAGTGTTGAATAAAAATGAAGGTCAAAGTACACATCATGTCCCATAGGAATCTACTTGCATTGATGTTAAACTGGTTCAGTTACTGTAGAAATATTAGGATTTCATGCATTATTCACCATAGTTAGTTTTATTTTTTTTCATTTTTATTTATAATTGTTCAAAACATTACATAGTTGTTGTTATATCATATTTCACACTTTGATTCAAGTGCATTATGAACTCCCATTTTTACCCCATGTACAGATTACAGAATCACATCATTTACACATCTATTGATTCACATATTGCCATACTACTGTCTATTGAATTCTGCTGCCTTTCCTATCCTCTACTATCCCCCCTCCCCTCCCCGCCCCTCCCCTCTTCTCTCTCTACCCCCTCTACTGTAATAAATTTGTCCCCCTTGTATTATTTTTCCCTTTCCCCTCACTTTCTCTTGTATGTAATTTTATATAACCCTGAGGGTCTCCTTCCAATTCCATGCAATTTTCCTTCTCTCTCCCTTTCCTTTCCACCTCTCATCCCGGTTTAATGTTAATCATCTTGTCATGCTCTTTGTCTCTCCTCTGTTCTTAGTTACTCTCGGTATATCAAAGATGACATTTGGCATTTGTTTTTTAAGGATTGGGTAGCTTCACTTAGCATAATCTGCTCTAATGCCATCCATTTCCCTCCAAATTCTATGATTTTTTTCATTTTTCAATGCAGAGTAATACTCCATTGTGTATAAATGCCACAGTATTTTCTCCATTCTTTCATTGAAGGGCATCTAAGTTGGTTTCACAGTCTTCCTGTTGTTAATTGTTCTGCTATGAACATCGATGTAACAGTGTCCCTGTAGCATGCTCTTTTTAGGTGTTTAGTGAATAGACTGAGTAGGGGAATAGCTGGGTCAAATGGTGGTTCCATTCCCAGCTTTCCAAGAAATCTCCATACTGCTTTCCAAATTGGCTGCACCAATTTGCAGTCCCACCAGCAATGTACAAGTGTACCTCTTTCCCCACATCCTTGCCAGAACTTGTTGTTGTTTGACTTCATAATGTCTGCCAATCTTACTGGAGTGAGATGGTATCTTAGGGTGGTTTTGATTTGCATTTCTCTGACTGCTGGAGATGGTGAGCATTTTTTCATGTACTTGTTGATTGATTGTAAGTCCTCATCTGATAAGTGTCTGTTGAGGTCCTCAGCCCATTTGTTGATTGGGTTATTTGTTATCTTATTGTCTAATTTTTTGAGTTTTTTGTATACTCTGGATATTAGGGCTCTATCTGAAGTGTGAGGAGTAAAGATTTCTTCCCAGGATGTAGGCTCCCTATTTACCTCTCTTATTGCTTCTTTTGCTGCGAAAAAACTTTTTAGTTTATGTCCCATTTGTTGATTCTAGTTATTAACTCTTGTGCTATGGGTGTCCTATTGAGGAATTTGGAGCCCGACCCCACAGTATGCACATCGTAAGCAAATTTTTCTTCTATCAGACACTGTGTCTCTGATTTGATATCAAGCTCATTGATCCATTTTGAGTTAAATTTTGTGCATGGCAAGAGAAAGGGATTCAGTTTCAGTTTGTTACATATGGATTTCCAGTTTTCCCAACACCATTTGTTGAAGATGCTATCCTTCCTCCATTGCATGCTTTTAGCCCCTTTTTCAAATATAAGATAGTTGTAGTTTTGTGGATTGGTTTCTGTGTCCTCTATTCTGTACCATTGGTCCACCGGCCTATATTGGTACCAGTACCATGCTATTGTTGTTACTATTGCTCTGTAGTATAGTTTGAAGTCTGGTATCGCTCTACCGCCTGATTCACACTTCCTGCCTAGCATTGTTTTTGCTATTCTGGGACTTTTATTTTTCCATATGTATTTCATGATTGCTTTCTTTATTTCTACAAGAAATGCCTTTGGGATTTTGATTGGCATTGCATTAAACCTATAGAGAAATTTTGGTAATATCGCCATTTTGATGATGTTAGTTCTGCCTATCCATGAACAGGATATATTTTTACATCTTCTAAGATTTTCTTATATTTCTCTCTTTAGGGTTCTGTAGTTTTCATTGTATAAGACTTTCACCTCTTATGTTAGGTTGATTCCCATCTTTTTTTTTTTTTAGGATATTGTGAATGGAGTGGTTGTTCTCATTTCCATTTCAGAGGATTTGTCGCTGATATAGAGGAATGCCTTTGATTTATGTGTGTTGATTTTATATCCTGCCACTTTGCTGAATTCATTTATTAGCTCTATTAGTTTCTTTGTAGACCCTTTTGTGTCTGCTAGGTATAGAATCATGTCTTCTGCAATAGTAATAATTTAAGTTCTTCTTTTCCTATTTTTATGCCTTTAATTTCTTCCATCTGTCTAATTGCTCTGGCCAGTGTTTCGAGAACTGTATTGAACAGAAGTGGTGAGAGAGGGCATCCCATTCTTGTTCCAGATTTTAGAGGGAATGCCTTCAATTTTTCTAGATTCAGAATGATGCTAGCTTGAGGCTTAGCATAGATTGCTTTTACAATATTGAGGTATGTTCCTGTTATTCCTAGTTTTTCTAGAGTTTTGAAGATAAAGGGATGCTGTACTTTGTCGAATGCTTTTTGTGCATCTATCGAGATGATCATATGGTTCTTATTTTTAAGTCTATTGATGTGGTGAATAACATTTATTGATTTTCGTATATTGAACAAGCCTTGCATTCCACGGATGAATCCTACTTGATGATGGTGCACAATTTTTTTAATATGTTTTTGTATCTGATTCGCCAGAATTTAATTAGGGATTTTTGCATTTAGGTTCCTTAGGGATATTGGTCTGTAGTTTTCTTTGTTTGAAGTGTTTATGTCTGGTGTAGAAATTAGGGTGATATTGGCCTGGTAGAATGAATTTGGAAGATCTCCCTCTTTTTCAATTTCCTGAAATAGCTTGATAAGTATTGGTATTAGTTCATATTTAAGGGTTTGTATAACTCTGCTGTATACCCATACTGTCCTGGTCTTTTCTTAGTTGGTAATCTTTGGATGGTTTCTTCTATTTCCTCAATTGATATTGGTCTGTTTAGGTTGTCTATATCCTCCTGACTCAATCTGGACAGATCATATGACTTAAGAAATTTTTCGATGCCTTCACTATCTTCTATTATATTGGAGTATAACGAATCAAATTAATTTCTTATTATCTTCTGTATTTCAGAAATATCTGCTGTGATTGCCAGGGGGTGACAAATAACTTGTGTAGATTGATACAGCAGGAGTGGAAGCCGTTTATTGTAGAATCCAAGCGATATTTATACATTTTATAAAGCTTATCTAATTAGCATAAAATAGATACAGCAGTCAACCAATAAGGAATCTCCACACTTAATGGCTTGCTTTTGTTACTTCAAAAACCACTCCCTATGGCATTTGGCCAGGCGCCATCCAGACTTGTTTACAGACCCTAACATTTCTCTGTCAAAATACCAGGTGCCATGCTGACTTGTTTATAGACCTTAACATGTGATATTGACTTTTTCATCCCGTATGCTAGTAATTTGAGTTTTCTCTCTTCTTCTTTCATTAGCATGGCTAAGTGTCTGTCGATTTTATTTATTTTTTCAAAGAACCAACTTTTAGTTTCCTCAATTTTTTCAATTGTTTCTTTTGTTTCGATTTCATTAATTTCAGCTTTGATTTTAATTAAATCTTACCTTCTACTTATTTTGCTGTTGTTTTCCTCTTCTTTTTCTAGGATTCTGAGATGAAGTATGAGATCATTTATTTGCTATTGTTTTTTTTTCTTTTTTTAAGGAATGAAATCCAAGCAATGAATTTTCCTCTTAGAACGGATTTCAATGTGTCCCATAGATTCTGATATGCTGTGCCTGTGTTTTCATTTATCTCTAAGAATTTTTTAATTTCCTCTTTTATGTCTTCTATAACCCATTGTTCATTCAGTAACCTGTTGTTCATTCTACAAGTGATGCATGATTTTTCCTTCCTTCTTTTATCATTGATTTTTCGTTTATATTCCATTATGATCAAATAAGATGCATGGTATTATCTCTACTGCTTAATATTGTCTAAGAATTGCCCTGTGACATAATATATGATCTATTTTTGAGAAGGATCCATGTGCTGCTGAGGAAAAATGTAACTGCTTGATGTTGTGGAGTATATTCTATATATGTCAATTAAGTCTAGGTTATTAATTGTGTTATTGAGTTCTATAGTTTTCTATTTCAACTTTTGTTTGGAAGACCTGTCCAGTGGTGAGAGAGGTGTGTTGAAGTCTCCCATGATTATTGTATGGTGGTCTATTTGACTCTTGATCTTGAGAAAAGTTTGTTTGATGGACATAGCTGCACCATTGTTTTGGGGCATATATATATTTATAATGGTTATGTCTTGTTGCTGTATGGTTCTCTTGAGCAGTATATAGTGTCCCTCTTTATCCCTTTTGATTAACTTTGGCTTGAAATCTATTTTATTTGATATGAGTATGGACACTCCTACTTGTTTCCGAAATCCATATAAGTGATATGATTTTTCCCAACCTTTCCCCTTCAGTCTATGTATGTCTTTTCCTATCAAATGCGTCTCCTGTAGGCAGCATATTATTGGGTCTTGTTTTGTGATCCATTCTACTAGCCTCTGTCTCTTTATTGGTGAGTTTAAGGCATTAACATTTACAGTTATTATTGAGATAATGGTTGTTCTTCTAGCCCTATTTGTTTATTTATGTTATTAAACATGGATTGTTTTCTTCTTTGATTATTTCCCACTTTTACTGTACTACATCCCACTGTTGGTTTTTATTGTTATTTCCCTTTCTTCTTCCTGTAATATTTTCCGATGATGTTTTGAAGAGATGGTTTTCTAGCTACAAATTATTTTAACTTTTTTTTATCATGGAAGGTTATAATTTTATCTTCCATCCTGAAGCTTGATTTCACTGGATACACAATTCTTGGTTGGAATCCATTTTCTTTCAGTGTTTGAAAAATGTTATTCAAGGATTTTCTAGCTTTCAGAGTCTGTGTTGAAAGATCAGCTGTTATCCTGATTGTTTTACCCCTAAATGTAATCTGCTTTTTTTCTCTTGTAGCATTTAAAATTCTCTCCTTATTGTCTACGTTGGGCATCTTCATTATAATGTGTCTAGGTGTGGATCTCTTATGATTTTGCACATTTGGCATCCTGTAGGCTTCTAGGACTTGGGAGTCAGTCTGATTCTTCAAGTGTGGGAAGTTTTCTCGTATTATTTCATTGAACACATTCCTCATTTCTTTGGTTTTAACCTCTATACCTTCCTGTATTCCAATGACTCTTATGTTTGGTCTCTTTATGTTATCCCGTATTTCTTGGATATTCTGTTCATGGTTTCTTAACAGTCTTGCTGAGCTGTCTATGTTCTTTTCAAGTTGGAATACTTTGTCTTCATTGTCTGATGTTCTATCTTCTAAGTGTTCTACTCTGCTGGTAGTCTTCTCAATTGAGTTTTTTAGTTGGTTTATTGCTTTCTGCATTTCTAGGATTTCTGTTTGTTATTTTTTACAACCTCTATCTCTCTGTATAGCTGATCTTTTGCTTCTTGGATTTGTTTATGTAATTCATTGTCGAAGTGATCTTTCATTGTCTGATTTTCCTGTCTAATGTCTTCCTTGAGACTCCAGATCATCTGAAGCATGTATATCCTGAGTTCTTTATCTGACATTCCATCTGCTGCAGCTATTACCCGTGGACCCCTGGGGTGTTCTGCCTATCGGTCGCAGGTCTGCCTACCTTGTAGGTGCTGGCGGCGGCTCTGCTCTGCCCCTATTCCAATTGGGGTGACGTGACTACCATGCAGGTGTGTTGCTGGGCCTGTTCCGCCAGTTTGTCGCAGGTCTGCCTGCCTTGCGGGCACGGGCAATGGATCTGCTCTGCTCCTATTCCAAATGGGGTGAAGTGTCTGCCGTGCCGGCAGGGCAATGGGCCTCTTCTGCCAGTCAGGTGCAGGTGTGCCTACCTTGCGGGCGTGGGTGATGGCTCTGCTCTGCCCCTACTCCAATTGGGGGGTCGTGACTACCATGCCGGCAGGTTGCTGGGCCTGTTCTGGGTGCGGGCGAAGGCTCTGCTCTTCCCCTACTAATATTGGGGTGACCTGACTACCATTCCGGTGGGCCACTGGGATTGTACTAGGTGCGGGAGAAGGCTCTGCTCTGCAACTACTCCAATTCGGTTGATGTGACTACCACGCCTGCGGGTCGCTGGGCCTGTTCTGGGCAAGGGCGGCGGCTCTGCTCTGCCTCTATTCCAATTGGGGTGACGTGACTACCATGCAGGTGTGTCGCTGGGCCTGTTCCGGGCGTGGGCGGCAGCTCTGCTCTGCCCCTCTGGCTTGATGACAAAGTGAGAGAGACCCGGGTGTTTGTGACTCACTTTCTTTACCAGGAGACCAACTGTTTCTGTCACCGCTGGTATCAATGAGGTTATCTCCTCTGCTGCTTTCTGATGACATCAGATCTCTGCCATGTTGGTATCCCATGCAAAAGGCAGCATTTCGTTCCCTTTGTTTGGTGACTAAAGCAATCGGTGAGTCCTGACCGGCATTCACAAGCCCCGTCTCAATCCTGTTGCCACTGCCTATGAAGGCTCGGTTGATATTTACTGATATTCAGCAAGACCCGGACCGAGAAGCAGTTTCCGCCGGTTCTTTAGCCCTGGGCCAGATCAGTTCCTGGAGGCGGAATTCGGCCGCTCTGGGCTCGCTGTATGTTCTAATAGAAGCAGGCTCCAAGACGCAGTTTCTGCGGGTTCTTTAGCACTGAGCCTGAGTAATTTGTCTGCAACACAAAGGTGAATGGCATCCTGAAATTACCTGTTCTATAGCTGAATAAGCTGCGATCAGTCGAAAACAGGGATGATGAAGTCACCTCTCCATGATGGTGGCCGCTGGGTTCCTCTGTGGTCTGACGGGTGTGGAGAAACGAGTTGGACTGCATGCTTTCCCGTCTCAAACCCAGAATTCAGCACTGAGCACAGTGATTGCATACCTGGCAGGAGCCCACAGTACCTGCACCGCTGTATATTTGCCTTGCTATCTCGTCGTTTCCCAGCACGCGCCACAGACTCTAGCCACGGAGCGATTTCCTGAATAAGTCGCATGACCTTCTGTGAGGACAAATCACTCGCGTTTGAGCCCCGGTAGCTGATCCTCCTGAGATGGAAATATGTACACTTGGTTTTGGAGAACCACAATTTTGCTGGAAATTCCTAACAAGATAGGTTTTAGCCATTCTAACTCGTCATTCTCCCTCACAGTGACGCAGTACATGGGGGTGATGCACTCCCTTCGCAGCCATCATATGATCCCCTGAAGTTAGTTTTCAGTACTAGGAAACAAATAAGTATTTCAAGTGGATGAATATTTCTGAGAATAATCTTTTGAAAAGTTGATTATAAATCCACATACATGAATATGAATGAATTTAGGGAGTGTATAATAAGAAAAATATACTTCATATTTTGAAAAATCTGCAGAGTGAAAAAAAATATATATATATGTATATATACATATATATATATATATATATATATATATATATATATATATATATACATACACACAGAGACATTAAAAAGTAGCATTATGTATGCCAATCGAAATTCACCATGAAATATATATCATCCACAGATCCAAAAATATTCATTTTAATGAACATGGATTTATGTCGTTCAACTAAGAAGCTCACCCGTATGTTGAATTTTCAGTTCCAACAGCATTAAGTAGGAGTGATCTCTTCTCACAATTTGTATCTGCCTAGCCAGCCACCTCACAAAATGTACGAGTGATACCAGGTAGAATTCGATATGTGCATATAAAAATACATGTGATGAATAGGCTACAGAGAAAAGGAGACAGTTATTCACATATTTGTTAACTTTTAAAACACATGGAGAACTATTTCAATTAAAATTTGCTAGATTTATAACACCTACCATTTATCATACGAAAGGCAAGTCCAACTATACACCATGCCTCCTGTGAACCTCTTGTATTTCTATTCTGTTTGGGTTATTTTTCTCCATAATATTAGCATTAAAAGTCAAAGTCTATTAGGGTATGTGTTAGTGTCAGGGATTCAGTATTTCGAATGGAAAATTTGAAAATGTATCCAATGTGTATGCAAATATGTGCTACACAAAAAACTTCCCACTCTCATTCAGAACAATGCCTTGACATTACCTTCGCCCCACATAAGACACAATTAGAGGAGAGGAGTTAGAAAATCTGTGAATACATATGTGGAATGGAAAATGCTCAGGAGTTCACAAATTTGGAGGTGGTAGAAGAGGTTCCAAAAGTAAGGGACAGGGTAAACACTCCACAAACATGAAGTTCTGCCAGCCTGACATCTGGAGAAACTGCCTCTAAGGTTTGGCAATGAAATATATGCTGTTGTCAGGAGCATTAGCTTCATTTGGAGTGACACCATCAAAGCTGGGTCTTCATCTATGTGACATGGATGACATTGTTTCTTATTTTTCAATGAACATGAGGCAGCAGTGCTGAATTTTCTATTTGTATGTAACTTGTGGCCACTGGGGTCTAAGTGTCTCCCCGTGTGCACTGTAAATCCATTTGGTCATCCTCCACTATTCATGGTGTTTCTTGCTGCTGCACTGGGAGTTTGGAATTTGCTTCATGAATTACAAAGAGTTCAACAGGGACACAGTGCTGAAGTGAGTTCTGTCAATTGTGGTGGGTCGGGTTCTACAGGAGAATGCACCAACCAGGCTTCTATCCCACATTGCTTGCCCCATTGACCATAGCAACCTGATTTTGAACATTGCCCTGAAACCTCTCCATATAACAATATGCTTTTACATATAAGAGTCTACTGGCTGCAAAATGTCAGTCACAATCAATTTGAAAGCCAATGGCAGATCCACATGGCCCACCACAGATGTTTTATCACCCACCTGCCAACCACTGCTCTAGGACAACTACTCAGCAGGATCCAACTTACTGGCATCTCTGTTCTACACCATTTTCATAAAACCAAGTCAATCAGGGCACTGTCTTACATACTCATGATCAGCAAAAGGACATCCAAATATTCTCCTGCCACCCGGTCATGGGAATTTCAAAAATTTTTATGGTATTTATCTAGCCAATTTTCAAGAAAGAAGTTGGAGGCACTGTGGGTTTCAATTTATTCAGGAACCATTAAATGGTGACTAAGCTCATTTCAATGAAAACTCTGTAGAATTCTCACAGGCAAGGCTTCCCAAAGAGTGGCCAAAATGTCAGATTAAGCCAAGCCCATTTAGGTCTACAATGTGAGGTCCATGTGTGTTTTGACTCTCAAAAATGGCTGCCAAGTCTTTAAGAATAAAATCATGTGATATCCTGGATGAGATTTCCTGTGATCTTTGGAAAGTCAACTTGGGCCTAGATGTCACTTTCCAAGGGCAACTCTCATGCATGGCCATCTAAAATCCCAACACAATTCATGGCAATACTTCTCTGAGATCAGTACCAGAACTCAGTCTCTAAGGGGAATCACACCAGAGTGCAAGCCCAGGTGGACCCAGTCATCTCTTCCAACCACCATTCAAATGTCCACAATTAAAACCAAAACACTCCCACATGGCCCAAATCTTCTTCCATATAGACACTCATCATAACCTGTGGCTGGAGGTTTCCATGAGGGGAGCAGCCCACGTCAGTGTCCAAAATAAGCTTCCGGCCCCTCATTTGCCTAAAGTCAGGGTGGCGTGGACACCCTTCCTGTAAACCAGGAGTGATCAAATAGGCCTTCCTTTAATACTGTTTGGCTTCTCCAACTTGAGGACTACTGACTTTGAGGTTTAGATTCTTTAAGTGAATTGGAGTCATGAGAAAAAACAAGCATCTTTGGGCTAGCCTCTGCTGGGTTTTGAAGAACTTATTTGACCCAAAGGATCCCTGTTCTCACTTGATGGATTTCAGGAATCTACCAGAGGAAGGCAAGAGAGTTAATCAACAATATCTGATCTTTTTGCCATTTTGGTTTTGGATGCATGCATGGGATCTATCTTTAGATCCATCAGGTGCTGAGAATCTAAGCCACAGCCTCACACAGGGCCAAGAGACTGATTCAGACATATCCCTTTTCAAAGCAATTAAGCATGGATCCACAGGTGATGCCCATTTATTTGCATTTGAAAACTGTTTTCTTCAGGCTTCACAAAGTGGTGGCTTGAGGCAAAGATCTTCCTGACATTCAGGGCAACAGAACAATAGGTAAGCAAAAGGACCAAAGCAGGGTTTCTCCACTGAGACTTTCCTGGTCAACTGATATCTGAGATTTCTGAGATGCTAGCCATTCCCTTCAACTATCTAGTACATGGCCATGTCACAGATATTGGAGGTGGTACATATCTTGGACACAAAACCATGATACTATTCTGGAGTGTTGCCAGAATTGAAGGAGAAAACAGGAAATTATGAAGCTAGTAGGTGTTGCCCATCTATAAGGCAAGCCTGAGTCCACTCATATATTGGGCACAATGAATGCTGGCAAGCTTTCTAGTAGACAGGAAACATCCATTGATCCATTCTCTCTTCTAATGTCTACAATCATGAACACAGTGGGATACACAGACACTCGTATTGTCAAAGGACTTACTAAAAATAGTCCACTCTAAACCAAACAAACCGCCTTTCCTACCTATTCTGAGAACATGAGCCAAAACCACAAAATCACACCCACACCCAAAAAGGCACCTCCTTCCCCCAAGTAGGTCTGTGACTCTCCGGAGTGTCCTCTGACTGGTGGGCCATACTATGTTTCCCCAAAATGACCTCTCCTGTCTCAGTTCTGGTCTGCATGGCCAACTCTGTGAAGTTGTCAAGAGCCAGTGGTGAGACACTACCTGCTTTCTCAAGAAAAGCCCCTCTTCAAAGGTTTCCTGGCATTTCGTCATCCTCACATCTGTAGGTTCCAAGAAAGACTGACTCTGTCCTTGGTAAATTCAAACATGTGAGACCACTGGGACTGGGACAGGGACTGTCTCTGAGTGCCTGGCTTCCTGGATCCCAAGTTCAGAGAGTTTTATCACCAAGGAAGTGAGGTGAGGTCACTTTCTTCAGGATCTGAATTATGTCACTGCCTTGACAAGCACTTTGCCCTAACAGTTGCTTCCAAAAGTCCCATGAGGTGGAGGCTGCCCCAGTTTTCCTGTAACACTTTCACAAGTTAGAATGTCATATCAATCATAAGCACCCCGGAACAGCCCTCCACACAGAACTGGTTTGGTCCATCTTGTATACATTAAGAAGAGAGAGAATGATTCAGACACAACCCTTCAACCCGACCAGGATGATTGCCATGGAAGATGACTTTTGCTTTCTGAGGTCTTTCATAGCTGCCTTCATCTTCACCAGGGATCATTTCTAAATGAACATTTGAGGTTTTCAGCAGGTGAAGATACCCTACATTCCTGTATTTTAATACCAACTCTGTCCCTGCTCTTCGGTAAAGTTAGTGTATGGTTAGGGTTAATTATATGTTCGATTTGGGTTAGGAATCATTCTGCAGGATGAATAAAGGGATTGGGTACCTGCGATATTTATAAGAATATATAAGTGAAATATATGTATGAAAACGGAAATCTAAGAAAGATTTGAAGCCCAGAAGGGCATTGGGCCCTTGATTGGGATACATAGTGTTGAATTTCGTTCTGTACAATTGTCTCAGTTAAATCAATATACAATGGCATAGGACCGTGTACCTTGGATGATTGAATGTAGAAGAGAACATCCAGTCAAAAAGTGATAGTCGGTAGGATTAGAAAGATAGTCGGTAGGTTTAGGAAGAAGAGTGAGAATATGATTTGGAATAAAAAGCTTATTTAGCAATAGGGTTTCATTTAGAGAGTGAATGTAAATGTCAGTACATGTGAAGAGTCATTCACAATAATGAACTGGGGAAATTATGTAGAAAAGCAAGTATCAATAGCGACATAACGAAATCAGGCAAAGTATAAATGAGTGATAGGATTAGACATTTTCAACAGGGTTGAGTTTGAATATATAATCATAGGTAAAAACAAATATGTTGTCACCAATGGGATTTACATTTGAGAGCATTAGGCAACCTGGACACGGATGTTATTAGTTATCCATGTTCACTTTCCTTTTAGGCTTTGGTACAATCATAAGTGTGACCTTTACATTTTTTTTGTTCAGAATATTACTGTGGTAAAATGTATATGTAGATCAGGTAACATGAGTATTTCTTTCACTATGTCTGGGAGCAATATTTTGAAGACATATACATTAGTATTAGGGGTACAAAGAGGTGTACCCTGTGTCTATGAATATAGAGATAATGCATGAATAGACGATAATATGAATAAATAATGTAACTGGTTCCACTTTAAATAATGGATTGAATTGAAATCTGAAAATATATAAGAAATCTTATATTGATATATAATCATTCATTCCAACCAGTTATATATCTAATGGTAATATTAGGATTATGGTTTATCATGAAGGGTGTTTGAGTTTTGC
This sequence comes from Callospermophilus lateralis, assembly GCF_048772815.1. Lineage (NCBI taxonomy): Eukaryota > Metazoa > Chordata > Mammalia > Rodentia > Sciuridae > Callospermophilus > Callospermophilus lateralis. Next base: position 489,679 of record NW_027514474.1, read on the forward strand.
TTTATAAGTGATGATGTTAAACGAAAATAATGTGTTTGGAAAGAAGTCTCATGAAAAGACCAGTCAAGAAACATAGAAGAATCATGTGTTCTGAATCAGGAAGTGATTGATCGTGAAACAAATGCCTATAAATTTTCTAACTTGTGAACAAAATATATATCCTATGATGTGCATTAACTGAAGGAGTAGTAATGTACCAGTGTTGAATAAAAATGAAAGTCAAAATACACATCATGTCCCCTAAGAATATACTTGCATTGATGTTAAACTAGCTCAGTAACTGTAGAAATATTAGGTTTTGTTTGCACCTTTCACTGAATTTAGTTTTCAGTACTAGAAAACAAATATGTATTTCAGGTGGATGATTATTTCTGAGAATAATCTTGTGGAAAGTTGATTATAAATACACATATATGAATATGAATGAATTTAGGGAGTGTATAATAAGACACATATATTTCATATTTTAAAATATCTGGAGAGTGTATATATATATATATATATATATATATATATATATATATATATACACTCTCATACATACACACTCACATGCACAGATATAAAAATTAGCAATACAGGAGATCCATCATGAAGGCAGGCATGGAAAAATCAAGTCTCTGACCTCTTCAGCTGAGCGGGCATAGGGAGTCGTAAACTGTCTAAATGCTGTTTGCTCAGAATCAGTAGGCAATGTTGACCTGATGTGGATCTGGGGCGAACATTCTGGGCCCCTCAGAACACACACCGAGCCTGGATGGGCTGCATTCAACCTCCGGTTTGCCTGGTTCTCATGACTCAGCACTAAGATCCCACTGAAATAACTGTTCGGCCCTTCTGAACTTTCAGAGGTAAAAGCCAACCAAGCCTTCAAAAGCAGTGGCCACAGGATTGAAACGGCGCTTGGGAGAGACAGTAAGGACCCACCCATTGCGTTGGTTACCTTGCAAAGGGAACAAACGGTCACCAATTGCATGGGATACCACCATAGCATAGAAATGACGTCACGGGCAGAGGAGATAACTTCATTAAAACCAGCGTGACAGGTGTGTAATCCCCTAGCCATCTCTCTCAACACAGCAGGGAAACCTTAAGGGCCCCTCCCAGCTCAGCCTTAAGGGCCTCTCCCAGCTCTCCCGTGAGCACGATAGCCAGACCTAGGGAATCAGGATTGGCTCGGGACTAGCGCGTAGAATTCCCGGCTCCTGATCTCACAAGTGCTGACAATTGAGGTCTCTTACACCACGTACCGGGGGCATGGCTCCCAGAGGGCAAGAAAATTCGCTGGGGGTCCTCAGCCCCAAGCTCTACAAAACTAGGGTCTGAGGGAGGCAAACAGGGAGAGTGTGCCCAGGCATTCATGAAAACAGGGCTGCCAGGAGTAGAGTTCTGGCTTGTAACCACTATTGTGGTGAGCGTCACAGGTGAGCAAGGCATGGCTTGAGGAAGCACAAGAGAAGGCCCTAGGCACTCAGGATTGGAGATCCGCCAAGTCTGGGAGGAAGAGCTGCTGCACAGTGATTGGTTCCCACTTATTCAGAGGAGAAGCTTGGCCCAGTGCACACAGCTCCACCTACTGAAAGAGAAGTTAATTGAACTCTATGACTGCATTTATTATTATTATTTTTTTAATTTATATTTTTTCTATTTCTTTCATTTTCATTTTTGTTGTTGTTGTTCTTTAACTTTTTTTAATGTTTTTATTTTTTTTATTTTATCATTATTATTATTAATATTATTTTAAATTTTAATTTTCATCTTTTAATTATAATTATTATTTAAATTTTTTTTCTTTATTTATTTTCTATTTTTCTTTTGTCTTTTCATTTCTTTTCAATTTTCTTATTCCCCCTTCCTTGAATTCTACCTGCCTACTCTCATTCTCTTTAGTGACTTCTTCCCTTCCCTTCTAATATCTTTCCTCCGAAGCATCAAATAAATTTATAAGAGTAAGCAGTAACTCAGCAATCAAACAAAACAAGAAGTAACATGAGCAGCATAAAAAAACAAGGAAGAAAAGGAGTACAAACAACAATGGACAGCCTAAATATTCAGAAGGAATCATCAGAAAAATGGTCATATAAAGAACTCAAGGAATACCTTAGACAGATGGAATGGAACCTTAAAGAGGATACGAGACATCAAAACCAAACAGTGAAAGAACACATTGAAAATGAATTACATAAACAGATATAAAAAGATATTAAGCATCTTTATTAGGAGATAGAGATTATAAAAAAATCAAACAATAATTCTAGAAATGAAGGAAATGATAAACCAAATTAAAAACTCAATTGAGAGTATCACTAACAGAGTGGAGCGAGTAGAAGACAGAATGTCAGATAATGAAGACAAAATATATCATCTTGAAAAAAGTCTAGCCAACAAAGAAATGCTGGTAAAAAGTCATGAGAAAAACATGCAAGAGATATGGGATATCATAAAAAAAAAAAAAAACTTATGAGTCATCTGGATAGAGTAAGGTACAGAGATTCAAACCAAGGGAATGAGTAACCTGCTGAATGAAATAATTACAGAAAACTTTCCAGAAATAAAAATGGAAACGGATAAAAAAAATTGTAGATGCTTACAAGACACCGAGCACAAAAAAATCACAGTAGACCAATGCCAAGAAACATTGTTATGAAGATATCCAATGTACAAAACAAAGAGAAAATATTAAAAGCTACAAGAGAAAGGAGGCAGATTACAATCAGGGGTAAACCAAAAATGTTAACAACAGATTTTTCATCACAGATGCTGAAAGTGAGAAGATCCTGGAACAACGTATTTCAAACACTTAAAAACAATGGATGACAACCAAGAAATCGGTATTCAGAAAAATTAAGTTTCAGGTAAGACAACTAAATAAAAATATTTTGTGATAAACAAAAGCTAAAAGAATTTGCAGCCAGAAAACCAGCATTGCAAAGCATCTTAAGGAAAACACTACACGAGGAAAAAATGAATATCAACAACGAAAACCATCAGTGGGAATTGCCTCAGTAATGACAGAGGGAGGGGGAAAAGCTAATCACGGATAAACAAACTAAATTTAAAAAAAAAGATAAATAATCAAAGACGGGTGGCAATACAAACCATATATCAATAGTAACTCTAATCGTTAATGGCTTAAACTCTCCAATAAAGTGACATAGGCTTGTAACGTGGATTAAAAAAAACAAATCCAACAATATGTTGCTTCCAGGAGACACATCTGAATGGAAAAGACATACACAGGCTGAAGGTGAAAGGTTGGGAAAATTTATACCATGCACACGGTCCTTGTAAGCAAGCAGGGGTGGCCATCCTCATACGGAATAAAATCGACTTCAAGACTAATTTAATCAAAAGGGATAAGGAAGGACATTATATACTGTTAAAAGAAACCATTCACCAACAAAACATAACAATTATCAATATTTACGCAGCAAATAATGGTGCTGCGACATTTATAAAACAAATTCTCCTCAATTTCAAGAATCAAATAGACCACAACACAATAATTATGGGAGACTTCAACTCACCTCTCTCACCATTGGACAGATCCTCCAAACAAAAGTTGAATAAAAAAAATATAGAATTCAATATCACAATCAATACCCTAGACTTAACTGACATATATAGAATATATCAACCATCATCAAGTGGATATACTTTTTTCTCACCAGCACATGGATCCTTCTCAAAAATAGACCATATATTATGCCGTAGGGCAACACTCAGTAAATATAAAGGGGTGGAGACAATACCATGAATTTTTTTCTGATCACAATGGAATGAAACTGGAAACCAATGGTAAAAGAAGGAAGGAAAAATCCTACATCACATGGAAAATTAACAATATATTACTGAATGATCAATGGGTTACAGAAGACATAAAAGAGGAAATCAAAAAATTCTTAGAGATAAATGAAAATACAGACACAACATATCAGATTCAATGGGACACAATGAAACAAGATTCAAGAGGCAAATTCATCGCCTGGAGGTCATTCCTCAAAAAAAGAAAAAAAAAAAAAAAACAAAAACAACAAATAAATGAGCTCTCACTTCATCTCAAAGCCCTAGAAAAGGAAGAGCAAAACAACAGCAAATGTAGCAGAAGGCAAGAAATAATTAAAATCAGAGCGTAAATCACGAAATTGAAACAAAAGAAACTATTAAAAAATTAACAAAACTAAAAGTTGGTTCTTCGAAAAAATAAATAAGATGGACAGACCCTTAGCCATGCTAACGAGGAGAAGAAGAGAGAGAACTCAAATTACTAACATACGGGATGAAAAAGGCATTATCACAACAGAAGCTACATAAATACGAAAGACAATTAGAAATTATTTTGAAAACCTATATTCCAATAAAATAGAAAATAGTGAAGACATCGATACATTTGTTAAGTCATATGATTTGCCTAGACGGAGTCAGGAGGATACACACAATTTAAACAGACCAATATCAATCGATGAAATAGAAGAAGCAATCAAACGACTACCAACCAAGAAAAGCCCAGGACCGGATGGGTATACAGCGGAGTTTTACAAAACCTTTAAAGAAGATTTAATACCAATACTTTTCAAGTTATTCAGGAAATAGAAAAACAGGGAGCTCTGCCAAGTTCATTCTATGAGGCCAACATAACCCTGATTCTGAAACCAGACAAAGACACCTCAATGAAAGAAAACTACAGACCAATATCTCTGATGAACCTAGATGCAAAAATTTTCATTAAAATTCTGGTGGTTTGGATACAAAGGCACATCAAAAAAATTGTGCACCATGATCAACTAGGATTCATCCCTGGGATGCAAGGAGGGTTCAATGTATGGAAATCAATAAATGTTATTCACAACATCACTAGACTTAAAAATAAGAACCATAAGATCATCTTGATAGATGCAGAAAAACCATTAGACAAAGTAGAGCATTCCTTTATGTTCAAAACATTAGAAAAACTAGGGATAACAGGAACATACCTCGACATTGTAAAAGCTATCTATGTTAAGCCTCAGGCTAGCATCATTCTGAATGGAGAAAAAATGAAGGCATTCCCTCTAAAATCTGGAACAAGACAGGAATGTCCTCTATCACCACTTCTATTCAATATAGTTCTCGAAAAACTGGCCAGAGCAATAAGACAGATGAAAGACATTAAAGGCATAAAAATAGGAAAAAAAGAACTTAAATTATCACTATTTGAAGATGACATGATTCTATACATAGAAGACCCAAAAGGGTCTACAGAAAAAACTACTAGAACTAATAAATGAATTCAGCAATGTGGCAGGAAATGAAATCAACATGCATAAATCAAAGGCATTTCTGTATATCAGCGACAAAACTTCTGAAAAGAAAATGAGGAAAAACATTGCATTTACAATATCCTCATAAAAAATTAAATACTTGGGAATCAACCTAACAAAAGAGGTGAAAGATTTATACAATGCGAACTACAGAACCCTAAAAAGAGAAGTAGAATAAGATCTTAGAAGATGGAAAAATATACCCTGTTCATGGATAGGCAGAATGAACATCATCAAAATGGCGATATTACTAAAAAGTTCTCCATAGGTTTAATGAAATGCCAATCTAAATCCCAAAGGAATTTTTTGTAGAAATAAATAAACCAATCTTGAAATTCATATGGAAAAATAAACGACCCAGAATAGAAAAAGCAATTCTAACCAGGAAGTGTGAATCAGGCGGTATAGCGATACCAGATTTCAAACTATATTACAGAGCAATAATAACTAAAACAGCATGGTACTGGTACCAAAACAGGCGGGTGGACCAATGGTACAGAATGGAGGACACAGAGACTAATCCAAAAAGCTACAACTATCTTATATTTGATAAAGGAGCTATAAGCATGCAATTGAGGAAGGATACCATCTTCAACCAATCGTGTTGGGAAAACTGGAAATCCACATGCAACAAAATGAAACTGAATCCCTTTCTCTCGCCATGCACAAAAGTTAACTCAAAGTGGATCAAGGAGCTAGATTCAAATCAGAGACTCTGCATTTGATAGAAGAAAAAGTTGGTTCCGATCTACATATTGTATGGTCAGGCTCCAAATTCCTTAATAGGACACCCATAGCACAAGAGTTAATAACAAGAATCAACAAATGGGAGTTACTTAAACTGAAAATTTTTTTTTCTCAGAAAGAGAAACAATAAGAGAGGTAAATATGGAGCCTAGATCATGGGAACAAATTTTTACTCCTCACCCTTCAGATGGAGCCCTAATATCCAGAGTATACAAAGTATACAAAGAACTCAAATAATTAGACAAAAAGATAACAAATAACCCAATGGGCCAAGGACCTGAACAGACACTTCTCAGAGGAGGACATAGAATCAATCAATAAGTACATGAAAAAATGCTCTCCATTTCTTGCAGTCAGAGAAATGCAAATCAAAACCACCCTAAAATACCATCTCAATCCAGTGAGATTGGTAGCCATTATGAAGTCAAACAACAACAAGTGCTGGCGATGATGTGGGGAAAAGGGTACTCTTGTACATTGCTGATGGGACTGAAACTGGTGCAGCCAATTTGGAAAGCAGTATGGAGATTCCTGGGAAAGCCGGGAATGGAAGCACCATTTGAACCAGCTATTGCCCTTCTCGGACTATTCCCTGAAGACCTTACAAGAGCGTACTACAGGGATACTGCCACATCGATGTTCATAGCAGCACAATTCACAATTGCTACACTGTGGAACCAACCCAGATTCCCTTCAATAGATGAATGGATAAAAAAAAAAAAAAGTTTTTTTTTTATATACTATGGAGGATTACGCAGCACTAAAAAATGACAAAATCATGGAATTTGCAGGGAAATGCATGGCACTAGAGCAGATAATGCTTAGTGAAGCTAGCCAATCCCCAAAAAAAAAATACCAAATGACTTATTTGATATAATGAGAGCAACTAAGAACAGAGCAGAGAGGAAGAGCATGAAGAAAAGATTAACATTAAGCAGAGATATGAGGTGGCAGGGAAAGGGAGAGAAAAGAGAAATTGCATGGTAATGGAGGGACACCCTTATTGTTACAAAAAAATTACATATAAGAGGTTGTGAGTGTAATGGGAAAATAAACAATAAGAGAAATGAATGACAGTAGGTAGGGTAGAGAGAGAAGATGGGAAGAGAGGGGAGGGGGGATAGTAGAGCATCGGAAAGGTAGCAGAATACAACAGTAACTAATAAGACATTATGTAAAAATATGGATGTGTAACTGATGTGATTCTGCATTCTGTATTTGGAGTAAAAATTGGAGTTCAAAACCCACTTGAATTTAATGTAAGAAATATGATATGTCAAGAGCTTTGTAATGTTTTGAGCAACCAATAAAAGAAAAAAAAGTAGCAATATATATGCCAATCGAAATTCATCATGAAATATATATAATCCAAAGATCGAAAAATATTCATTTTACTGAACATGGATTTATGTATAGTGTTATTCAACTAGGAAGCTCACCCGTAGGTTGAATTTTCAGTTCCAACAGCGTTTAGGAGGAGTGATCTCTTCTCACAATTTGCATCTGCCAATTCAGCCACCTCACATGTGTGTACAAGTGATATCAGGTAGGATTCTATATGTGCATATAAAAATACATGTGCTGAATAGGCTACAGAGAAAGGGAGACAGGGATTCACATATTTGTTAATTTTAAAAACACATGTAGAACTATTTCAACAAAAAAATTGACTAGATTTAAAACTCCTACATTATATAATGCAAAAGGCAATTCCAACTATACACCATGCCTCCTCTGAACTGCTTGTATTTCTATTCTTTTTGGGTTATTTTTCACCATCATTTTAGGATTATTAGTCAGAGACTAGTAGGGTACGGGTTAGTGTCAGGGGTTAAGTATTTCAAATGGAAAATTGGAAAATGAATCCAATGTGTATGTAAATATGTGCTACAAAAAAATCTTCCCACTCACATCCAGAGCAATGCCTTGACAATACCTTTGCCCCAAGTAAGACACAATTAGAGTAGAAAAGTGTAAAAATCTAGGAATACATATATGGAATGGAATAAGCTCGGGAGTTCACAACCTTGGAGGTGGTAGAGGAGTTTCCAAAAGTAATGGAAAGGGTAAACACTCCACAAACAAGGAGCTCTGCTGGCCTAAGAATTCTTGGGAAATGGCCTCTGAGGTTGGGATCCTGAAATATATGTTGCTGTCATGAGCTTTAGCTTCCTTTGTAGTGAGACCATCAAAGCTGGGTCTGCATCTTTGTTACCGGGAAGAGATGGTTTCTTATATTCCAATGAACATGAGGCAGCAGTGCTCAATTCTCTCTTTGTAGGTAAACTGTGGCCACTGGAGGCTAAGTGTCTCCCAGTGGGGACTGTGAATACATTTGGTCATCCTCCACTTTTCATGGTGTTTTTTGCTGCTGCACTGGGAATTTGGTATTTGTTTCACAAAATATAAGAAGTTCATCTGGGATACAGTGCTGGAGGGAGTTCTGTCACTTGTGGTGGGTCAGGGTCTGCAGGAGAATGCACCAACCAGGCTTCTATCGCACAGAGCTTGCCCCAATAAACATAGCAACCTTATTCTGAACATTGCCCTTAAAACTCTCGATATAACAGGATGCCTTTACATATAAGGGTCTCATGTCTGCACTATATCAGTCACAAGCCATTTGGAAGCCAATGGCAGATCCACATAGCCCCTCCATGATGTTTTATCACACTCCTTCCCACCACTGTTCTAGGCGCACTACTCAGAAGGCTCCAAATTACTGGCATCTCGTGTTCTACATCATTTTCATGAAACCCAGTCAAACAAGGCACTGTCTGGTATATACATGATAAGCAACAGGACATCAAATTTTCTGCAGTTCCACCTGGTCATGGAAATTTCAAAAATTTCATGGTATTTATTTAGCAATTTTTCAAAAATGAAGTTAGAGGCACTGTGCGTCTCAATTCATTCAGGAACGATTAAGTGTTGAGAAAGTTCATTTCAATGAAAGCTCTAGAGAACTCTCACAGTCAAGGCTTCTCAAAGAATTATCAAATGGTCACATAAAGCCAGGCCAATTGACGTCTACAATGTAAGGTCCATGTGTGTTTTGACTCTCATCTATGGCTGCCATGTCTTTCATAATAAAATCATGTGATATCCCTGCTGAGATTGCAAGGCCTCTGTGGAAAGCCACCCTGGGCATAGATCTCAGTTTCCAAGAGTGAGTCTTATGTGTGTCCTCCTAAAATCCCAACACAATTCATGGCAATACTTCTCTGAGGTCAATTCCAGAATGCAGTCTCTAAGGGGAATCACACCAGAGTTCAAGCCCAGGTGGATCCAGTCATCCCTTCCAACCGCCAGAAAAATTACCACAATTAAAATCAAAACACTCCCACAGGCCCATCATCTTCTTCCATGTAGACACTCCTCATAACCTCTAGCTGGAGGTTTCTATGAGCCCAAGGTAGTGTCCAAAATAAGCTCACTTGCCCCTTATTTGCCTAAAATCATGGTGGCCTGGACACTCTTCCTGTGAACCAGGAGTGATCAAATATTCCTGCTGTTAAAGTGCTCCACTTCTCCAATTTCAGCCTACTGGCTGTAGGGTATAATTCTTTATGTGATTTGGAGTCATGAGAAAACCCAAGCACATATGGGGTAGCCTCTGCACGGATTTCAAGAACTCATTTGACCCAAATGATCCCTATTCTCACTTGATGGAGTTCAGGAACCTAAAACAAGAAGGCAAAAATATTCATCCACAATGACTGCTCTTTTGGACATTTTAGTTTTGAAAGCACATGGGATCTTTCTTTAGATCCATCAGGTGCTGAGAATCTAAGCCACAACCTCATACAAGGACAAGAGGCTGATTCAGACAGATCCCATTCCAAAGCAATTAAGCAAAGAGCCACAGGTGGTGTCCATTCATTTCCATATGAAAACAGTGTTCTTCAGGCTACACAAAGGGGTGGCCTGAGGCAAAGACCTTTCTGACATTCAGGGTAATAGAAATAGAATTAAGCAAATGGCCCAAAGAAGGGTTTCTCCACTGAGACTTTACTGGTCACACTGATATCTGAGTTTTCTGAGATGCTCTCATTCCCTTCAGCTAGCCAGAACATGGCCATGTCACAGAGCCTTGTGGTGTTACATATCTGGGAAACAAAACCATGAGTCTATTCTGGAGAGTGGCCAGAATTCACGAAGAAAAGTGGAACTTTAGAAGATAATAGATGTTGCCCATCCATAAGGCAAGCTGCAGTCCATTCATCAATTGCGCAGTATGAATCGCGGAAGCTTTCAACTAGAGACAACACATCCATTGATGCATTCTGTTTTCTAATGTCTACAACCATGGATACAGTGGGATACACAGACATAGAAACACTCACAATGTCAAACGACTTACTAGAAACAGTCCACTCCAAACCAAACAAACCACCTTTCCTACCTATTCTCAGAACATGAGAAAAAACCACAAACTCACACCTACAACGGCAAAGGCACTTTCTTCCCCTAAATAGGTCTGTGACTATCCGAAGTGTCTTCTGACTGGTGGGCCATATTATGTTCCCCCAAAATGGCCTGTCCTGTTTCACATCTGGTCTCCTTGTCCAACTCTGTGAAGTTGTAAGGAGCCAGAGGTGAGCCACTACCTGCTTTCTCAGGAAAGGCCCCTCTTCAGAGCTCTGCTGGCATTTGGCCATCCTCATATCAGCAGGTACCAAGAAAGACTGACTATGTCTTTGGGAAAAGCAAACAAGTTAGCCCACTGGGTCTGGAGTGGGACTGGCTCTTGGTGCCTGGCTTCCTGGATCCCAAGTTCAGAGAATTCCATCACCAAGGAAGTGAAGTGAGGTCACTTCTTTCAGGAACTGAATATGGTCACTGCCTTGGTAACCACTTTGTCCTAACAGTTGCTTCCAAGGTTCCCATGAGATAGAGGCTGCCCCAACATCCTGTGACACATTCAGAAGTTAGAATGATATATCAACCATAGGCACCCTGGAACAGCTCTCCACAGAGGCCTGGTTTGGTACATCTTCTCTACATTAAGAAGAGGGAGGCTGACTCAGACACATCAATTCATCCTGACCAGGTTGTTTGCCATGGAAGATGACTATTGCTCTCTCAGGTCCTACATAGCTGCCTACATATTCTCCAAGGATCATTTCTTCATGGATCTTTGAGGTTCTCAGCAGGTGGAAGATCTTCTACATTCCTATATTGTAAGACCCACTCTGTCGCTGCTCTTAAGTTAGTTATATTGAGGGAACAGTGTATGGTTAGGGTTAATAACATGTTCGATTTGGGTTACGAATCATTCTGCAGGATGAATAATGGTATTGGCAACCTGTGATATTTACAAGAGTATACATGTGAAATATAAGAATGAAAGCAAAAATCTAGGTAAGATTTGAAGCCCAGAAGGGCATTGGGGACTTGAGTGGGATACCTAACTTTGAGTAATGTGCTGCACAGATGTCTCAGATAAATCAATATACATCGGACCTTGTACCTTGGATGATTGAATGCTGAAGAGAACATCCAGTCAAAAACCGATATTCGGTAGGATTAGGAAGGAAGTTGGTAGGTTTAGAAAGAAGAGTGAGTATAGGATTTGGACCAAAAGTTCTTCAGCAATAGGGTTTCGGGTAGAGAGTGTATGTAAATGTCAGCACATGTGAAGAGTCAGTCACAATGATGAACTGGGGAAAACATGTAGGAAAGCAGATATCAATAGAGATATTAGGAAATCAAGCAAAGTATAAAGTGTGTGATAGGGTTAGACATTTTCAACAGGTTTGAAGTTGAATATATAATCTTAGGAAGAAACAAATATGTAGTCACCAATAGGATTGATATTTGAGAGCATTAGGCAACCTGCACATGGATGTTTTTAGTAATGCATGCTATCTTTCCATTTAGGCTTTGGTACAATTGTAAGTGTGATCTTTGCTTTTTTGTGTCCGGAATATTTCTGTGATAAAATGTGTATGTAGATCAGGTGACATGAGTATTTCTTCCACCATTTCTGAGAGCAATATTTTGAAGATTTATAAATTAGTATGGGGGTAGAAATAGGTGTACCCTGCTTCTATTAATATAGACATAATGCATGAATAGACCATACTGTGAATAAATAATATAACTGGATCCACTTTAAATAATGGATTGAATGGATATCTGAAAATATATAAGAAATGTTATATTGATATACAATCATTAATTCCAACCAGTTATATATCTAATGATTATCTTATGGTTATGGTTAATCATGAAGGGTGTGTGAGTTTTTCTTCAAAATTGATTATGGAAATCGAAAACAATATATTTGGAAAAAAAAGTCTCATGAATAGACCAGTCAAGAAACATAGAGAAATACATGTGTTCTGGAGCAGGAAGTGACTAAAAGTGAAACAAATGCCTATAAATTTGCTAACTAGTGAATGAAATATATATCCTATGATGTGCAAAAACTGAAGAAATAGTAATGTACCAGTGTGGAATAAAAATTAACGTAAAAATACACATCATGTCCCATAGGAACCAACATGCATTGATGTTAAACTGGGTCAGTTAATGCAGACATATTAGAATTTGTATGCACCTTTCACTGAAGTTAGTTCTCAGTACTAGGAAACAACTATGTATTTCATGTGTATGAGTATTTCTAAGAATAATCTTGTGAAAAGTTGATTATTAATCCACATCCATGAACATGAATGAATTTAGGGAGTGTATATAAGACACATATTTTTCATATTTTTAAAAATCTGGACAGTATATATATATATATATATATATATATATATATATATATATGTATATATATATATATATAGATAGATAGATAGATATATACACAAATATGGACACACACACACACACACAAACACAGAAATTAAAAAGTAGCAATATATATGCCAATCGAAATTCATCATGAAATATATATCATAAAGAGGCAAAAACATTCATTTTACTAAACATGGGTTTATGTATAATGTTGTTCCACTGGGAAGCTCACCCATAGGTTGAATTTTCAGTTCTAACAGCATTTAGGACGAGTGATCACTTCTCACAATTTGTATCTGCCAAGTCATGTAACTCAAAAGAATGTACGTTTGATACCATGTAGGATTCTATTTGTGCATATAAAAATACATGTGCTGAATAGGCTCCAGAAAATGAGAGACAGTAATTCACATATTTGTTAACTTTAAAAACACATGGAGAACTATTTCAATTAAAAATTGACTAGATTCATAATACCTACCCTTTATCATGCAAAAGGCAAGTCCAACCCTGAACTGCATGTATTTACGTACTGTTTGGGTTATTTTTCTCCATCATATTAGGAATAGTAGTCGGAGTCTATTAGAATATGGGTTAGTGTCAGGGATTCAGAATTGCGAATGGAAAAATAGGAAAATTAATCCAATGTGTATGCAAATATGTGCTAAAACAAATCTTCCGACTCTCATCCAGAACAATGCCTTGAAATTATCTTCGCCCCAAGTAAGACACAATTAGAGAAGAAAAGTTGCAAAATCTGTGATTACATTTCTGTAATGGAAAATGCTCAGGAGTGCACAAACTTGGAGGTGGTATAGGAGTTTTCAAAAGTAAGGACAGGGTACACACTCCACAAGCATGGAGCTCTGCATGCCTAAATCTTTTTGAGAAACTGCCACAGAGGTTGGGCACTGATATATAGGTTTTTGTCAGGAGTTAAGCTTCCTTTGTAGTGATACCCTCAAAGCTGGGTCTGCATCTATGTGACCTGGAGGACAAAGTTTCTTATTTTCCAATGAACACGAGGCAGCAGTGCTAAATTCTCTCTTTGTAGATAAACTGTGGCCCCTGGGGGTTAATTTTCTCCCCGTGTGGACTGTGAAACCATTTGGTCATCCTCCAATTTTCGTGGTGTTTCTTGCTGCTGCACTTGGAGTTTGGTACATGCTTCACGAAATACAAGGAGTTCAACTGGGAAACAGTGCTGGAGAGAGTTCTGTCACGTGTGGTGGGTTATGGTCTGCAAGAAAATGCACAAACCAGGTTTCTATCTCTCAAAGATTGCCCCCTTGTTCATAGCAACCTGATTCTGAACATTGCCCTGAAAACTCGCCATATAAAAAGATGCCATTACATATAAGGGTCTGAAGTCTGCACTATGTCAGTCACAAGCCATTTGGAAGTAAATGGCAGATCCACATGGACCCACCATGATACTTTATCACACACCTGCCCACCACTGCTCTACGCCCACTACTCAGCAGGCTACAAATTACTGGCATGTCTGTTCTAAACAATTTTCAGAAAACCCTGTCAATCAAGGCACTCTCTGGTACACTCATGATAAGCAATAGGAGATCCAATGTTTCTTGAGTGCCACCGGGTCATGGGAATTTCAAAAATTTCATGGTATTTATCTAGCCATTTTTCAAGGATGACATTGGATGCACTGTGAATTTCAGTTATTCAGAAACCATTAAATGTTGAGAAAGCTCAATTCAAAGAAAATTCTGGAGAACTCTCACAGGCAAGGCTTTCCAAAAAGTGGACAAAAGGTCACTTGAAGCCAGGACCATTGAGGTCTACAATGTGAGGTCCTATGTGTTTTGACTCTCTACTATGGCTGCAAAGTCTTTCAGAATAAAATCATGTGATATCCAGGCTGAGATTCCCAGTTCTTTGTGGAAAGCCACCCTGGTCCTAGATCTCAGGTTCCAAGGGCGACTCTCATGCGTGGCCTCCTAAAATCCCAACACAATTCATGGCAATACTTCTCTGAGGTCAGTTTCAGAACTCAGTCTCTAAGGGGAAACACACCAGAGTTCAATCCCTGGTGACCCAGTAATCTCTTTCAACCGCCACACAAATGACCAGAATTAAAACCAAAACACTCACACATGCCCCTCATCTTCTTTCATATAGACACTAATCATAACCTTGGCTGGAAGTTTCCATGAGGCACACAGCACAAGACAATGTCAAAATAAGCTCCCTTGCCCTTCATTTGTCTAAAGTCAGTGTTTCTGGACACCGTTCCTGTGAACCAGGGCTGATCAAAGATGCCAGCCATTAATACTGTTCCGCCTCTCCAATTTGAGGCATACTGACTGTCAGGTATAGTTTCTTTATGTGATTTGGAGTCATGAGAAAACCCAAGCACCAATGGGCTAGCCTCTGCAGGGCTTGAAGAACTCAGTTGACCCAAAGGATCCCTCTTCTGACTTGATGGAGATCAGGAACCTTACAGAGGAAAGCAAGAGACTTCATCAACAATGATTGCTCTTTTGGTCATTTTGGAATTGGATGCACACATGGGATCTTTCTTTAGATCCATCAGGTGCTGAGAATCTGAGCCATGGACTCACACTGCACTAAGAGGCGGATTCAGACATATCCCTTTGCAAAGCAATTAAGCAAAGATCCTCAGGTGATGCCCATTTATTTCCATTTGAAAACTGATTTTTTCAGGCTTTCGAAAGGTGTGGCCTTAGGCAAAGACCTTCCTTACATTCAGGGCAACAGAACAATAGGAAAGCAAATTCCCAAAGCAGAGTTTCTCCACTGAAACTTTCCTGGTCACACTGATATCTGAGTTTTCTGAGATACTCACCATTCCCTTCAGCTATCCAGTACATGGCCATGTCCCAGATTGTGGAGGAGATACATATCTTGAACACAAAACCATGAGCCTATGGGAGAGTGGCCAGAATTCAGGAAGAAATCAGGAATGTAGAAAGGTAGTAGGTGTTGCCCATCTATAAGGTAAGCTGCAGTCCATTCATAAATTGGACAAGATGAATGCTGCAAAGATTTCTACTAGACAGGACACATCCTTTGATGCATTCTCTTTTCTATTGTCTACAACCACGGACACAGTGGGATACACAGAAACACTCACCTTCTCAAAGGACTTACTAGAAACAGGCCACTCCAAATTAAACAAACCGACTTTCCTACATATTCTTAAAACATGAGACAAAATCACTAACACACAAACACACCCACAAAGGCACCTTCTTTCCCCAAGTAGGTCTGTGACTATCCAGAGCATCCTCTGACTGGTGGGCCATACTATGTTCCCCTGAAATGGGCTGTTGTATGTCAGATCTGGTCTCCTTGGCCAACACTGTGATGTTGTCAGGAGCCAGCGGTGAGCCACTGCCTGCTTTATCAAAAAAAAAAAAAAAAAGCCCCTCTTCAGAGCTTTCCTGGCATTTGTCCATCTTCAATTCAGTATTTGCCAAGAAAGACTGACTCTGTCCTTGGTTAATCCAAACATGTGAGACCACTGGGACTGGGACTGGGCCTGCCTCAGGGTGCCTGTCTCCCTGGATCCAAAGTTCAGAGTGGTACATCAACAAGAAAGTGACGTAGGTCACTTCCTCCAGAACTGAATGAGGTCACTGCCTTGGCAACCACTTTGTCCTAACAGTTGCATCCAAGGGTCCATGAAATGGAGCGTGCCCCTACTTCCTATGACACTTTTACAAATTAAAATGGAATATCAACCATAGGCACCCGGGAACAGCTCTCCACACAGGCCTGGTTTGGTCCATCTTCTCTAGATTAAGAAGAGAGAGACTGCTTCAGACACATCCCTTCATCCTTACCTGGTTGTTTGTCATGGAAGATGACTTTTGCTCTCTCAGGTCCTTCATAGCTGCCTATATCTTCTCCAGGGATCATTTCTGCATGGACCTTTGAGGTTCTCTGCAGGTTGAAGATCTCCTACATTCCTGTATTGTAAGACCAACTCTGTCCCTGCTCTTCAATAAAGGTAGATTGAGGGAATCGTGTATGGTTAGGGTTAATAACATTTTTGATTTGGGTTAGGATCATTCTGCTGGATGAATAATGGTATTGGGAACCTGCGATATTTATAAGATTATAGAAGTGAAATATATGTATGAAAACAGAAATCTCAGTAAGATTTAAAGCCCAGAAGGTCATTGGGTCCTTGATTGGAATAGTTAGCTTTGAATTATGTTCTGCCCAGATGTCTCAGATAAATCTATACACAATGGCATAGGATCTTGTACCTTAGATGATTGAATGTTGAGGAGAACATCCATTCAAAAAGGGAGAGTTGGTAAGATTACGAAGATAGTTGGTAAGATTAGAAAAACGTGTGAGTATAGGATTTGGACAAAAAGTTCTTTAGCAATAGGGTTTCAGGTACACAAAAAAATGTAAATGTCAGCACATGTGAAGAGTCAGTCACAATGATGAACTGGGGAAAATATGTAGGAAAGCAGATATCAATAGAGACATAAGGAAATCAGGCAAAGTATAAAATGAGTGATAGCAATAGATATTTTCAACAGGCTTGAGATTGAATATATAATCTTAGGAAGAAACAAATATGTAGTCACCAATAGGATTGACATTTGAGAGCATTAGGCAACCTGGACATGGGTGATTTTCATAATCCATACTCACATTCCATTTAGGCTTTTGTACAATCGTAAGTGTGACTTTGCATTTTGTGGCCAGAATATTACTGTGATAAAATGTATATGTAGATCAGTTGACATGAGTATTTGTTGCACCATTTCTGAGAGCAATATTTTGAAGAGGTATAAATTAGTATTGGGGGTACATATAGGTGTACCATGTGTGTATGAATATAGAGATAATGC
Organism: Callospermophilus lateralis; assembly: GCF_048772815.1. Lineage (NCBI taxonomy): Eukaryota > Metazoa > Chordata > Mammalia > Rodentia > Sciuridae > Callospermophilus > Callospermophilus lateralis. The sequence goes on from NW_027514474.1 coordinate 507,335, forward strand.
ATGAATAGACCATAGTGCGAATAAATAATATAACTGGTTCGAACTTTAGAAATTGGAATAAATTGATATCTGAATATACACAGGGAATCATATGTTGATATACATACATTCATTCCAAACATTTATACATCCAATGGAAATATTACGGGTGTGGTTCATCATAAAGAGTGTGTGAATTTTGCTTCAAAATTGATTATGGAAATCGAAAATAATGTGTTTGGAAAGAAGTCTCATGAAATGACCAGTCAAAAACAAAGAGGAATACATATGTTCTGAAGCAGGAAGTGATAGAATGTGTTACAAATTTCTTTAAATTTATGAAGTTGTGGATGAAATGTATATTCTATGATGTACAAAAACTGAAGAAATAGTAATGTACCAGTGTTGTATAAAAATGAACGTCAAAATACACATCATGTCCCATAAGAATCTACTTGCATTGATGTTAAAGTGGGTCAGTTACTGTAAAAATATAAGGATTTGTTTGCACCATTTACTGAAGTGAGTTTTCAATACTATAAAACAAATATGTATTTCAGGTGGATGAATATTTCTGAAAATAATCTTATGAAAATTTGAATATAAAACCACACACATGAACAAGAATGAATTTAGGGAGTGTATAATAAGACACATATATTTCATATTTTGAAAAATCTAGAGAGTATATATATATATATACACAAAACACATACAGAGACATTAAAAAGTAGCAATATATATGCCAATTAAAATTCATCTTGAAATATATATCATCCACAGATCCAAAAATATTAATTTTACTGAGCATGGATTTATGTATAATGTTTTTCAACTAAGAAGCTCACTCATAATTTGAATTATCAGTTCCAAAAGCATTTAGGAGGAGTGATTTCTTCTCACACTTTGTCTCTGCCAAGTTAGCCACCTCTCAAGAATATAGGTGTGATACCAGGTAGGATTCTATATGTTCATATAAAAATACATGTGCTGAATTGGCTACAGAAAAAGGGAGACAGGAATTCACATATGTGTTAACTTTAAAAACACATGCAGAACTCTTTCAACAAAAAATTGACAAGATTTATAACTCCTACCCTATATCATGCAAAAGGGAAGACCAACTATACGCCATGGCTCCTCTGAAGTGCTAGTATTTCTATTCTGTTTGGGTTATTTTTCTCCATTATATTAGAATTAGTTGTCAGAATCTAGTAGGGTATAGGTTAGTGTCAAGGATTCAGTATTTCAAATGGAAAATTGAAAAATGAATCCAATGTGTATGTAAATATGTGCTACACAAAAATCTTCCCACTCTCATCCAGAACAATGCCTTGACAATACCTTCGCCCCAAGTAAGACACAATTAGAGGAGAAGATTTAGAAAATCTGTGAACAAATATCTGGAATGGAATATGCTCAGGAGCCCACACCTTGGAAGTGCAGAGGAGTTTCCAAAGGTAAGGGACAGGGTAAACCCTCCACAAACATGGAGGTCTGCTGGCATAGACACTTCTTGAGAAACTGCCTGTGAGGTTGGGCACTTGAAAAATATGTTGTTGTCAGGAGCTTTAGCTTCCTTTCTATTGAGACCATAAAAGCTTGGTCTGCATCTATGAGACCTGGAGGACATGCTTTCTTATTTCCCAATGAACATGAGGCATCAGTGCTAAATTCTCTTTTTAGGTAAACTGTGGCCACTGGGGGCTAAATGTCTTTCCATGTGCACTTTGAAGCCATATGGTCATCCTCCATTTTCGTTTTGTTTCTTCCTGCTGCACTGGGAGTTTGGTATTTGCTTCACGAAATACAAGGAGTTCAATTGGGTCTCAGTGCAAGAGGGAGTTCTGTCATGTGTGGTGGGTCAGGTTCTGCAGGAGGATACAAGAACCAGGATTCTATCCCACATAGCTTGCCCCCTTGACCATAGCAACCTGATTCTGAACAATGTCCTGAAAACTCTCCATATAACAAGTTGCCTTTACATGGAAGGTTCTGTTGGCTGCACCATGTCAGTCACAAACCATTTTGAAGCCAATGGAAGATCCACATGGCCCCACCACAGATGTTTTATCACATACCTGCCCACCACTGCTCTAGTACAACTACTCAACAGAGTCCAACTTACTGGCATCTCTGTTCTACACCATTTACATGAAACCCAGTCAATCAAGGCAGTGTTTGGTATATTCATGATCTGTAACAGGACATCCAAAGGTTCTCCAGTGCCACCTGGTGATGGGAATTTCAAAAAATTTATGGTATTTTTCTAGCCATTTTTCAAGGATGAAGTTGGAGGCACTGTGAGTTTCAATTCTTTCAGGAACCATTAAATGGTTAGGAAGCTCATTTCAATGAAAGTTCTGGAGAACACTCACAGGTAAGGATTCCCAAAGAGTGGCCAAAAGATCACATGATATTATGCCCATTGAGGTCTACAATGTGAGGTCCATATGAATTTTGACTCTCAACTATGAGTGCCAAATCTTTCAGAATAAAATCATGTGGTATCCTGGCTGAGAGGCCTAGTGCTCTGTGGAAAGCCATCCTGGGCCTAGAACTTAGTTTCCAAGGGCGACACTCATGCCTGGCTTCATAAAATCTCATCACTATTCATGGCAATACTTCTCTGAGGTCAGTTTGAGAATTCAGTTTCTAAGGGAATCACACCAGAGTTCAAGAACATGTGGACCAAGTCATCTCTTCCAACCGCCACCCAAATGACCACAATTTAAAACAAAACACTCCAATGTGGCGCTCATCTTTTTCCATATAGACACTCATAATGACCTCTGGCAAAAGTTTTCCATGAGGGGCACAGCACAAGACCGTGTCCAAAATAAGCTCTCTTGCACCTAATTTGCCTAAAGTCAGGGTGGCCTGGACACCCTTCTTGTGAACCAGGAGAGATCAAATAGGCCTCCCATTAATACTGCTTTGCTTTTTCAATTTGAGGCCAACTGACTGTGGAGTTTGGGTTCCTTATGTGAATTGGAGTCTTGAGAAAACCCAAGAAACTATGGGCTAGCCTCTGCAGGGCTTTGAAGGACTCATTTGACCCAAAGGATCCCTATTCTGGCTTGATGGAGGTCAGGAAAGTTACAGAAGAGGCGAGAGACTTCATCCACAAGGACTGCTCTTTTGGCCATTTTGGTTTTGGATGTACACATGGGATCTTTCTTTAGATCCATCAGGAGCTGAGAATCTAAACCACACACTCACACAAGGCAAATAGGCTGATTCAGACACATCCTTTCCAAAGCAATTAAGCAAAGAGCCACAGGTAATGCCCATTCATTTCCATTTGAAAACTGTTTTCCTCAGGCTTCACAAAGTGGTGGACTGAGGAAAAGTCCTTCCTGACATTCAGGGCAACAGAAGAATTGGTAAACAAAAGGCCCCAAGCAGGGTTTCTTCACTGAGACTTTCTTGGTCAAACTGATATCTGAGTTTTCTTAGATGCTCGCCATTCCCTTCAGCTATTCAGTACATGGTCATGTCACAGAGCTTCAAGGTTGTACATATCTTAAACACAAAACCATGAGCCTATTCTGGAGAGTGGCGAGAATTCAGGAAGAAAACAGGAACTTAGGTAGATAGCAGGTGTTTCACATCAATAAGGCAAGCTGCAGTCCATTCATAAATAGGGCAGGATGAATGCTGGGAAGCTTTCTACTAGATAGGACATATTCATTGATGCATTCTCTTTTCTAATGTCTACAACCACGGACATAGTGGGATACATAGACATAGAAACACTCACCTTGTCAAACGACTTACTAGAAACAGTTCACTCCAAACAAAACAAACCGCCTTTCATACCTATTCTCAGAACATGAGACAAAACCACAAACCCACACCCACACCACAAAGGCACCTCCTTCCCCCATGTAGGTCTGTGACTATCCGGAGTGTCCTCTGACTGGTTGGCCATACTATGTTCTCTGGAAATGGCCTGTTCTGTCTCAAATCTGGTCTCCTTGGCCAACTCTGTGAAGTTGTCAGGAGCCAGCGGTGAGCCACTGCCTGCTTTCTCAGGAAAGGCCCCTATTCATAGCTTTACTTGCATTTGGCCATCCTCACATCAGTAGGTTCCAAGAAAGACTGAGTCTGTCCTTGGTAAATCAAAATAAGTTTGACCACTGGGACTGGGACTGGGACTGGCTCTTGGTGCCTGGATTCCTGGATTCCAAGTTCAGAGAGTTCCATCACCAAGGAAGTTAGGTGAGGTCACTTCCTTTAGCAACTGAATGAGGTCACTGCCTTGGCAACAACTTTGTCCTAACAGTTGCTTCCAAGGTTCCCTTGAGAAGGAGGCTGCCCCTACTTCCTGTGACACTTACACCAGTTAGAGTGGTATGTCAACCATAGGCATGCAGGAGCAGCTCAACACATGCCTGCTTTGGTCCATCTTCTATACATTAAGAAGAGAGTGGCTGATTCAGACACATCCCTTCATCCTGAGCAGGTTGTTTGCCATGGAAGACTTCTGCTCTCTCAGGTCCTTCATAGTTGCCTACATCTTCTCCAGGGATCATTTCTGCATGGACCCTTGAGTTTCTCAGCAGGTGGAAGATCCTCTATATTCCTGTATTTTAAGACCAACTCTGTCCCCACTTTTCTGTAAAATTAGATTGAGAGAACAGTGTATGGTTAGGTTTAATAACATGTTCGATTTGGTTTAGAAAGGAAACTACACGGTTGAGCAAACAGGGTCCTACCGTTAGCAATAATATGAGGATTATTAATGGAACGGCCCTGGCAGACAAAAGCGTAGTTAACCAGGTTGACTATGTGAACAAAGACTCAAACCTTCCTTCTGGGGCCTCTGTCTCTCTTTGACGCTCTTCAAGTCGTTTTCTTAATTTACTCATTGATTCTTTTACAACTCCAGTATTGTCGGCATAAAAACAACATTCTTCCCTCAATGCAAGCAAAAAGGCACCTTTCTCTCATGAAGAGGAGGTCCAACACTCGCCTGCTCTGTAAAACAACTTCAGAGAGAGAGAGGTTAAAATTCCTGTAAAGCTGTGATGTCGGTTTTTAATGTCTTTAAGCTTTGGTCTATTTCTGCTTCTAATTGTGTCTTTGTTGTGTCTCATGGACTAGGGCAGTTCTTCCTGTGCCCACGCCTTCAGCAATTATTATTCCTAATAGGATGGCTAAAGTGAGGGATACAGGTTCCCGGTGGAACCGGGTTGTATGCCCCCCTATTTGAACTTTAAATGAACCTGCGTCATGATAGAGCACTCTGAAAAACATCTACATCATTACATAATTAATCACATCTATTGACCATTTTATGAAAACATAAATAATGTTAAAGTGTAGAGAATTATACTGTTTTATGGATGGACAAGAAAATGCACCTAAGATAGCACCAAAGTGAGGAAAACATTCTTATTTGGTTGCATCCGGATTTAGAGGGCATTGATTCTTTTGTAATCAATTAATCCCCTGAAACCCAAGTATTGGTAGTTTTAGAGTTTGTACCCAACATGTAAGGGAAGGGGCTCAGAAGTTCACAGTCTGCAGAAATTCACAAAAATTAGTTTTTGTTTCTGTTTTTTTTCCTCTGTTCTGGGCAAGTTAACTTTTCAAGGACACCTTGGAAGGGGAGAGCTTTTTTGTCTCTTTTTTTTCTCCCTGCCAGCTGTCACCATGGAGCCCAGTTGCTAACATTTTTATCTTAGAAATGTAGCCATCTCGGTGAAGCCCCAGCTCAAGGCCAGAGGCCTTGTTCACATATTTTGTGAAAAACTGGTAAGGAGGTGTCTAGCTTAGGGGTGGTGATTTTTCCAGCCAGTGGTCAAGTAGAACAGGGCAACACGAAAAGTGCAAGTTTATGTACATTGAACTCTTTCAGAGGGACTCTTTAGCTGAAAGACCTAAAGTAAGCCTTGGTGAAGACTTCTGGAGAAGGTCATTTAAGACATTTCTATGGACCTAGTACAGAGGGGGAAGACGGGGTAGTCGAGGCTGAGAGCAGCTCCGTGGATCTAAGAATGAGGAAAGAGAGATGTAAAAGAAAAATGGGAAAGGGGTTTGGGATTTTCCTAAAACAAAACTTGAGCAGTAGAACAGGTAGAGCAGATGGGAAGATGGGAGTAAATATTCCAAAAAGCCTTTGAGGGACTTTAAATTCTTAGAAACCTGTTTTCAGTGATGACAAAGCAACTTTAAAGGCCATTTTCATTACATCTTGTATAGGGGTCTGAGGCCTCTTATCAGCTGGTTTGAGCTTTGGGTTAGCTTGCTAGAGGACTTGCTGGGACCTAGTGCAGGCACTGACAGGAAAAGAGAGGAGTGAGTGGGTGAAGGGGTACCTTGGTACCTGCTACCTCAGCAAGGGGGCAATGTTCTGAGAACCAGCGGAGGTTTGGGTTTTTGATTTAGTAATTGGAGAGGAGAAATCAGGTTGCTAAGATGGGAGTGATAGCAGAGAGTCTAGAGCAGAAGGCTGAGGGTAAGGAACTATTGGAGAAGCATAGTACAGGATGTGAGCAAAGGAGGGAAAAGGATTCCACATAGGGAAATTTCCCCCTTTTGAGAACTTGCCAAAGTTAAAAATGTCACGCAGAATTTGAGGATCTAGAGAACCCTCTGGGGGCCATAGTATTTGGTTGTCTAATTGGTAATATGGCCAATGCTGTGTACTGAATTTGATGAGGAGTTTGGGTTCCACCAGGCAGCCCCTGTATGCTCACATTCACTTGACTTACACAAGAGGTCGGCTTCTCCCCGACACAGCCGTGGCTGTTTGTGCCTTTGATAGTCCGCTAGGCAAACATAGTAATGTAGGCTAGCCAACCTGAATCTGTCTCGCGTGTCCCTGCATCCATAATGTTTGTTTCCATTATCTATGGTACAGAAGAGATTTAATGGAATTTTAGTGGGATCCTCTTCATCAGGGATATCTCAATAGGAAAGACCTATACCGAGCTGACAAATGTCTGGGTGGATAGATGGCCACCAGGTCTCTAAGGGGGCTGTATGCGAGATAGACCATACTTCTTGTCTAGTAGGATTTGTGATCAGCCATTGCTGCTGAACGGAATGATGAGGGTTAGAACTACTGGTGGCCAAGGGGAGAGTCTATAGTCTTATCCACATAGCGAATACGCAATTTGAAATGGTTAGCAGGCTTTTCCAGTTTCCAACAAGAGTCTGGACACAGCGAAGGCTTGAGATGAGAGGCATGGATCCAAAAAGTGATTCCGTCTACTTTTACCTCTTTAGGTTTTATAAGTAGCACCTGGTATGTTCCTTTCCATTGGGGTTCCAGGGATGACACCTGATGTTGTCTTATGTAGACGAAGTCTCTTACTTGATATTGACTTAGAGTCCCCTCCTCCCAAGGTTGGTAGGCAGTGGCCAGCTGTTTCCACAGGTATCGCTGAGTTCTTTCAATGACTTTAAGTCTGTCAAGCAAGGGGGTGTGGAAGTGATCGTTAGGCCTTAGAGTTGGGGTTAGGTTCCTTACTGGATGATGGGCATCATAGAGAATTTCATAGGGGGTGATATTACACAAAGAAAGAGAGGGAGTATTTCTCGCATGAAACAGTGCATAAGGCAGGAGCATAATCCAATCTTTTATGCCGGGCTCTAAGCTTAATTTCGTTGAGGTCTCTTTAATGGTTCTATTTATTTTTTCTACCTGTCCTGAGCTCTGGGGTATATAAGCATAATGTAACTTCAAATTAATCCACAGGGTCCCAGTGAACACCTGACTTACCTGAGCCATGAACACCAGTCCATTATCAGACCCTATTGCCTTAGGCAGACCGTATCTTGGAGAAATATCTTTCAGGATCTTCTTGAAAACCATTTGTGCAGTTTGGGTGTTTTTGTGTGTGTGTGTGTGTGTGTTTGTGTGTAAGGCTTCAGTCCATCCTGAAAATGTATCTACAAAGACTAGGAGATATTTAAGTCCATACGTTGCTGGCTTAATTTCACTATTGTCCACTTCCCAAAATTGTCATTTTCTGGTTCCTTGTAGGTGCTTTCCTCTAGGAAACTGGAAGGGTAAGCATTAACCAATTGACGGACTCGACAGGCTTTTGTTACCAGTTCAGTTATTTCCTTTCGCTGTGAGTCGGTTAGTGGAAAACTCTGTTCTTAATCCTACAGGAATGCCTGCAGTTTCATTGAACCAAGGTGAGTGAGTTGGTGTACATTTTTAACGTAGTGTAGGGCTTTCTGTAATTGCAGCCTGAGCTCAGTGAAATTGAGGCGTTCAGTGTCAGTGTCCATAGATGTTATCAAAAACTTCCTGGTGATCAGGGGTCCATTGGAATTGGGCATCTCCCATTAACACCGGGTATAAAGGAGCAGCTAAGGACGCAAACCCAGGTATCCATAACCTGCAAAAGCCAGCATTCCCAAGAAACTCTCTGAGTTGTCTCCTGTTAGATGGGGGTGGTATCTACACAATGGTTTGTTTTCTGGGCTCAGTGAGCCATCGTTTACTGCCCCTAAGGTAACAGCCCAGGAAGATTACTTCATGCTAGCAAATTTGGGCTTTTTTGGCCGAAACTCTATACCCAAGTTGAGCAAGCTCATATAATAGTGCTTGGGTCCCAGACTCACAGTTTTCCTTGGTGTTGGCTGCCAGTAGCAGGTCATTCACGTATTGAAGCTGGGTGATTTGGGGTGCATAGTTCTGAAATTGCTGAGATCTCTGTGGAGGGCTTCATCAAAGAGAGTGGGGGAGTTTTTGAACCCCAGTGGGAGTCTAGTCAAAGTTAGTTGACCAGACGTTCAGGTTTCTGGGTCTACCCACCCAAAAGCAAACAGCAACTGACTATCTTTATGCAGAGGCAAGCAAAAGAAAGCATCTTTTAAGTCCAGAACAGTATACCATTTCCGCTCAGGGTTCAGAGTGCTAAGCAGATTGTACGGATTAGGTACCGTGTGGTGAGTGTCCTGCACTCTGTTGTTGATCTTTCTTAGGTCTTTAACAGGACAATAGTCCCCGGTTCCTGGCTTTTTTTTTCTAGTAGCATGGGAGTGTTCCAGGCCAATTGACAGGGCCTTAGGAGCCCTAAGTCCAGATATTTCTGAATATGGGGCCTTATCTCATCTTTAGCTTTTTTTGCTTAGAGGATATTATTTGACATTGATTGGGGAGGCTGAGGTTTTTAACTCCACTGTTATTGGAGGTTGTTTCACGGCCAGGCCTAACCCAGCAGTTTTTGCCCAGGCATCTGCGTAATCTGTTATCCATTTCTGGTGTAGCTTGCCTGTTTGATCAGTCTTGGGGAGTCTGAAGAGTGGATGTTCATTTTCTACTAATATAGTTAAAGCCGTGACTATAGGAGTTTTTACTGAAGAATTTAGAAATTTCATTTGGGGGAATTCAGGGTTAAAAGTTATTTAGGCCAAGAGCTTGGTGAGCAGATCTCTGCCCATCAATGGGTCCAGGCATTCCTGGATTACTAGGAAGGAGTGATAGATTTTTCCTTTCCCAAGGTCCATGGTCCTCTTTGTAGTCTAAGCCCGATATTTACTGCCATTAGTTCTTTGAACTACAGACCTTTTATTTGATAGAGGGCCCAGTGGGGCCTTAAGGGGTGAGTATACTGCTCCTGTTTTCATTTCAAAGTTTACTGGGGTCCGCTACACTTCAAAAGTTACCCTGAGCTAGGGGAAGTGATCTGAGCCCCAACTTTTTTAGTCATGCTCCAGAGTCAGAATGGCTGGCTGGCGTGGCTGTCTCTTTATAGGGCACTCTTTGGCCCAGTATCCTTTTTTTTTACAGTAGGCACATTGATCTGAGGCCAGGGGTGGCCTCTGGCATGGACCCAGGTATCCCTTCCTGTCACCTTACGTCTTAATTTCTGGCCTCTTTCTTGTTGTGACCAGGATCTTGGTCAATCCCTTAGTCTGTCTTTTGCTTCTCTCATCCTTCCTTTGCTCCCTTTCTTTCTCCCTGTTTCTCTCTTATAGTATATTTTCTCGGCTTCTCTGACTAAATCTCTCTTTTAAATTTTTTTAATATCCATGGCAGCTTGCCCAATTAAGGCCATCGTTACAGATGAATTTTGATCCGCTGCCTGAGGATCGAAAGGAGTATATCTCTTATATGCCTCCATAATTCTTTCTAGAAACAAAGAGGGAGATTCATCAGGCCTTTGAATAATTTCTCTTACCATGGCCAAATTAGTTGGTCACCTAGTAGCTCCTTGGAGACCCGCTATTAGACCCAGGCAATAATTGGACAGATGCTCTTTATCTTCAAAGGTGTTGGGGTTCCAGTTGGTTTGGTTTAAGGGTAAGCTGGCTTTGATTATGTTGGGAAGTTGTGTTGGTCGCCAATCAGGTCCGAGGATTTTTTTTTTTAGTTTCTTGGAGGTTTTTCTCTTATTCCTCTGTCATAAAGAAAGTCCCTAGGAGTTGTTGGCAGTTATCCCAAGTAGGCAGGTGTAAAAACGTTGGCGAGTTCTCTGAGTTCTTTTAGCCGGGCCAGCTTCCTCCAGGGAAGGAGGGGCTCTGTGTGCCACGGGACAGTCATCTGGATGGTGCTGGGCCATCCTAGCTTCTTTGAATGGTGGAGAGGCTGAGTCAGCAGGAAGGGAATCACTTAGAGGGTGTTGGGAGTTGGGGGATGAAGGCAGAGGATAAGGAGGGGGAGGAGAGTCCAGTAGAGTCTTGAGACTCATGGAGAACAGAGGGTGCAAGAGGAGGAGCAGAGAGTTAAAGAGATAGAATCGTGGGGGAAGGAGTAGGAGCGGGTGCAGGGACAAGGAAAGGCTTCATCCTTGGAGGAGGAGATTTGTAGAGGTCCTGACAAGTTAAGATATATGGCTGTTGATCTGGATGTCTACGTGGCCCCTGCTAAAAGACAATATCTCGAACTTTTCAAATTAGTGCGAAGTAGAAAGATCCTTCTAGGGGCCATCCGACTACAAAGGTGGGTCATTCTGAGACACAGAATCTGCCAGATCCGGCATTTTACTGAAAAAGAAAGATTCTGAGCCCTTAAGCAGACTTTGGTCTAGTGATCAAGGGTCAGGAACAGAGGCATTGAAGTGCTCTGTCCCATAATGAAATATACACAGACAATAAAAGCAATGACACATGACACAGACAAGACAAGACAATAAAGACAGGCAATGGACGTCCAATACTGAGACCAGGACTGAGTAGCCGGCAAAACATGATGGGCTGGCAATACCGAATCCGAAACAAAATATCACTGAATCAAGGAGACTATTGTTTCTCGATTTCATGAGTTCATCCCCCAGGGACATGGCCTGTGGCTCTGTGACATGTGTGTCAGTCACCGTGGGAGAGAGCTCACGCTCTTTACCAATAGCCATTTTGTGAAACCCTAACCTGAATCCTGAAACCAGAAAGAGGGGCCTTATTTACCCCCAGAGGAGCCCGTTGGGGGTCTTTCATCTGCGGCTGCCGGATCTCACTGGGGCCACGAGATGTAAAGATCGGGCGAGGGTCGGTTGAAGAGACCACCAAGAGACTGTCTCATGCAACAGCAAAGGCTTTATTGGGAGTCCGGCATGCAAGGGCTCAGAGCTCTCTTGAATAGAGCAGAGAGCCCTGAGAACAGCTTAAGAAGTGCTTATATATTTTCCTTCGAGAGGGCAGGGAGGGAAGTTTATTGATGGGTAAGGGCGAGTGGGCGGTTTGCGTGCAACTGGTTGACCGAGTACATTCTGCAGTTTGGCAGTTGGGGACAGCACATTCTGGGAAAAAGAATAGCAAACAGTTCTCAAGATTTAAACAGTGTTTTGTTAAGCATACAGAAAATCAAGAACTGACAAGTACCTATTTTATTAACCTTTCAATATAAGTATGAAAACAGAAATATAGGTAAGATTTGAAGCCCAGAAGTTCATTGGGCTCTTGATTGGTATACTTAGCGTTGAATTACATTCTGTAGTGATGTCCCAGAAATATGGATATACAATGGCATAGGACCTTATAAATTCTCGGAGGTCAATTCCAAAACACAGACTCTAAGGGGAATCACACCAAAGTTCAAGCCAAGGTGGACCCAATTATCTCTTCCAACCGCCAGACAAATGACCACAATTAAAACCAAGACACTCCCACATGCCACTCATCTTCTTCCATATAGTCACTCACCATAACTTCTGGCAAGAGGATTCCATGAGAGGTGCAGCACAAGACAGTGTTCCAAATAAGCTCCCTTTCCCCTCATTTGCCAATAGTCTGGGTGGCCTGGACACCCTCCCTGTGAACCAGGAGTTATCAAACAGGTCTGCCATTAATACAGCTCTGTTTTCCAATTTGAGGCCTACTGACTGTGGGGTTTAGATTCTTTATTTGAATTGGATTCATAAGAAAACCCAAGAACCTATGGGCTAGCATCTGCAGGGCTTTGAAGAACTCATTTGACCCAAAGGATCCCTATTCTCACTTGATGTAGGTAAGGAACCTTACAGAGGAATGTGAGGGACTTCATCCACAGTGACTGATTTTTGGCCATTTTGATTTTGAATCCACACATGGGATCGTTCTTTAGATCCATCAGGTGCTGAGAATCTAAGCCACAGGCTCACACAGGACCAAGAGGCTGATTCAGACACATCCCTTTACAAAGCAATTAAGCAAAGAGCCACAGGTGATGCCCATTCATTTCCGTTTGAAAACTGTTTTCTTCAGGATTCACAAAGGCGTGGCCTCAGGCAAAGAACTTACTGACATTCAGGGCAACAGAAAAATAGGCAATCAAAAGGCCCATTGCAGGGGTTCTCCACTGAGACTTTCCTGGTCACATTGATATCTGAGTTTTCTGAGATGCTTGTCATTCCCTTCAGCTATCCAGTACATGTCCATGTCACAGTGCTTGGAGGTGGTACATATCGTGGACTCAAAAGCATGAGCCTATTTTGGAGAGTGGCTAGATTTCAGGAAGAAAACAGGAACTTAGGAAGATAGCAGGTGTTGCCCATCGATATGGCAAGCCCTAGTGCATTCATAAATTGGGCAGGATGAATGCTGGGAAACTTTCTACTAGACAGGAAACATCCATTGATGCATTCTCTTTTTCTAATGTCTACAACCATGGACACAGTGAGATACACAGACATAGAAACACTCGCCTTGTTAAACAACTTACTAGAAACAGTTCACTCCAAACCAAACAAACCGACTTTCCTACCTATTCTCAGAACATGGGACAAAACCACAAACACACATCCACACCCACAAAGGCACCTCCTTCCCCCAAATAGGTCTCTCACTATCCGGAGTGTCCTCTGACTGCTGGGCCATACTATGTTCCCCCGATATGGCCTATCCTGTCTCAGATCTGGACTCCATGTCCAACTTTGTGAAGTGGTCAGGAGCCAGCTGTGAGCCAGTACCTGCTTTTTTAGGAAAGGGCCCTCTTCAGAGTACTCCTGGCATTTGGCCATCCTCACATCAGTAGGTACCAAGAAAGACTGACTCTGTCCTTGCTAAATTGAATCAAGTGAGACCACTAGGACTGGGACTGGGACTGACTCTGTGTGCCTGGCTTCCTGCATCCCAAGTTCAGAGAGTTCCATTACCAAGGAAGTGAGGTGAGGTTGCATCCTTCAGGAACTGAATGAGGTCACTGCCTTGGCAACCACTTTGTCCAAACAGTTGCTTTCAAGCGTACCATGAGAAGGAGGCTTACCCTACTTTCTGTGGCACTTTCACAAATTAGAATGGTATATCAACCATAGGCACCAAGAAACAGCTCTCCACACAGGCCTGATTTGGTCCATCTTCTCTATATTAGGAAGAGAGCCTTTAGTCCGGGGAGCACTGCAGTGAACCTCTGCACTAAAACTATTAGCAAGCACCTGGTGGAGGAGTCCTCCATAGGTAAGTGGCGCCTTTATAACATCTGATATCCGGTTAAGGGAGATCTTTTCTGATGACAGAGATGTGGCCTGGGGAGGCTCACATATACTCCTTTCCAGGAGAGAAACGAGAATCTTTCTGTCCTCTTTTCTGTTCTGTAGGGAATTCCTCTGGAACTGTAGAGAGGGGCCGACAGGCACGCACGCACTCCTACCCTGGAGCTATAGCAAGATGTTGCACTGTTCCACTGTTTTTCTGTTTAGGCGCTGGTTTTCTGTTTTTTGTGTTTTGTTTTGTCTTCTATTTTTTTCATTGTTTGTTTGTTTTTGTTTGTTTTGTTGTGTGATTTCAGTGGTAAAAACTTAAGTATTTTGGACATAAAAATGGGTAATAAAGAGAGTAAGCCTGACACCCCTTTGGACTGTGTTTTAGGGAACTTCGATGAACTTTACCCCCCTTTGTTAAGCAGGATGACAGAAGCTCCTAGCTGGCTGCCTGGAGCACACCCATTGCAGAGGGCAATGCTTGCTGGGAACCTAAGAACTGAGCATCTCGCAGGTTAACAAGTGAAACTCCTTTAAAACCCCTTGTCGCTCCAGATCAAGAGAGTCACAACATTTTGCACAGTCCCCTGTGTTTCTCCTTTTTTCGCAAAGCAATAAACCTCCCTTTTTCTTTTTCTCAAAACTCAGTCCTCATTATTAAATTGGTATTAATTGGCTTCAAGTTCAGGAATCGAACTTTAATTTACAAATTTGGTACCCCCCCTTCTCCCGGGAACTTTGTGAGAGCTGTCTACTGGAATATTAGGAGATGAAGCATGCTTGGTGTGGAACTGAACATGAGGAGCTAATCCTGTAAGTAAAAGGAAGGACTGAGGGACTCCCAGCAGCTGCCAAAGCCCTGTTGATTCAGGGAATTACCTCCTTCCTTTCCGCACTGTAAGAATTATGCCACCTCTGTCTTGTTAAAAAAGAGAAAAAGAAAAAGGGGACACTAAATGCAGTGAAGTCACCATGGAGACACTTTATTTTACATTTCAGGTTGCCCCTCTGTTAAAACATGTGGTCCCCCCCCCTGTGGATATCTATGGTGCACACTGGTGTAGGAGATTTTTCTCTTATCTGCTCTGGTTTAATGGGTTCTCTCTGACAGCCATTGTCTGGACCTCCTTTCTGTCTGTCTTGTGTCTTTGTATCTGGCCCTTTAAGACATGTGCAATAATGTGTTGATATTATAAATTGTTTCTTGGGAATGATCTTAGCTGAATGTGTGTCTAAATGATGATGTTTTATTTTAACAATCTGGTATCTGAATGGGTTTTTGAAGCATTGCACAATCTTGCAGTTAAAAGTCGGGTTTAGGTAATTATTTAGTTTATGATTTCAGATAATTCATGCCAGAGAACTTAAATACTTAGGATGGAAAACTGAAGAACTCTACTTCCAAGTTGGCAAGTAACTTCCCAATCATACAGTCTTTTTTTCACCAATTTTGAATTGGATAGCCTGGGAAAATATCACTGTGTGTACCAGTGCATTAATTTGGACAAGGATAGTAAATCATAGAATGGTATCTGTTGACAAAACAAGATGTAAAGATATAAAATTTTGTGAATTGTATCTTAAATTTATATCATAATTTTCAACATCCGAACCTCAAAATTATGGTTAAAATGCCTTAGGCCTGAGGTGTCTGCTCAGAATAGCAGTTTTTCCTGCTCCTTCCAGACCTCAGCCATGACTGATGTTGAAATGTAAATGAAAGAAGCCTGCAATCTTAGTAGGAGACTGATTTGAGGCCTAAGGGGGGAAAAAAAAGGTAAATTGTATGGTATTTACTAATTACTAGCCAGTCACTTTTTCTAGGACTCTTTTTTTTTCCTTAGATACTTTTTTTTTTGAGCTCATGATTTTGAGCATACAGACCTAGGTTAATGTTTTTCAGATCAGTTCTATCTTTGACCAACTGTAGACATTTTGAAACATTGCAATGGAGATTTCACCTGAGAAAAGCTACAAGGCCTTTACTATTATTATGTGTGCACACTTTTGTTATGTGTTGTATGTCTATATATATATGTCCGTATATCATATATATGATACACAAACTAACATATACAAGGAGCGCTCATAAAAAAGCGCTCATTAAAACAAATTTAAATAGGAGATCCAAAGATCTTTAATTCACGTGATTTAAAGGTTTCAATTTAAATTGGATAAACAGATAAAAATCAATGTCTTTAAATTTAAGCTTACAAATTTTTCTAGGTGTTCAAAAATCTAATAAAATATTAATATCTACAAAATGTCTAATATGCCTTGGTACTAGGACCTTTCCTTCAACATAAAAATGGTTTACACTGTCAATACATTTCTCTAATATTTTGATAAATAAATAAAGTAAATTTGATTGGGATTACTCATTCAAGAGTACTTTTGTTAGATATCTGATTGATTTACTAAGGTCTGAATAAGTTTTTATTAAAGTCTGTATAAGAATATAAAAATCAGTCATGTGTTAATGAGACAGAAATTTCTTAAAACATAAGTTTACCCATAACGTTGTGTTTATTAAGTTTTATTTTCTCTAGAGCAAGCAACCATAAAAATTAAACAACTGATTAAATAAGAACTGTTATTTTAGAGCACTGTACTGCCATTGCTTTAAAAGCTAAACTTGGTTAATGTAGAAACATCAATGTAATTGTGATGCTATCAATGTTTTCATATCTTATATGTATTCAAGTCTGTAAGGTAGAAACTTTAAAAGAGCATTATATCAAGCTGGTGCTCTGAAGTTTTATGGTAAAAAAATATATTGGGGATTTATTTACCTGTTATCAATAAGATATGTAAACTTTTATGTTACTTTTTACATTGGGGAAAAATTTAAATGTATTTTTTAGTTAATGAGAGCCTAATCGATGTAAAGGTTAAAAACTTTCAGCCTTTCTTTAATTCATGTTTTAAATGTGATATCATATGGTGTTAGGTAATGTTCATGTGACCTCAAACAATTTATGTAAACTTTGTCAAATGATATTTATAAATAAAGATTATCTTTAAAACTAAAATACTTAAGATTTATAAAGAGCCCTGCCTTACCTGAGATAAGGCTCTGTGTCCCATCTTACTACATGTGAGAATGACTACAAAACCAGTAGGTCAGATAATATTTCTTTAAAGTTATGTTAAAAAGTTGGTTTTTTTAAGGTCGATATTCCTAGGATCTCAAACAGGGGATATAATGTATAACTCAGCCAAAAAATTCAGGGTAGCTATTACACAAGCTAAGTATTTTTACTTTTGTTAATTTTATTTTGAAATTATTTTATAAGTGATCTAAAGATTCTCTGTTACTGTTTTACAAACGTGTTGCTTTAAGAACACAACATGGGTTTATTCAAGATAATAAGTCATTACTTACAATACAGACAGAAAAATACAGATCCCAATTAATAAAAAGATAATGATATAGTTTTAGACATTAAAGCCCAGTACTCTTAATATAAGGCTGTTAAAATTTATTTGCTGGATGTTTAAGATTAGGATTTAAAATTAAAGTTAAATGAAAAGCGCCAAGAAAACCAATATTTGGCTTTTGCCCTCTGAGTCAGTCTGAATCCAGGGAACAGGGAACTTCTCTAAAGAGCTTTGAAACTCTGAGCCACATAACCTCCTCCTGATCAGGGAGATTAATGAGACCACTGGAGAACAGAAAGCCAATCAGGGTATTTGTTATGAAGAGGAGAGTCATCAAAGAAAGGAGACATCCCTGATGCTTCTGAGGGAAGCCAAATGGTCAAGCAAGATCTAGACCCACCTAGCGCAAATGGCACTAGCAGAACTGAGAATCTGCTCTCAAGTTTCCCCAGAATTGACTCCCATAAAAGCTCAGCTGACTGTTAACAATAGATGGAAACAAAAGTCAGTTTGACTGCTTCAACTTAAACACTTAGCAAAGACAGTTAAGAACAAAATACATCCATTCCTGGGCATTTTAAATTATAATAATAATAATATAATTTTAAGGCATGCACTTTATGTTTGCCTCCCAAAATAAGTAAGACTGGTGGCTACAAAGAAGAATTCTCAGAAAGGAATGCCTGATACTTATAAAAAGAGACTATCAAGAAGACCTGCCACAGGGATAAGTTTTCAGTTTAAGGCCTACAGATATTCCTAACCTACACAGGTAGGCTTGGTGTTTGCTAGTACAATTATCCATCCCTGAGTAACAGAATTAAAGGTTTCTCTAAGAGACACAGAGGTCATACTAGTAAAAAGATTTTACAAGATCAGATGACATTAAATTATTAAACTGTATCTTATGGGGAGGGACAAGTGTAACAGTACAAGTTAAGTTGACAGTCCGGATAACTGGGGATATTAAAGACTGGTGATGGAACTTCTATACAGTGACATGTTCCAGCTGCTGCAACATTTTTTCAGTACTCATGGTTTTTGTTTCTCTCATAGAAGAACCCATCCCCAGATGACTTTACAACCTGTTCTTCCCCAATCAGACTTCAAACCGAACTGACTTCTAAAAGGCAACTCATGTCCCTCAACTGACTTCTAAAAGGCAACTCATGTCCCTCATGCCATGCCTACTCATGTCACCCTGTCTCAGGTCAGAAGAAGAAAAAATGAGTGACACCACTCTTCTTAAAACAATGGAGAGAAAGATAAATAGACTATCAATATAAGTAATTAATTAAGTCAGGTAAAATCAGGGAGATCGGTTTTGGGTGAGTTCTAAAAATTTGGAGACTCTTACCTGAGGGATTAAAATTTCCTCAGTGCTCTTCCCGTAATCTATCAAAGATTTGAAAGGGACACAAAGAAAAGGGGGGAATGATAGACCCAACCTGATCTTTAATTAAAATTGGGAGCCATCTTGCCAAAAAGCCATGAAAAGATAATTTTGGCTTTAGCATAAATCACTTCAAATTCTAAACCTGCTTGGAATGCCTGCCCACGCCTGGAACACACCCATGCCTGGCTCTCTGACCAGATAGCAGCCCTCTCTGAAACTTTAGTGACACATCATAAATATTTGCCTTCTCTGGCGAGACAACAACCCTCTCTGAGGCTCTAATGGTCTTCATGAACTCTGATGTAGGGACAGCAAAAAAAAATGTAGACTGCCATTAGTGTGATGTTTGTCAGAGTTCTGTTATCTGTAAACCCCCTTTTGTGTAATTTTCTGGGCTATTAAGCTGCCTGTAGGAAAGCTGGGGTTGCTGTCTTATTCCCGCCATTTTGTGAGGGAGAGGCAGCACAGCCGGTGGAAATAATAAGCTTAATTTAATTTGATTTTAATTAGAGTCAGTGGTCTTTTCTTGTGTCCTGGTCTAACAGGTAATCACTCCAAAAACATGGAGCTCTGCTGGCCTAAACACTTCTTGAAAAACTTCCTCTGAGTTTGGGCACTTGAAATATATGTTGTTGTAAGGAGCTTTAGCTTCCTTTCTAGTGATACCATCAAAGCTGAGTCTGCATCTATGTGACCTGAAGGACATGGTTTCTTGTATTCTAATGAACATGAGGCAGCAGTGCTGAATTTTCTGTTTGTAGGTAAACTGTGGCCACTGGATGCTAAGTGTCTCCCCGTGTGGACTGTGAAGCCATTTGGTCATCCTCCACTTTTTGAGGTGTTTCTTGCTGCTGTACTGGGAGTTTGGTATATGCTTTATGAAATACAACGAGTTCAACTGGAACCCAGTGTTGGAGGGAGTTCTGTCACTTGTGGTGGGTCAGGGTCTGAAGGAGAATGCGCCAACCAGGCTTTTATCTCACAGAGCTTGCCCCCTTGTCCTTAGAAATCTGACTCTGAACTTAGCCCAGAAACCTCTCCATATAACATGATGCCTTTACATAGAAGGGTCTGCTGGCTGCACCATGTCAGTCACAAACCATTTGGAAAGCAATGGCAAATCCTCATGGCCACACCACATAGGTATTATCACACACCTACCCACCACTGCAATAGACCCACTACTCAGCAGGCTCCAACTTACTGGCATCTTTGTTCTACACCATTTTCATGAAACCCGGTCAATCATGGCATTCTCTGGTACACTCATGATCAGCAACAAGACATCTAAAGGTTCTCCAGTGCCACCTGGTTAAGGGAATTTCAAAGATTTCATTGTATTTATCTAGCCATTTTTCTTGGATGAAGTTGGAGGCACTGTGGGTTTCAGTTTATTCAGGAACTATTAAATGTGAGGAAGCTATTTTCATTAAATTCTCTGGAGAAATCTCACAGGCAAGTCTTCCCATAGAGTGGTCAAAAGGTCACATGAAGCCAGGCCCATTGAGGTCTTTAATGTGACATCCATGCGTGTTCTGACTGTCAACTATGGCTGCCAAATCTTTCAGAATAAAATCATGTGATATCCTAGCTGATATTCCAAGGCTCTGTGGAAAGCCACCCTGGTATTTGATCTCAGTTTCCAAGGGCGAATCCCATGCGTGGCCTCCTAAAATCTGAATGCAGTTTATGGCAATATTTCTCTGAAATCAGTTCCAGAACTCAGACTCTAAGGGGAATCACACCAGAGTTCAAGCCCAGATAGACCCAGTCATCACTTCCAACCGCCAAACAAATGAACACAATTAAAACCAAAACACACCCACAAGGGCCTCATCTTCTTCCATATAGACACTCATCATAACCTGTGGCTGGAGGTTTCCATGAGGGACTCAGCCCAAGACAGTGTACAAAATAACCTCCCTTGCCCGTCATTTGCCTAAAGTCAGGGTTGCCTGGACACCCTTCCTGAGAACCAGGAGTGATCAAATAAGCCTGCCGTAAATACTGCTCTGATTCTCCAATTTGAGGCCTCCTGACTCTCGGGTATAGATTCTTTATGTGAATTGGAATCATGAGAAAACCCAAGCACCTATGGGCTATCCTCTGCAGGGATTGAGACAAAAAGGATCCCTATTTTCACTTGATGGAGATCAGGAATCTTACAGAGGAAAGCGAGAGACTTCGTCCACAATGACTGCTTTTTTGGCCATTTTGGTTTTGGAAGCACACATGTAATTGTTCGTTAGATCCATCAGGTGCTGAGAATCTATTCAACAACCTCACACATGGCCAAGAGTCTGATGCAGACACATCCCTTTCCAAAGCAATTAAGCAAAGATCTACAGCTGATGCCCATTAATTTCCATTGAAAACCGTTTTCTTCAGGCTTCACAAAGGGGTGGCCTGAGGCAAAGACCTTTCTGACATTCAGGGCAACAGAACAATAGGTAAGCAAATGGCCCAAGGCAGGGTTTCTGGAATGATATCTGAGTTTTCTGAGATGATCCCATTCCCTTCAGCTATCCAGTACATAGCCATGTCACAGAGCTTGGAGGTGGTACATGTCTTGGAAAAAAAAACCATGAGCCTATTCTGGAGAGTGGCCAGAATTCAAGAAGAAAACAGGAATTTAGGAAGACAGTGGTTTTTGCCCATCCATTAGGCAAGCCAAAATCCATTCATAAATTGGTCAGGATGAATGTTGTGAAGCTTTCTACTATTCAGGACACATCCATTGATGCATTCTCTTTTCTAATGTCTACAACCACGGACACAGTGGGATAAACAGACATAGAAACACTCACATTGTCAAAAGACTTACTAGAAACAGTCCACTCCAATCCTAACAAACCGACTTTCCTACCTATTCTCAGATCATTAGACAACACCACAAACTCACACACACACCCACAAAGTCACCTCCTTCCCCCAAGTAGGTCTATGACTATCCGGAGTGTCCTCTGACTGATGGGCCATAGTATGTTACTCCAAAATGGACTGTCCTATGTCAGATCTGGACTCCTTGGCCAACACTGTGATGTTGTCAGGTGCCAGTGGTGAGACACTACCTGCTTACTCAGGAAAGGCCCCTCTTCAGACCTTCTTGGCATTTGGCCATCCTCACATCAGTAGTTACCAAGAAAGACTGATGCTGTCCTTGGTAAATCCAAACATGTGAGGCCACTGGGACTGGGACTGGGACTGCCTCTGGGTGCCTGGCTTCCTGGATCCCTAGTTCAGAGAGTTCCATCACCAAGAAAGTGATGTAGGTCACTTCCTTCAGGAACTGAATGAGGTCACTGCCTTGGCAACCACTTTGTCCTAACAGTTGCTTCCAAGTGTCCCAATTGATGGAGTCTGCCCCTACTTCCTGTGACACTTTCACAAGTTTGAATGGTATATCAAACATAGGCACCCGGGAACAGCTCTCCACACAGGCCTGGTATTGTCCATCTTCTCTACATTAAGAAAAGAGAGACTGCTTCAGACACACCCCTTCATCCTGACCAGGTTGTTTGTCGTGGAAGATGACTTTTGCTCTCTCAGGTCCATCATAGCTTCCTATATCTTCCCCAGGGTTCATTTCTGCATGGACCTTTTTGTTTCTCAGCAGGTGGAAGATTTCTTACATTCCTGTATTGTAAGACCAACTCTGTCCCTGCTTTTCTGTAAAGTTAGATTGAGGGAACAGAGTATGGTTAGGGTTAATAACATGTTTGATTTGGCTTAGGAATCATTCTGCTGGATGAATAATGTTATTGGGAACCTGCGATATTTATAAGAATATATAGAGGGGAAATATATGTATGAAAACAGAAATCTAGGTAAGATTTGAAGCCCAGAAGGGAATTGGATCCTTGATTGGGATACTTAGGTTTGAATTATGTTCTGCACATGTGTCTCAGATAAATCTATACACAATGGCATAGGACCTTGTACCTTGGATGATTGAATGTCAAAGAAAACATCCAGTCAAAAAAGGATAGTTGGTCGGATTAGGAAGATAGTTGGTAGGATTAGGAAAAAGAGTGAGTATAGGATTTGGATAAAAAGTTCTTTAGCAATAGGGTTTCGGGTAGAGAGAAAATGTAAATGTCAGCAGATGTGAAGACTCAGTCACAATGATGAACTGGGGAAAATATGTAGGAAAGCAGATATCAATAGAGACATTAGAAAATCAGGCAAATGATAAAGTGATCGATAGGATTAGACATTTTCAACAGGCTTGAGTTTGAATAAATAATATTAGGAAGAAACAAATATGTAGTCACCAATAGGATTGACATTTGAGAGCATTAGGCAACCTGGACATGGGTGATGTTCATAATCAATACTCACATTCCATTTAGGCTTTGGTACAGTCGTAAGTGTGACTTTGCATTTTGTGGCCAGAATATTACTGTGATAAAATGTATATGTAGATCAGGTGACATGAGTATTTGTTGCACCATTTCTGAGAGCAATATTTTGAAGAGATATAAATTAGTATTGGGGGCACAAATAGGTGTACCATGTGTGTATGAATATAGAGAGAATGCATGAATAGACCATACTGTGAATAAATAATATAATTGTTTCCAAATTTAGAAATTGGAATAAATTGATGTCCCAAAATACACAGGAAATCTTACATTGATATACATACATTAATTCCAACCAGTTATACATCTAATGGTAATATTAGGGTTGTAGTTTATCATAAAATGTGTGTGAGTTTTGCTTCCAAATTGATTATGAAAATCGAAAATAATGTGTTTGGAAAGAAGTCTCATGAAATAACCAGTCAAAAACAAGGAGGAATACATGTGTTCTGAAGCAGGAAGTGATTGAATGTGTTACAAATGTTTTTAAATTTGTGAACTTGTGGATAGAAATGTATATTCTACGATGTATAAAAACTGAAGAAATAGTAATGTACCAGTGTTGAATTAAAATGAACATCAAAATACACATCATGTCCCATAGAAATCTACTTTCATTGATGTTAAATTGGGTCAGTTACTGTAGAAATATAAGGCTTTGTTTGCACCATTCACTGAAGTGAGTTTTCAGTTCTAGGAAACAAATATGTATTTCAGGTGGATGAATATTTCTAAAAACAATCTTATGAAAAGTTGATTATAAAACCACATACATGAACATGAGTGAATTATTTAGGGAGTGTATAATAAGACACATATATTTCATATTTTGAAAATTGTATATATATATATATATATATATATATATATATATATATATATATATCACAGATACATTAGAAATTAGCAATATATATGGCAATCAAAATTCATCATGAAATATATATCATTCACAGATCCAAAAATATTAATTTTACTAAACATGGATTTATGTATAATGTTTTTCAACTAAGAAGCTCACTCATAGTTTGAATTTTCAGTTCCAAAAATATTTAGGAGGAGTGATCTCTTCTCATACTTTGTATCTCCCAAGTTAGCCACCTCACAAAAATGTACGTGTGATACCAGGTAGGATTTTATATGTGCATATAAAAATACATGTGCTAAATTGGCTACAGAAAAAGGGAGACAGAAATTCACATATGTGTTAACTTTAAAAACACATGGAGGACTATTTCAACAAAAAATTAACAAGATTTATCACTCCTACCCTATATCATGCAAAAGGCAAGACCAACTATACGCCATGCCTCCTCTCAACTGCTTGTATTTCTATTCTGTTTGGGTTATATTTCTCCATCATATTAGGATTAGTAGTCAGAGTCTAGTAGGGTATGTGTTAGTGTCAGGGATTCAGTATTTTGAATGGAAAATTGAAAAATGAATCCAATGTGTATGTAAATATGTGCTACACAAAAATCTTCCCACTCTCATTCAGAACAATGCCTTGACAACACCTACGGCCCAAGTATGACACAATCAGAGGAGAAGAGTTAGAAAATCCGTGAATACATATATAGAATGGAATATGATCAGGAGTTCACAACCTTGGAAGTGGTAGAGGAGTTTCCAAAAGTAAGGGACAGGGTAAACCCTCCACAAACATGAAGGTCTGCTGGCCTAGAGACTTCTTGAGAAACTGCCTGTGAGGTTGGGCACTTGAAATATATGTTGTTGTCAGGAGCTTTAGCTTCCTTTATAGTGAGACCATAAAAGCTGGGTCTGCATCAATGTGACCTGGAGGACATGGTTTCTTATTTTCCAATGAACATGAGACAGCAGTGCTGAATTTTCCATTGTAGGTAAACTGTGGCCCCTGGGGGCTAAATGTCTCCCTGTGTGGACATTGAATCGATATGGTCATCCTCTATTTTTGTGGTGTTTCTTGCTGCTGTACTGGGAGTTGGGTATTTGCTTCACGAAATACAAGGAGTTCAACGGGGACACAGTGCGGGAGGGATTTCTGTCACGTGTGGTGGGTCAGGGTCTGCAGAAGAATACAAGAACCAGGCTTCTATCCCACATAGCTTGCCCCCTTGACCATAGCAACCTGATTCTGAACAATGTCCTGAAACCTTTCTATGTAACAAGGTGCCTTTACATATAAGGGTCTGCTGGCTTCACCATGTCAGTCACAAGCCATTTGGAATCCAATGACAGATCTACATGGCCCCACCACAGATGTTTTATCACACACCTGCCCACCATTGCTCTAGGCCCACTACTCAGCAGGACCCAACTTTCTGGCATCTCTGTTAAACACCATTTTCATGAAAACCAGTCAATCAAGGCACTGTCTGGTATACTCATTGTTGGGAAAAGTATAAACGGCAGCCGTACCCCAGAAAAAAACCCCAACATGGTGCCTAAGGACTTCTTCTTCCTACCTTCTTTTTTCTGCAGTGGTGCGAAATGTTTCCACCCGTGTGAACTCTCTTGCTGGCGCCAATTTGAAATCTCGCTGGTGGGAAACCTTAGCCCCAATAAGAACTAATTCCTGGGCTCCAGAGCTGATATCTGAAAGAACTTACCAATAAACGTTTTGCCTGCCATTTATCTAAGCCCTTCCATCTTCCCCTTAGTTCTATATAAGCACACAGCTTTTTGCAATAAAATTGGAATTCTCCCAGCAAAGTGCCTTTGCGTGGGAAGTTCTTTCATTCTGTTGCCCCGTGTGAGAATATGGGTGAGCTGTTTCTAACAAGAGCCCCGTCCCCTGCCCCGCCAAGACACTCCGCCCTGGTCCACTCTTTTCAGATGCCAGCTTCCTGCACTCACAACAGATCTGATATATGTAAGCCTCCCCTGACCCTGGCTCTCCAACTCCCTTCAGGCTACCGCTGGTTTTGTGACCATGATCATCTGGCACACTCTAGACGCCCTGTAGGGTTCAGGAAATTCCTGCCACTAAGACCTTTACTGGTCGCAGTGGACCCTCTGGTGATCCGTTTTCCTTTGGGGCGTGAGGCTTCTGAGTTTACATGAGAGGCTCTTTGGTTTTTCTCCTCTGCTGCCGCTGCTGCTGCTGGCTAGAGTTGCTGTTTGCTGCAGGGCTGCTGTGTCTGGCTGAAGCTGCCTCTCTGCTCGGGGAAAACTGAACTCCCGTCCTGGAACTGCATTCTGCCGGAACCAGAGTTCTGTTTTCATTACTGACTTTTTCTGCTGCATTCGAAAACTTTCCTGACGTCAGGTTGCCCGTGGCTCCGAACCCATTGGGTCTCTCAGATCGCACTTCACTGGTGACGACCAGGTAGTGCCCTCTGTATTTCCTCATGACGGCTGGTCATTTTGGGGACGCCCACCTGACCACCGTTCACCCTGAGCTTCCTGGAAGCCGTTCCAGCCCGGGTTTTCTCTTTGTCTCTCTCGCATACTCTTATTCTCTCTCTCTCTCTCTCTCTCTCTCTCTCTCTCTCTCTCTCTCTCTCTCTCTTCCTTCTCTCCCTGTGACAATGGGCACCTCTTCATCTGTACCTGAAGCCTCACCTCTCAAATGTTTAATAAAAAATCTGGCCACACTCTCCCTCACACCAGACATCAAGCCCAAACTTCTAATCAAATTCTGTACCCAAGATTGGCCTACATATCCACTGGATAATGGAAATCATTGGCCTCCAGAAGGCCCCTTACATCCAAACCTTCTCTGGGATCTTTTTAACTACTGCCAGCATCTGAAAAAGTGGAGTGAGATTCCCTGCATTTAATGTTTTAGCCTTCTCACACAGCACCCTGTCGCTGCTCCTCCTGCCCTCCCTCTCAGGTCCTCCTTGTTTGCAAACCCTTCTCTTTCCCTACTTCTACTCCTGACTTCACAGATTCTTCCTCATTCAGCCCAGCAGATTAACCCCCACCTTATCCCCCAGTCCTATCTGCCCCTTCTCTCCCGCTATACCCTCCTCTTCCTCTGCCTGATTCCAAGGATCCTCAGCCTTCCATTTCATCCTCCTCCCCTCCGCCCTCTTCTGCCTGCTCCACCTCCTCCTCTTCCAAAGAGACACTCCCTTCCCCTCCCTCTCCTTCCTGTCCGCCTCCTGCCTCTTTCAGTCCTCCTGTTACCAGGTCTAAGAGACTCCTTCCCACCCCCAAGACCATCGCACCCCTTCGTGAGGTAGCTGGTCCCGAGGGTGTCATCAGAGTCCACGTGCCCTTCTCCATGTCGGACATTACTCAGCTAGAGAGGAAGTTAGGCTCATTCACCACTGACCCCACCACTTACATTCGGGAGTTTCAATGGGTCCTGCAAGCATATAGCCTCACTCAACATGACATCTACATGCTCTAGGCCAATACACTTCTCCCTGAGGAAAGGCAATGGGTCTGGGAGCTAGCCCAAGCCCATGCTGATGAAAATCATAGGACCAATCCTAACCACCCCACAGGCCCTCATGCTG
Organism: Callospermophilus lateralis; assembly: GCF_048772815.1. Taxonomy (NCBI): domain Eukaryota; kingdom Metazoa; phylum Chordata; class Mammalia; order Rodentia; family Sciuridae; genus Callospermophilus; species Callospermophilus lateralis. The sequence continues at coordinate 534,768 of NW_027514474.1, forward strand.
TCCCAGAGCAGGATTCTCTATGGGATTACAACACCCCTGAAGGCTTACAGTCTCGTGACCTTTTTACATCCTGCCTCTTGGAGGGCCTGAAAAAGGCCATCCGTAAGGCTGTTAACTTTAAAAAGGTGCAGGAGGTCATTCAAAGGAAGGAGGAAACACCTTCAGAATTCCTGGATAGACTAACCAAGGCCCTTCAACAGTACACAAACCTCAACCCAGAAACCCCTGATGGCCGTCATGTCTTAATGACATATGTTCTGGCCCAAAGCTACCCTGACATTAAAGCCAAGCTTAAAAAGCTTGAACAGGGCCCTGCTACTCCTTAGACCAAAATCTTCATTTTCAAGGTTTTTTATGATAGAGAGGATGAAAGTGAATGCCGTAGGCAGAGGGCTGAAAATGCCAAATTCCAAATGTTGGCCCAGGTCATTCAGAGAAGGCCATCACCACGCCATCCCAATATGACACCCCCGGGAGCTTGCTTCAAATGTGGTAAGGAGAGACATTGGGCCAGGGATTGTCCTTCACTGAGGACACCGTACAACCCCTGCCCAAAATGCCATCAAAGGGGACACTGGGGGGCAGACTGCCCAACAACCCAAAAGGGAGATTGGTCAGCCGCCCGGCAACCACAGCCTCTCTTGGGCTTGGCAGAGGAGGATTGACGGAGTCCTGGGCTTTCCCTCCAGACTATTACCATCAAGAATCAAGAGCCTAGGGTTACCTTCCTGGTGGATGGATGCTTCATTACCTTCCTCTTGGATACTGGTGCCGCTTTATCAGTCTTAAGGGAGTATTGGGGTTCTACCACACCCTCAAAAACTCCTATTGTCAGGGTAGGAGTTAAACAGATTTTCCCTCAAACCCCCCCATCATGTTATATGCAGGGATCCCTTTTGTCCTTCACTCACTTCTTTTTCGTTATGAGCCATTGCCCCATTCCCCTTCTGGGAAGGGACATACTCTCACTATGAAAAGTCACCATTCACATATCACCCCACACATCTCCTACCTCTCATTTCCTCATGATGTTCCTAGGGGCAGATACACCTCCTTCATGCACTCCTCCATGACTCTCTAAACTAGTTAAGCCTGAGGTTTGGGACACAACTATACCCTTTATGGCTAAATGCAGTCCTATTCATATTGTCTTACGGGACCCTTCAAGATATATTAGTCAACCACAATATCCACTCACAACCACAGCCCTCCTCGAATTAGAACCCATCATCCAGGATTTATTACGAAAGGGGTATCTTAGGCCTACACACTCTCCTTTCAACACCCCCATTCTGGCACTTAAGAAACCTAACGTGTCCTACAGGCTGGTTCAAGACCTTCTCCTTGTCAACTCCTCTGTGGTCCCCATCCACCCGCTAGTGCCCAACCCTTACACCCTCCTCTCTCAGATTCCTGCCACTACTACCCACTTCTCGGTCCTAGATTTAAAAGATGCATTCTTTTCTATTCCCTTGTTCTCAGAATATCTTTGCTTTTACGTGGACTGACTCTCACATCCACCATTCTCATCAGCTTTCCTGGACTGTCCTCCCACGAGGATTCAGCCCCCATCTCTTTTGCCAAGTTCTTGCCCAGGACCTCACATCCTTTCACCCGACCTGTCCTGACTCTATTCTCCTTCAATATGTCAATGACCTTCTTCTATGTAGTCCCTCTGGGAACACTCTCAATCCCACACTGCTCAGCTTCTTAATTTCCTAGCAGACAAGGGATATAGGGAGTCTCCCCACAAGGCACAGGTTTCCCAGTCTTCTGTCACCTCTCTTGGTTTTTGCCTTACACCCGGGAAAAAGGAAATAACACTGGATAGGAGGCAACTCCTCTCTGATCTTCCAGTGCCCCATATGAAAGCCAAAATACTATCATTCCTAGAAGTAGCAGGTTATTTTAGGGCCTGGATCCCAAATTATTCTCTTCTATCCAAACCCCTGTATGACCTAGCAAATGGACCCCCTAGTGAATCTCTTGTCTTCTCCCCCATCTACCACTTCCGGAGGCTTCAGCAACTCCTCTTAAAGGCACCTGCCCTTCACCTTCCTGATCTTTCAAGACCATTTCATCTATATGTCCATGAAAAAGGGGGGCAAGCACTTAGGGTCTTAGGTCAAAACTATGGGCCTACATTTGCACCTGTGGCATATTTTCCAAGAAACTAGACTCTACCATTCGTGGGTGGGCCCCTTGCTTAAGAGCTCTGGTTGCTGGACAAATTTTACACAAAGAAGCCCCTAAGCTGACTTTTGGGGCACCTTGAACTATCCACTCCCCACATCACTTGAAAGATCTTTCAGCTTATAAGGGCCTTCAAACCCTTCCTCCATCCAGAGTTCTGTCGCTCCTCACTTTCTTTCAGGAAAACCCTAATATTACTTTCCTCCCATGCTCTGCACTGAACCCTGCCTCACTGCTCTCAATGACTCCCACGTCTAACACACCAACTCATAATTGCTTGGAAACCTTAGATGATTTCCTCCGCTGTCATTGTTCCATTTCTGAGGAACCACTCACCAAGCCTGACCTTATCTGGTTTACTGACAGCAGTTCCTTTAGGCAGAACGGCACTCATTACTCTGGATACGCTGTAGTTTCAGCCACTGAGATTATAGAGGCCAAAGCTATGCCTTCAGGAACTACCAACCAGCAGATTGAACTTATAGCAGCCACTCGTGCCTGCCTACTAGCACAAGGCAAATCCCTCACCCTCTATACTGATTCAAAATATGTCTTCCAGATCTTATTATCCTATGCTTCAATATGAAAGGAGCGAGGCCTACTTACCACCAAAGGTAATGCAATCACTAATTCGGCTCTTTTAACCAATCTGATAGAGGCCTCCCACTTACCCACCCAGTTGGGAGTTGTCCATTGTAGGTCACATCAGAAGGACGGCTCTCTTATCACTGAGGGCAATGCCAAAGCTGACCAGTCGGCACGAATGGCTGCTACCACTTCCAATTATGGCCCCCATGGGGGACATATTATGGCCACTTTAGACAGCTCATCTGAAGCCCCTACTTCTTCCAGTAAGAACAAAAATCTTTTCAAGTTCCTTCATACTCTACACCATTCCAATTCTCAGTCTTTGACCCTTTTTTTACAGAGTTTCTTCTCCCTCAATCCTTCTGACATAGCCATGCTAGAGAATATAGCCTCTAATTGTCAGATCTGTCAGCGGACCAACCCTCATACTCCTTTAAGGCCCAAACCTTTCCCTTTCCACCAAGCCCGGAGACACATTCCCGCTGCTGACTGGCAAGTAGACTTCACCAACATGCCCACAGTATGGCACACTAAATACCTCCTTGTCTTTGTGGACACTTTCTCTGTTTGGGTTGAGGCATTTCCCACTTCCAATAAAAAGGCTTCCACTGTAGCTTTAATCTTACTGACAGACATCATCCCCAGGTTTTGTATGCCGACTTCCCTACAATATGACAATGGCCCTGAGATTATTTCTAGGATCACAAAAAGGTCTCTCAAGCCCTCTCTTTCAAGTGGCATTTCCACTGTCCATATTACCCCCAGGCTTCAGGGAAAGTGGAAAGGGTAAATCGTACTCTGAAGGAAGTCCTTACCAAATTGACAATGGAATTAAACTTAGACTGGGTCAAAATCCTTCCCTTGGCTTTGCTTCGAATCAGAGCTCTCCCTAAGAAACCATCTTTACTGTCTCCCTTTGAGATAATGTATGGAAGACCTCTTATACCCCCTGGGTTGGTCATTTCACAAGGACCTCTCACCCGAGATTTGTCTTTGCCTCTCTTGTTTCATCTCCGCTCGGAACACTGGAAATATCAGAACTGGCTTCTTCCAGACCCAGTCTCCTCTCCAAACACTCCTCCCTTAACACCTGGGAGTCTAGTCTATTATAATACCCCAGAGGAGAAAGGGACTCTTGCACCAAAATGGGAAGTCCCCTATCCTGTCATTCTCTGTAACCCCACCTCCGCCAAACTCTCCTTATCAGACAACCATCTCACTCCCTGGATTCCCATTTCTAGGTTGAAGCCATATCACCAGGAGGCCCCACCTGCTGAAGACAGGACCACCCCAGAGGAACTCCAAGAATCACCTCCTGAACCTCCCCTTTACTCCTGCTTTCCACACCCATCTCACCCATTTAAGTTGCGGCTCACACGGTGTTCCCTGCAGCCCAATTCCTCTTAAAGAAGGCACAATGAGCTCTCCCAACACCCTAGTCTTCTCTAACTGCTTGTTTTTTTGTGCTCTGCTTCTTTTCTGTGCTCTGTTGGGACTTGTCTTTACCCTCCTAACCTACCATGTATTTATTCACTCTTCGGGAACGATACTCAGAACATGGCATGCAGAAGGTCCGCGCAGTGGATGCAACTACTTGCTTCATCCACAACTGCACCTCTATTCCCCTAAAATTGTCACCTTCAAGGACCTTCATCCCTGGTAGCTGGAACTGGCCTTTCATTTGCTTCCTTTTTAATCAAACCAAAGACTATTGTCATTGGTGGCCTGAGATATATAATGGGTGTCCCTATTGGTCATGCAGGTTCCATGATGAACGTGGTAGCTGTTCTTACCACTCACTTGGCTACCCTGAAGGGTGGACTTCTAGTTACCTAAAGTGGCATAAAGGCTCTTCATCCGATAACAATGGATCATATACTTCAGATACACCTGACCCCAAGGCCAAACGTTGGGGCTATGTTGAGTTTGCTGTCTATGCTCGGACAACCTCAGCCAGACCCACAGGGTGGATGACTGTTGGCCGCACCCTGATTACGCCACCTAAGGCAACCATCCAGGTAGTCGAACACATTAAGGAGTCAGAATCAAAACTTCGAGATCTTATCCATAGCTCATCCAAAGAGGATTCAGAGCCTTCAACCCCCTAAGGTCTCCCTTCCACATGGCTCAATTTGCTACACCAAACTCTTCGATTATTAAACTCCTCCATTCTTTTGGTGCCTACTTCTCAGTGCTTTCTCTGTGCTTCACTTAGTCGTCCATTTCTAGCAGCGGTCCCATTAGCGGCAGGAAATATTTCAGCAAAAACCTACAATTTCTCTAAGTAAGGACAACCCCTACATGTGACACATATCCCACTGTGGGAAAGTTATTCCAACAATACTTTATTTCCTTTCATCTGTATCCACCTGCCAATAATGAATCCTTTACCCATTTGTTCCTTGAGCTATAGCACCCCATAGAGCCCTGCGTTTATGCAACCTGGACATTTCATCTGGTGTAATTGGTCTTTAAGTACCTCAACGATCAATGTCTCTGGCACCTGTATCTTGGTTACTGTAGTTCCTCTGCTTTCTTTGTATACTCCCACTGAATTCTGACAGTTGGCCCTACCTTCCCGCACCCGTAGGGCAGTCTTTCTGCCGGTTCTGGTAGGCCTCACTTTAACAACCTCCGTGGCGAGTCTCGGTCTCTCTGGTGGAGCTATAGGTCCTGCTCTATGGGCATCCAATGACGTGCAACAAAAACTGCAGGAAGCACTCGATACCACTGCTGAGTCTCTTGGCTCCTTGCAGTTGCATGTTACTTCATTGGCACAAGTGGCTTTACAGAACCGAAGGGCAATTGATCTTCTCACTGCAGAAAAAGGGGGTACATGCCTATTCCTCAGAGAGAATGTTGCTATTATGTTAATGAATCTGGGCTAATAAAAAAAAAAGTTGTTAAATTGCAGGAATTATCGACCCAATTGCTCAAACCTACCTCCTCCAATCCCATAACGAGGTTCTTCCAATCCTATCTTGCCATGTACTTACTACCTCTCTCTGGGCCCCTTACTGTGATGCTCCTTTTTTGTGCTCTCTTGCCCTGCATAATGAAGTACCTTCAAACCCAACTGCAAAAAATTCGTAATCAAACTTTCAACCAGCTTTTGCTTAGGCACTACCAGCCTCTGATGACCGACCAACCCCCAACATCTCCAAGAGAACAGTTCACTCCGTGATGAAGCTCACTACCAGGCATGATGGAATGCAATGGACATCAGACAGTGGGAGACAACAAGCTCGGAAAACCTCTTAATCTGCCATCCTGGATTCTTGAATCTTTATGACCTTCTAAGCTTCCTCATGGCCCTTGGCCTCTTCTATGTCACTCCCCCAACATGGAACTTCTGCCAAAAATTGACCTTTGCTTTAGTTTTTATCTTCATTCTGTTTTTATTCACTCTGATCTTCTTCAGGTCCTGTGGCACCTTGTCCAGGCAACGCTTCCAGTATTTTCTAGAGTCTCTGTTACAGGACCAGTGGCTGATACCAACAATCTCCTCCATCCAGGACTGGTTCCATGCCATCGACAACTTTTGGCTTCAGGGAACTTTCATTGACTTCACCCCTACGGAAGTAGCTGTCTATAGCCACTGGGTTTTATTTCTTGCTGCCATGATATTCCCAGACCTGCCCCCCGAGCATTCCTCCCCTTCCCTTTCTAGGCCTCACAGCACCCCCATACAGCAGGAAGCAGCCGGATCTAAAAATGACGCCCCACTTCCTAAGAAAACAAAAAGGGAGGAATGTTGGGAAAAGTATAAATGGCAGCCATACCCCAGAGAAAAACCCCAACATGGTGCCTAAGGACTTCTTCTTCCTACCTTCTTCATTTCTGCAGTGGTGCGAAAAGTTCCCGCCCTTGTGAACTCTCCCGCCAGCGCCAATTTCAAATCTCACTGGTGGAGAACCTTAGCCCCAATGAGAACTAATTCCTGGGTTCTGGAGATGATATCTGAAAGAACTTGCTTTCAATAAACGGGTTGCTGCCATTTATCTAAGCCCTACCATCTCCCCCTTAGTTCTATATAATCACACAGCTTTTTTGCAATAAAATTGGAATTCTCCCTTTGAAGTGTCTTTGCGTGGGGAATTATTTCACTCATGATCAGCAACATGACATCCAAAGGTTCTCCAGTGCCACCTGGTCATGGAAATTTCAGAAATTTGTTGGTGTTTGTTTAGCCATTTTTGAAGGATGATGTTGGAGGCACTGTGGGTTTCAATTCATGCAGAAACCATTATATGGTAAGGAAGCTCATTTCAATGAAATCTCTGGAGAACACTCACAGGCAAGCCTTCCCAAACAGTGGCCAAAAGGTCACATGAAGCCAGGATCATTGAGGTCTACAATGTGAGTTCCATGTGTGTTTAGACTCTCAACTATGGCTGCCAAGTCTTTCAGAATAAAATCATGTGATATCCTGGCTGAGATTTCCAGTGCAATCTGGAAAGCCACCCTGGCCCTCGATCTCAGTTTCCAAGGGCGATTCTCACGCGTGGCCTCCTAAAATCCCAACACATTTCATGGCAATACTTCTCTGAGGTCAGTTTCAGAACTCAGTCTCTAAGAGGAATCACACCAGAGTTCAATCCCAGGTGGATCCAGTCATCTCTTTCAACCGCTACACAAATGACCACAATTAAAACCAAAACACTCCCACATGGCCATCATCTTCTTCCATATAGACACTAATCATAAACTCTGGCTGGAGTTTTCCATGAGGGGTGCAGCCCAAGACAGTCTCAAAAATAAGCTCTCTTGCCCCTCATTTGCCTAAATTCACGGTGGCCTGGACACCCATCCTGTGAACCAGGAGTTATCAAATAGGCCAGGTGTTAATACTGCTCTGCATCTACAATTTGAGGCCTACTGACTGTCAGGTATAGATTCTTTATATGATTTGGAGTCATGAGAAAACCCAAAAACCTATGGGCTAGCCTCTGCAGGGCTTTGAATAAATAATTTGACCCAAAGGATCCCTATTAACACTTGATGGGGGTCAGGAAACTTACAAATGAATGTGAGAAACTTCATTCACAATAACTGCTCTTTTGGCCATTGTGGTTTTGGGTGCACTCATGGCATATCTCTTTACATAAATCAGGTGCTGAGAATCTAAGCCACAACCTCACACAGGGCCACGAGGTTTATTCAGACACATTCCTTTCCAAAGCAATTAAGCAAAGAGCAACAGGTGATGCCCATTCATTTGCATTTGAAAACTGTTTTCTTCAGGCTTCACAATGTGGTGGCCTTAGGCAAAGACCTTCCTGACATTCAGGGCAACAGAACAATTGATAAGCAAAAGGCCCAAAGCAGGGTTTCTCCACTGAGACTTTCTTGGTCACACTGATATCTGAGTTTTCTGAGATGCTCGCCATTCACTTCAGCTATCCAGTACATGGCCATGTCACAGATCTTGGAGGTGGTACATATCTTGGACACAAAACCATGAGCCTATTCTGGAGAGTGGCTAGAATTCCGGAAGGAAACAGAAACTTAGGAAGATAGCAGGTGTTGCCCATGGATAAGGCAAGCCTCAGTTCATTCATAAGTTGGGCAAGATGAATGCTGGGAATCTTTCTACTATACAGGACACATCAATTGTTGCATTCTCTTTTCTAATATCTACAACCACGGACACAGTGGATACACAGACATAGAAACACTCGCCTTGTCAAACTACTTACTAGAAGAAGTCCACTCCAAATCAAACAAACCACCTTTCCTACCTATTCTCAGATCATGAAACAAAACCTGAATCACACCCACAAAGGCACATCCTTCCCCCATGTAACTCTGTGACTATCCGGAGTGTCCTTTGAGTGGTGGGCCCAACTATGTTCCCACCAAATGGCCTGTCCTATCTCAGATTTGGTCTCCTTGGCCAACTCTGTGAAGTTGTCAGGAGCCAGCAGTGAACCACCACCTGCTTTCTCAGGAAAGGACCCTATTCAGAGCTCTCCTGGTATTTGGCCATCCTCACATCTGTAGGTACCAAGAAAGACCGACACTCTCCTTGGTAAATCCAAAAAAATGAGCCAATGGGTATTGGACTGGACTGGCTCCAGGTGCCTGGCTTCCTGGATCCGAAGTTCAGAGAGTTCCATCACCAAGAAAGTGAGGTAGATCACTTCTTCAGGAACTGAATGAGGTCACTGCCTTGACAACCACTTTGTACGAACAGTTGCTTTCAAGGGTCCCATGAGATGGAGGCTGCCCCTACTTCCTGTGACATTTTCATAAGTTAGAATGGTATATAAACCATGGGCACTCGGGAACCGCTCTCCACCTAGGACTGGTTTGGTCCATCTTCTCTACATTAAGAAGAGAGAGGCTGATTCATACACATCCCTTCATGCTGACGAGGTTGTTTGCCATAGAAGATGACTTTTCTCTCTCAGTCTTTCATAGCTGCCTACATCTTCTCAAAAGATCATTTCTGCATGGACCTTTGATGTTCTCAACAGGTGGAAGATGCCCTACATTCCTGTATTGTAAAACTAACCCTGTCCCTTCTCTTCTGTAAAGTTTGATTGAGAGAACAGTGTATGGTTTGGGTTAATAACATGTTCAATTTGGGTTAGGAATATTTCTGCATATCAAATAATGGTATTGGGAAACAATGATATTTACAAGAATATATAGGTGAAATATAAGTATAAAAATAGAAATCTAGGGAAGATATGTAGCCCAGAAGGGCATTGGGCCCTTAATTGTTACACATAGCTTTGAATGATGTTCTGCAAAAATGTCTCAGATAAATCTATATACAATGGCATAGGAGCTTGTACCTTGGATGATTGAATGTCGAAGAGAACATCCACTCAAAAAGAGATAGTCGGTAGGATTAGGAAGATAGTCGGTAGGTTTAGAAAGAAGAGTGAGTATAGGATTTAGAGCAAAAGATCTTAAGCAATAGAGTTTCGGGTAGACAGTGAATGTAAAAGTCAGCATATGTGAAGAGTCAGTCACAATGATGAACAGGGGAAAATATGTAGGAATACAGACATAAATAGAGACATTACTAAATCAGGCAAAGTATAAAGTGAGTGATAGGATTAGACATTTTCAACAGGCTTGAGGTTGAATATATAATCTTAGGAAGAAACAAATATGTAGTCACCAATATGATTGACATTTCAGAGCATTAGGAAACCTGGACATGGAAGGTTTTAGTAATCCATGCTCACTTTTCATTTAGGCTTTGATACAATCTTAAGAGTGACCTTTGCTTTTTTGGTCCAGAATATTACTGTGATAAAATGTATATGTAGATCAGATGACATGAGTATTTCTTCGACCATTTCTGGCAGCAATATTTAAAATATGTATAAATTAGTATTGGGGGTACAACGAGGTGTACCCTGTGTCTATAAATATAGAGATAATGCATGAATAGATCATACAGTTAATAAATAATATAACTGGTTCCACTTTAAATAATGGATTGAATTGATATCTGAAAATATATAAGAAATCATATATTGATATAGAATCATTCATAACAACTAGTTATACGTCTAATTGTAATCTTAGTGTTATGGTTTATCATGAAGAGTGTGTGAGTTTTGCTTCAAAAGTGATTATGGAAATCGAAAATAATGTGTTTGGAAAGAAATCTCATGAAAAGACCAGTCAGACACATGGAGGAATACATGTTTCTGAAGCAGAAAGTGATTGAAAGTGAAATAAATGCCTATAAATTTGTGAACGTGTGGATGAAATATATATGCTATAATGTGCATAAACTCAAGAAATAGAAATGTACCAGTGTTGAATAAAAATGAACTTCAAAATAAATGTCATGTCCCATAGGAATCTACTTGCATTGATATTAAACTGGGTTAGTTACTGTAGAAATGTTAGGATTTATATGCACTATTCACTGAAGTTAGTTTTCAATACTAGGAAACAAATATGTATTTCAGGTGAATGAATATTTCTGAGAAGAATCTTGTGAAAATTTTATTATAAATCCACATATATGAACAAGTATAAATTTAGGGAGTGTATAATAAGACACATATGTTAAATATTATGAAATATCTGGAGAGTATATATATATATATATATGCCAATCTAATTACACAGTGAAATATAGATCATCCACAGATCCAAAAATATTCATTTTAGTCGATATGGATTTATGTATAACTTTTTTTAACTAGGAAGCTCCCCCATAGGTTGAATTTTCAGTTCCTACATCGTTTAGGAGGAGTGATCTCTTCTCACAGTTTGTATCTGCCAAGTCATGTAACTCATGAAAATTTGCGTGTGATACCAGGTAGGATTCTATATGTGCATATAAAAATACATGTGCTGAATAGACTACAGAGAAAGGGAGACAGGAATTCACATATTTGTTAACATTAAAAGAACATGGAGAACTATTTCAATTAAAAATGGACTAGATTTATAACTCCTACCCTATATAATGCAAAACGCAAGTCCAAAAATACAACATGCCTCCTCTGAACTGCTTGTATTTCTATTCTGTTTCGGTTATTTTTCTCCATCATATTATGATTAGTACTCAGAATCTATTAGGGTATGTGTTAGTGTCAGGGATTCAGTATTTCAAATGTAAAATAGAAAAAGGAATCCAATGTGTATACAAATATGTGCTAAACAAAATCTTCCCACTCTCATCCAGAACAATTCCTTGACATTACCTTCGCCCAAAGTAAGACACAATTAGAGGAGAAGAGTTAGAAAATCTGTGAATACATATATGGAATGGAATATGCTCAGGGGTTTACAAACTTGGCAGTGGTAGAGAAGTTTCCAAAAGTATGGGACAGGGTAAAAACTCCATAAACATGGAGCTCTGCTGGCCTAAATACTTCTTGAGAAACTGCCTCTGAGGTTGGGCACTTGAAATATATGTTGTTGTCAGGAGCTTTAGCTGCTTTCTAGTGAGACCATCAAATCTGTGTCTGCATCTATGTGACCTGGAGGAAATGGTTTCTTATTTTCCAAAGAAACATGAGGCAGCAGTGCTGAATTCTCTCTTTGTAAGTAAACGGTGACCATTGAGGGATAAGTGTCTTTTCATGTGGACTGTGAAGCCATTTGGTCATCTTCTATTTTCGTGGTGTTTCTTGCTGCTGCACTGGGACTTTGGCAATTGCTTCATGAAATTAAAGGAGTTCAACTGGGACACAGTTCTGGAGGCAAATCTGTCATGTGTGGTGAGTCAGCGTCTGCAGGAGAATGCACCAACCAGGCTTCTAACGCACATAGCTTGGCCCCATGTCCATAGCAACCTGATTCTGAACATTGCCCGGAAACATCTCCATATAACAAGATGCCTTTTCATGTAAGGGTCTGCTGGCTGCACCATGTCAGTCACAAGCCATTTGGAAGCCAATGGCGGATCCACATGGCCCAAAAAAAAATTTTTTATCACACACCTTCCCACCACTGCTCTAGGCACATTACTCAGCAGGTTCCAACTTACTGGCATCTCTGTTCTACACCATTTTCATGAAGCCCAGTCAATCAAGGCACTGTCTGGTACACTCATGATCAGCAACATCCAAAGGTTCTCCAGTGCCACCTGGTCATGGAAATTTCAAAAATTTCATGGTATTTATCAAGGCATTTTTCAAAGATGACGTTGGAGGCACTGTGGGTTTCAATTCATTCAGGAACCATTAAATGGTGAGGAAGCTCATTTCAATGAATGCTCTGGAGAACTCTCACAGGCAAGGCTTCCCAAAGAGTGGCCAAAAGGTCACATGAAGCCAGGCCCATTGAGGTCTACAATGTGACGTCCATGGGTGTTGTGACTCTCAACTATGGATGCCAAGTCTTTCAGAATAAAATCATGTGATATCCTGGCTGAGATTTCCCGGGCTCTTTGGAAAGCCACCCAGGGCCTAGATCTCTGTTTCCAAAGGTGATTCTCATAGGTGGCCTCCTAAAATCCCAACAAAATTCATGGCAGTACTTCTCTGAAGTCAGTTCCAGAACTCAGTCTATAATGGGAATCACAGCAGAGTTCAAGCCCAGGTTTTCTCAGTCATGTCTTCCAAACGGACACAAATGACCAAAATTAAAACCAAAACACTCCCATATGGCCCTCATCTTCTTCCATATAGACACTAATCATAACCTCTGGCTGTAGGTTTCCATGAGTGACGGAGTCCAGGAGAGTGGCCAAAATAACTCCCTTGCCCTCATTGGTGTAACATCAGGGTGGTCTGGACACCCTTCATGTGAACCAGGATTGATCAAATATGCTAGACTTTAATACTTCTATGCTTCTCCAATTTGTGGAAAACTGAGTATCAGGTATATAGTTTTATGTGATTTGCAGTCATGAGAAAACACAAGCACCTCTGCAGGTCTTTGAAGAACTCATTTGACCCAAAGGATCCCTATTCTCACTTGATCGAGTTCAAGAACTTTAAAGATAAAGGCGAGAGACTTCATCCACAATGACTGCTCTTTTGAACAATTTGGTTTTGGATGCACACATGGGATCTCTCTTTACATCCATCAGGTGCTGAGAATCTGAGCCACAACCTCACATAGGGCCAAGAGGCTGATTCAGACACATCCCTTTCCAAAGCAATTAAGAAAAGAGCCACAGGAGATGCCCATTCATTTCCATTTGAAAACTTTTTCTTCAGTCTTCACAAAGGGGTGGCATGAGGCAAAGACCTTCCTGACATTCAGGGCAACAGAACAATAGGTTAGCAATAGGCCAAAAGCAGGGTTTCTCCACTGAGACTTTCCTGGTCACACTGATATCTGAGTTTTCTGAGATGCTCGCCATTCCCTTCAGCTATCCTGTACATGGCCATGTCACAGAGCTTGGAGGTGGTACATATCTTGGACACAAAACCATGAGCCAATTCTGGAGAGTGGACTGAATTCAGGAAGAAATCAGGAACTTAGGAAGATAGCAGGTGTTACCCATCCATACGGCAAGCCGGATTCCATTCATAAATTGGGCAGGAAGAATGCTGGTAAGCTTTCTACTAGACTGGACACATCAATTGCTGCATTCTTTTTTTCTAATGTCTACAACCATGGACACAGTGGGATACACAGACATAGAAACCTTCGCCTTGTCAAAACCCTTATTAGAAACCGTCCACTCCAAACCAAACAAACCGCCTTTCCTACCTATTCTCAGAACATTAGACAAAATCACAAACACACACCCACACCCACAAAGGCACCTCTTTCCTCAAAGTAGGTCTCTGACTATCGTGTGTGTCCTCTGACTGCTGGGCCATAATATGTTCCCATCAAATGGCCTGTCTTGTCTCAGATCTGGTTTCCTTGGCCAACTCTGTGAAGTTGTCAGGAGACAGCGGTGAGCCACTTACTGCTTTCTCAGGAAAAGCCACTCTTAAGATCTTTCCTGTCATTTGGCTATCCTCACATCAGTAGGTAGCAAGAAAGACTGACTCTGTCCTTGGTAAATCAAAAGAAGTGAGACCACTGGGACTGGGACTGGGACTAGATTTGTGTGCCTGGCTTTCTAGATCCCAAGTTCAGAGAGTTCCATCACCAAGGATGTGAGGTGAGGTCACTTCCTTCAGGAACTGAATGAGGTCACTGCCTTGGCAACCACATTGTCTTAACATTTACTTCCAAAGGTCCCATGAAATGGAGGCTTCCCCTACTTTATGTGACACTTTCACAAGTTAGGATGGTATATCAACCATTGGTAACTGGGAACAGCTCTCCACACAGGCCTGGTTTGGTCCTTCTTCTCTACATAAAGAAGAGAGAGGCTGATTCAGACACATCACTTCATGTTGACCATGTTGTTTGCAAAGGAAGATGACTTTTGCTCTCTCAGTTCCTTCATAGCTACCTTCATCTTCTCTAGAGATCATTTGTGCATGGACCTTTTAGTTTCTCAGCAGTTGGAAGATTTCCTTCTTTCCTGTATTTTAAGACCAACTCTGTCCTTGCTCTTCTCTTATGTTAGATTGAGGGAACAGTGTATGGTTAGGGTTAATAACAGGTTCGATTTTGAATAGAAATCATTCTGCTGGATGAATAATGGTATTGGAAACCTGCAATATTTACAAGAATATATAGGTGAAATATATGAGTATGAAAACAGAAATCTAGGTAAGATTTGAAGTCCAGAAAAGCATTGAGCCCTTGATTTCGGTATTAAGCTTTGATTTATTTTCTGCACAGATGGGATACTTTGCTTTGAATTATGTTCTGCAAAGATGTCTCAGATAAATTGATATATAATTGCATAGGACCTTGTAACTTGGATGATTGATTGTAAAAGAGAACTTCCAGTCAAAAAGGAGTAATTGGTAGTATTAGGAAGATAGTCGGTAGGTTTATATACAAGAGTGAGTATAGGATTTGGACCAAAAGTTCTTTAGCTATAGGGTTTCGGGTATACAGTGAATGTAAATGTCAGAACATGTGAAGAATCAGTCACAATGCAGAACTGGGGAAAATATGTAGGAATGCAGATATCAATAGAGACTTTAGAAAATCTGGCAAAGTATAGTTGGTTGTGAAATGTTAATAAAATAGGTACTTGTCACTTCCTGTTTTTCTGTATGCTTAATAAAACACTGTTGAAATCTTGAGAACTGTTTTCTAATCTTTTTCCCAGAATGTGCTGTCCCCAACTGCCAAACTGCAGAATGTACTCCCTCACCCAGTTGCACGCAAACTGCTCACTCGCCCAGACTCATCAATAAACTTCCCTCCCTGCCCACTTCAAGGAAAGTATATGAGCTCTGCTCTATTCAAATTAGCTCTGAGCCCCAGCATGCTGGACCCCCAATAAACCCTTTGCTTTTGCATGAGAGAGTCTCTTGGTGGTCTCTTCCCCCAACGCTCTCCCGACCTTTATATATGGAGGTTCCTTCGAGATCCGGCAGGGGCAGAAGAGAGACCTCAATGGGCTACTCTCAGGGAAAGTAAGGCGCCTCTTTCTGGTTTCAGGTTTCAGGTTAGGGCTTGGCAAAATGGCTGTTGATGAAGTTGCATGACCTCTCTTTGACGGTGGCTGGCAGATGTGTCACAGAGCCACAGGCTCTGGGGGACGCCACAGAGGACTCGGGAATCAAGGAACAATAGTCTCCTCGACTCAGTGATGTTTTGTTTCAGATTCGGTATTGCCAGCCCATCGGGTTTTGCCAGCTGCTCAGTCTTGGTCTCAGTGTTGGACGTTCATTGCCTGTCTTTATTATTTTGTCTTGTCTGTGTCGTGAGAGTTGCTTTTACTGTTTGTGTATCTTTCATTATGGGACAGGTCACTTCAATGCCTCTGTCTCTGACCTTGATCACTGGACCAAAGTCCACTTAAGGGCTCAGAATCTTTCTTTTTCAGTAAAACGCTGGACCTGGCAGACTCTCTGTGCCTCAGAATGGCCCACCTTTGCATTCGGATGGCCCCTAGAAGGATCTTTCTACTTCGCACTAATTTAATAAGTCAGAGATATTGTCTTACAGCCAGGGCCACATAGCCATCCCGATCAACAGCCATATATCTTAACTTGGCAGGACCTCTGCAAATCTCCTCCTCCATGGGTGAAGCCTTTCCTTGCCATGTCCCCGCTCCTACTCTTTTCCCCACGATCTCTCAAACCCTCTGCTCATCCTCCTCCTCCACCCTCTGTTCTCTCTGAGTCACAAGATTTGACTCTACTGGACTCTCATCCCCCTCCTTATCTTCTACCCTCATCCCACAACCCCCAACACCCTCTAAGTGATTCCCCTGCTGCTGACTCAGCCTCTCAGCCATTGGAGAAAGATAAGCCAGCCAAGTGCACTCCAGATAACTCCCCTGCAGCACACACAGCCCCTCCTCCCCTGGAGGAAGCTGGCCTGGCTAAAGGAACTCGACAGCGTCAAATGATTTAAAACCCTGAAACTCCCGTGTTGCTCTCCCTCCATTCCTATGGGCCAATGATTGACAACGGCCATGGAGGAAAAATGCAAGCCTACCAGTATTGGCCTTCTCCTCTTCAGACCTATATAAATGAAAAATAACAATCCTCCTTTTACCGAGGACCCAACCTGGCTCTCAGGTCTGGTTGAGTCATTGATGTTTTCACACCAGCCTACTTGGGATGACTGCCAACAACTCATAGGGACTCTCTTCATGACAGAGGAACAAAAGAGAATCCTCCTGGATGCTAGAAAACAATATCCTCGGACTAGATGGGTGACCAACACAACTTCCCAACATAATCAAAGCCGGCTATCTCTTGAAACGACCCAAGTGGGACCCCAACACATTTGAAGGTAGGGAGCATCTGTCCACTTATCACCGGGCTCTAATAGTGGGTATCTTAGTGGCCGCTAGGCGACCAACTAATTTGGCCAAGGTAAGAGAGATTATTCAAGGGCCTGGTGAATCTACCTCTATGTTCCTAGAGAGAACTATGGAGGCATATAGGAGATATACTACTTTTGATCCTCAGGCAGAGGATCAAAAGGCATCTGTCACAATGGCCTTTATTGGGCAAGCTGCCCTAGATATTAAAAGAAAGTTACAATGCTTAGATGGATTACAAGATATGATTTTGAGAGATTTAGTTAGAGAAGCCAACAAGGTATACTATAAGAGTGAAACTGAGGAAGAGAAGGGAGCAAAGGGAGGATGAGAGAAGCAAAAGACAGACTAAGGCATTGACTAAGGTCCTGGTCACAACAACAAACAGGCCAGAAATTAAGAAACAGAGAGACAGAAAGGGATACCTGGGCCCACACTAGAGGCCACCCCTGGCCTCAGATCAATGTGCCTACTCTAAAGAAAAAGGACACTGGGCCAAAGAGTGCCCAAGAAAGAGACAGCCACGCCAGCCAGACATTCTGACTCTGGAGGATGACTAAGAAAGTCGGGGCTCAGATCCTCTCCCCGACCTCAGGGTAACTTTTGAAGTGGAGGGGACCCCAGTAAACTTTGAAGTAGATACAGGGGCAATATACTCAGCCCTTAAGGCCCCATTGGGGGCTCTATCAAATAAAAGGTCTCTAATTCCAGGGTCTAAATGCAGTAAATATCAGACTTTGACAACTAAGGGGACCATGGACCAGGGGAAAGGATAAATTCATCACTCCTTCCTAGTAATCCCAGAATGCCCGGCCCCATTGATGGGCAGAGATCTGCTCACCAAGCTCTGGGCCAAAATAACTTTTAACCCTGAAGGCCCCCAAGTGGAATTTCTAAATCCTTCAGTAAATACTCCTATAATCATGGCTCTAACTATGTCAGTAGCAAATGTTCATCAACTCACTCATCTTTGTTCAAAGAAACTGCATTCATTCCTAAAAGATCAAGAACAGAGTTTTCCACTAACCGACTCACAGTGAAAGAAAATAACTGAATGGGTAACAAAAGCCTGTCAGGTCCATCAATTGGTTAATACTTACCCTTCCAAGCTTCCTGCAGGAAAGCACCTACGAGGAACCATACCAGGAAAATTCTGGGAAGTGGAATTTACTGAAATTAAGCCAGCAAGGTATGGACTTAAATATCTTCTAGTCTTTGAAGATACATTTTCAGGACGGATTGAAGCCTTCCGCTCAAAAAAAAGAAAGAAAAAAGAAAAAAAAAAGAAACAGAGCAAATGGTTGTCAAGAAGATCCTGGAAGACATTTATTCTCCCCTTGACGACCAGTAGTCTTAACCCTCATCAGCCCCTTAAGCAGCGATGGCTGATCACAAATCCTACTGGAAAAGAAGTATGGTCTATCTCACATACAGCCCCCTTATGGACCTGGTGGCCATCTCTCCACCCAGACATTTGTCAGCTGGCTATAGGTCTTTCCTATTGAGATATCCCTGATGAAGAGGATCCCACTAAAATTCCATTAAATCCCTTCGGTACCATAGAAAATGGAAACAAACATTATGGATGTAGGGACACGTGAGCCAGATGCAGGTTGGCTAGCCTAGATTACTATGTTTTCCCGGCGGAGTATCAAAGCCACAAACAGTCACGGCTGTGCGGGGGGGGAGAGCAGACTTCTTCTGTAAGTCATGGGGCTGTGAGCATACAGGGCCTGCCAGATGGAACCCAAACTCCTCATCAAATTCTGTAAACAGCATTGGCCATATTACCAATTAGATAACCAAAACCGATGGCCCCAAGAGGGGTCTCTATATCCTCAAATTCTGCGTGACCTTTTAAACTTCTGAAAGTGCTCAAAAGGGTAAAAGGAGATTCCCCTATGTGGAGGCCTTCTCCCTCCTTTGCTCACATCCTGAACTATGCTTCTCCAATAGATGCTTACTCTCAGCCTTCTGCTCCAGACTCTCTGCTGTCACTCCCACCTCAGCAACTTGATTTCTGCCCTCCAATATCTAGATCAAAAACCCAAATCTCCGCCAGTTCTCAGACCATTGCCCCCTTGCTGAGGTAGCAGGTACTGAGGTATCACTCCACTCACTCACTACTCTCTTCTCCTGTCAGTGCCCGCACTGGGTCCCTCCAGGTCCTCTTACCAGCTAATGCAAAGCTCAAACCCACTGAGGAGAACCCTCAGACCCTTATCCAAAATGTAATGAAAATGGCCTTTAATGTTGCTTTGTCATCACTGAAAACCGGTTACTAAAAATTTAAAGTCCCTCACAGGCTTTTTGGGATACTCACTCCCGTTTCCCCCTCTGTTCTATCTGTTCTACTGCTCAAATTTTTCTTGCTATTAAGATCCCAAAGCCCTCTCCCAATATTCTTTTACATCTCTCCTTCCTCATTCTCAGATCCACGGAAGTTGCTCTCATCCCTGCCTTCCAAGTCGTCCCCCTCTGTACCAGGTCCACAGAAAAGTCTTAATTAACCTTCTCCAGAAGTCTTCACCATGGCTGATTTACGACTTTCAGCAAAAGAGTCCCTATAAAAGAGATCACTGTAGATAAACTTCCTATTTTCGTGTTGCCCTGGTCTCCTTGGATACTGGCTAAAAAAAACCAGCACTCCTAATCTAGACACACCCTTGATAGTTTTTCACAAAATATGTGAAAAAAAGGCCTCTGGCCTTGAGCTGGGGCTTCACAGAGATGGCTACATTTCTAAGATAAAGAAGTTACAAACTGGGCTGCATGGAAACAGCTGGCAGGTTGAAAAAAAAGAAAGGGAAGAAAAAGCTCTCCCCCACATAGGTGTCCTTGAAAAGTTAACTTGCCCCAAACTGAGGAAAAAACAGAAACGAAAACTGCTTTTTGTGAACTTCTGCAGACTGTGAAGTTCTGAGCCCCTTTCCTTACGTGTTGTGTACAAAATTCTGAAACTACCTAAACTTGGGTTTCAGGGGATTAATTGATTACAACAGAAGCAATGCCCCCTGAATCTGGTTGCAACCAAAAAAGACTGTTTTCCTGTCTTTGGTGCTATCTTAGGTGCCTTGCCTTGTCCGTCCCTACAACAGTATAATTCTATATACTTAAACACTGTTTATGTTTTCATGAAATGGTCAACAGATGTGATTAATTGTGTAATGGTGCAGATGTTTCCCAGAGTGCTCTATCATGATGCAGGTTCATTTGAAGATCAAAGAGGGGGGCATAGAACACGGTTCCGCTGAAAACATATGTCCCTCACCTTAGCCATTCTATTACGAATAGTAGTTACTGCAGGGTAGGGCACGGGAACCATTGCTCTGGCCCATGGGACACAACAAATGACCCAAAGCAGCAATAGATCAAAAATTAAAGATATTAGAAACCTCCATCACAGCTTTGAACGAATCTTTAACCTCTCTCTCTGAAGTTGTTTTACAGAACAGTCGAGGGTTGGACCTCCTTTTCATGAGAGAAGGGGGCCTTTGTGCTTCATTGAGGGAAGAATGTTGTTTTTATGTCTACAATACTGGAGTTGTAAAAAAAATCTATGAGTAAATTAAAAAGATGCCTTGAAGAGCAACAACGAGAGAGAGAGAGGCCCAAGAATGGTAGTTTGAGTCTTTTTTTACACAGTCCCCCTGGTTAACTACGTTTTTATCAACCCTAGCCAGTCCAATAATAATCCTCATATTATTGCTAACTATAAAACCCTGTTTTCTCAACCGTGTAATTTCTTTTCTCCAAGCTCAAATTGGACAAATTAAACTTATGGTAATACCCCACTAGCAGACATAGAATGTGACACCCCACAATGATCACTTTTATGATTAAAAGTAGCCAGAAGAAGAAGTGGGGAATGAAAGGTTAATAAAATATGTACTTGTCACTTCCTGTTTTTCTGTATGCGTAACAAAACACTGTTGAAATCTTGAGAACTGTTTGCTAATCTTGTTCCCAGAATATGCTGTCCCCAATTACCAAACTGCAGAATGTACTCCCTCACCCAGTTGAATACAAACCATCCACTCTCCCTGACCCATCAATGAACTTCCATCCCTGCCCTCTGCAAGGAAAGTATATAAGCTCTGCTTAAGCTGTTGTCAGGTCTCTCTGCTCTATTCAAGTGAGCTCTGAGCCCCAGCATGCTGGACCCCCAATAAAACCTTTGCTGTTGCATGAGATAGTCTCTTGGTGGTCTCTTTCTCCGGCACTCGCCCAAACTTTACTTGGATGATTGAATGTAGAAGAGAACATCTATTCAAAAAGTTATAGTCAGTAGGATTAGGAAGATAGTTGGTAGGTTTAGGAAGAAAAGTGAGTATAGGATTTGGAACAAAAGTTCTTTGCCAATAGGGTTTTGGTTAGAGAGTCAATGTAAATATCAACACAAGTGAAGAGTCAGTCACAATGATGAACAGGGGAAAATATGTAGAAAAGCAGATATCAATAGAGACATTAGGAAATCAGGAAAAGAATAAAGTGAGTTATGGGATTAGATATTTTCTACAGGGTTGAGGTTGAATGTATGAGCTTAGGAAGAAACAAAGATGAAGTCAACAATAGGATTGACATTTGAGAGCATTAGCATAGCCCAAGACAGTGTCCAAAATAAGCTCCGTTGCCCTCATTTGCCTAAATTCCCGGTGGCCTGTACATCCTTCCTGTGTACCAGGAGTGATCAAATAGGCCTGACCTTAATATTGCTCTGCTTCACCAATTTGAGGCCTACCGAGTGTCGGGTACACATTCTTTATGTAAATTGGAGAGATGAGAAAACCCAAGCACCTATTGGAAAGCTTCTGAATTAATTTGAAGAAATCATTTGACCCAAATGATCCCTATTCTCACTTGATGGAATTCAGAAACCTTACAGAGGAAGGCAAAAGACTTCATCCACAATGACTGCTCTTTTTTGCCATTTTGGATTTGGATGCACACATGGGATCTTTCTTTAGATCCATCAGGTGCTGAGTATCTAAGTCAAAGAATCACACTGGGCCAAGAGGCTGATTCAGACACACCTCTTTCCAAATCAATTAAGAAAAGAGCCAAAGGTGAATCCTATTAATTTCCATTTGAAAAATCTTTTCTTCAGGATTCAAAAAGCTGTGGCCTGAGACAAAAACCTTCCTGACTCTCAGGGCAACAGAACAATAGGTAAGCAAATGGCCCAAAGCAGGGATTCTCCACTGAGACTTTACTGGTCACACTGATATCTGAGTTTTCTGAGATGCTCCCATTCCCTTCAGCTATCCAGTACATGGCCATGTCACCGAGCTTGGAGGTAGTACATATCTTGGACACAAAACCATGAGCCTATTCTGGAAAGTGCCCATAATTCAGGAAGAAAACAGCAACTTAGGAAGGTAGCAGGTATTGCCCATCAATAAGGCAAGCCATAGTCAATTCATAAATTGGGCTGGATGAATGCTGGGAAGCTTTCTACGAGACAGGACACATCCATTAATGCATTCTCTTTTCTAATGTGTACAAGTACAAACACAGTGGGATACACAGACATAGAAACACTTGCACTGTCAAACGACTTACTAGAAACTGTTCACTCCAAATCAAACAAACCGCCTTTCCTACCTATTCTCAGAACATGAGACAAAACCACAAACCCACACCCACACCCACAATGGCACCTCCTTCCCTCCAATAGGTCTGTGACTGTCCGGTGTGTGCTCTGACTGATGGGTCATACTATGATCCCCCAAAATGGCCTGTCCTGTCTCAGATCTGGTCTTCTTGGCCAACTCTGTGAAGTTGTCAGGAGCCAGGATTGAGCCACTACCTGCTTTCTCAGGAAGAGGCCCTCTTCCGAGCTTTCCTGGCATTTGGCCATCCTCACATCAGTAGGTACCAAGAAAGACTGACTCTGTCCTTGGTTAATCCATAAAAGTGAGACCACTGGGACTAGGACTGGGACTGGCTCTGGGTGCCTGGCTTTCTGTATCCCAAGTTCAGAGAGTTCCATCACCAAGGAAGTGAGATGAGATCACTTTCTTCAGGAACTGAATGAGATCACTGCCTTAGCAACCACTTTATCATAACAATTGCTTCCAACGGTACCATGAGATGGAGGCTGCCCCTACTTCCTGTCACACTTTCACATGGTAGAATGGTATATCACCTGTAGGCAAATGGTAACAGCTCTCCACACAGGCATGGTTTTGTCCATCTTCTCTACATTAAGGAGAGATTGACTGATTCTGATGCAACCGTTCATCCTGACCAGGTTGTTTGCCATGGAAGATGATTTTTGCTCTCTCAGGTCTTTCATAGCTGCCTACATCTTCTCCAGGGATCATTTCTGCATGGAGCTTTGAGGTTCTCAGCAGATGGAAGATCCACTACATTTCTGTATTGTAAGACCAACACTGTCCCTGCTCTTCTGTAAAATGAGATTGAGGGAACAGTGTATGGTTAGGGTGAATAACATTTTCCATTTGGCTTAGGAATCATTCTGCTGGATGATTAATGGTATTGGGAACATGCGATATTTATAAGAGTATAGAGGTGAAATACATGTATGAAAAAAATAAATCTAAGTAAGATTTGAAGCTCAGAAAATCATTGGGCCCTTGATTGGGATACTTACCATTGAATTACGTTCCCACAGATGTCTCAGATAAATCGATATACAATGGCATAAGACCTTGTACATTGGATGATTGAATGTAGAAGAGAATATCCAGTCAAAAAGGGATAGTCAGTAGGATTAGGAAGATAGTCAGTAGGTTTAGGAAGAAGAGTGAGTATAGGATTTGGAAAAAAGTTCTTCAGCAATAAATTATCAATTAGAGTGTGAAAGCAAATGTCAGCACATGTGAAGGTTCAGTCACAGTGGTGAACTGTGGAAAATATGTAAGAAAACAGATGGCAATAGAGACATTATGAAATCAGGCAATGTATAAAGTGAGGGATAGGATTAAACATTTTCAATCGGGTTGAGTTTGAATATATAATCTTAAGAGGAAACAAATATGTAGTCACCAATAGGATTGACATTTGAGAGCATTAGGCAACTTGGACATGGATGATTTTAGTAATCCATATTTACTGTCCATTTAGGCTTTGGTACAATCATAAGTGTGATCTTTGCATTTTGTGTCCAGAATATTTCTGTGATAAAATGTATGTGTAGATCAGGTGACATGCGTATTTCTTCCACCATTTCTGGGAGCAATATTTTGAAGACATATAAATTAGTATTGGGGGTACAAAGAGGTGTACACTGTGTCTATGAATATAAAGAAAAAGCATGCATAGACCATACTGTGAATAAATAATATAACTGGTTTTACTCTAAATAATGGATTGAATTGATATCTGAAAATATATAAGAAATCTGATATTGGTATACAATCATTCATTCCAACCAGTTATACATCCATTGGAAATATCAGAGTTATAATTTATCATGAAGGGGATGTGAGTTTTGCTTCAAAAGTGATTATGGAAATCGAAAATAATGTGTTTTGAAAGAGGTCTCAGGAAGAGACCAGTCAAGAAAGATGGAAGAATACATGTGTCCTGAAGCAGGAAGTGATTGAAAGTGAAACAAATTCGTATAAATTTGCGAACTTGTGGATAAAATATATATCCTATGATGTGCATAAACTTAAGAAATAGTAATGTACCAGTTTTGAATAAAAATGAACGTAAAAATACAAATCATGTACCATAGGAATCTACTTGCCTTGATGTTAAACTGGGACAGTAACTCTAGAAATATTAGGATATATATGTACCATTCACTGAAGTTAGTTTTCAGTACTAGAAAACAAATATGTATTTCAGGTGGATGAATATTTCTGAGAATAATATTGTGAAAAGTTGATTATAAATCCACATACGTGAACATGAATGAATTTAGGGAGTGTATTTAAGACACATATATTTCATATTTTAAAAATCTGGAGATTGTATATATATATATATATATATATATATATATATATATATATATATATATATATATATAACAAAACACACACACAGACATTCAAAAGTAGCAATAGATATGCCAATCGTAATTGATCGAGATATATATATCATCCACAGATCCAAAAGTATTCAATTTACTGAACATGGATTTATGTATAATGTTGTTCAACTAGGAAGCTCACCCATTGGTTGAATTTTTAGTTCTAGCAGTGTTTAGGATAGTGATCTCTTCTCACAATTTGTGTCTGCCAAGTCAGCCACCTCACAAGAATGTACATGTGATACAAGTTAGGATTCTATATGTGCATATCAAAACACATCTGCTGAATAGGCTACAGAGAAAGGGAGATAGGAATTCACATATTTGTTAACTTTAAAACACATGGAGAGATATCCAAAATGGCGGCGGGTATGGAGAGATCAAGTCTCTGACCTCTTCAGCTGCGCTGGAATAGGGAGTCATAAACTGTCTAAATACTGTTTGCTCAGGATCACTAGGCAATGATGCACTGACATGAATCTGGGGTGAACAGTCTGGGCCACGCAGAACACACACCGAGCCCGGATCGGTTGCATTCAACCTCTGGTTTGCCTGTGTTTCGTGACTCAGCACTAACGATCCAGCTGAAATAACTGGTCTGCCCTTCTGAACTTACAGAGGTAGAAGCCGACCTAGCCTTCATAGGCAGTGGCCAAAGGATTGAAACGGGGCATGGGAGAGACAGTCAGGACCCACCAGTTGCATCGGTCACCCGGCAAAGGGAACGAATGATCACCATTTGCATGGGATACCACCATGGCATAGAACTGACGTCAAGGATGGAGGAGATAACTTCATTGAAACCAGCGCGACAGGTTTGTAATTCCCTAGCCATCTCTCTCCACACAGCAGGGAATCCTTAAGGGCCCCTCCCAGCTCTCCCGTAAGGGTCCCTCTCAGCTCTACCATGAGCGCGATAGCCAGACCGAGAAAATCAGGAGTGGCGCGGGACTTGTGGCACAGAACTCCAGGCTACCGCTCCCACCATTGCTGACAACTGAGGTCTCTTGCACCAGCTACTGGGGCGTGGCTCCCGGAGGGCAAACAAATTCGCTTGGGGATCTCAGCCCCAAGCTCTACAAACTTAGGGACTGAGGGAAGCAAACCGGGAGAGTGTGCCCAGGTATTCATAAAAACAGGTCTCCCAGGAGCAGCAGACCTGGCGTGTTGCCAGTATTGTGGTGAGCGTCGCAGGTGAGCAGGGCATGGCTTGAGGAAACACAAGAGAAGGCCCTTGGGTGTCAGGATTGGACACCCGCCCAGTCTGGAAGGAAGAGCAGCTGCATAGTGATTGGTTCCCACCTACTGAGAGGAGAACCTCAGCCCAGTGGGCACAGCACCACCTATTGGAAGAGAAGTTAATCAAACTCTATGACTGCATTTATTATTATCATTATTTATTTATTTTTTAAATTTGGGTTTTTTTTGTTTTTTTTTCTTTTTCTTTCATTTTCATTCTTGTTGTTGTTGTTTTTCTTTAACTTTTTTAATGTTTTTAAGTTTTTAAATTTCTTTATTTTATTATTAATTATTATTATTATTATTATTAAATTGTAATTTTCATTTTTTTATTATCATTATTATTTTTTTAATTTTTCTTTCATTCTTTATTTTCTGTTTTTTTCCTTTTGTCTTTTCATTTCTTTTCAATTTTCTTTTTCCCCCTTCCTTGAATTCTACCTGCCTACTCTCATTCTCTTATTGACTTCTTCCCTTCCCTTCTAATATCTTTCCTCCCAAGCATGAAATAAATTTATAAGACTAATCAGTAACTCAGCACTCAAACAGAACAAGAAGTAACATGAGCAGCATAAGAAAGCAAGAAAGAAAAAGAGTACAAACAATGAAGGACAGCCTAAATACTCAGGAGGACCTAGAGTCATCAGAAAAATGATCATATAAAGAACTCAAGGAATACCTTAGACAGATGGAATGGAACCTTAAAGAAGATATGAGACAGCAAATCCAAACAGTGAAAGAACACATTGAAAATGAATTACATGAACAGATTAAAAAAAAGAAGTTAAGCATCTTTATACGGAGATAGAGATAATAAAAAAATCATACAATAATTCTAGAAATGAAGGAAACGATAAACCAAATTAAAAACTCAATTGAGAGAATTACTAAAAGAGTGGAGCAAGTAGAAGACAGAATGTCACATAATGAAGACAAAATATATCATCTTGAAAAGAGTCTAGCCAACTCAGAAAGGCTGGTAAAAAATCACGAGAAAATCATCCAAGAGATATGGGATAACATATAAAAACCAAATTTATGAGTCATCTGGATAGAGGAAGGTCCAGAGATTCAAACCATGGGAATGAGTAACCTACTGAATGAAATAATTACAGAAAACTTTCCAGAAATAAAAAAAGAAACGGATATACAAATTGTAGATTCATAGAGGACACTGAGCACAAAAAATCACAGTAGACCAACACCAAGACATTTGTTATAAACATATCTAATATACAGAACAAAGAGAAAATATTAAAAGCTACAAGAAAGAGGAGGCAGACTACATTCAGGGGTAAATCAATAAGGTTAACAAAGGATGTTACATCACAGTTGATGAAAGCGAGAAGATCTTGGAACAACGTATTTTAAACACTGAAAGACAATGGATGCCAACCAACAATTCTGGATCCAGCAAAATTAACCTTCAGGTACGAAAATGAAATAAAAATCTTTCATGATTAACAAAAGCTAAAAGAATTTGCAGCCAGAAAACCAGCATTGCAAAGCATCTTGAGAAAAACACTACATGAGGAAGAAATGAAAAACAACAACCAAAACCATCAGTGGGAAGTGACTGGGTAATGACAGAGTGCAGGGGGAAAGCTAATCATGGAGAAACAAAGTAAATTAAAAACAAAGATAAATAATTAAACATGGCTGGAAGTACAAACCATACATCAATAGTAGCTCTAAACGTTTATGGCTTAAAATCTCCAATAAGGCAACATAGGCTGGTAACTTGGATTAATAAAACAAATCCAACAATATGTTGCCTCCAGGAGACACATCTGAATGGAAAACACATACACAGGCTGAAGGTGAAAAGTTGGGAAAATTTATACCATGCACACGGTCCTCGTAAGCAAGCAGGGGTGGCCATCCTCATATAGAATAAAATCGAAGTCAAGACTAAGTTAATCAAAAGGGATAAGAAGGACATTATATACTGTTAAAAGAAACCATTCACCAACAAGACATAACAATTATCAATATTTATGCACCAAATAATGGTGTTGCAATGTTCATAAAACAAATTCTTCTCAAGTTCAAGAATCAAATAGACCACAACCTAATAATTATGGGTGACTTCAACACACCTCTCTCACCATTAGACAGATCCTCCAAACAAAAGTTGAATAAAGAAAATATAGAACTCAATATCACAATCAATATCCTAGACTTAACTGACATATATAGAATATATCAACCATCATCAAGTGGATATACTTTTTTTTCAGCAGCACATGGATCCCTCTCAAAAATAGAGCATATATTATGCAATAGGGCAACACTCAGTAAATATAAAGAGGTGCAGATAATACCATGCATTTTATCTGATCATAATGGAATGAAACTGTAAATCAATGATAAAAGAAGGAAGGAAAAATCCTACATCACTAGGAAAATAAACAATATGTTACTGAATAATCCATGGGTTACAGAAGACATAAAGGAGGGAATCAAAAAATTCTTAGAGATAAATGAAAATACAGACACAACATATCGGAATCTATGGGACACAATGAAAGCAATTTTAAGAGGGAAATTCATCACCTGGAGGTCATTCATCAAAAAAAGCAAATACCAACAAATAAATGAGCTCACACTTCATCTAAAAGCCCTAGAAAAGAAAAAGCAAAACAACAGCAAATGTAGCAGAAGGCAAGAAATAATTAAAATCAGAGTGGAAACCAATGAAATTGAAACAAAAGAAACTATTGAAAAAACTAACAAAAATAAAAGTTGGTTCTTCGAAAAAATAAATAAGATCAACAGACTCTTAGCCATGCTAATGAAGAGAAGAAGAGAGAGAACTCAAATTACAAACATACAGGATGAAAAAGGCAATATCACAACAGATGCTACAGAAATACAGAAGACAATTAGAAATTATTTTGAAAACCTATATTCCAATAAAATAGAAAATATGAAGACATCGGTAAATTTCTTAAGTTACATGATTTGCCCAGACTGAGTCAGGAGGATACACACAATTTAAACATACCAATATCAATGGATGATTTAGAGGAAGCAATCAAAAGACTACCAACCAAGAAAAGCCCAGGACCAGATGGGTATACAGCGGAATTTTACAAAACCTTTAAAGAAGAATTAATACCAATACTTTTCAAGTTATTTCGAGAAACAGATAAAGAGGGAGCTCTGCCAAATTCATTCTATGAGGCCAACATCACCCTTATTCTGAAACAAGACAAAGACACCTCAAAGAAAGAAAAGTACAGACCAATATCTCTGATGAAGCTAGATGCAAGAATCCTCAGTAAAATTCTGGAGAATCGTATTGAAAGGCACATAAAAAATAATTGTGCACCACGATCAAGTAGGATTCATCCCTGGGATGCAAGGATGTTTTAATATATGGAAATCAATAAATATTATTCACCACATCAATTGACTTAAAGATAAGAACCATATGATCATCTTGATAGATGCAGAAAGAGCAGTTGACAAAGTACAGCATCCCTTTATGTTCAAAACATTAGAAAAACTAGGGATAACAGGAACTTACCTCGACATTGTAAAAGCTATCTATGCTAAGCCTCAGGCTAGGATCATTCTGAATGGAGAAAAATTGAAGGCATTCAGTCTAAAATCTGGAACAAGACAAGGATGCCCTCTATCCACACTTCAATTCAATATAGTTCTCAAAACACTGGCCAGAGAAATTAGACGAAAGAAAACAAAGCCATAAAAATAGGAAAAGAAGAACGTAAATTATCACTATGTGCTGGTGACATGATTCTATAGAATCATAGAAGACCCAAAAGGGTCTACAAAAAAACTACTAGAACTAATAAATGAATTCAGCAAAGTAGCAGGATCTAAAATCAACACGCATAAATCGAAGGCCTTTCTGTATATCAGCAACAAATCTTCTGAAACGGAAATGAGGAAAAGCAGTTCATTCAAAACATCCTCAAAAAAATTAAATACATGGGAATCAACCCAACAAAAGAGGTGAAAGATTTATACAATAAATCAATAGAACCCTAAAAAAAGAAGTAGAAGAAGATATTAGAAGATGGAAAAATATACCCTGTTCATGGATAGGCAGAACTAACATCATCAAAATGGCGATATTACCAAAAGTTATCTATAGGTTTAATGCAATGCCAATCAAAATCCCAATGGCATTTCTTGTAGAAATAGAGAAAGCAATCATGAAATTCATATGGAAAAATATAAGACCCAGAAATACAAAAGCAATTCTAAGCAGGAAATGTGAATCAGGTGGTATAGTGATACCAGATTTCAAACTATATGACAGAGCAATAGTAACAAAAACACCATGGTACTAGTACCAAAACAGGCGGGTAGACCAGTGGTACGGTATACAGGACACAAGAGACTAATCCACAAAGCTACAACTATGTAATATTTGATAAAGGAGCTAAAAGCATGCAATGGAGGAAGGATAGCATCTTCAACAAATGGTGTTGGGTAAACTGAAAATCCATATGCAACAAAATGGAACTTAATCCCCTCCTCTCGCCATGCACAAGAGAGTTAACTCAAAGTGGATCATGGAGCTAGATATCAAATCAGAGACTCTGCATGTGTTAGAAGAAAAAGGTGGCTCTGGTCTATATATTGTGGGGTCGGGCTCCAAATTCCTTAATAGGACACCCATAGCACAAGAGTTAATAACAAGAATCTACAAATGGGACTTACTTAAATTAAAAAGTTTTTTCTCAGCAAAAGAAACAATAAGAGAGGTAAATAGGAAGCCTACATCATGGGAACAAATTTTTACTCATCACACTTCAGATAGAGCCCTAATATCCAGAGTATACAAAAAACTCAAACAATTAGACAATAAGATATCAAATAACCCAATCAACAAATGGGCCAAGGACCTGAAAAGACACTTCTCAAAGGAGGACATACAATCAATCAATAAGTACATGAAAAAATGCTCACCATCTCTAGCAGTCAGAGAAATGCAAATCAAAACCACCCTAAGATACCATCTCACTCCAGTAAGATTGACAGCCTTTAGGAAGTCAAACAACAACAAGTGCTGCTGAGGATGTGGGGAAAAGGGTACTCTTGTACATTGCTGGTGGGACTGCAAACTGGTGCGGCCAATTTGGAAAGCAGTATGGAGAATCCTGGGAAAGCTGGGAATGGAACCACCATTTGACCAAGCTATTGCCCTTCTCGGACTATTCCCTGAATCTTAAAAGAGCGTATTACAGTGATACTGCCACATCGATGTTCATAGCAGCACAATTCACAATTGCTAGACTGTGGAACCAACCCAGATGCCCTACAATAGATGAATGGATTAAAAAAATGTGGCATTTATACACCATGGAGTAATATGCAGCACTAAAAAATGACAAAATCATGGAATTTGCAGGGAAATGGATGGCACTAGAGCAGATAATGCTTAGTGAAGCTAGCCAATCATAGAAAACAAATACCAAATGTCTTATTTGATATAATGAGAGCAACTAAGAACAGAGCAGGGAGGAAGAGCAGGATGAAAAGATTAACATTAAACAGAGACGTGAGTTGGGGGGGAGGTAGAGAAAAGGTAAATTTCATGGTAATGGAGGGAGACCCTCATTGTTACACAAAATTACATATACGAGGTTGTGAGGGGAATGGGAAAATAAACAAAGAGAGAAATGAATTACAGTAGATTCGGTAGAGAGAGAAGATGGGAGTGGAGGGGAGCAGGGATAGTAGAGGATAGGAAAGGTACCAGAATACAAGTTACTAATAGGGCATTATGTAAAATGTGGATGTGTAACCGATGTGATTCTGCAATCCATATTTGGGGTAAAAATGGGAGTTCATAACCCACTTGAATCTAATGTATAAAATACGATATGTCAAGAGCTTTGTTATGTTTTGAACAACCAACTAATAAAATAAAATAAAATAATCGAAAGAAAAACACATGGGGAACTATTTCAACACAAAATTGACTAGATGTATAACTCCTACCTTATATAATGCAAAATGCAAGTCCAACTATACACCATGACTCCTCTGAAATGCTTGTAATTCTATTCTGTTTGGGTTGTTTTTCTCCATCTTATTAGGATTAGTAGTCAGAGTCTAGTAGATTAGGTGTCAGTGTCCGGTATTCAGTATTTCGAATGGAAAATTGGAAAATGGACCAAATGTGTATGCAAATATATGCTACACAAAAATTTTCCCACTCTCATCCAGAACAATGCCTTGACATTACCCTCGTCCCAAGTAATACATCATTAAAAGTCAACAGTTAGAAAATCTGGGAATAAATATCTGGAATGGAATATGCTCAAAAGTTTACAACCTGGGAGGTGGTAGAGTAGTTTCCAAAAGTAAGGGACAGGGTAAACACTCCACAAACATGGAGCTGTGCTGGCATAAAGACTTCTTGAGAAACTGCCTCTGAGTTTGAGCACTTGAAATATATGTTGTTGTCAGGAGCTTTACCTTCCTTGTAGTGAGACCATTACAGCTGGGTCTGCATCTATGTTACCTGGAGGACATGGTTTAATATTTTCCAATGAACATGCGGTAGCAGTGCTGAATTCAATCCTAGTCGGTAAACTGGGGCCACTGGGGGCTAAGTGTCTCCCCTTGTGGACTGTGAAGTCATTGGGTCATCCTCCACATTTTGTGGTGTTTATTGCTGCTGCACTGGGTGTTTAGTATTTGCTTCACGAAATACAAGGAGTTCAACTGAAAAACAGTGCTGAAGGGAGTTCTGTCATATGTGGTGGGTCAGGGTCTGTAGGAGAATGCACCAACCAAGGTTCTATCCCTCATAGCTTGCCCCTTGACCATAGCAACCTGATTCTGAACATTCCCCTGAAACCTCTCCATATAACAAGGTCCCTTTACTTGTAAGGGTCTGTTGGCTGCACCATGTCAGCCACAAGCCATTTGGAAGCCAATGGCAGATCCACATGGCCCCACCACAGATATTCCATCACACACCTACCCACCACGGCTATAAGCCCACTAGTCAGCAGACTCCAACTTACTGGCATCTCTGTTCTACACCATTTTCTTGAAACCCAGTCAATCAAGGCACTGTCTGGTATACTCATAATCATCAACAGGATATCCAAAGGTCCTCCAGTGCCACCTGTTCATGAAAATTTAAAAAAAAATTTCATGGTATTTATCGAGCCATTTTTCAAGCATGAAGTTGGAGGCAATGTGGGTTTCAATTCATTCAGGAACAATTAAATGTTGAGGATGCTCATTTCCATTAAAGCTTTGGAGAACTCTCAGAGGCAAGTCTTCCCAAAGAGTAGCCAAAAGGTCACATGAAGCAAGGTGCATTGAGGTCTACAACGTGAGGTCCATGTGTGTTTTGACTCTCAACTATGGCTGCCAAGTCGTTCAGAATAAAATCATGTGATATCTTGGCTGAGATTCCCAGTGCTCTGCGGAAAGCAACCCTGGGCCTAGATCTCAGTTTCCAAGGGCAAATCTCATGCGTGGCCTCCTAAAATTTCAACACAATTCATGGAAATACTTCAATGATGTCAGTTCCAGAATGCAGTCTCTTAGGGTAATCACACCAGAGTTCTAGCCAAGGTGGACCCAGTCGTCTCTTCCAACCGCCACACAAATGACCACGATTCAAACCAAAACAATCCCACATGACCTCATCTTCTTCCATTTAGGCACTCATCATAACTTCTGGTTGGAAGTTTCCATGAGGTGTTCACCCCAAGACAGTGTCCAAAAAATCTCCCTTGCATCTCATTTGCCTAAAGTCAGGGTGGCCTGTACACCCTTCCTGTGAACCAGGAATGATCAAAAAGGCCTGCCATTAATACTGCTCTGCTTCTCAAATTTGAGGCCTACTGACTGTGGGTTTTAGATTCTTTATGTGAATTGGAGTCATGAGAAAATCTAAGCACCTATGGGCTAGCCTCTGCAGGGTTTGAGGAACTTATTTGACCCAAAGAATCCCTATTCTCACTTGATGGAGGTCAGGAAAGTTACAGAGCAAGGTGAGAGACTTCATCCACAAGGACTGCTCTTTGGCCATTTTGGTTTTAGATGTACACATAGAATCTTTCTTTAGATCCATCAGGTGCTGAGACTCTAAGCCACCACCTCACACAGGCTCAAGAGTCTGAATAAGACACATTCTTTTCAAAGAAATTAAGCAAAGAGCCACAGGTAATGCCCATTTATTTCCATTGCAAAACTCTTCTTTTCAGGCTTCAAAAAGGTGTGGCCTGAGGCAAAGGCCTTCCTGAAATTCAGGGCAACAGAACAATAGGTAAGCATAAGGCCCAAAGCAGGGTTTCTCCACTGAGACTTTCCTGGTCCCAGTGATTTCTGAGTTTTCTGAGATGCTCGCCATTCCCTTCAGCTATCCAGTACATGGCCATGTCAAAGAACTTGGAGGTGGTACATAACTTGGACAAAAAACCATGGGCCTATTCTGGAGAGTCTCCAGAATTCAGGAAGAAAACAGGAACTTAGGAAGATATCAGGTGTAGCCCATCAATCAGGCAAGCCGCAGTCCATTCATAAATTGGGCAAAATGAATGCTGTGAAGCTTTCTACTAGACAGGACACATCCATTTATGCATTCTCTTTTCTAATGTCTACAACTATGGACACAGTGGGATACACAGACACAGAAACACTCGCCTTGTCAAGGGACTTTCTAGAAAATGTTCACTAAATCCAAACAAACCACTTTTCCTACCTATTTTCAGAACAAGGGAAAATCACAAACCTACAACCACACCCACAGAGGCACCTCCTTACCCCAAGTAATTCTGAGACTATCAGGAGTGTCCTCTGACTGGTGGGGCATATTATGTTCCCTCAAAATGGCATGTCCTGTCGCAGATCTCCTCTTCTTATCCAACTCTGTGAAGTTGTCAAGAGCAAGCTGTGAGCAACTACCTTTTTTCCCAGGAAAGGCCCGTCTTCAGAACTCTCTTGGCATTTGGCCTTCCTCACATCAGTAGGTACCAAGAAAGACTGATTCTGTCCTTGGTACATCCAAACAAGTGAGAACACTGGGACTGGGACTGGGACTGGCTCTGTGTGCCTGGCTTCCTGGATCCCAAGTTCAGAGAGTTCCATCAACAAGGAAGTGAGGTGAGGTCACTTCCTTCAGGAACTGAATGAGGTCACTGCCTTGGCAACCACTTTGTCCTAACAGTTGCTTCCAAGGGTCCCTTCAGATGCAGGCTGCTCCTACTACCTGTGACAGTTTCACAAGTTAGAATAGTATATCAACCATAGGCACCAGGAAACAACTCTCCACACAGGCCTGGTTTGGTCCATCTTCTCTACATTAAGAAGAGAGAGGCTGATTCAGACACAACCCTTCATCCTGACCAGGTTGTTTGCCATGGAAGATGACTTCTGCTCTCTCAGGTCCTTCATAGGTGCCTACATCTTCTCCAGGGATCATTTCTGCATAGACTTTGAATTTCTCAGGAGGTGAAAGATCCCCTCTATTCCTGTATTGTAAGACCAACTCTGTGCCTGCTCTTCTGTAAAGTTAGATTGAGGGTAGATGGTGTGGTTAGGATTAATAACATGTTTGATTTGTGTTACTAATCATTCTGCTGGATGAATAATGGTGTTGGGAACCTGAGATATTTTTAAGAATATAGAGGTGAAATATTGTAATGGTCAGGCGAGTATAGGAGGAAGAGATGACCAAGAGACTGTCTCATGCAACTACAAAGGGTTCATTGTGGGTCCAGCATGCTGGGGCTCAGAGCTCAGTTGAATAGAGCAGAGAGCCCTGAGAACAGCTTAAGCAGAGCTTATGTACTTTTCTTGGAGAAGGCAGGGATGGAAGTTTATTGATGGGTCAGGGCGAGTAGGCCGTTTGCTTTCAACTGCGTGACTGAGCACATTCTGCAGTTTGGCAGTTGGGGACAGCACATTCTGGGAACAAGATTAGCAAACAGTTCTCAAGATTTCAACAGTGTTTTGTTAAGCGTACAGAAAAACAGGAAGTGACAAGTACCTATTTCATTAACCTTTCATTCCCCACTTCTTCTTCTGGTTACTTTTAATCATAAAAGTCATCACTGATGGGTGTTACATTTTATGTCTTCTAGTGTGGTATATTGTTGTCTGATTACCATAAGTTTAACTTGTCCAATTTGAGCTTGGAGAAAGGAAACTCCATGGTTTAGCCAACAGGGTCCTACAGTTTGCAATAATATGAGGATTATTAATGGACCAGCCAGGGCTGATGAAAGCATAGTTAACCAGACGGACTGTGTGAACAAAGACTCAAACCACCCTTTTTGTGCCTCTCTTTCTCGTTGACGCTCTTCAATGCGTTTTCTTTATTTACTCATAGATTCTTTTCAACTCCAGTGTGGCCGGCACAAAAACAACATTCTTCCCTCAATGCACTACAAAGTCCCCCTTCTCTCATGAAGAGGAGGTTTTATCGCTCGCCTGTTCTGTAAAACAGATTCATAGACAGAGGTTAAACATTCCTGTAAAGCTGTGATGGAGGTTTTATTATCTTTAAGTTTTGGTCTATTGCTGCTTCTAATTAGGGCATTTGTTGTGTCCTTTGGACTAGGGCATTGATTCCTGTGCCCACTCATGCAGCAACTCCTATTCCTAATAGGATGGCTAAAGTGAGAGATACAGGTTCCCAGCGGAACTGAGTTGCATGCCCTCCTATTTGATCTTTAAATGGACCTGCGTCATCATAGAGCACTCTGGGAAACATCTGCACCATTACATAATTAATCACATCTGTTGACTATTTCATGAAAACATAAACAATGTTTAAGTATATAGAATCTTTCTGTTATAGGGACGGACGAGGCAAAGCACCTAAGATAGGACTGAAGACAGGGAAACAGTCCTATTTGGTTGCAAACGGATTTAGAGGGCATTGCTTCTGTTGTAATCAATTAATCCCCTGAACCCCAAGTTTAGGTAGTTTCATAATTTGTACCCAACATGTAAGGGAAGGGCCTCAGAAGTTCAAAGTCGGCAGAAGTTCACAAAAAGCTGTTTTTCTATCTTTTATTTTATCCTCTGTTCTGGGCAAGTTAACTTTTCAAGGACACCTGAAAGGGGGAGAGATTTTTTTCTCTTTTTTTTTCGCCCTGCCAGCTGTTACCATGGAGCCTAGTTGGTAACTTCTTTATCTTAGAAATGTAGCCATCTCTGTGAAGCCCCCACTCAAGGCCAGAGGCCTTGTTCACATATTTTGTGAAAAACTAGTATGGGTGTGTCTAGCTCAGGAGTGCTGATTTTTTTTCGCCAGTTGCCAAGTAGACCAGGGCAACACGAAAAGAAGAAGTTTATCTACAGTGAACTCTTTTAAAGGAACTCTTTTGCTGAAAGTCCTAAAGTCAGCCATGGTGAAGACTTCTGGAGAAGGTCATTTAAGACTTTTCTGTGGGCCTGGTAGAGAGGGGGAAGACGTGGAAGGCAAGGCTGAGAGCAGTTTCATGGATCTGAGAATGAGGAAGTAGAAATGTAAAAGAATATTGGAAAAGGGGTTTGGGATTTTCCTAGCAACAAAAACTTGAGCAGTAGAACAGGTAGAGCAGAGGGGACGATGGGAGTGAGTATCCCAAAAAGCATGTGAGGTATTT
The DNA here is from genome assembly GCF_048772815.1 of Callospermophilus lateralis. NCBI lineage: Eukaryota > Metazoa > Chordata > Mammalia > Rodentia > Sciuridae > Callospermophilus > Callospermophilus lateralis. The sequence continues at coordinate 572,686 of NW_027514474.1, forward strand.
TAAATTCTTAGTCACCTGTTTACAGTGATGACAAAGCAACTTTAAAGGCCATTTTAATTACATCCTGGATAGGGGTCTGAGGGATCTCCTCAGCTGGTTTGAGCTTTGTGTTAGCTGGTAAGAGGACCTTATGGGACCCAGTGCGGGCACTGACAGGAGAAGAGAGGAGTGAGTGTGTTGAGGGGTACCTCTGTACCGGTTACCTCAGCAAGGGGGCAATTGTCTGAGAACCGGCAGAGGTTTTGATTTTTGATCTAGTAATTGGAGGGGAGAAATCAGGTTGCTGAGGTGGGAGTGCCAGCAGAGAGTCTGGAGCAGAAGGCTGAGTTTGAGGAACTATTGGAGAAGTATAGTTCAGGATGTGAGCAAAGGAGGGAAAAAACCTCCACATAGGGGAATCTCCTTTAACCCTTTTGAGCACTTGCAGAAGTTAAAAAGGTCATGCAGAATGTGAGGATCTGGAGACCCCTCTGGGGGTCACAGGTTTTGGTTGTCTAATTGGTAATATGGCCAATTCTGTGTATTGAATTTGATGAGCAGTTTGAGTTCCACCAGGCAGTCCCTGTATGCTAACATCCCCATGACTTACAGAAGAAGTCGGCTTTCCCCCCACACAGCCGTGGCTGTTTGTGGCTTTGATAGTCTTCCAGGCAAACATAGTAATCTAGGCTAGCCAACCTGCATCTGGCTCACGTGTCCCTACATCCATAATATTTGTTTTCATTATCTATGATACGAAAGGGATTTAATGAAATTTTAGTGGGATCTGCTTTATCAGGGATATCCCAATAGGAAAAACCTATAGGCAGCTGACAAATGTTGAGATGACCAACAGGTCCCTATGTGGGCTGTAAGCGAGATAGACCATTCTTCTGGTCTATGAGGATTTGTGATCAGCCATTGCTGCTGAATTCGCTGATGAGGGTTAGGACTAGTGGTGGCCAAGGGGAGAGTCTATAGCCTTATACACATGCCAAATACACAATTTGAAAGGGTTACCAGTCATTTCCAGTTTCCAGCCAGAGTCTGGACAGGGCACAGGCTTGAGATGGAAGGCATGGATACAGGAAAGGATTCTGTCTACATTTACCGCTGTAGGTGTTATAAGTAGCACGTGGTATTTCCTTTCCAGCGGGGTTCCAGGGATGACACCTGATGTCATCTTATGTAGATGAAGTCTCTTACTTGATATCGATGTGGAGTCTCCTTGTCCCCAGGTTGGTAGGCCGTGGCCAGCTGTTTTAACAGGTATCGCTGAGTTCTTTCAAGAGCTTTAAGTGTGTCAAGCAAGGGGGTGTGGAAGGGATCCTTAGGTCTTAGAGTTGGGGTTAGGTCCCTTACTGGAGGAGGGGAAACATAGAGAATTTCACAGGGGGAGAGGTTACACAAAGAAACAGAGGGAGTATTTTTTAGATGATACAGTGCATAAGGCAGGAGTATAGTCCAATCTTTTAGCTCGTTTCTAAGCTTAATTTCATTAAGGTCTCTTTAATGGTTCTATTTATTTTTTCTACCTGTCCTGAGCTCTGGGATCTATAAGCATAATGTAACTACCAATTAATCACCAGGGTACAGGTTTACCCATGACTTACCTGGGCCATGAACACCAGTGCATTGTCAGACCCTATTACCTTAGGCAGGCCGTATCTTGGAAAAATATCCTTCAGTATCATCTTGACCACGATTTGAGCCATTGTTTTTTTTTTTTTTTTTTTTTGGGGGGGGGAGGTTTCAATCCATCCTGAAAATGTATCTACAAAGACTATGAGATATTTAAGTCCATACCTTGCTGGCTTAATTTCAGTAAAGTTCACTTCTGAAAATTTTTCTGGTCTGGTTCTTCGAAGGTGTTTTCCTGCAGGAAGCTTAAAAGGGCAAGCATTAACCAATTGATGGACCTGAGACGCTTTTGATACCCATTCAGTTATTTCCTTTCGCTGTGAGTCGGTTAGTAGAAAACTCTGTTCTTGATCTTTCAGGAATGCCTGCAATTTCTTTGAACCAAGGTGAGTGAGTTGATGTATATTTTCTACTGACATTGTTAAAGCCATGACTATAGGAGTTTTTACTGAAGGATTTAGAAATTCCACTTGGGGGCCTTCAGGGTTAAAAGTCATTATGGCCCAGAGTTTGGTGAGCAGATCTCCACCCATCAATGGGGCCGGGAACTCTGGGATTACTAGGAAGGAGTGATGGATTTTTCCTTTCCACAGGTCCATGTACCTCTTAGTTGTCCAAGCCCGATATTTACTGCCATTAGCCCCTTGAACTAGAGACCTTTTATTTGATAGAGGGCCCAATGGGGCCTTAAAGGCTGAGTATAATGCCCCTGTATCTACTTCAAAGTTTACTGGGGTCCCTTCAACTTCAAAAGTTATTTACTATAACTGTGAGTTGGTTAGTGGAGTTGGTTAGACTTCATCCACAATGAGTGCTCTTTTGGAGATGTTGGTTTTGGATGCACACAAGGGATCTTTCTTTAGATCCATCAGGTGCTGAGAATCTAAGCCACAGCCTTACACAGGGCCAAAATGCTGATTCAGACACATGCCTTTCCAAAGCAATTAAGGAAAGAATCACAGGTGATGTCCACTCATTTCCATTTGAAAACTGTTTTCTTCAGGCTTCACAAAGGGGTGACCTGAGGCAAAGACCTTCCTGACATTCAGGCCAACATAACAATAGGCAAGCAAAAGGCCCATTGCAGGGTTTCTCCACTGAGACTTTCCTGGTAACACTGATATCTGAGTTTTCTGAGATGCTCCCATTCCATTCAGCTGTCCAGTACATGGCTTTGTCAAAGATCTTGGAGGTTGTACATATCTGGGGCAAGATGAATCCTGGGAAGCTTTCTCCTAGACAGGAAACATCCATTGATGCATTCTCTTTTCTAATTTCTACAACCACAGACACAGTGGGATACACAGAAATAGAAACAATCGCCTTGTCAAATGACTTACCAGAAACAGTTCACACCAAACCAAACAAACTGCCTTTCCTACCTATTCTCAGAACATGAGACAAAACCACAAACACACACCCACACCCAGAAAGGCACCTCCTTCCCCCAAGGAGGTCTGTGACTATACAGAGTGTTCTCTGACTGGTGGGCCATTCTATGTTTCACGGAATTGGACTATCTTGTCTCAGATCTAGTATCCTTGGCCAACTGTGTGAAGCTGACAGGAGCCAGCAGTGAGCCATTACCGGCTTTCTCAGGAAAGGCCCCTCTTCTGAGCTCTTCTGGCATTTGGCCATCTTCACATTAGTAGGCACCAAGAAAGACCGATTCTCACCTTGGTAAATCCAAACAAGTGAGACCACTGGGAGTGGGACTGGGACTGGCTCTGGGTGCCTGCCTTCCTGGATTTCAAGTTCAGAGACTTCCAAAAACAAGGAAGTGAGGTGAGGTCACTTGCTCATGAAATGAATGAGGTCACTGACTTGGCAACCACTTTGTGCTAACAGTTTCTTCTTATGGTCCCTTGAGATGGAGGCTGCCCCTACTTCATGTGACACTTTCACAAGTTAGAATGGTATATAAACCATAGGCACCTGGGAAGAGCTCTCCACAAAGGCCTGGTTTGGTCCATCTTCTCTACATTAAAAAGAGAGAGGCTGATTCAGACACAAACCTGTATCCTGACCAGGTTGTTTGCTATGAAAGATGACTTTCACTTTCAAAAGTCCTTCATAGCTGCATACATCTTCTCCAGGGATTATTTCTGCATGTATCTTTGAGGTTCTCAGCATGTGGAAGATCCCCTACATTCCTGTATTGTAAGACCAACACTTTCCCTGCTCTTCTGCAATGTTAGATTGAGGGAACAGTGTATGGTTAGGGTTAAAAACATGTTTGATTTGTGTTAGGAATAATTCTGCGGGATGATTAATGGTATTGGAAACCTGCGATATTTACAAGAATATATAGGTGAAATATAAGTATGAAAACAGGAATCCTGGTAAGATTTGAAGCTCAGAAGGGCATTGGGCCCTTGATTGGGAGACTTAGTTTTGCATTATGTTCTGCACACATGCCTCAGCTGAATCCATATAAAATGGCATAGGACCTTTTTTCTTGGATGATTGAATGTCGAAGAGAACATCCAGTCAAAAAGGGACAGTAGGTAAGATTAAGAAGATAGTCAGTAGGTTTAGAAAAAAGCCTGAGTATAGGATTCGGACCAAAATATTTTTAGCAATAGGGTTTTGGTTAGAAAGTGAATGTCAATGTAAGCACATGTAAAGAATGAGTTACAATAATGAGCTGGGGAAAATATGTAGGAAAACAGATATCAATAGAGACATTACGAAATGAGACAAAGTATAAAGTGAGTAATAGGATTAGACATTTTCAACAGGCTTGAGTTTGAATATATAATCTTAGGAAAAAACAAATATGTAATCACCAATAGGATTTTCATTTGAGCACATTAGGCAACCTGGACATGGATGTTTTTAGTAATCCATGTTCAATTTCCGTTTAGGTTTGGTACAATCATAAGTGTGACGTTTGTGTTTTTTGTGTCCTGAATATTACTGTGATAAAATGTATATGTAGATCAGGTGACATGGGTATTTCTTCCACCATTTCTGGGAGCAATATGTTGAAGATGTATTAATTAGTACTGGAGTTCAATGAGGTGTATCCTGTGTCTATGAATATAGAGATAATGCATGAATAGACGATATTCTGAATAAATAATATAACTGATTCCACTTTAAATAATGGATTGAATTAATATCTGAAAATATATAGGAAATCTTATATTGATAAACAATCATTCATTCCAACCGGTTATACATCTAATTTTAATATTAGGTTTATGGTTTATCATGAAGAGTGTGTGGGCTTTGTTTCAAAATTGATTATGGAAATCAAATATAATGTGATTGGAAAGAAGTCTCATGAAAAGACCAGTTAAGAAAACTGGAGGAATACATGTGTTTTGAAGCAGTAAGTGATTGAAAATGAAACAAATGCCTATAAATTTGTGAACTTGTGGATGAAATATATATCCTATGATGTGCATAAACTGAAGAAATAATAATGTACCAGTGTTGTAAAAAAATGAACGTCAAAATACACATTATGTCCCATACAAATTTACAGGCAATGATGTTTAAGTGGGTCAGTTACTGTAGAAATATTAGGATTTGTATGCAACATTAACTGAAGTTAGTTTTCAGTACTAGAAAACAAATATGTATTTCAGGTGGATGAATATTTCTGAGAATAATCTTGTAAAAAGTTGATTATAAATCCACATACATGAACATGAATGAATTCAGGGAGTTAATGTAAGACACATATATTTCATATTTTGAAAAATCTGGAGAGTGTGTATATATATATACACAGACATTAAAATGTAGCAATATTTATGCCTATCGAAATTCATCATTAAATATATATCATCAACAGATGCAAAAGTATTTATTTTAGTAAACATGGATTTATGTATAATGTTTTTCAACTAGGAAGCTCACCCATAGTTTGAATTTTCAGTTCCAAAATCGTTTTGGAGGAGTGATCTCTTCTCAAAATTTGTATCTTCCTAGTAACTGTAACCTCAAAAGTATGTATGTGTGATACCAGGTAGAATTCTATATGTGCATATAAAATTACATGTGCTGAATAGGCTACAGAGAAAGGGAGACAGGAATTCACATATTTGTTTACTTTAAAACACATTGAGAACTATTTAAACAAAAAATTTACTGGATTTATAACACCAACCCTTTATCATCCAAAAGACCAGTCCAACTGTACACCATTCCTCCTCTGAACTGCTTGTATTTCTATTCTGTTTGGGTTATTTTTCTCCATCATAATGGTTTAGTAGTCAGAGTCTAGTCAGCTATTGGTTAGTGTCAGGGATTCAGTATTTCGAATGGAAAATTAGATAATGAATCCAATGTGTATGCAAATATGTGGTACACAAAATTTTTCCACTCTCATCCAGAATAATGCCTTCATATTACTTCGGCCCCAAGAAAGACACAATTAGAGGAGAACAGTTAGAAAATCTGTGAAAACCTATCAGGAATGCAAAATCCTCAGGAGTTCACAACCTTGGAGGTGGTAGGGGAGTTTCCAAAAGTAAGGGACAGGGTTGATAGATCCAACCTGATCTTTCATTAAAATTGGGGGCCATCTTGCCACAAAGCCATGAAAAGATAATTTTGGCTTTACTATAAATTAGCGCAAATTCTGAACCTGCTTGGAATGCCTACCAGTGCCTTGAACTCACCCATGTCTGGATCTCTGACCAGATACCAGCGCTCTCTAAAACTATAATGATACCTCATAAATATTTTTCTTTCCCTGGCCAGACAACGTGTCTCTGAGGCTCTAATGGTCCTCATAAATTCTGATGTTAGGGCCAGCAAAAAAAAAAAAAAAAATTGTAATATACCATTAGTGTGATGCTTGTCAAAGTTCTCTTATCTGTAACCCCCCTTTTGTGTATCTTTCTGGGCTACATATCTGGGCTGTAGGAAAGTTGGGTTGCTGTCTTGTTCCCGCCATTTTGGGAGGGAGAGGCAGCCTGGCCGGTTGAAATAATAAGCTTGCCTTAATTTGATTTTAATTGGAGTCAGTGGTCTTTTCTTGCATTCTGGTCTTACATTTTGGAGTTCCAAAGCGAGATAACCCTGCCCGACCAGATCACAAGACCAGACTGTGGAAATTCTGAAGCTGGCCTGCCCTCTAGGGCTCCACACTGGAGAGCCACTCTAGGGGGTGTGCAACTTAAGACGTTCCAAGGCCTTGGATTGAGCCTTCAGTCCGTGGAGCACTGCAGAGAACCAAAGCACTAAAACTATTAGCAAGCTCCTAGTAGAGGAGGCCTCCATAGGTAAGTGACACCTTTATAACATCTGCTATCCAGTTAAGGGAGAGTACTTCTGATGACAGGGAGGTGGCCTGGGTAGGCTAACATATACCCCTCTCTGGGACAGTAATGAGAATGGTTCTGTCCTCTGTTCTGTTCTGTAGGGAATTGCTCTTTAAATTTAAGCTCACAAGGTTTTCTAGGTGTTCAAAAATCTAATAAAATATTAATGTCTACAAAAGGTCTAATATGCCTTTGTTCAAGGACTTTTCCTTCAACAACAAAAAATGGTTTACAATTTTCAATACAATTGTCTAATATTTTATTAAATAAGTAAAGTAAATTTCATATGGGATTACTCATTCATGAGTAGTTTTGTTTGATATCTGATTGATTTACTAAGGTCTGTATAAGTTTGTACTAAAGTGTGTATAAGATTGTAAAATTCAGTCATGTGTTAAAGAGACAAAAATTTCTGAAAACATAAGTTTACCCATAAAACTGTGTTATTAAGTTTTATTTTTTTCTAGAGCAAACAACCATAAAAATTAAACAACTGAATAAATAAGAACTGTTATTTTAGAGAACTGTACTGCCATTTCTTTAAAAGCTAAACTTGGTTAATGTAGAAACATCAATGTAATTGTGTTGTTGTCAATGTGCTCATATCTCCCAGGTATACAAGTCTGTAAGGTAGAAACTTGAAAAGAGCATTATATCAATCTGTTGTTCTAAAGTTATATGGTAAAAAAATATATTGGGGATTTATTTACCTGTTATCAATAAGATATGTAAAGTTTTATGTTACTTTTTACATTGGGGAACCATTTAAATGTATTTTTAAGTTATTGAGAGCCTAATTTATGTAAAGGTTAAAAACTTTCAGCTTTTCTTTAATTCATGTTTTAAATCTGATATCATACGGTGTTAGCAAATGTTCATGTGACCTGAGACAATTTATGTAAACATTGTAAAATGATATTTAAAAAACAAAGATCACCTTTAGATCTAAAACACTAAAGATTCATATAGAGCCCTGCCTTAACTGAAATAAGGCTGTGTGTCCCATCTTACAACATGTGAGAATGACTACGAAAGCAGTAGGCCAGATTTTATTTCATTTAAAGTTATGTTCAAAAGTTTCTTTGGTTTTTGATTTGTGTCAAGATTACTAGGATTTAAACAGGGGATATAGTGTATAACTCAGCCAAAAAATTTAGGGTAGCTGTTACACGAACTAAGTATTTTTACTCTTGTTAAAAATTTTTATTTTGTAATTTTCTTATAAGTGATCTATAGATTCCCTGTTAGTGTTTTACAGAAGTGTTGCTTTAAGAACACAACATGGGTTAATTTAAGATAATAAGTCATCACCTATAAGACAGAATAATACAGATCCCAATTAATTAAAAGATAAATAATTATAAAGTTATAGACATTAAATCCCAGTACTTGTAATATAAGGCTGTTAAAATTTATTTGCTGGATGTTTCAGATTAGGATTTAATTAAAGTTAAATGAAAAGGGCCAAGAAAACCAATATTTGGCTCTTGCCCTCTGAGTCAGTCTGAATCCAGGGAACAGGGGACTTCTCTAAAGAGCTTTGCAACTCTGGGCCAAATAACCTCCAGATCAGGAAAAATAATGAGACCACTGGAGAACATAAAGCCAATGAGTGCATTTGCCATGAAGAGGAGAGTTATCAGAGAAGGGAGACATTCTTATGCTTCTGAGGGAAACCACATGGTCAAGCAAGACCTGGACCTACCTAACGAAAATGGCACTATCAGAACTGAGAAGCTGCTCTCAAGTTTCCCCAGAATTGACTCCCATAAAAGCTCAGCTGACTGTGAAAAATAGATAGAAACAGAAGTCAGTTTGACTGCTTCATCTTAAACAGTTAGCAAAGACAGTTAAAACGAAAATACAGCCATTCCTGGGCATTTTAATTAATCATCATCATCATCATCATCATCATCATCATCATCATCATCATAATAATAATAATAAAATTTTAAGGTATACAATTTATGTTAGCCTCCCAAAATAAGTAAGACTGGAAACTAAAAGAAGGATTCTCAGACAGGAATGCCTGATAACTATAAAAAGAGACTATCAAGAGGAGCTGCCAGAGGCAGATTTTTTAGGTTAAGACCTACTTATATTCCTAACCTAAACAGGTAGTCTTCGTGTCTGCTAGTACGATTATCCAGCCCTGAGTAACAGAAGTGAAGATTTCTCTATTAGACACAAAGGTCATACTAGTAAAAGGATTTTGCAAGATCAGATGACATGAAATTATTACACTGTATCTAATGGGGAAGGACAACTGTAACACTAAAATTAAAAGGTTACGTTGACAGTCCAGATAACCTGGGAAACTAAAGTCTGGTGAGGGAACCTCAATACAGCGACATGTTCCAACTGCTGCAACATTTATTCAGTACTCATGGTTTTTGTTTCTCTCAACTTTCAGGGCAGCTGAACAATAGGTAATCTAAAGGCCCAAAGCAGGGTTTCTCCACTGAGACTTTCATGGTCACACTGATATCTGAGTTTTCTGACATGGTCGCCATTCCTTTCAGCTATTCAGTACATGGCCATGTCACAGAGATTGGAGGTGGTACATACCTTGGACACAAAACCATGAGCCTATTCTACAGAGTGGCCAGAATTCAGAAAGAAAACAGGAACTTAGGAAGATAGCAAGTGTTGCCCATCGATAAGGCAAGCTGCAGTACATTCATAAATTGGCCAGGATGAATGCTGGGAAGCTTTCTACTAGACAGGACACATCCAATGATGCATCCTCTTTTCTAATATCTACAACCACGGACACAGTGGGTTACACAGACATAGAAACACTCGCCTTGTCAAATGACTTAGTAAAAGCTGTTCACTCCAAACCAAGTAAACCGCCTTTCCTACCTATTCTCAGAATATGAGACAAAACCACAAACCCACACCCACACCCACAAAGACACCTCCTTCCCCCAAGTAGGTCTGTGACTATCCGGAGTTTCCTCTGAGTGGTGGACCATGCTATGTTCACCAGAAATAGCCTGTCCTATCTCAGATCTGGTCTCTTTGGCCACCTCTCTGAAATTGTCAGAAACGAGTGCTGAGCCACTACCTGCTTTCTCAGAAAAGGACCCTCTTCAGAGCTTTCCTGTCATTTGGCCATCCTCACATCAGTAGGTACCAAAAAAGACTGACCCTGTCCTCGGTAAATCCAAACAAGTGAGACCAATGGGACTTGGATTGGGACTGCTTTTGGGTGCCTGGCTTCCCGAATCCCAGGTTCAGAGAATTCCATCACCAAGGAAGTGAGGTGAGGTCACTTCCTTCCTGAACTGAATGAGGTCACTGCCTTGGCAACCAGTTTGTCCTAACAGTTGCTTCCAAGGGTCCCATGAGATGGAGGCTTCCCCTACTCTCTGTGACACTTTCACAAGTTAGAATGATAAATCAAACATAGGCACCCAGGAACAGCTCTCCATTATTGCCTGCTTTGGTCCATCTTCTCTACATTAAGATCAGAGAGGATGATTCAGACACAACCCTTCATCCTGACCAGGTTGCTTTCCATGGTAGATGACTTTTGCTCTCTCAGGTCCTTCATAGCTGCCTATATCTTCTCCAGGGATGATTTCTGCAAGGACCTTTGTGGTTATTAGCAGGTTAAAGATCCCCTACATTCCTGTATTTTAAGACCAACTCTGTCCCTGCTCTTCTGTAATGTAAGATTGAGGGAACAGTGTATGCTTAGGGTTAATAACAGATTCAATTTCAGTTAGGAATCATTCTACAGGATGAATAAAGGTATTGGGATCCTGCAATATTTACAACAATATATAGGTGAAATACAATTATGAAAACAGAAATCTAAGTAAGATTTGAAGCCCAGAAGGTCATTGGGCCCTTGATTGGTATACTTAGCTTTGAATTACTTTCTGCACAGATGTCTCAGATAAATCGATATACAATGGCATAGTATCTTGTACCTGGGATGATGGAATGTAGAAGAGAACATCCAGTCAAAAAGTGATAGAAGTTAGGATTAGGAAGATATTCGGTAGGTTTAGGAAGGAGGGAAAAATAGATTTGGAACAAATGTTCTTTAGCAATAGGGTTTCGGTTAGAGGGTGAATGTAAGTGTCACCAAATGTGAAGATTCAGTCACAATGATGAACTGGGGAAAATATCTAGGAAAGAAGATATCAATTGAGACATTACAAAATCAGGCAAAGTATAAAGTGAGTGACAGGATTAGACTTTTTCAAAAGGGTTGAGTTTGATTATATAATCTTTGGAAGAAACAAATATGTAGTCACCAATAGGATTTTCATTTGAGCACATTAGGCAACCTGGACATGGATGTTTTTAGTAATCCATGTTCAATTTCCGTTTAGGTTTGGTACAATCATAAGTGTGACGTTTGTGTTTTTTGTGTCCTGAATATTACTGTGATAAAATGTATATGTAGATCAGGTGACATGGGTATTTCTTCCACCATTTCTGGGAGCAATATGTTGAAGATGTATTAATTAGTACTGGAGTTCAATGAGGTGTATCCTGTGTCTATGAATATAGAGATAATGCATGAATAGACTATACTGTGAATAAATAATATAACTTATTCCACTTTAAATAATGGATTGAATTAATATCTGAAAATATATACGAAATCTTATATTGATATACATTCATTCATTTCAACCCGTTGTACATCTAATGTTAACATTAGGGTTATGGATTATCATGAAGGGTGTGTGAGTTTTGCTTCAAAAGTGATTATGGAAATCGAAAATAAAGTGTTTGGAAAGAAGTCTCACTGAAAGACCCGTCAAGAAACCTGGAGGAATACATGTGTTCTAAAACAGGAAGTGATTGAAAGTGAAACAAATGCCTATAATTTTCGATCTTGTGGATGAAATATATATCCTATGATGTGCATAAACTGAAGAAATTGTAAAGTACCAGTGTTAAATAAAAATGAATGTCAAAAGTCACATCATATCCCATAGGAATCTACTTGCATTGATGTTAAACAGGATGAGTTACTGTAGAAATATTAGGATTTGTATGCATCATTCACTGAAGTTAGTTGTCAGTACTAGGAAACAATATTTATTTCGGGTTGATGAATATTTTTGAGAATAATCTTGTGAAATATTGATTATAAATCCACATACATGAGCATCAATCAATTTATAGAGTGTACAGTAAGACACATATATTTCATATTTTGAAAAATCTGGAGTGTGTGTGTGTGTGTGTGTGTATGTATATATAACACAGAGACATTAAAAAGTAGCAATACATATGACAATCAAAATTTGTTGTGAAATATATATCATCCACATATATTTGGATATACATATAACACACAGACATTAAAAAGTAGCAATATATATGACAATCGAAATTTGTTGTGAAATATATATCATCCACAGGTCCAAATATATTTATTTTACTCAACATGATTTATGTATAATGTTGTTCAACTAGGAAATTCACGAATAGTTTGAATTTTCAGTTCCAACAGCGTTTAGTAGGAGTGATCTCTGCTAACAATTTGTATCTGCCAAATCAGCCATCTCAAAAGAATGTACATGTGATACCAGGTAGGAATCTATATGTGCATATGAAATTACATGTGCTGAATAGGCTACAGAGAAAGGGAGAGAGGATTTTTTTTATTTGTTAAATTAAAAACACATGGAGAACTATTTCAACAAAAAATTGACAAGTTTTACAACAGCTACACTTTATCATGCAAAAGGCAATTCCAACTGTACACCATGCCTCTTCTGAACTGCTTGCATTTCCAATCTGTTTGGGTTATTTTTCTCCATCATATTAGGATTAGTAGTCAGAGTCTAGTAGGGTTTGGGGTAGTGTCAGGGATAAAGTACTTCCAAAGGAAAATTAGAAAAAGAATTCAATGAGTAGGCAGATATGTGCTACAAAAAATCCTCCCACACTCATCCAGAACAAAGCCTTGACATAACCATTACCCCAAGTATGACACAATTAGAAGAGAAGAGTTTGAAAATCCGTGATTATTTATCTGGAATGGAACATGCTCAGGAGTTCACAAACTTGGAGGTGGTAGAGGAGATTCCAAAAGTAAGGGACAGGGTAAACACGCCACAAACATGGAGCTCTGGTCGAATAAAGACTTATTGAGAAACAGCCTCTGAGTTTGGATACATGAAATATATGTTGTTGTCAGGAGCTTTAGCTTCCTTTGTAGTGAGACCATCAAAGCTGGGTCTGCATCTATGTGACCTGGAGGAAGTGGTTTCTTATTTTCCAATGACCATGAGGCAGCAGTGCTGAATTCTATCTTTTTAGGTCAACTGTGGCCATTGGGGACTAAGTGTCTCCCCGCCCTGTGGACCGTGAAGTCATTTGGTCATCCTCCATTTTTCCTGGTGTTTCTTGCAGCTGCACTGGGAGTTTGGTATTTGCTTCACGAAATACAAGGAATTCAACTGGGACACAGTGCTGGAGGGAGTTCTGTCACGTGTGGTGAAACAGGGTCAGCAAGAGAATGCACCAACTAGGCTTCTATCCTATATAGCTTGCCCCCTTGACTATAGCAACCTGATTCTGAACATTGCCCTGAAACCTCTCCATATAACAAAATGCCTTTACTTATAAGGGTCTGTTGGCTGCACCATGTCAGTCACAAGCCATTTTGAAGACAATGGCAGATCCACATGGCCCCACCGCAGATGTTTTATCACACTCCTGCCCACCACTCCTCTAGGCCCACTACTCAGAAGGCACCAAGTTACTGGCATCTCTGTTCTACACCATTTTCATGGAACCCAGTCAATCAAGGCACTGTGTGGTACACTCATGATCAGAAACAGGACATCCAAAGATTCTCCAGTGCCACCTGTTCATGGGAATTTCAAAAATTTCATGGTATTTATCAGGAAACATTGAATGGTGAGGAAGCTCATTTCATAGAAAGCTGTGGAGAATTATCACAGGCAAGACTTCCCAAAGAGTGGCCAAAATGTCACATGAAGCCATGCCCATTGAGGTTTACAATGTGAGGTCCATGTGTGTTTTGCCTCTCAACTCTGGCTGTCAAGTTTTTCAGAATAAAATCATGTGATATCCTAGCTGAAATTCCTAGTGCTCTGTGGAAAGCAAACCTGGCCCTAGATCAGTTTCCAGGGGCAACTCTTATCCGTGGCCTCCTAAAATCCCAAAACAGTTCATGGCAATATTTCTCTGATGTCTTTTCCTGAACTCAGTATCTAAGGGGAATCACACCAGAGTTCAAGCCAAAATGGACCCAGTCATCTCTTCCAACTGTCACACAAATAACCAAAATTAAAACCAAAACACTCCCACATGGCCCTCATCTTCTTCCATATAGGCACTCATCATAAACTCCGGTTGGTGGTTTCCATGAGGGACACAGCTCAAGACAGTGTCAAAAATATGCTCCCTTGCCACTCATTTGCCTAAAGTCAGAGTGGCCTGGACACACTTCCGGTGAACCAGGAGTGATCAAATAGGCCTGCCATTAATACTGCTCTGCTTGTCCAATTTGAGGCCTACTGACTGTCAGGTATAAATTCTTTATGCGATTTGGAGTAATGAGAAAACCCAAGAAATTCTGCATGGCTTTGAAGAACTCATTTGACCCAAAGGATCCCTATTCTCACTTGATAGAGGTCAGGAACCTAACAGAGGAAGGCAAGAGACTTCATCCACAATGATTGATCTTTTTGCCATTGTGGATTTGGATGCACATATGGGATCTTTCTTTAGATAAATTAGGTGCTGAGAATCTAAGCCACAGCCTCACACAGGGTGAAGAAGCTGATTGAGACACATCCTTTTCCAAAGCATTTAATCAAAGAAACACAGGTGATGCCTATTCATTTCCATTTGAAAACTGTTTTCTTCAGGATTCAAAAAAGGATGGCCTGAGGCAAAGACCTTCCTGACATTCAGGGCAACAGAACATTAGGTAAGCAAAAGGCCTAAAGCAGAGTGGCCAGAATTCAGGAAGAAAACAGGAACTTAGGAAGGTAGCAGGTGATGCACATCAATAAGGCTAGCCACACTCTATTCATAAATTGGGCAGGATGAACGCTGGAAAGCTGTCTACTAGACAGGAAACAATCATTGATGCATTCTCTTTTTTAATGTCTGCATCCACAGACACAGTGTGATACACAGATATAGAAACACTCCCCTTGTCAAATGACATTCTAGAAGCAGTCTAGTCCAAACCAAACAAACCGCCTTTCCTACCTATTCTCAGACCATGAGACATAACCACAAACACACACCCACACCCACAAAGGCACCTCCTTCCAGCAAGTAGGTCTGTGACTAACTGGAGTGTCCTCTGACTGACAGACTTTCCCTGAAATGTCCTGTCCTGTCTCAGGTCTGGTTTTTTGGGCAAGTCTCCAAAGTTGTCAGTAGCCAGTGCTGAGCCACTACCATCTTTTTCAGGACAGGCCCCTCTTCAGAGCTTTCATGGCATTTGCCGATCCTCACATTAGAAGGTACCAAGAATGACTGACCCTATCCTTGTTAATTCCAATCAAGTGAGCACACTGAAACTGGGACTGGGACTGGCTCTGGATGCCTGGCTTCCTGTATCCCATGTTCAGAGAGTTAAATCAACAAGAAAATGAGGTGAGGTCACTTCTTTCAGGAACTGAATGAGATCACTGCTTTGGTAACCATATGTCCTAACAGTTGCTTCCAAGAGTCCCATGCGATGGAGGCTGCCCCTATTTCCTGTGACACTTTTACAAGTTAGAATGGTATATCAACCATAGGCACCCTGTAAGAGCTCTCAACACAGGCCTGGATTGGTCCACCTTCTCTACATTGAGAAGAGAGTGCCTCATTCAGACAATCCACATCAAGTTGTTTGCCATGGATGATGACTTTTGCCCTCTCAGGTCCTTCATAGCTGAATACATCTTCTCCAGGGATCATTTCTGCATGGACCTATGAGGTTCTCAGCAGGTGGAAGATCCCCTACATTCCTGTATTTTAAGACCAACTCTGTCCCTGCTCTTTTGTAAAGTTATATTGAGGAAACAGTGTATGGTTAGTATTAATAACATGTTCAATTTGGATTAGGAATCATTCTGCTGGATTAATAATGGTATAGGGAACCTGCAATATTTTTAAGAATATAGAGGAGAAATATACGTATGAAAACAGAAATCTAGGTACGATTTGAAGCCCAGAAGGGCATTGGGCCCTTGATGGGGATACTTAGCTTTGAATTACTTTCTGCACAGTTGTCTCAGATAAATCAACATACAATGGTATAGGACCATTTACCTTGGATGATTGAATGTAGTGAAAGAGGAAGAGTCGGCAGGATTAGGAAGGTAATCGGTATATTTTGAAAGAAGAGTGAGTGTAGGATTTGGACCAAAAGTTCTTTAGAAATAGGGTTTCTTGTAGAGAATGACTGTAAATGTCAGCACATGTGAAGAGTCAGTCACAATGATGAACTGGTGAAAATATGTAGGAAAGCAGATATCAATAGAGACATTAGGAAATCAGGCAAAGTATAAAGTGAGTGATTGGATTAGACAATTTCAACATGCTTGAGAGAATATATAATCTTAGGAAGAAACAAATATGTAATTACCAATAGGATTGACATTAGAGAGCATTAGGCAAACTGAACGTGGATGTTTTTAGTAATCCCTGCTCACTTTGTATTTAGATTTTGGTAGAAGCATAAGTGTGACCTTTGGTTTTTGTGTCCAGAATATTACTGTGATAAAATATATTTGTAGATAAGGTGACATGAGTATTTCTTCCACCAGTTCTCAGAGCAATATTTTGAAGACTTATAAATTAGTATTCGGGATACAAATAAGTTTACAATGTATCTATGAATACAGAGATAATGCATTAATAAATCATAATGTGAATAAATAATATAACTAGTTCCAATTTTAAATAATGGATTTAATTGATATCTGAAAATATACAGGAAATCTTATATTGATATACATACATTCATTCCAACGAGTTAAACATCTAATGGTAATATTAGGGTTATGGTTTATCAGGAAGACTGTGTGAGTTTTGCTATTGTGGGTGAAGGAAAACGTGAGCCAGATGCAGGTTGGCTAGCCTAGATTACTATGTTTACCCGGCAGTTATCAAAGCCACAAAAGCCAAGGCTGTGTGAGGAAAAAGCCGACTTCTTCTGTGAGTCATAGGGATGTGAGCATATAGGGGCTGCCTAGAGGAACCCAAACTTTTCATCAAATTCAGTACACAGCATTGGCCATATTACCAATTAACAACCAAAACCGATGGCCCCCAGGGGGGTCTCTATAACCTCAAATTCTGTGTGACCTTTTTAACTGCGGCAAGTGCTCAATAGCGTGGAAGGAAATTCCCCTATGTGGAGGCCTTTTTCCTCCTTCACTCAAATCCTGAACTATACATCTCCAATAGATCCTCACCCTCTGCCATCTACTCCAGATGCTCTGCTGTCAATCCCACCTCAGCAACCTGATTTCTCCTCTCCAATTACTAGATCAAATACCCAAACCACCTCTGGTTCTCAGACAATTGCCCCCTTGCTGAGGTAGCAGGTACTGAGATAACCCTCTGCCCACTCACTCCTCTCTTCTCCTGTCAGTGTCCGCACCGGGTCCCAACAGGTCCTTTTACCAGCTAACCCAAAGCTCAAACAGGCAGAGGAGAGCCCTCAGACCCCTATCCAAGATGTAATGAAAATGGCCTTTAAAGTTGCTTTGTCAACACTGAAAACAGGTTACTAAGAATTTGAAGTCCCTCACAGGCTTTTTGAGATACTCACTCCCATCTTCCCCTCTGGTCTTTCTGTTCTACTGCTCAACTTTTTGATGCTAGGAAAATCCCAAAGCCCTTTCCCATTATTCTTTTACATCTCTTCTTCCTCATTCTCAGATCCACGGAGCTGCTCTCACCACCCGCCTTTCACGTCTTCCCCCTCTGTACCAGGACCACAGAAAATTCTTAACTGACCTTCTCCAGAAGTCTTCACCATGGCTGAATTTAGGACTTTTAGCAAAAGAGTCCCAATGAAGGAGTTCAATGTAGATAAACTTCATCTTTTCTTGTTGCCCTGTTCTACGTACCATGGGCTGGAAAAATCAGCTCTGCTATGCTAGACACCCCTTTACTAGTTTTTCACAAAATATGTGAACAAGGCCTCTGGCCTTGAGCTGGGGCTTCACAAAGATGGCTACATTTCTAAGATAAAGAAGTTACCAACTGGTCTCCATGGTAATAGCTGGCAGGGAGAAAAAAAGAGAAGTCAAAATCTCTCCCCCTCCCAAGTGTCCTTAAAAACTAAACTTGCATAGAACAGAGGAAATAAAACAGAAACAAAAACAGCTTTTTGTGAACTTCTGCAGACTGTGAACTTCTGAGCCACTTTACCTACATGTTGGGTACAAAATTCTGAAACTACCTAAACTTGGGGTTCAGCAGATTAATTGATTACAACAGAAGCAATGCCCTCTAAATCCGTTTGCAACCAAATAGGATTGTTTCCCTAGCTTCGGTGCTATCTTAGGTGCCTTGCCTTGTCTGTCCCTACAAAAGTGTAATTCTATATACTTAAACATTGTTAATGGGTTCATAAAATGGTCAGCAGATGTGATTAATTATGTAATGGTGCAGATGATTCCCAGAGTGCTCTATCATTAAACAGGTTCATTTAAAAATCAAATAGGTGGGCAAAAAACTCGGTTCCGCTGGGAGCTGTATTCCTCACTTTAGCCATCCTATTCGGAATAGGAGTTGCTGCAGGGGTGGGCACAGGAACCACTGCCCTAGTCCATGGGACACAACAAATAACCCAATGACAAGTACCAATAGACCAAAACTTAAAGATATTAAAAACCTCCATCACAGCTTTACAGGAATCTTTAACCTCGCTCTCTGAAGTAGTTTTATAGAACAGGCGACATTTGGACCTTCTCTTCATGAGAGAAGGGGCCTTTGTGCTGCATTGAGGGAAGAATATTGTTTTTATGCTGACGATACTGGAGTTGTAAAAGAATCTATGAGTAAATTTAAAAAAAAACGCCTTGAAGAGTGTCAACGAGAGACAGAGGTCCAAAAAGGGTGGTTTGAGTCTTGGTACACACAGTCCCCGTGGGTAACTACACTTTTATCAGCCTTGGCCGGTCCTTTAATAATCTTCATATTATTGCTAACTGTAGGGCCCTGTATGCTCAACCGTGTAGTTTCTTTTCTCCAAGCTCAAATTGGACAAGTTAAACTTATGGTAATCAGACAACAATGTTTCCGACTAGCAGACATGAATTGTGACACCCCCCAATGATCACTTTTATGATTAAAAGTAACCAGAACAAGAAGTGGGGAATGAAAGGATAATAAAATAGGTACTTGTCAATTTCTGTTTTTCTGTATGCTTAACAAAACACTGTTGAAATCTTGAGAACTGTTTGCTTATCTTGTTCCCCAAATGTACTGTCCCCAATTGCCAAACTGCAGAATGTACTCCCTCACACATTTGCAAACAAACCTCCCACTTGCCATGACCCATCAATAAATTTCACTCCCTGCCCTCTCTAAGGAAAGTATATAAGCTCTGCTTAAGCTGTTCTCAGGGCTCTCTGCTAAATTCAAGTGAGCTCTGAGCCACAGCATGCTGGACCCCCAATAAACACTTTGCTGTTGCATGTGACAGTCTCTTGGTGGTCTCTTACTCCAACGCTCGACCAACCTTTACATTGGTACAATCATAAGTGTGACCTTTGCTTTTTATGTCCAGAATATTACTGTGATAAAATGTATACATAGGTCAGGTGACATGAGTATTTCTTCCACCATTTCAAGGAGGAATATTTTGAAGACATGTAAATTAGTATTGGGGGTATAAAGAGGTGTACCCTGTGTCTATGAATATAGAGATAATGCATGAATAGACAATATTGTGTATAAATAATATAACTGGTTCCACTTTAAATAATGGATTGAATTGATATCTGAAAATATATAAGAAATCATATATTGATATACAATCATTCATTCTAACCAGTTATACATCTAATAGTAATATTAGGGTTATGGTTCATCATGTAGGGTGTGTGAGATTTGCTTCAAAAGTACTTATGGATATCAAAAATAATGTGTTTGGAAAGAAGTCTCATGAAAAGACCAGTCAAGAAACATGAAGAAATATATGTGTTCTGAAGTAGAAAGTGATTGAAAGTGAAACAAATGCCTATAAATTTGCAAACTTGTGGATGAAATCTATATCCAATGATGTGCATAAACTAAAGAAATTGTAATGCACCAGTGTTGAAAAAAATTAACATCAACATACACATCATGTTCCATAGGAGTCTACTTGCATTGATGTTAAACTTGGTCAGTTACTGAAGAAATATTAGGATTTGTATACACCATTCACTGAAGTTAGTTTTCAGTAGTAGGAAACAAATATGTATTTCAGGTGGATGAATATTTCTGAGAATAATCTTGTGAAAAGATAATTATAAATCCGCATACATGAATATGAATGAATTTAGGAAATGTATAATAAGACAGATATATTTCATATTTTGAAAAATCTGGATAGTATATATATATATATATATATATATATATATATAAATATATATATATATACAGATATTAAAAATTAGCACTATATGCCAATTGAAATTCACCATGAAATATATATCATTCACAGATCAAAAATATTCATTTTACTGAACATGGATTTATATATAATGTTGTTCAGCTAGGAAACTCACCCATAGGTTGAATTTTCAGTTCCATCAGCATTTAGGAGGAGTGATCTCTTCTCACAATTTGTATCTGCCAAGTCAGCAACCACAAAATAGTGTACGTGTGGTACCAGGTAGGATTGTATATGTGCTTATAAAAATACATATGCTGAATAGGCTACAGCGAAAGGGAGACAGGAATTCACATATTGGTTAACTTTAAAAACAACTGGAGAACTATTTCAACAAAAAATTGACTAGATTTATAACTCCTACCCTATACAGTGCATAAGGCAAGTCCAAATATACACCAGGCCTCTTTTGAAATGCTTGTATTTCAATTTTTGGGGGGTTATTTTTCTCCATCATATTAGGATTAGTACACAGAGTCTAGTAGGGTATGGGGTAGTGTCAGGGATTCAGTATTTCAATTGGAAAATTGGAAAATGAATCCAATGTGTATGCAAACATGTGCTAAACAAAAGTCCTTCCACTCTCATCCAGAAGAATTCCTTGACATTTCCTTCGCTCCAAGTAAGACACAATTTGAGGAGAAGAGTTATAAAATCTGTGAATATATATCTGGAATGAAAATTGCTCAGGAGTTTAGAACTTTGAAGGTGGTAGACCAGTTTCCAAAAGTAAGGGACAGTGTAAACTCCACAATCATGGAGCTCTGCTGGCCTAAAGACTTCTTCAGAAACTGCCTCTGAGGTTGGGCACTTGAAATATATGTTGTTGTCAGGAGCTTTAGCTTCCTTTGTAGTGAGACCATCAAAGCTGGGTCTGCATCTATGTGACCTGGAGGACATGGTCTCTTATATTCCAATGAACATTAGGCAGCAGTGCTGAATTCTCTCTTTGTAGATAATTGTGGCCACTGGGGGCTAAGTGTCTCCCCATGTGGAGTGTGAAGCTATTTGGTCACCTTTCACTTTTTGTGGTGTTTCTTGCCGCTGCACTGGGAGTTTGGTATTTGCTTCACGAAATTCAAAAAGTTCAACTAGGACAAACTGCTGGAGGGAGTTCTGTCACGTGTCGTGGGTCAGGGTCTACAGGAGAATACACCAATCTGGCTTCTATCCCACATAGCTTGCCCCCTTGACCATAGCAACCTGATTCTGAACATTGCCCTGAAACTTCTCCATATAACAAGATGCCTCTACATACAAGGTTCTGCTGGCTGCTCCATGTCAGTCACAACCCATTTGAAAGCCAATGGCAGATCCACATGACCGCACCACAGATTTTTTAACACACACGTGCACAACACTTCTCTACGACCACTAATCAGCAGGCTCCAACTTACTGACATCTCTGTTCCACATCATTATCATGAAACCCTGTCAATCAAGGCAGTGTCTGGTACACTCAAATCAGCAACAGGACATTCATGGTTGTCCAGTGCCACCTGGTCATGGGAATTTCAAAAATGTCATGGTATTTATGTAGCCATTTTTCAAGGATGAATTTGGAGGCACTCTGTGTTTCAATTCATTCAGGTACCGTTAAATGGTGAGGAAGCTCATTTCAATTAATGCTCTAGAGAACTCTCACAGGCAAGGTTTCCTAAAGAGTGGCCAAAAAGTTACATGAAGCCAGGCCCATAGAAGCCTACAATGTGAGGTCCATGTTTGTTTTGACTCTCAACTATGGCTGCCAAGCCTTTCAGAATAAAATCACATGATATCATTGCTGAGATTCCCTGTGGTGTGTGGAAAGCCACCCTTGGTCTAGATCTCAGTTTCCAAGGGTGACTCCCATGTGTGGCCTCCAAAAATCTCAACACATTTCATGGCAATAATTCTCTGAGTTCAGTTCTACAACACAGTCTCTAAGGGGAATCACACCAGAGTTTAAACCCCGGTGGACCCAGTCATCTCCCAACCGCCACACAAATGACCAGAATTAAAACCAAAACACTCCCACATAGCCCTCATATTCTTCCATATATACACTCATCATAAACTGTGGCTGGATATTTCCATGAGGGGCACATCCAAAGACAGTGTTCAAAAAAAGCTCCCTTGCCCCTCATTTGCCTAAAGTCATTGTGGCCTGGACACCCTTCCTGTGAACCAGGAGTGATCAAGTAGGCCAGCTCTTAATACTGCTCTGCTTCTCCAATTTGAGGCCTACTGCCTGTCAGGTATAGACTCTTCATGTGATTTGGAGTCATGAGGAAACCCAAGCACCTCTGCATGGCTTTCAAGAACTCATTTGACCCAAAGGATCCCTATTCTCACTTGATAAAGGTCATGAAACTAAGAGAGAAAGGCAAGAAACTTCATCCACAAAAACTGAACTTTTTGCCATTTTTTTTGGATGCACACATGGGATCTTTCTTTAGATCCATGTGGTGCTGAGAATTTAAGCCACAGCCTCATACAGGGCAAAGATGCTGATTCAGACGCATCCCTTTCCAAAGCAATTAAGCAAAGAGCCACAGGTGATGCCCATTCTTTTCCATATGAAAATTAATTTCTTCACGCTTCACAAAGTGTGGCCTGAGGCAAAAACCATCCTGACATTAAGGGCAACAGTACAATAGGCAAGCAAAAGGCCCAAAGCAGGGTTTCTCCTCTGAGACTTTCCTGGTCACACTGATATCTGAGTTTTCTGAGATGCCCCCATTCCCTTCAGCTATTCAGTACATGGCCATTTCACAGAGTGTGGAAGTGGTTTATATCTTGGACACAAAACCATGAGCCTATTCTGGAGAGTTTCCAGAATTCAGGAAGACAACTGGAACTTGGGAAGATAATAGGTTTTGCCCATCTATAAGGCAAGCTGCAGTCCATTCATAAATTGGGCCGGATGAATGATGGGAGCTTTCTATTAGACAGGACACATCCATTGATGCATTGTCTTTTCTAATGTCTACAACCACGGACACAGTAGGATACACAGATATAGAAACACTTGCCTTGTCAAATGACATACAAGAAACAGTCCACTCCAAACCAAACAAACCGACTTTCCTATCTATTCTCAGAACATGAGACAAAACCGCATACTCACACCCATACTCAAACGGCACCTCCTTCTCCCAAGTAGGTGTGTGAATATATGGAGTGTCCTCTGACTGGTGGGCCATACTCTGTTCCACCGAAATGCCCTGTAGGGTCTCAGATCTTGTCTCCTTTTCCAATTCTGTGAAGTTGCCAGGAGCCATTGGTGAGCAACTATCTGCTTTCCCTGGAAAGGCCCCTCTTCAGAGCTCTCCTGGCTTTTGGCCATCCTCACATCAGTAGGTACCAAGAAAGACTGACCCTATCTTTGGTAAATCCAAACAAGTGAGCCCTATGTGACTGAGACTGGGACTGGCTCTGGATGCCTTGCTTCCTGGATCCCAAGTTCAGAGATTTCAAACACCAAGGAAGTTAGGTAGGTCAATTCCTTCAGAAACTGAAAGAGGTCACTGCCTTGACAACCACTTTGTGCTAACAGTTGTTTCATAGGGTCCCATGAAATGGAGGCTGCCCCTACTTCCTGTGACACTTTCAAAAGTAAGAATGGTATTTCAACCATAGGCACCTGGGAACAGCTCTCCAGACAGGCCTGGTTTGGTCCATCTTCTCTATATTAAGAAGAAAGCGGCTGTTTCAGACACATCCCTTCGTCCTGACCAGGGTTTTTGCCATGGAAGATGATTTTTGCTCTCTTAGGTCCTCCATAGCTGCCTACATCTTATCCAGGGATCATTTCTGCATGGACCTTTGAGGTTCTCAGCAGGTGGAAGATCCCCTACATTCTTGTATTGTAAGACCAACTCTGTACCTGCTCTTCTGTAAAGTGAGATTGAGCGAACAGTGTATGGTTAGGGTTAATAACAGGTTCGATTTGGGTTAGGAATCCTTCTGCG
Source organism: Callospermophilus lateralis (assembly GCF_048772815.1). Classification (NCBI taxonomy): domain Eukaryota; kingdom Metazoa; phylum Chordata; class Mammalia; order Rodentia; family Sciuridae; genus Callospermophilus; species Callospermophilus lateralis. The sequence goes on from NW_027514474.1 coordinate 597,168, forward strand.
AGATGAATAATGGTATTGGAACCAACAGAAATCTAGGTAAGATTTGAAGCCCAGTAAGGCATTAGGCGCTCGAGTGGGATACTTAGTTTTGAATTATATTCTGCACAGACGTCTCAGATGAATTGATATACAATGGCATAGGACCTTGTATCTTCGATGATTGAATGTTGAAGAGAACATCCAGGCAAAAAGGGATAGTAAGTAGGATTAGGATGATAGTTGGTAGGTTTAGAAACAAGAGTGAGTATAGGAGTGGGACCAAAATTTCTTTAGCAATAGGCTTTTGCGTAGAGATTGAATATAAATGTCAGCACATGTGAAGAGTCAATCACAATAATGAACTGGGATAACATCCTCACTCCATGGGTGCATCCTTCGCCAAGTGGAGGGGCCCATGGGGGACGAACCCTTATGGCAAGAGCAGAAGATAGTTGGTCAGAGCTGTTACTCATACTTTTATATAAGAAAGAGAGATCTGTGGGGATGTAAACTTAAGAAATAAGCCTGTGAGAAGGGTAGAACATCCTTTTAAATGTTGGCAGCACGGTCTTCCATCTCCAGACGATGATGGACCTGTATGGGTTTAGAGGCCAAAATATTAATCTGTTCTTTAATAAATTGTACCAGCCTGTTTATAATGCAGGGTCCTATGGACCCAATTATAAGTAAACCCAACAAAGGGCCTAATAGGGGAAGAAGGTAGGGTAGAAATCCATAAAGCCCAGTCCAGAGGGGATTTTCAAATAGTTCGCGTCATCTCTTTCTAGATCTTATTGAAGGTGCTTAATTTTAGTGCATACTATGCCTGATTTATTGGCATAAAAGCAGCATCGTTCCCCTAAGCCCAAGCAAATACCTCCCTGGTTATCTGTCAGCAAATCTAAGCCTCGTCTTTTTGAAGGAACAGTTCTGCCTGGGAGTCTATTTGGTCCTGCAGATCTTTAATGGTTCCTGATAGAGTTTGTACATCATTTATAAGTTGTTGAGACAGGCGATGGTAAGAGTGTATAGCTGTGCCTAAGCCAGTGTACCTGTGCCCACAGCAGCTGTTATTCCAAAGCTGGCAATGAGTGGTAAGGCCTGTATTGCCCGCCTGTGTCTTTTGACTAAGGTGTCTAGGCTAGGAATGGGTAGAGGTTCGTCTCCTGGGACTATAGTTATATCAGGGAGTAATAAGGCAAGAACAGAGCCACCGGTCCAATTCGCTGGAAGCCTGGGGAAGGCCAAGTTTCCTCCACCCATTAAAACTCTGCCATTGGGAGGACAAAGAGTTGGGGTGGGTGAGGAATAATTTTGTATGTTGAGCAATTTTCAAAGAAAGTAACTCCAACATCAATATCATAGGTGTTATTCTGCATCGCGCCTAAAAGACATAATGTAATAGTGCCTATAAGTTGTACTTAAAAAGGAAATCCGGGTTGGCATGTATTATCACTGTCTATGATAGAATTAATAGGAACTGCCATAGTCATAATTGCCCCTGCTGTCATGCAGAGCCAGCAATCATCAGCAAGGTTGTGGTTGGAATTATTAAGCAAGTAGAAGGTAGTTTCCAAAATATCTAATGTATTGGTATCTAAACCTGGGAGCTGAGATTTAGGCAACATTAAGGGATGATATGTGAGCTCAGGGATTTGGGGTTTCAAAAGTTTGATTATGTGAGGATGTTTGACAGCATCAGTGGTTCTTCCACCATCAGTGACCCCTGTAGGGGCCTTAATGGGCCAGCAGGAGGGTTTACCGACAGGGCCTTGGCAACCAGCTGACTGTAGCTTGGTGTATTTGCCTTCTACTCCCTGGTCAAATAGAACGGAGGTATAATGAATAGTGGTCCCCCCTGCTGCATGAGTTTTAGTTTGGGAGGCTTCAAAAAATTGTTCTCCCTGCTTGTTAACACAAATTGAGGGCGACACATAACAAGAGTCATGCCTCGCCTGGGTATGCGAACAGGTTGCAGAAGAATTTTGGAGAGCTTTACTTGTACTAGGGGGAATAAACTTTGGCTTGTTAACACATACCCATTTAGGCTGATGAACTCCTCCAAGTTTATGGTCAACCTCGGCATGGAGGTAAGCCACCTTAGTCACGCAGTCAGCAGTCTCGGTCCAACTAGTGGGAGCCTGAGTCCAAGATCATCACTTGCATTCACAGGGGGGCCCAAAAACTTACACCATGATGTTGGAACGTGGAGGGCCAAGGCCTCCATGTATAAACCTGTTAAGCAGAAGTGCCTAAATCAGGATCCTCACAAAGATTGTTGGCTGCATCTGAAAAAGAACAAAATTTGTCCTCAGGGGGAGGCCCTCCATCCCTGTGTTGAGGTAAGTCATTCTGGTAACCATCTTGGGGCTGATTGCTCTTTGTCCAAAAGACAAGCTGAGCCTCGTCCCCAGATGAGAACAGGATCTGGACCTTTCCATTTATTTGTAAGGGAATTGCACCACATAAGAGGTGGGCGAACAGAATTGGACAAGGGATGCCAGTTTCTGTCTGCGACCGAATGGCCTTCACTGTCTAGGGTAAGAAAAATAAGGGCAAGTAAGGCATGGTTAAGGCGATGCCTGGGAGTGGTAAATACAAGGGCGGAAGCCTTATGGAGGGTTATCCAAGTCTATAAGGTAAGGTGGGCACGTTCCACAATGCCTTGGCCCTGAGGGTTGTATGGAATTCCAGTAGTATGACGAATTTGCAAGGTAGCACAAAACTATTTAAACTTGGCACAGGTATATGCAGGATAATTATCTGTTTTAATATGTATTGGTTTACCCATTATAGAAAAGGCTGAAATAAGAGGAGAAAGGACATATTTGGTAGCCTCTCCTGAATGTGGTGA